>NW_027508920.1:17190000-17841666 GCF_051911475.1 Siphateles boraxobius | reverse complement strand
GCATTGTCTACATTTGTTTTCACCAAAGGAACTATGCAAACTGCAGCACATTTCAAACTTCCCGTAAAATCTGTGCATAATCGAATTTGCATGGCATAATGTCTAAGTGTTCGATTGTGGAGGATTCAGCAGACTACTGTGACCTAGCATACTTTCCTTTCTGGGACCGTATCACTCCACGATTGCGCTTGTGGATGCAGCAAGAAGGGTTTTTGTGCAAAAGTACCACAGCTGTGTCCACCCTGAGTAGATCGGAGGGAGGAAATGGATGGTCAGTGTGGCTAAATATGGATGAATGCATGAATGCAGTGGTAACAAAAGAAAGTGCTGACAGTGGAAAATACAATAAAACTTGAGTGCTCTATTACACTGCTTGTTAAGTCCAGTAATGTTTCTCCCCTGGAGGAAAAGAGGTAAATGAGGAGAGCTTGTCCTTCTTTCTCCCTCCACCTATTCTATAGTCAGCATCCTGAGCCCGGAAAAGAACAGGTAATCAATCAGGCCAGAAAGCAGGAAGTGAGAAACTAAGGCAAAAAAAAAAGTCATAATCCATAGTCGGTGTGTAAGCAGATGACTTTAATTGCAAAAAAGCAGCTTTACAATATATAACTATTATTCATGAACATGAACAAGTGATATGAAAATAAAGCTATCCAATTTGTTTTAAGTCATTAGTTAAACCAACGTTTAAATTTGACAAAATAAATGCTTTGCAGTATCAAAAAAATGTTTCTTAACCATTGTGTTTGTCTTATTTTTCAGTAATAATATCTCAAATTATTAAAACAACCTAAAATGAAAAACTTCTTAAGATATTAAGACTTTTCATTTAGTTTATTTTCCTAATTTATTTGGCATTTAGTTTTCTTTTTAAACAATAAATCTTATTTAGTGAGGTTTATGCTTTAAAAAAATGTTTTGCCAATGTGTTAGAAAAATCATTTTAATTCAAAATAAATGATCATAAAACAAATCTTAATATTGAATCTTGCTTTAAAGATATTTTGCTAGAAAAAAAAAAATATATTGACAAAAAAGTTTTATTGCCGTGTATTTTCTCATGAAAATATATTAATTAATTATTTAAAAATACTATGACTGTACAAAAATATTCAAATGAAAATAACACTTTGGTAAAGAATTGAGACTATTAAAAGGCAGCCTGGGCCTTTGAGTTTTACATTTTAATAAAACGCCACAAACTAGCTTTTTGCGGTAGAAAATTTTGCATTATTGTAAAAGGAAGCAACAAATGAGAAACAGTAATTTGTAAGGCCTAAAGCCTACCTCTCGAAACACAAGCAATTATTAGGAGAGCGGAGAGCCTGTTCTTTTAATCTGTTAGTCTGCCCTATGAAAGGATAGAGAGATGGAACAGAATGACTTACGGTTGAACAGATGTAATCAAGTTAGAGTAATTGACTGAGAGATTGCTCTACAGGAACTGCTGATGAAAACATGAGGCAAGAATGTTGGAATATGTGCAAAAAGATGGATATTGAAGTGGATTTGGCTGTTGTAAAAGTCTGTCGCAGATGCAGCTCTAATCCGTGGACGATGAGCAGAAATCATACAATAGTGGACAAACCTCATGTTCTGAGTTTAAAGAGGAACTGTTCAATACCGTTCAATCTTCCTCTACATCCCACATATGTTTCCATTAGAGCACAGTCATTTAAAGTGGCCCCTCTAATCATCTGAGGCTGCTGTGTAGGGCATCCTGACCTGATTTCTCAATTAAACCCCTGTGGTTTAAATTATTTACTTGAACTACCTCTTGAGAGTTTAAGTACGTAAAGGGATAATTCACTCAAAAATCATTTACTCACACTCATGTCATTCCAAACCTGGGGTGCGTTTCCTGAACGCATCGTTAGCCAACTCACACGTTCTGTCATTACCAGCATAGTTCAATGATTTGGCGTTTCCTGAAACAAAGTTCCAACGAACATTCGCAAACAGCATCGCAAACTTACACGGTTGGAACTACTAACTTCGAGCTGTGGTTAGAAGTATAGTTCCTTGTTAAATGACAACGGGACATAGGCCCTGTTTACATGAGAACGCTCGTGGGTGAAAATGTAAAAATATTTTATCAGACGTGGCTTTCGTTTACACGGCGACAGCGTTTTTGGGGCTTAAAAATGCAAAAAAGTGAAGCCAGGGGCAAACTCCAAGAAAGCTGGTGTCACTGCCAGGGCTTGGAGATCTCCCACCCTCTTAGGAGAGGTGATGGCTAAGAAAAAGATCAATTTGTAAGTAAAATCTTTAGGCGAAGCCGACTGAAGAGGTTCGAAGGGGGCCAGGGATAACCCTTCCAGAACCACTGCCAGGTCCCAGGCAGGAACCCTGGACCTGGTTGTCGGTCTCATCCTCCAAGTACCACGGAGAAAACGAATGACCAGCTGGTGCCTCCCCAGAGGCCCAACACTTAATGGCGTGTGGAAAGCCGCAATGGCAGCCACGTACACCTTAAGCGTGGAAGGGGAAAGACCCGCAGAAAAACGATCTTGAAGAAACTCCAAAACTGAAGCCACCGTGCAGTTAACTGGGTCCAAATTATGTTCTCTACACCAAGTGATAAATACATTCCACTTGAGGGCATATAATTTCCTGGTAGACGGAGCCCTAGAGCTAAGTATGGTTTGAACCACCCCGGCTGATAGACCAGCATTTAGGTACTGAACCCCCTCAGAGGCCAGGCCCACAGTTTCCACAGCTCTGGGTGAGGGTGGAAGATTGTGCCCTCCGCCTGAGACAATAGATCCCTCCTCAGAGGAATCTGCCATGGCTGAGCTATCAGGAGTGAAATTATGTCTGAAAACCATACTCGGGTCGGCCACATTGGGGCAACCAGAAGTAGACTGATGCCCTCCTGACGGACCCTCTCCAGGACTCCCGGAAGCAGAGCGATCAGGGGAAATGCGTACAGGCGAAGCCTCGACCAGGCCTGTACCATGGCATCCAACCCCAGTGGGGCTGGATGTGAGAGGGAGAACCAAAGTGGGCAGTGGGACGTCTCTCGAGACGCGAATAGATCCACTTCCAAGGGTCCAAACCTCTCCCATATCAACTTCACCACATCTGGAAGAGGTCACCATTCCCCGGGGCCTCAGCCCCTGCGTTGACGGGATATCTGCTCCCTGATTCTGAACCCCCGGAATATACATTGCTCTGATAGAAAGTATTTTCCCTTGGGACCAAAGAATAACCTGATGCGCCAGTCTGCACAGAGGGTGCGATCTGAGTCGCCCTCGTCGGTTCAGATAAGCTACCACTGATGTATTGTCTGATCGCACTAGGATATGGTAACCCTTGAAGTCTGGAAGGAAGCTCCTCAGAGCCCTGAACACAGCCAACATCTCTAGACAATTTATGTTTAAAATTATGATGGTCCTGCCACAGACCCCTGGCAAAGCGGCCGTCCATGGCCGCGCCCCAGCCAGTGAGGGAGGCGTCTGTCGAAACGGTTTTCCGGCGACACGACGCTCCTAACACTGGCCCTTGGGACAGGAACCAAGGTTTCTTCCATATTATTAGAGAACGAAGGCATCTGCGCGTTGCTCTGATCATACGAAATGGATTCCCCTTGGGGGTAAACCCCTTGGCTTTCAGCCACCACTGAAGGGGCCTCGTGTGTAGAAGGCCCAAAGGTATAATGTTGGATGCCGCTGCCATGAGGCCCAGCAGTCTTTGAAATTGCTTGTCCGTGGTGGCCTGGCCTAGCTTTAACTTGGACACCATTGCCAGAATGGACTCGATACGCGCCGGAGACATGCATGCCTGCATCGTAGTCGAATTCCACAAAACGCCCAGAAACGTTGTGCACTGGGACGGTTCTAACACACTCTTCTTTGTGTTGAGTCTCAACCCCAATTTTTGAATGTGGCCAAGGATGACATCTCGATGCCGAACAGCCATTTCTCGAGACTGGGCCAGAATGAGCCAGTCGTCGATATAATTCAGTATGCGGATGCACTGAAGTCTTAGTGGAGCAAGTGCTGCATCCATACATTTGGTGAATGTGCGGGGAGAGAGTGCTAGGCCGAACGGAAGAACCCGATATTGGTAAGCTTCGCCCCCGAAAGCGAACCTCAGGAACCTGCTGTGACATGGAAGGATGGATACGTTAAAATAGGCGTCTTTTAGATCTATTGTGACAAACCAGTCCTCGGATCTGATTTGACTCACGATGACAGGAATAGTGAGCATTTTGAACCTGAACTTCCTCAGAGACCGGTTCAAAACCCTGAGATCTAGAATTGGCCTCAACCCTCCATCCTTCGTTGGAGCAATAAAGTACCGGCTGTAAAATCCGGACTCCCTGTCTGAATGAGGAACACGTTCTATGGCCTCCTTTAGCAGCAGAGATTGCACTTCTTGTTCCATCACCTGAGCCTGCTCTGGAACCACTGTAGTCTGCACCACCCCAGAAAATTTGGGGGGGCGGTGCCCGAACTGCAGTCTGTACCCTGACTTTATTATATGCAGGACCCATGCAGATATGTTGGGAAGATGATACCATGCCTCTACAAAATCTACTAAGGGAACCAGCCTCTCGAGACTGGCCTCTGGTGTTTTTCGAGCACCCTTCTCGACCCCCTGAAGCGGAAGACTGGCAGGCTGTAGTCGATACGGTTTTCGTGACCATAACTGATACTCGTTTTTTTTTTTTTTGAGAAAGACGACGCAGAGTGCGTTCGCTGGAAGATGATGCGGCCCGAAGCGTCAGCGACGGGGGGCAATTCACATCGTTTCCTTGAGGGCTCCGCTGCGAGAACAACCTCGGTTGCTCTGCAACGGAGGGGACAGCCCTCAGAGGTCCCACCACCCTGGCTAGGACCTCTTTCCTGAAGCCCTCCTAACCTGAAGGACATCCCTCAGATCGCCCTTCTGACTGGCAGGCTTCTGCTGGGAGCGTTTCCTCCGTTGCCAAGCTCCCGGAGGAGGGGCTCTAGAGGAAACGCTCTCCCTTTGCTCCTTGCGGTGTGAGGAGCTGGCTGATGGCTGGGGCTGATGTTCTTGCCCCACCCTACTTGATTTGGACTTTGATTTACAGGGGAGGAACTGCTGGATAGCCGCAGATTGCTTCTTCGCCTCCTGAAACCTGTCGACGACCGATGTAACGGCATCGCCGATTTTTCTTTTTCTTTTTCCTTTAACCCGGATAAATTCAGCCACAGATGCCTCTCCGTGGCCACCATAGCTGCCATAGAGCGGCCAATGGCGCGGGCCGTCTCTTTAGTGGCCCAGAGAGACAAATCTGTGGCCTTGCGCAACTCCGCAATATCCTCTGGAGTTGGCCCCTCCCCCTCGTCCAAATCTTTCAGGAGATCGGCCTGGTATGCCTGCAAAATAGCCATAGAGTGCAGACATGAACCAGCCCGACCTGCCGCCATGTAAGCCCTGCCTATTAAAGCAGATGTATCTCTGCAGGGCTTACTAGGCAGCGCCGGGGTTTTAAGGGAAGATTCCGCCTCAGGAGAGAGGTATCCGGCTAACGCCTTCTACTATATCCCGTGCCCCCAAAACATTGCTATAATCAACGACAGATGGACTGGAGACACGGGACGATTGCGGGTTTATCCCACGATCTCGAGATATCTTTGTGGAGATCGGGGAAAAACGGCAAACCCCGGCGCTGAGGCTGTGACCTGTGCCGCAGGAAACGCTTGTCTAACTTGCTTTAGACTTGCCTTCCCTGCTCATCTTGTGGCCAGCTGATGTTAAGTCTGGCCACGGCACAAGTCACAACCTCCATCAGCTCCTCATATGCTTGGCCGTGAACAGGCGCGCTTGACTCACGGTCATCCCCCTCGATGCTGAGCACCTCTACCTCCTCGGAAGCAGAGAGCTCAAGCACCGGGACCTGGTCGTGGGCAGAAGAAGCCGCAGCGCGGGCTTCTGCACCACTCACAGGGGCTTCGGGATCCTGAGATGAAGAATGAGAAAGTGCCGCAGCAGTCTCATTCTCATCTGCAAGATCCCGCTGCGAACCCCAGGATTTGAGTCTCCGCGCCGCCTCAACAGACGCAGGACCAGAACCGCGGCGAACGCGAGCCTGACTGAGCTCATCAAAACACGCCAGCCGGGAGCGCAGCACCCTCATGGGTAGTGCTTCACAGTGTACGCAGGCAGCTCCCCCGAGAGCTGCCTGGGCGTGCTGCGCTCCCAAACAGTTCACACACAAAACATGCGTGTCCCCATCCGTAATAAAACGAGGACAGGGGTGCACACACATTCTGAACTGTTGGCTGGCCATTATATATACATATATATATATATATATATATATATATATATATATATATATATATATATATATATATATATATATATAATGAGGAATCAGACAAACAACACCAAATAAGACAGACAGTCGTAACATAGAGCGCTTGCTGAAGAGCGAAAAGCTAGGGCGTGTGTGTGTGCCAGCGTCGCTTTTATGCATCCGGTTATGCCGTCACATGTTACGTCATGACGCAACACCAATCAGGATTGGAATAGTTTCATTCATACTTCAGAGACGCACGCTAAGGGAGCGTCCCCAAAGAGTAGTTATCAAGGACGCAGTGCGAGTTCCCTCGAAAGGGAACTTAAAAACGCTCCATCGTCGCGTTCCAGTCTAAAAGGTAAAAATGTAAATCTGCTCACGGTGGCTCTCGTCGTGTACGCGTTTACGTCACAGGCATGCGCCAGTACAGGAAAATAACAACCAACATGTCTAATTATTTCCATACGTTGGACCTTCAAGTTGCCCAAGCAGCTGATAAACGTAAAAGAGTATTTTTGCTGTTTCGCTGATTTCACGCTACTAGGGAGAGAAGTAGAAGGAAGGTTGTACGCAGGCCCGCGGACTTGGTGTTGTTGTGTGGCAGTGCCTCACATTGCCACCTAGCCGCCTGGAGTGCATACTACATCGAATTTCACACACTTTTGCGTCACCATATGCACGCAGATTGCCCCCCCAGAACGCTCATCTAAAAGCAGAATAAAAAGTGATACGGCGACGGATGTTGGTAGGTTTACGTTGACTATATCTCAGCCACTACACTGCCTATTATTATTAATCGAAGGAGACGTATGTGTGTTATCCAGGCATTAATGGTACGGAAAAACCCTTATACTTGGACCGGCTGGTGTTTCTGGGTGTATCTGCTTCGATATCTGCTTCGATGTCTTGATTGTGGGATTTCTTTGAGGTTTAGAATCCAGTATTCCTGTAATTCTTTTGTCTTTTATGAATTTAATAAAGAACTATTCTGTCCAAACAATCCGCGTCATCTACATCAGGTGACCTGTAAATGCGCAAAAACTGTTTCCATTGCAGTTTTGCAAAATATTTATTTTTCGAATTGCCTGAAAACCACCTCATGCTAGTGTAAAAACTTTTTTGCGATAAATGGGAGTTTTTGCGAAATTGACATGTTTCCATTGGGTGTATTTTTAATTCGCAATTTCAATTTTCGCAATTTGAAGGGTAATGTAAACGCGGCTACTCAGTTCTATTCTCTTTCATTCTATTTTGTGAATAGTGAACTCAAGCACTCAGGGAGTTAACAGACTAAAATTGTACTGTGAAACCTTTCACAAATCACAATACTGAAGTTAAGAACTCATGGAAGGGTTATCTGACCAAAACTGCAGTGTGAAAGATTTCACAAATTAGAATGTTTAAGTTAAGCGCTCAGGGAAGAGTTAACTGGCCAAAACTGTGCTGTGAAAGTTTTTGCAAATCAAAATACTGATGTTAAGAACTCAGGGAAGGGTTAACTGATCAAATCTTCACTTTAAAAACTGTTGGGCACTGAAGGAAGGGTTTACTGACTTACTGACGTTAAACATGAAGACCGCCCATTTTGCACATTCTTGACAATAGCGGACTTACCAATGGACAATGCTTTCCTGTGAAGGAAAAAAAAATCACAAATGACAAGTTTCAATCTTCTAAATTATGGTAGGAACTCAGCGAGTTACATCTTTGTAGGGGAAACACACCCTTGTATGGCTTTGTTTCTTCTGTGAAAAACATTTTTTATTTGTGTGTGTTTTTTGTCCATACAATGCAAGTCAATAGCTATATTTCCATCCACCTATACTTTTACAAAGTACTACGGCTGCCTCAATGGAAATGTTTAACTGTTCCAAAAAAGGATTGTCCGGACCTCCACTGAAGGAAATATAGAGCCCAGACCTCTTGGAACTTTAATTGAATACCCCTGTTATAGGCTATATATGAAAATTATTATATACAGTGGCTTCTCTTACTGGATCAACTTCCATTTTTCTTAGTGATATTTATCGGCAGTTTATCAGAAAGTGATGGTTTTGTTCTCTTCGACTCATTGGATGGAAATGGTGCTTTATTTGCAAAAGTTTTATGCAATATTCCAATTTTGCACATAAGGTAAATTTGCTACTTTGGATGGAAACATAGCTAATGGTAACAAAAATTGGGTAGCACTTTATTTTACACTCCTGTTCCCCATGTACATACAATGTATACCATTAATTACAATAACTTGGTAATAACTAGGTACTGTACTAACCCTGAACCTACTCCTAAACCTAACCTTAACCCTTGTAGTTACCTTATATTACCCAGTATTTTCTTATATAACTACACTGTAAGTACATGTAAGTACAGTACACATACTGTACAGTAAAATAAAATGCAATCCACAATTGTTCTTCAAAATATCTTCTTTTGGGTTCCACAGATGAAAGAAAAACATACAGGTTTGGAACTATGACAGAATGTTCATTTTGTAGTGAACTATTCCTTTAAGTAACTTGTGCAATGTTTATTAAGTTATGCATTATTCAATGAACTATACATTTTAACGTGTTGTGCCCCTGCAGGAAACATGAGACTCCGCATAAGATGTTATTTTGATCAATTTAGTGCCAGGTTTCTCTTTATTTTCATCTTTCATTATTCATCTACAAACAGTTGTAATGTCTTGTTTTCTGCCAACTGTGCACGAGAATAAGCATTCAACCATAACAGATTTTGAGTCAAGTGTAAACACAACATTAAAAAGTAAAACATCTTTTTTCCTGGTATTTATACTGCTTGGGTGAATATTGGTTCTGGATAGAAAACTAACATTTGACTACTTACAACTTACCATGCATTTGCACATGACTAGACTAAAGTGAACTAACAATTTCTCACAAGAAAAAAAAAAAAAAAAAAAAAAAGCTTTCTTGGACACAGATTATACTCCATCTACACTGCCAGCCTCCACATTGGAAATGTGTAAAAACATATCAGCTGGGCGATAGACTGATTCCTCTATAGCGAGGAAAGGAAGTTAATAGAAATGCATGAGAAGGTCAACTCCACCACCTCTTATAGATCAGGTAGTGTCCACAGTACAGCAACAGAGGAATAAAAGGAATGAGTCAGCTTGTAACTCCAGGACTGCCAGTCCTGCTGTGAGTTTTCCATTTGAGAGAGTGTTTTTACCTGCAAACACATAAGCTAGTTGTCACTTAGCAACCTAAAACTCACCAGCTTAAAATATCTTTCTTATTTCACAAGGCTGAAGGGAATGTTCTTGGTTTACCAGGGACGGATTTATTATCTGTTGTGCTCTTTAGTCCTCCCATCATATTAGTGGCAAGTGGTCAATAAATGTGTAAGTGTATGTGCACACATGACAGGGTTTCCACGGGGCATTAAAAAGCATTAAAATTTATTAAATGGATTTTGCATTATATTTTAGCATTAAAGCATTATATTTTAATCCTACATGCATTACAAATTTAGATAGTTTTAAAGAGAATTTTACATTATCAATTTATTTGACTATAGCCTTCGTAATTAATAATTTTATTTGCTGTCGCAAAATACGTACGTTAGTTTGATAAACACGCAGAACCAGTTTGGTAATTGCCTCTGGCCGGAGCAAAATTGCCGTGATGCGGAGATGACGCGGATCATTTTGTATAGCAGGAACAACAGGAATAACTAGACCAGAAAAATGGGAAAGTGCAAATTCGAGCAGAAGTGGCTGGAAGACAAAAACAATTTAGGACATGGCTTTATATGGTATTAGGACATGGTATATATATATATATATATATATATGTATTAGGGTTGTCAACATGAACTTTTGTCCAGTTTAACTCGTTAAAATATTTAGGCCACAGGGCTGTCTCTAGCAGTCGCACCAACTCGGGGAACCATATCTGGGTCTTCCAGAGAGGGGCTATCTGTCAGGATTCAGGCTCGGAGACAGAGGTAAGTGATAAACATAAATGTATCTTTATTTAACTCAAAGGTAAGTATGCAGGGTTTCGGGAGTTCCACGGTGATCTCGAAGAGGATATATGTGGCAGGAATGCATCCAGGTGAGTGAATCCTCTTCTTAAGGAATAACATGGCGGGTAACACAGATCAATAACTTGAGTTTTTCTCTCTTTTCAGATCGTTCGTGGATAGGCGTGATTCAGGAAGGATTCCAGGTGAGTAGATCCTTTGAAGTGCACGCGACAATGAGCTCACCAGTTCAGTGATACTTTCCCTTACTCTTGCAGCTCATCCAGTGGGAAACGGGACTCGTGGCGGATTCCAGGAAACGGAGAACACGAGTCATGGAGCGGATCCTTGGAACATCAGAACAAGGACAACAAGGTTAGTTTCTTTCAGGTAAGTATACTTTACGTCCGTTGCTGAAGGATGGCTCAGAGTGAGACAAGTGGTGACTGGTAAGGGTCGTTCCTGTTGGAGGCTTGACAATGACTGGGAGTGAATCGGGTGCTTTTGTGCTGGCTGGGAAGTGAGTGCTGAGTGGAAACAGGTGCAGGTGATCAGTAATCTGGGGACAGTGATCTTTGCGTGGTGACATGTGAGGGATCTGATTCGCTCCTGACAGTACCCCCCCCTCCAGAGTCCGCGCCAGCGGACCTTGGACCTCGACGTCGTGGGGGTCTGCCTCTGGGTCGTGGTGCAGGTTTCTCGGGATGCTGAGCATGGAATTCTAGGAGCAGACTGGGATCAAGAACATCATTACGAGGTACCCAACTTCTCTCTTCTGGCCCATATCCCTCCCAATCTTTTGTTTTCTTCGGGTTCGACCTCGTTGACTGACTGGGGAATCTGTGGATGATGGGGTTTCAGAAGTGAGACGTGAAACGTGGGATGGATACGGTATTCTGGGGGCAACCGGAGCTGGTAAGTGACTGGGTTGACTTGCTTGACAATTGGAAAGGGTCCGATGTACTTGGGATTTAATTTCTTACATGACTGGCGCAGTTTGATATCTCGAGTGGAAAGCCAGACTAGTTGCTCAGGTTGGTATTCTGGCGTGGATCTTCGGCGGGTGTCAGCGAACTGCTGTTGTCTATTCACAGCTTGTCGGATGTGCTGATGAGCCAATTCTTGAAGCTGTTCGTTTATTTCCCACTGGATAGGATTTACGAATAACCTCTCGGGTAGAATGGTCTCAGGTTGATCAACAGGGCTCTCAGGGGCATGGATACGGGAAAGAGCGTCTGCACGGGTATTCTTGGATCCTGGACGATAGGCAATCTTGAAATGAAAGCGTGTAAAGAATAACGCCCATCGGGCCTGACGTGGATTTAACCGCTTGGCATCTCTCAGGTATTGGAGATTCTTATGATCGGTTAGGACTAGAAATGGTTGTTTGGCTCCCTCTAGCCAATGTCGCCATTCTTCCAAGGCAAGTTTTACTTCGAGAAGTTCTCGATTTCCAATATCGTAGTTTGCCTCTGCTGGAGAAAACTTTTTGGAGAAGAATGCACAAGGGAGTGGCTTTGAGGAGAACTCGGAACATTGGGACAGGATTCCTCCAACCCCGGTGGTGGAGGCATCGACTTCCACCATGAATGGTTTTTCAGGGTCTGGATGGTGAAGCAAAGGGGCACTGGTGAAGGCAGATTTCAGAACATATAAAGCTTTCTCAGCCTCGGGGTTCCACTGCAGGATCTTAGGTTTTCCTTTTAGCAAGGAGGTCAATGGAGAAGTGAGAAGACTGTACTGGTTGATAAATCTCCTATAGAAGTTGGCGAACCCGAGAAATCTCTGAAGCTCCTTCACGGACTTGGGAGTTGGCCAGGACAGGACGGTCTCGGTCTTTTGTTGGTCCATCTCCACTCCTCGATCGCTGAGTATGTATCCCAGGAAGTCGATGGTGCTTTGATGAAAGGTACACTTCTCAGCTTTCAGGAACAGAGCGAATTCCCTGAGATGTTGTAGGACTAGAGACACATGTCTCTGGTGTTCGATTGGATTCTTGGAATAGATCAAGATGTCATCGATATAGACCAGAACAAACTTCCCTAGAAAGTCTCTGAGGATCTCATCCATGAAACTTTGGAAAACGGAAGGAGCGTTGACCAAACCATATGGCATGACGAGATATTCGTAGTGGCCAGCAGGGGTTATGAAAGCAGTAGTTCCACTCATCTCCTCCTTTGATACGGATTAGATTGTACGCACTCCTTAAGTCAAGCTTGGTGAACATCTTTGCCTCTCTGAGTTGTTCGAGAGCAGCAGGTATGAGAGGCAAAGGGTAGCTAAACTTCACAGTGACTTGATTCAAGGCTCTGTAATCAATGCATGGTCTTAAACCACCGTCTTTCTTGGCCACGAAGAAGAAACTTGCGGCGGCAGGAGATGTGGAAGGTCGGATGTAACCCTGATCTAAAGCTTCGTGGATATATTTCTTCATGGATTCTTGCTCTGGAATGGACAAGGAGTAAATCCGACCCTTGGGGAGACGTGCATCAGGGATCAGGTCTATAGCACAATCCCATGGTCGATGAGGGGGTAACTTGGAAGCAGTGACAGGATTGAAGACGTCAGAGAACTTAGAATAACAGGCTGGGATATTAGTTGACAAGTTTTCCGTGGGACTCTCTATGGACGTGGAGTTAACTTTGAGCACTTGGGTCCTTGGGTTACTGGATGAACGGGATACTGGATCGTTGATCTCTGGACATTGACATCCCCATTGCAGGATTTTTCCAGACGTCCAATCAATGGTGGGTTGGTGATGGACGAGCCATGGCCGACCAAGGATGAGATCTGTTTGGCTGTTTAGCAACACAAATGGTTCAAACCACTCTTGGTGCGTCTCTCCCACACACAATTGAATAGGACCAATCTGGGTAGTAACGTTCGTCTTGTTAATTAACTCACCCGTTACAGCGTAGATGGCGTAAGACTTGGGAGTGTTGATCTCTCGCAGACTGAGCCTCTTACAGAGTTCTCCAGAAATGAAGTTTCCCGCGGACCCTGAGTCGATGATAGCTGTTACGGAGATTTGTTTTTCTTGAATATTTAATATCACAGGAATCGTGAGTGGTGCTGAGACAATGGGTTGATTAAAGACTGAGCTTACCATCATTTTCCCCGGTCGAATTGGGCAGTTACGTCTGAAGTGACCCTTGGTACCACAGTACATACATAACTTCATCTCTCTTCGACTAACACGTTCAGCCTGAGAAATTTTTGAAGTGTCGACTTGCATCTCTTCAACTTGATTTTCTTGATTGAGATTCTTGGGATTCTGAAAAGACACAGGATGGTGACGAGACTGATCAGCGTAACAACTCAAAGATCGTTGATGGACTCGCTTGGCTTGCTGAATGAATTTCTCAATTCCTAAGCTGTCATCATAGATCGCCAGTTGGAGGCGCAAAGCTGGGTTTAAACCTCGACGGAAAACAGAAATCAGAGCTCTCTCATTCCATCCACTATTTGATGCAAGTGTGCGAAATTCCACAGAATACTCAGTCAATTACTTCTTTCCTTGACGTAATTGTAGGAGCTGTTCTCCAAATGAGGAATCATCCGCGGGTCGTCCGAAAACTTCCTTAAAATGTTTGACAAACTCTTGAACTGACGCAACCACTGTGGATTCCTGCATCCATAACGCCTCTGCACACCTCAGAGCTGCTCCAGAGAGTTGCTGAATGATAAATGCCACTTTCGATCTCTCATTGGGATAGAGCTGAACTTGCTGTTCCAGAGCTAGCGAACACTGGAGTAAAAATCCGTTGCAGTCCTCCGCCCGGCCAGAGAAGGGCGCTGGGCGCGACGGGGGAGTTGCAAAGCAGGTAATCGAAGAAGCGGCGCTTGCGGAAGTTCTCACTGGAGTAAACATGTGTTCTGTCGGAGGATCGGTGGTAGGTGTGGAGCTGGTAGCAACAGCGGGCTGTCCGGAATCCATCTCTCACCTCTTTCTGTTGTTAGGTCAAGCCTTCTGTCAGGATTCAGGATTCAGGATTCAAGTGATAAACATAAATGTATCTTTATTTAACTCAAAGGTAAGTATGCAGGGTTTCGGGAGTTCCACGGTGATATCGAAGAGGATATATGTGGCAGGAATGCATCCAGGTGAGTGAATCCTCTTCTTAAGGAATAACGTGGCGGGTAACACAGATCAATAACTTGAGTTTTTCTCTCTTTTCAGATCGTTCGTGGATAGGCGTGATTCAGGAAGGATTCCAGGTGAGTAGATCCTTTGAAGTGCACGTGACAATGAGCTCACCAGTTCAGTGATACTTTCCCTTTCTCTTGCAGCTCATCCAGTGGGAAACGGGACTCGTGGCGGATTCCAGGAAACGGAGAACATGAGTCATGGAGCGGATCCTGGGAACATCAGAACAAGGACAACAAGGTTAGTTTCTTTCAGGTAAGTATACTTTACGTCCGTTGCTGAAGGATGGCTCAGAGTGAGACAAGTGGTGACTGGTAAGGGTCGTTCCTGTTGGAGGCTTGACAATGACTGGGAGTGAATCGGGTGCTTTTGTGCTGGCTGGGAAGTGAGTGCTGAGTGGAAACAGGTGCAGGTGATCAGTAATCTGGGGACAGTGATCTTTGCGTGGTGACATGTGAGGGATCTGATTGGCTCCTGACACTATCAGTAGGGCCGCACACTTGTGCTCCCTGATCCCTTTGATGACCTGAGGTAGCATCGAGACCAGAGGGAATGCGTAAAGGGGGAGGCTGGGCCACTCGTGGGCCAGTACATCCCTGTTCTTCGAGAAGAATGTTGGGCAGTGAGAGTCGTCTTTTGAGGCGAAGAGGTCTACCTCTGCCCTGCCGAAGACACTCCAGATTAGTTGAACCGTCTGAGGGTGGAGAGACCATTCCTCTGGGGGAACATTGTCTCGTGATAGCATATCTGCACCCTAGTTCAGTATGCCAGGCACATGCTCCGCTCTTAGCGAGGGCTGGTTGGTGTGAGCAGGTGATTGGCCATGGTGTACATGTTTTAGGACCTGGTACCGCCCTGGCGATTTATATATGACACCACTGACATGTTGTCTGTCCGAACCAAGACGTGGTGGACCGCCGTGTCTGGAAGGAAGGTTTTCAGAACTAGAAAGACCGCTCTCATTACAAGGCAGTTGATATGTAGGCACTTCTCCGAGCTCGACCAGTGGCTGGAGGCAGGCCTGCCCTCATACAGAGCTCCCCAACCTAGGTTGGAGGCATCTGTCGAAATCACTTTTCTCCTTGAGACCAACACCCATGCAAACACCAGACTGGTACCAGCCGGTGACTTTCCAAGGGGCCAGGGCCCTGATACAGCCATGGCTCACCTTGATGCGTAAGTGGCCGTGTCGCCACGCACAAGCCGGGACTCTGGGTTTTAGCCAGCGCTGAAGAGGACGCATATGCAGTAGGCCCAGTTGGAGTACTGATGATGCTGAGGTCATAAGGCCCAGTGGCCTCTGAAACGTTCTGAGGGGTCTGAGAGAGCCCGCTTTGAACGAAGCCTCTAGCTGCTGAATAGAGAGAGTGCGTTCTGGCGTGAGCGAGGATTTGTTTGGTCGTTAGCATTTTGAATGGCCGTCTCATGAGGGCCTTGTTCAGGTGTCTGAGATCTAGGATGGGCCTGAGGCCGCCATCCTTTTTCAGGATGAGAAAGTAACGGCTGTAAAAGCCTGACTCACGTAATGGCAGGGCAAATGTCTCGACAGCCCCTTTCGCTATAAGAATTAGCACTTTGGTGTGGAGGATGTGAGCTACGTTGCTCCTCATCGAAGTTTCGACCACAGCATGAAAGCATGGCGGTCTGCGAGCGAACTGCAGTGAGTAACCTCATTTTATTATGTTTAGTACCCATTTGGACACATCGGGATGGCTTCCCAGACATTGCCCGAGTGGCTCAGAGCTGAATGGCATTTGGAGACGAGTTTGAGGGAAAAAAGTGCTATTTTTGTGCTTTATTTGGGTCGCTGTTAAACCAGCGTTTCTGTGCTTGGGTGCGTGAACTGTGACGGGCCCATTGGCTACACTTTGAACATCTCCAACCACCTGAACTGAAGAGGGGGCTGGGAGATGCACACAAGCTTTCTTCGGGGGTGGTCTGGCCGTGGCGGGACTTAGCACCCTCCTTTTCCCTCCTTTCTTTTGACTAGGAAGGTTTCCTAGGCTCAGGGTCCAACACAATCTTGGGTCAGGGACCCTGACGCCCTGGGAACGGAAAGCGCTTGGCAGACTGTGAGCGCCGGTGAATTTCAGCCACTGGGCGGGGCTGAGATGCTGGCGGCGCTGGTTTAGCTGGCTGTGGGGTCGACGCTTTTTTAGGGCGACCTGACGCTGAGCTTGATCGCTTCGGCAGGAAGATCTGTGGGTCCAGGAAGGCAGCCTTGTCCGCATCTTTGATCTCTGTAAAGTTGAGCCAAAGATGGCACTCTAGCACGACTAAGCTGCCATGCTTCTTCCGATCGCCTGGGTAGTGGTCTTTGTAGCACCAGGGCTAGATCGGAGGCGCTGCGCAGGTCTCTGAAGGCTGTGGGGTCCGGTCTAGACTCGTCCATGGAGAGAAGGAGTTTGGCTTGGAACACCTGGAGGACTGCCATGGTGTGCAAGGCTAAAGCAGCTTGGCCGGCGGAGGTATAGGGCCGGCCGGCAAGAGCTGAGGTGGTCCTGCAGGGCTTTGATGGGTGAGCTGCCTTGGCTCTCCATCCAACAGCGGTGGGCGGGCCACCGCTTCCTCCAGAGGAGCCAGTTTCTCTTACCTTCTCTCTTCAGCACCGTCGAGTGAGGTCAGCGTGGCTGAAGTTGACGAGCGCATGCGTCCAGAGTATGGGGCCAGTCATGACTTAGTTAGCCCGTCATGCACCTCCGGGAAAAACGGGGCTGGACGTTGTCGAGGAGCCTGCTGACACACAGGCAGAAACCATTCATCAAGGCGGCTTCTGGTGGGCTCCTAGGGGAAAGACCACTTGAGGCAGAGGTCCGCGACGACTTTGGTGAGGACGCAGAGGAGTTCGGCGTCCAACTAGCCCTGGTGCCGCTGCCGTTTAACAGGCATCCTCTGACCCCGCCGTTTCTTCCTCCACACCTCGAGGAGGGAAGGAAACGGGAGGGCGCGAGGGATGGTGGGATGTGCACAGAGAGGTGAGTGGCATGCTGCACGCAGTGATAGCAGCCGGCTCACTTGAGTGCCACTTCTGCGTGTCCGAGGCCCAGGCAGGAAACGCACTCTTCGTGGCCATCCGAGGGATGCAGGGGAGGGGTCTGAGCCGAGCTAAGCTGCAAGGCAGAGTCGCTCGTTCCGCTGCTGAGGATAGTCGACGCTAGGCAAAGGCTTCAGGAGAGTCAGCGAAGACGTAGTCGGTCGCTGAAGGAGATTAAATCTGATTCTTATGGCGAAATGGGATTATAGGATTGCGCGTCCTCGCTGCTTCGCCATAGGTTCGTGCAGTTCCCGCAGCCCAGCCAATAGCGAGCAAGACAGATCTGTGCTGTGCTGGCTGTGCAGCTGCACTGCGTTTTAAAATAAAGGCTTCAATATTCTCGAAAAAAGGAGTTTTCCCACTGCGTACAGCTACGCAATACGAAGTGAACATTCTTGAAAGGGAACCGTTAATTTTTGTCATCCTTTGGGTCGTGTTACATTATATGATCCCGCTCCTATTCACGCAAATGCTTTTAAATACGCTGCCTAAGAATGTCTTGTCTATGCAACACACACACACAGAGGGAGAGAGAGAGAGAGAGAGAGAGAGAGAGAGAGAGAGAGAGAGAGAGAGAGAGAGAGAGACGCGTGCTAGTATCATACATTACATTTACATTTATTCATTTAGCTGATGCTTTTATCCAAAGCAACTTACAATTGCTATGTATGTCAGAGGTCGCACGCCTCTGGAGCAACTAGGGGTTAAGTGTCTTGCTCAGGGAAACATTGGTGTCTCACAGTTGATTCGAAAACCGGGTCTCTCACACCAAAGGCATGTGTCTTATCCACTGCGCCATCACCACCCATACGCACAGACGCACAGACAGTGCGCCAGAAAACGGTTCTCTTACACACTTGAACGAACAATAACACACACAACAACTATGCCAAAATGTCTGTTTTGTCGAGTATCCTCATAACATAAGAGCAGTCTTAAATTAGTAAAAGTCTTAAATGAATGCAAAGAGTTGTGAGAGAATGAGGCGCGTGTGAGATGTGTCGTGCAGCAGCGGCTGGTCTTAAAGGGGTCATTGGATGCCCATTTTCCACAATTTGGTATGATTATTTAGGTTCTTTGTGTAAAGTTTGTAATATACTTTGGTTAAAATTACTCAATAGTTGTGTAAAACAACACCCTCTTTACCTCCTCAAAAACAGCTCTGTTCACAGCGACTTGTTTTGGTGCATGTCTCTTTAAATGATAATGAGCAACTGCTCACCCCACCCCTCTCTTCCATGGGGGGTGTTGAATGGCTGAGGGCAGAAATATGCTAATACGGGACAGTCAGTCAGGGAACAGAAAAAATGACTAAAGAACTTTTGTAGTTTTAATAAGGATTAGTCTATATTTAATTTATAATTTATGCCTTGCAGACTGTTTGATAACATTATTTAATTTCTGTATACCGGTATGTCCTACCTGTTAGACAGGAAGGGCAAAGGTAAATATGACATTTATTATAGGTTTATGTGTTTAAGTAAATTAAATTCAATTAAAAGTTATTATATTTTTTTGAAGCCTAATGTTAAAAAATTGATAGCTTTCAATTACTGTAATGTTTGATGGCTCATTTTTATCCTGACATCAATAGCTGTATTATGATACTGGCCTTTATGTTGTCTCTACATTAATTTGTAGAATAACTGTGAAATGATTGCATTATAAAATATATAAACTAATATAAACCTATACAAATTTTAGTGTTTTTAATTGCGATTAATCACAGAAAAAAATGTGTGATTAATCAAGTTAATTTTTTTAATCGATTGACAGCACTAATATATATATATATATATATATAAATGTAAAAAATGGCATTAAAAAGCATTACATTTAATTTGAAGATACCTTCAGAAACCCAGCATGAGCTATCTGTTGACATTTGACCTACTTAAACTACTTCAATGTGCCTAAGTTCTCTTGAGACTGGTTATTTCCCCTGTGTTTTCTAAACTCACAGCAGTACTTGGCATTATTGTACCGGCATCCTCAACTGCCTTGAGTCCTCTTGCATTTGCAGTTGTTGTGTAATAAATCATTTCTACTGTCTTGGAGAACTATCCGTAGGAGGTGCACAGTGCATGGCTGAACACTGCCATCAAGCATAAATTTGCTGTCAGACAAACTATTTTAAAGGGACAGTTCACCCAAATTTACTTGCCCTCATCCAAACCTTATGCAGAATTGTGTGAGGAACAGACCTACATTTTAAGTTGCTATTTGTGTCACGTATAAGAGCATCCATGATAAAGAAAATGAAATTTTAAAGTATAAAAGTTTAAAAGTAACACTCTAAAAATATCATGTGGTGTAACCAAGTAAAATATACATTTATTCATTTAGCAAATGCTTTCATCCAAAGTGACTTCCAAATGAGGATTAGTAAGAGCAAGAGAGAGGTGAAATCCAGAAAAGAAGAGGAAGATAATATATTTTTTAATACACTAACATTAAAAAGAAAATTAATAGTCAAAAGTCTTTTATGCTCACCAAGGCTGCACTTATTTAATAAAAAATGCAGTAAAATTGTAATATTATGAAATATTACTACAATATAAATATATATATATATATATATATATGATTATCATCATTGTTGAAAAACATTTTTGCTGCTTGATATTTTTTGTGGAAACCTTGATACTTTTTTCAGGAATCATTGATAAATAGAAAAATTAAAAAAATGATTCATCACACCTTGAATATATGTGATCGTCCGGATTTTAAAAACTTTGAATTTGGGGAAACCACATTTGTTGTGTTGAGCTATTTTAATTACTAGTGTTTTACGTCCTTGATGTCATTCTTCATTGATTCTCCTTTTGAATTCCACAGACAAAACAACAGCTTATGGGAGAACTATTCCTTTAAACAAGTCCTCCTCTCAGAGTAAAACTTTGTGGATCCATTTTTGAGCACTGAGATGTACTTTCAGATACTTTCTCCACCACTGAGGCCAAATTCAAAGGGTTTCCTTGAGCGTTGCACTTCACTTTAATTGAAAGTGCTTTGTCTGCAGTTCTGCAGGGAGCGAGGAGGTCATGCCCAACGGTCGCTGAAGTGTACTAGCTGTAAGGAACTGCAGAGGGGAGTGTGCAGGGTCAGATCGGTGAGAAGAAACAGTCCATTTGCTTGAGTGAGTCCTAACACAGAAAGTAAGTCTTTTAACGACTTATTTCTACCCATGCCTCTCTGCTCACTGATTGAATAATTCAGCGAGGGAAAAACCCCTAGGGGTATGAGGTGACGAAAAAGTGAAGCACTGTTGCTTTAAGAAATATCTGTGGCAAAAGCATTAAATTAAATGCAACACTTTCCCTCTATCATTAAATTGGGGACAGGAACAACAGCATAGGGGGGATATAGTATCTGCTTGAGCGGCAAAATAGGGTTATGCAATCTCACTTAAACATGTGCAGCTGTGTGTGTGTGTGTGTGTGTGTGTGTGTGTGTGTGTGTGTGTGTGTGTGTGTGTGTGTGTGTGTGTGTGTGTGTGTGTGTGTGTGTGTGTGTGTGTGTGTGTGTGTGTGTGTGTGTGTGTGTGTGTGTGTAGCCTGGTAAACCCTACCTTATGGGGTTTACCTTAAGGATGGCAATATCTGAAATCCTTGTTCGTGTGGGGACATTTTTTGGTCCCCATGAGGAGAACAGCTTATAAATCATACTAAGTGATGTTTTTTGAAAATGTAAAAAATGCAGAAAGTTTTCTGTGATGGGTAGGTTTAGGGGTAGGGTTAGTGTAAGGGAATAGAATATACAGTTTGTACAGTATAAAAATCATTATGTCTATGGAAAGTCCCCATAAAACATGGAAACACTACGTGTGTGTGTGTGTGTGTGTGTGTGTGTGTGTGTGTGTGTGTGTGTGTGTGTGTGTGTGTGTGTGTGTGTGTGTGTGTGTGTGTGTGTGTGTGTGTGTGTGTGTGTGTGTGTGTGTGTGTGTGTGTGTGTGTGTGTGTGTGTGTGTGTGTGTGTGTGTGTGTGTGTGTGTGTGTGTGTGTGTGTGTGTGTGTGTGTGTGTGTGTGTGTGTGTGTGTGTGTGTGGACAGATACTTGATACTCGGGTTGCACACAAATAATTCAGCATGAAATGACAGTAGAATGTCTAAAAATGAATGAAATTTGTTACTAGGGTCAGTGACGATTCTCCCAGCAGTCCCTTCCCTTAAAGTATAGCAGGCTGTGTTTAAGCAAGACAGTCAAATGGATGACTCAGACAACATTTGCTGAAAAAGCGCTTGAGAATACACATAATTTCTTAGGCCTGCTGAGTTAAAAGACGCTATTTAACCTGTCTCTCCACAGCGGATGCCAGCCAAAATGGGTTACATTACATTTTTTTTTTTTCCTCCCATAGTTGATAACTCGGAGCTCAGACATGCCTCTCAAAGTTAAATTAGTGAATCGCTCTGAAAAACAAGATCAAATGCTGTCTGAAACAGTGATAATGAATAATTGAGGAGCTGTGATGAAAATGTAGCAAATTCCTCATTGTGAGAAACTGCAATACGGTTTCATTTGGATGCAAATGTGATTATATACTTAAAAGTTTCCTGTGCATAAATCAGCAACATCAATCAAACCAGTGGCAAGAAAGAAATATAACCGTAATTAAATCTAAATGTGTGTCTTACTTTCTAAACTGCGATGTAACGTGGTTTATATTATTTTTCACGCATTTCAATCTATAAAGGTGCGTTAGGCCTGAATTCAAAAGTAAAATATCATTTCAGCTTGCATTCAGACACAAATCTATCACCAAACCCTGACAGTCTACAGTATCTCGTTATATGTCTGATCTCAATCATGGATCCCGCTCCTCCTCGAAGATGCTTGCAGCGGCACTAACAGAGCATGAAATGTGACATGACAGTATGTCATTCCCTGAGAGTCTGAGTATTGTTCACACATATAGAGGAAAAGATGGAGACGTTCAAATATACACATTGTACATTCCTTGTGTGTCCATCAGAAAAGATCACAAACTAATTATATTTATAATGGCAATGGTTTATCTAGGCAGCAATGAGATTAAATGGGAAGCAAATTATTTTAGCTGATGTCTCCTGCTTCCCAGATTTTTCTGCGGAGAAAAAGACACTAGTTATCTCGTATCTGTCTCCTCTAGAGTTTTACAAGAGATCTCAGCAATGTGCTCAGATTTGTTGATACCAAAATCTGCAATCAAAAGTGAGCAAAAAAAAAAACTTTTTTTTTTTTACAAAATTAGACAAATAATCTGAAAATTATTAATAAAAAAAATAATTATAAAATGAATTAATAAATAAATGAAAACGGAAAGAATAAAATCGATAAACCTGTAAAATACAATTAATATTTTAGTTATAATATTAAATAAAACAGACGAAAAGGCTGCAATCAACAGTAATCTGGTAAATCTGTGCACACTGGGAATAAAATTTCTCTATTTTTTTTTAGATATTCAAATACTAATTATAAAACGTATTTAGTAGTATTTTTGTATTTTTTTTCTATTATTAATAAAGATTTAAATATGTATTCATATTTTGTAATAAATGATTAGTTAGAACTGCTAAACAAAGACATTAAACTCCTGTGCATCTGAGTTCCGGCACAAAAGTTCACAGTGCTGCCAAAATAATAGTCAGGCTTAAGAAACTTATCGGCCAAACAAAAATGAAAAATACCAAATACTGGCTACTATATTATCTTGGCGGTATACATAGGGGTTGCACAATGAAACTGAAACACCTGGTTTTAGACAACACAATAATTAAACAGTATGGTGTAGGGCCTCCTTTTGCGGCCAATATCACTATGTGATACTAGTGGAGGAAAACGCTTTCTGACTCACACCTCCAAAATGTGTCTCAGGCCTCATCCACACTACTGCGTTTTAGTTTAGAAACGGAGAATTAAAACGAATATGATCTCCGTCCACACCAGCGTTTTAGCTGCGTATTAGAACTGATCTCCGTCCACATTAAAACGACTGAAAAAACGGATCACGTCACCATTCACCTACACTGGGCATGCGCGTGCCGGTGTAAACAGGAATCAGATTGACTATTCCTCAGATTTCGCTGAGGTGGATAAGTGCCGTTCTGGACATTCGAAAGTTTTCGCACCATTCCTCAGGAACCACAACTTCATTAATAAAATTATCCTACCATGCACTGGTTCTTCCTGACTTAACCCAAAACCGACGCTCGATGTACGGTCTATACCGGCGCTGCACACGGGAATTGTCACAGATCACTCGATAATAGCTTGCCTCCGGCACATGTAGGCAGTTATAGCATTGTAAGAATTTACTTGCACTAACGTAACTGGCAGTCCAGGCTGTTGTTGTATGTTTTCTTCCGTTGTATGTGTTACGATGTGGTAGAAATGAAGCGGAGAGAGAATCCAAATGCAAGCACTTTAATAAAACAAACAGGTAATCCAATGGACTCAGGACAGGAACACGGAACAGCTACAAGCAACATCAAAACAACGACCGACAAAACACAACTGAAGCACAGGGGTTTAAATACACAGGCAAACAAGATAACGAGGGGGCAGGGCTAATTAGAAACACCTGGAGAGACTAATAAACAAGAAAAACTACAAAGGACTAAAAAACATGGCACAGGACAGGAAATAACAAAAGTCAACACAAGACAAGGAAAACATAAGACAGGAATCGTGACATAGCCCCCCACTTAAGGAGCGGATTCCAGACGCACCTCATGAACAGTCCAGGAGGGAGGTGGAGCAGAGGCGGACCCGGGGGCGGGATGGAGGGCCAGGCCCATGGAGCGGAAGAGGACCTGGATACTGCGGCAGGACGGAAGGCCAGGGTGGAGCATGATGTGCAGGCGGCCAGGGTGGAGCAGGCAGTTCAGGCGGCCAGGGTGAAGCAGACGACCCATCGGGCGGCCAGGGCGAAGCAGACGACCCATCGGGCGGCCAGGGCGAAGCAGACGACCCATCGGGCGGCCAGGGCGAAGCAGACGACCCATCGGGCGGCCAGGGCGGTGAAGACCCCTCGGGCGGCCAGGGCGGTGAAGACCCCTCGGGCGGCCAGGGCGGTGAAGACCCTTCGGGTGGCCATGGCGGTGAGGATCTTTCTGGTGGCCGTGGGCCCCTAAGTTGCCATGGCGAGGACCTACTACCCCCCCCCAAAAAATTTCTTAAGGGTAGTTACGGGGTCATAGGCAGGAACAGACACCGGCTCAGGCTCAGGAACAGGAACAGACACCGGCTCAGGCTCAGGAACAGGAACAGACACCGGCTCAGGCTCAGGAACAGGAACAGACGCCGGCTCAGGCTCAGGAACAGACACCGGCTCAGGCTCAGGAACAGACACCGGCTCAGGCTAAGGAACAGACACCGGCTCAGGCTCAAGAACAGACACCGGCTCAGGCTCAGGAACAGACACCGGCTCAGGCTCAGGAACAGACACCGGCTCAGGCTCGAGAACAGACAACACACACACTGGCTCGGGAACAGACAACACACACACGGGCTCGGGAACAGACAACACACACTCTGGCTCGGGAACAGACCACACACACACTGGCTCAGGAACAGACAACACACACACTGGCTCTGGCTCGGGAACAGACAACACACACACGGGCTCGGGAACAGACCACACACACACTGGCTCTGGCTCGGGAACAGACAACACACACACTGGCTCTGGCTCGGGAACAGACAACACACACACGGGCTCGGGAACAGACAACACACACTCGGGCTCGGGAACAGACCACACACACACTGGCTCGGGAACAGACAACACACACACTGGCTCGGGAACAGACAACACACAGAATGGCTCAGGAACAGACAACACACACACTGGCTCAGGAACAGACAACACACACACTGGCTCTGGCTCGGGAACAGACAACACACACACGGGCTCGGGAACAGACAACACACCCTCGGGCTTGGGAACAGACAACACACACACTGGCTCGGGAACAGACAACACACAGAATGGCTGGGGAACAGACACTGGCTCCGGTTCTGGAACAGACACCAGAACAGAAACAGCCACAAGGACAGACGTAAACACAGAAACAAACATAGAGCGATCAGGTTCAGGCGTGACTTGAACAGTCTCTGAATCGGCGGACGTGACTTGAACAGTCTCTGGATCGGCGGACGTGACTTGAACAGTCTCTGGATCGGCGGACGTGACTTGAACAGTCTCTGGATCGGCGGACGTGACTTGAACAGTCTCTGGATCGGCAGACGTGACTTGAACAGTCTCTGGATCGGCAGACGTGACTTGAACAGTCTCTGGATCGGCAGACGTGACTTGAACAGTCTCTGGATCGGCAGACGTGACTTGAACAGTCTCTGGATCGGCAGACGTGACTTGAACAGTCTCTGGATCGGCAGACGTGACTTGAACAGTCTCTGGATCGGCAGACGTGACTTGAACAGTCTCTGGATCGGCAGACGTGACTTGAACAGTCTCTGGATCGGACGGGACCAGCGGCGAGGACTCTGGGCTGACAGGAAGTACAGGGAGGACTTCCAGGCATTGCGGGACGCGGGAAGTCCTCTTCCTCTTCCGTCTCCGAGAGCGAGAGGGCGCTGGGCTGGACGGAACCAGCGGTGAGGGCGCTGTGCTGGACGGGACCAGCGGTGAGGGCGCTGTGCTGGACGGGACCAGCGGTGAGGGCGCTGTGCTGGACGGGACCAGCGGTGAGGGCGCTGTGCTGGACGGGACCAGCGGTGAGGGCGCTGTGCTGGACGGGACCAGCGGTGAGGGCGCTGTGCTGGACGGGACCAGCGGTGAGGGCGCTGTGCTGGACGGGACCAGCGGTGAAGGCTCTGTGCTGGACGGGACCAGCGGTGAAGGCTCTGTGCTGGACGGGACCAGCGGTGAAGGCTCTGTGCTGGACGGGACCAGCGGTGAAGGCTCTGTGCTGGACGGGACCAGCGGTGAAGGCTCTGTGCTGGACAGGACCAGCGGTGAAGGCTCTGGCTGGAAGTGGCTGACGTGAAGCTCTGGCTGGACGTGGCTGACGTGAAGCTCTGGCCGGACGTGGCTGACGTGAAGCTCTGGCCGGACGTGGCTGACGTGAAGCTCTGGCCGGACGTGGCTGACGTGAAGCTCAGGCATGTCGTGGTGAAGCTCAGGCATGTCTTGGTGAACGTGAAGAACAGGTGATGACGTGGCGTGCCACGGGAGGAAGCTCTCCAGACATCTGGAGAGTGCCTTTCTCCAGTCCAGACCGGAGAGATCGGGGAGCTCCCTCGGGTCGACCTCCTTAGCCCCCAGCCGGTAACACATCTTAATCGCCTCATCACCCAGAGAGCAGGAGGCAGCGAGGGGAACAAACCCCCAGGTGTACTGGAACAGATCAAGGCTTTCCAGGGCCAAGGCCGCGATCTGTCCAGCGAACTCCCGGTCTAGCCTGTGTAGATCAGGCGGGATCCGTGCTGCTGGATTCATATTTGTGGTCGGTCGTTCTGTTACGATGTGGTAGAAATGAAGCGGAGAGAGAATCCAAATGCAAGCACTTTAATAAAACAAACAGGTAATCCAATGGACTCAGGACAGGAACACGGAACAGCTACAAGCAACATCAAAACAACGACCGACAAAACACAACTGAAGCACAGGGGTTTAAATACACAGGCAAACAAGATAACGAGGGGGCAGGGCTAATTAGAAACACCTGGAGAGACTAATAAACAAGAAAAACTACAAAGGACTACAAAACATGGCACAGGACAGGAAATAAAAAAAGTCAACACAAGACAAGGAAAACATAAGACAGGAATCGTGACAGTATGATGACACTCAGAGAGCCAAGCGTGAGTCTCTGTGCCATCATTTCTTAAGTCCTCCGTTTTAACCCGTCTTCACTAAAACGCCCTCCGGAGATGCAAAACGGGGTCGGCAGCGTTTCTAAACTTCTCCGTTTTAGGTCTTCGTTTTTGCCGTTTTAGTATGGACGGGAGGTGCAAACGTAGCAAAAGGTCTGCGTTTCTAAACTAAAACGTAGTAGTGTGGATGGGGCCTCAAACATATTTAGATCTGGTGACTGTGAAGGCCATGGGATATGTTCAACTTCACTTTCTGTGTGTATTGGTGTATTATCATGCTGATACACGGCTCCACCTTCAGGGTGTTCAATGTTTGAACCATTAGGTGCTCATGGTCCTCCAGAATAGCTTGTTAGTCCTTGGCAGTCCTTGGCAGTACATCAAGCCCAGTAGAGAATGTCATGATATTGCAGCTCAAACCATCACTGATCCACCCTGTGCTTCACTCTGGGCACGCAACAGTCTGGGTGTTCAGTTTCTTTGGTGTTTCTCCACACCATAACTCCCACAGATGTGGGAAAGACAGTGAAGGTGGACTCATCGGAGAGCAATACATGTTTCACATTGTCCACAGCCCAAGATTCGCACTGTTGGCATCAATAAAACTGACATTTGGCATTGGCAAGAGTGACCAAAGGTTTGGCTATAGCAACCCGACCATGAATATTGACGCTGTTGAGCTCCTGACGAACCGTTTTGGTGGAAACAGGAGAGGCGAGATGGACATTTAGTTCTGCAGTGAGTTGGGCAACTGTGGTTTTATATTTTTTGGATACAATCTCTGTTAGTATCTGGACATCCCTTTCAGACAGGTTCACCTTGCGTCGACAGCAATGAGAATAAATGAAGAGTCTTCTAAATATCAAAATATTCTCCTGAGTAAACGGCCCGGAGACACTTTACAATGAGGTTCATTAATTTACATTAGTTAATGTATTAACTAACATGAACTAACCATGAGCAATACATTTGTTACTGTATTTGTTCATCTTTGTGAACGTTATACAAATACAGTCATTCATTATTTGTTCATGTAAGTTCACAGTGCTTTAACTGTTACCAAGATTTTAATAATGTATTAGTAAATGTTGCAATTAACATTAACAAAGATGAATAAATGCTGTGAAAGTGCAGTTCATTATTAATTCATGCTAATTAATGAAGTTGACTAATGTTAACTAATGAACCTTATTGTAAAGTGTTACCAAAGGCCCTAGTAATCTCACGTCTCCATTTCAGGATAGACCTTAACTGTGTCTCAAACTGTGCTCAGATTTGTCAGATTTGTCATCTGCAAATAAAAGTCAGAGATACCAATAACTAAAAAATTTCTCATCAAATTCTTCCAAGACCAAATGATCAGAGGTTTAATATTCATAGTTTGTATTTACCCTAAACGGAACTGAAAACTCCATTATTCATCTTGAGCAATGAAAGTGCAACCACTGCACTGAGCAGCAACAAAGTTTTCCAGTGTGATCACATGAGTGTGTGTAACTGCATCCTGTAATTTAGCCCTCATTTCCTCCACTCAAAGCTCACTCTGGAGTCCTGTTCCATGTTTGCCAGTTCCCATATCACGTGGCGAAACATATCACAATGTTTATTTATCGGCTGACTCATAAGTGGCATTTAGTTAGTTTGTTTTTCTCACAATAAGAACTGCAAGAGGATGTAAAAGAAAATGGCGATCAGGGGACAAATGAAGTCCGAACAGTCACCTTTTCTTGCCGGCAGACACTCAAGGACTAGTCGCTCCCTGATTGTGCGCAACACACTTAATGACAGCTCAAGAGTTTACTTTGATTGCAAATTGGAGACATTGTGACCCTCATCAGCACAATGTGCAACTTAGGTTCAACAAGTCTACCGTGAAAGATTACAAACATCACCGTAAAAACACAGAATTGGTCGGCTGCAGCCAAAACTAGCCTCTTATGTTGGTCATTCGTACCTCAGGAGACTTAGAGGACAGAATAGAGCTATCAAGTGAAGTTTCAACTTTGCCTCAGATGGTTCTCTTAAACATTCCATAGGAGAAATGCAAATTGCTGAGACAATTGTTGCCATGCAAATAGCATAAAAGAGCTATAAAATAAATAAGCAATCTACCACGGGTAGCCCTGCGATATCACTCTATATCAATGGCTGTGATTGGCCGTGTGTAATCAGCCATATCGCCTGGCTACGAATGTGATATTGAGCTTATACAACAGTTCGACAGCACAAGCGTGTAAATAAATAAGAAACAATAACGGAGTGTCTTTAAAAACCCTCTTTTATGCGGAACTACTTCCTTCTGCCACAGATTAAAATCTCGCTTCATTGTAGCTTATTGTATTATCTAGAGTATTATGAGAGAGAGATTGATTAACCAAGTGCATTACCTGCATCTAGCAGATATTCTTCTGGTCAATATTAAATTCAAAATAAGAACATCAAATGTCCACTGAGGAAAGCGATGTATTTATCTGTGTCCTTTTAACAGTTAAGAGGATTTCTCATGACCGCGCTAGTCAGTGCATTTATAAGTTGAGTCTTATTGTTTACAACCTTGTTTCAGTCCCTTTCAATATAAAAGTCTCTGCTACTGACTCACTCATAAACAGTTTTATTATTAATATCTATCTATCTATCTATCTATCTATCTATCTATCTATCTATCTATCTATCTATCTATCTATCTATCTATCTATCTATCTATCTATCTATCTATCTATCTAGTTTTAGTGATTCAACTTAAACTTATTTCAATTTATTGCCAAGGCAACATTTCTAATTTTCATTTAGTTTAAGTTTTTCAACTTTAAGCTTTTTTTCAATTATTCAATTATTCAATTATTAGAAATGTTTTATATAGTTTTAGGGTACATTTATATGACAATGATGTGCTAAAAACAGAAAAGTTTCTCCGTTTGTTTTCCCCGTACAGACGACAACGGTTTAGTTTCGGTTTGGTTTTCACTCTGTTTGCCTGTTTGTTAATTAGTTTCCATAGTTCCTAATTCCACGCACCTGTTCTGTTTCTCTTTTAATTACGTTCTCTGAGTATAAGCGCTGAGTTTCCCTAGTTCATTTGTCCGTTATCGTCAATGATAATGTGGTTGAATTTGAGTTGCTAGATCCAAATCTCCTGCGATCTGGATTATAATAAAGTCTTTTTTTGTTTCTACTCCTTTATCACTCGCTTCAATACAGCCACATCTGTGACAATGAGATTTAATTGATTGTTTTTCTTTTCTAAGGGTCTGCACTGCAACCTTGACAAATGTATTAAAAATGAAGCCTATAATAAAAATTTTGATCAATTGCCTGTCTGGAAAAAAATTGTATTTGTCAAATGTTCAAGATGCTTCAAATGTCGTTGTTAAAATAAATGGGCATATGCTTTGCACATTATTTTACGTCAAAAACGACCACAAAAGAAATTAGATGTCCTCTTTCTTCAGTGTGATTCCAAGTCTACAGCCTGAGCAAAACTTTCAGGAAATGCTGAATTCTTTTGAGGATTTTGAGGGTTAGATTAATATTTCTGTTGCGTTGTGTCATTCTGATTGATGTCTCAACATCTCCCGTTTTTTGCTCTGTGACGCTCTGAAAAAGACAACTAAGAATAGAGAAACACATAGAAGCTGTCATCTTTAATGAACATCACTCTGCCTGTGTGCCTGATGGATTTCAGGTAAGACACATGCAGTCTCACAATAGACGCTTTCAGAAGATTCAGTCAGAGTCTTATCTGAGGACAACCCGAAAACCGACGCCGCCACAATCAATTCCAAAATGAACAGCATGAAAACATTATTAGATCGCAGTATGATGATTTTCTGCATGTTTTATGATTGGCTTTCTTGTTGTGAAGTGAATGTGATCAATATTTAGTTTTATTCAGAGCATAATCCATTTATGTAAGAGACAAGCCTACCGACACAAAGTGTACTCTTGTCCTTCGTCTTCATAATACAAAGCCTCAGGGCCGAATGTGGTGTTCCCATGACAACCGTCGATGACATGGGGCCATTTTGTGTAAACAACATTATGGAGAGTGGACTGACTTCAAAGAAAGTCACTGTGAAACAGTATGAGTACAGACTGGATAATAACTGTGATAACGGGAAGTTGCCTGCCGTCTAAATGTAAGGTATACACACACATTTAGTGGTCATGCCATCTTACTGGCTTACATCTACGCTTTTTGGAAAAATCTGTGTACAAACAGCTCACTTTAGTACTATTTTATTTAATATTTTGCTTAATATTTAATATAATATAATGCAGATGCAGGTTCTGAAAAAAATATATGGCCGTTGTTGACAAAAAAGTTTCTTTGTAATAAATTTGATGTTGAATCAAATAAAATATTTCCTTCTAAAGCTACTTTTTGTAATGTGTTTTTGATGCTTATCTCACTTAACACAATAAAGACTTTAAATGATCTTTTGGGAGTCATTTCTTAGCCCAATTGTAATCGCTTGACAGCCCTATAATATATATAGTAGTTTAAATATTTTTTTCAAAGAATTAAAACTAATTTGTAACTTAAAATAGATTCAAATGTGGTCCACACTTTCACAAATTCTCAGATTTGTCTTTCACCATGGACATCATATCAGTCCCCTATAAGCCTTAATTGTGTTTTCATTCTGTTTCTGTATTGCTATGCGTTTCCCCAACTCTCCGATATGAAGAAGATAAATATAGCTCAATTCCATGACATATAACACCAAAACAGTTTAGCGTGCGTGCAACTTTAGAAAGAGATGAAATTTAATGTGATATTGCTTTTCTCTGAAATTAGATGGGTCAAATTGAAGATCATAATCACTCACAGCAGGCAGCAGATGATATTTTATGATACAGTTGACATTCCAGGAAAATTCCTTTGAAGTATTGCATTTCTGCTCTATATAATAGCCTATATATGGCTTTTCCCACACAATATTCCTTATTTTCCACACTACATATTACATTATAACATTTTCCAGTTCTGAACTAGGCTGTGAATTATGAGTGAACAATGGATTGTTTACTCTGACCTACTATATGGCCAATACCAAGAGTAAACACAATTAAACTAAATAGCCTTAAAGAAGAGAGCAACACATTTGTGAGTCTCATTAAAGATAATGAGATTCTAAGCTCAAACATGCCTCTGGCTATCGCTTTCTGTAAAGATGTCAGACCAAAGCCACCTATGAACTGGTGCTGTGCGCTTTCACTCGTTTCCATAGTTACAGTTCAAGAGGTCAAAGTTTAGCAGGTTAGCATGGTCCAGTTAGCTTACTGCTAGATAGTGAAAGTACACCATTAATGAGGACAAAGGGCATCTTTACTTCACTGAGGGTCATTTAAAAGTTATGTTCAGATGTTCTTATTTCTGCTACCTTTGATGTTATTGCACATGGAATATTATATTGCAGTAAAATAAACAGTAACTAAATACTGGAGTACATTTTGCAAGAAATTACAATTTCAGTATTTGTACTACTTCAACGATTTACTTGCAGTTTCTTTGTCATTATTTGTGAAATTTACTAGCAATTTCTGAGTGAAACTTTTGTAAAAACTACACCAATTTTTTTTATAGATTGAAATGTATAGAAGCTTGTGCCACAGAATAAAAAATAGAAAAGGTAATTGTGACTTTTTAATCTTAAAATTCTGAATTTTTTTCTCACAAATGTGAGTTTATCTCTTGCTTTACTTTATAACTCGCAATTGCGAATTTAAATCTCACGATTCTGAGAAAAAAGTAAACAGGGATATAAACTCGCAATTCTAAGAAAAACAGTCAGCTCACAATTTGAACTTTATAACCCATAATTGCAAGTTTATATCTCGCAATTCTGAGGGGAAAAAGGTCGCAATTCTGACCTTTTTTTTGCAATTGCGAGTTTGTATCCTGCAATTCTGACAAAACATAAATTTAAAAATCCATGGCGGAAACAAGCTCCCAATAATTGTAAAAAAAATTATAAGATCAATAAGTTATGACAACATATGTTTTTACATTAAGCAATTTTTTAAGTCAATTTGAAATTAAGATTAAATTAATTTCACAGCTTTTCACATGACTTTCAAGTTGATTGTACTTTTTTTTTCTTACAGTGTAGAAATGAATGTGTAACTGTAGTAATGAGGATTTGTTTCCGCCCACGCTAAACCACACCCCCAGTCTATGACACAGTATCTGTGGTGGGTTGCCATGGCTCCTCTTTGACAGCAGCAACCCAGTTTTGATGTGACAATATGGTGGCCAGCATCTGAGTTAATAAAAATATATAGTAGACAAGCAATAAAACATTGCCATATGTGAAGGAATCCAATCTCTCCCAGCTGAAATGATCTTGCAAACACACGCTCTACATCACTACATCAGAATGGCCGCAGACAGACTGGAGAGTTCCCTTCCTGTCACATATCTGACAGTGAACACAACAACTTTATAAGATCTTGGCACTGGCAGTTTAATGCATAAAGTAGTCCTATTCAAATTATTATAGCAGATATAACAGATTTACTTTCACAGCACAACTTGACCTTTTGAATAACCATAGCAACTCTCAGTTTCTATACAACCCTGTGTAGCCTACTGTAGGTGGTCTTTAATTACTGCTATGGTATTCCCTGTGGTCGGTCTGTTTTTAACCCTGTGACTGGGACGTGCTCAGAGGAGCTGACATGGCATGTGTCGGGGGGTTCAGTCAGGTCTGCACGCCTCTGACCCTTAACTCAGCTCCGTACGCTGGGTGACTCGAGGTCCACCGGTGAAAGTGTGAAACCCATAAATCCATCTGTCAAGACTTGCTCAGACACCTGAGGCTCCAGGGAATGAAACTCTGGATGGTCATTTATATAAACTGGTACTATTTCTTGACAAAAATAGATCCTTGCTGCCATATGTTGAATATATTCTGTCATGACACACTGCAAGTGTTGCTCACGTGCAATAATTTTTAATAACAGTTAAATGTGGCTTAGCATGTCCATCAAAAGCCTGCGGGCACTACAATTCTCTAATATTTTGGAAAAAAGACTTTTATGCCCATCAAAACTGTATTTGATAAAAAAAAATTGATTAAACATACTGTAAAAACAATATTGTCAAATATTTTCAGCATCATTACAGTTTTCAGTGTCACATGATCCTTCATAAATCATTCTAATATGCTGATTTGCTGTTTAAGAAACATTTCTTATTATCATCAAAATTTAAAACAGTTGTGCTGCTTCTTATTTTTGTGGAAACCATGATGCATTTTTTTCTGGATTCTCTGATGAATTGAAAGTTCAAAAGTACAGCAACTAAATTAGAAATATGTTGGAGCATAAACTTCACTTTTGATCAATAAAAAATAATAGAATCTTCCTAACCCCAAACTTTCGAACAGTATATACTGCATATAAATATAAATAAATGATGTAATATATATATATATAATCAATCAATTATATTAATCAATTAATTATAAATATATAATTAATATCCAGGAAAGTCCTTGGATATAGACATGCAATTAGACAGTGTGTCGTAACACATTTCTGTGTCAATAATCTTATTTATTGCATATTTGTAATTATTCTTTTTTTAAAGACAGTTCTGCGCTTGGTCAGATATTTTTATTTATCAATTTCACTTTTTGGGGGGTTTGAGAAGTGTATGCTTGAGGAGCAACATTGCAAGCAACAAATGAAAAAAATATATATATGTATATGCAATTTTGCCATTCATAAGTGACATCTGGGCTCCCCCACTTGATAAGCACCAGCCATCCCTGGCGTGACTACAGTAAACCATTTCTGAATGTGCCAGTCCATGCATAAATCAATAAGTAAATAATATATGAGATTAAGAAATCGTTTCGTTCCACTGAAACGCTCAGAAATGCTGCACTCCAACAACTTTAGGTTTCACTAGGCATAGTGTATATTGTGTTTTTGTCCAAATAATTCATAATATTTTAGCTGCTGGAACAGCTCACTCATGTTTCAGTTTATCAAAACATAAATTTTAAAGTTTAAATCATAGATACAATCAGCAGCGAATAAATACCATGGTATTGTTTTTCTGGGGGGACAACAATCTTATCTTTTTTTTATTTTACCTGAAATAAAATCTGCAAAATAAGGTCTACTGTGTGACAAACATGCCAAAGTAGGTGTTGTTGGACTGTTCGTGCAACTGAAAATAGTGTTTGAGCATTCAGTTCAGTCAGTAGCGTTTATGTTCTGTTTTTATATTTTATTGTCCCTCGTTGCAGCTTTTATTGTTTGTGTGTACAGTCTTTTTAAAGGGCTAGACAGCATTTAGCTTTGTTCAGGGGTGTCCAAAACACAAAGAGAGGCCTCATTATTTTATTCTGAATCTCTGTTGCACACTGTTTTTAATTTTATTATGGCAAATTACACTATTTGAATAATTCATGTTGTTCACAACTTGCTGTGTTTCTTCTTTTTATTCATGCAACATCCTGACTGTTAAAAATATATGCAACTAACGATTCTAAATTGCCCTTTACTGGTGAAATAAATCTAAGATTCAGAGGAAAAATGTATTTGATTATGATCTCTCTGAAGCCAATTCCTTTGTCACACAGACAAGCAAAAAAATCAACAATAATGAGATTATCCAACGCTATCTCACGACCAATTCGTACGAATTTGTACGAGTGATTAAAAAGTGGCTAATTTGTATAAATTCGTACGACGTCACAATTTGTACGATTTGTCTAAACCCACGTGATGGGTAGGTTTAGGGGGCGGGGTGAGGGGTAGGTCATTCGTACGAATTCATACGAATTGGGCAACTCGTAAAATATGTACGATTTAGCAAAAATCATACACATCGTACTAGTTAGGTTGTATGAATTCGTACGAATTAGCCACCTCGTAAAATTCGTACGAATTGGCGTGAGATCAGGCTGGATTATCATTGACTGTATGTCTAAACACCCATTCAAAAAAAAAAAAAAATCTTATCACAGGTTTACTTCCAACCACTAAGAAAAGTTGAGGATCTCTAAGGGTACATTTAAACGACAACGATCTACTAAAAACGGAAAAGTTTATCTTTTTTCGTGTACAGACGACAACTTTGTCAAAATGATCCCCATTCGCACGGATCCGCAAAAACGACTAATATTATTCAAGCCAGGCCAGTAAATGTCGATGTCACTTTGTAAAGAAACACTACATGCCTATAGACTGAACACGTAATGCATAAACATGAGCATGACACCACAGTTTTCACAAACGTTTTTGTAGTTTAAACAGAGATGATATTGGTATTGTTTTCAAAAATATGCACTTTGAAACCCATTTTCAGAAGTTTGCATTTTCAGGCCACTAAAACGTTGTCTAAAAAGTTTTACGTTTTTAGTTGAAAACAGTGTCATGTAAATGGCCCCAGAAAGTTTGAAGGCTACCCAATTTCTTCACTCTTTGAGCTGTAATAGCCTATACCCTTAAATGGATGGTTCATCCAAAAATAATTTTTAAGTTGTTCTTCTAAACCTGCAGTTATTTCTTCTGTTAAACATAAAGGAAGATATTTTGAAGAATATTGGTAATTATACAGTTGATGGGCCCCCCCAGCAAACAAATTTAGGTTCTGGGAACGTTAGTTTTTGGTTCCCAGAAGGTTCCTAGAACTTTCCCTTAAGGTTAGGGGAACGTTCCCGGAACGTTTTCCTTACGTTATAAAAATGGAACCTAAAAATAACCTACATGGAACGTTCCTATAACGTTCTTGTTTGGTTCCCAAAAAAATAACCTCATGGGACCATTCGGGAACGTTAGGGGAACGTTCTGTGTTTGCTGGGCCATTGACTTCCATAGTATAGAAAAAAAAAAACTATGGAAGTCAATGGGACTAACATTGAGAATTAGCCTCGGCTAAAATGTTGTAGTATGGAACATGAGCTTATGTAACATACTTGTCCCTATTCAAATTAACTTAAAATAAAAAATATAAAATAAATAAACAATGGGGACCAGAAACTGCTGTATCCATTTAAGTGGGAACTGAATGTTATGTTTTCAGACACTTAATTGCATGTTTTTTACAATTATTAAGATTATATTAAATGCAATTAGTTAAACTTAAGAGTGCACTTCCTTTGTGGCTGGAATTCATTTATTTTGGGGGGCTCTTAAAAGCATAAATTGTTCTTATATTCTCTGTCTGCTGTAGATGTCACAGTTCACACAATGGCAGTATAGTCATTAGTGAAAAGCTTTTTATTTTATTTTATTTATTCACATGAAAAAACAGCATTTGCATAGAGGTCTTAATGGTACAGTAGTAAACAACAGCCATTATCATTTCAAGAGCCAGAGAGAGAAGGCGGAAAATATCCATGTACATATTATTACCTAACTGTACCTCAGAGAAAAAAAAGATAAAATAATTTAAAATATGATGATATGAGACGCCTCGAAATATGAAACGCATGAGAGTTCACGATGCAAACAAACCATTTCTCATTCAGCACTGTGGATGTGGAGCATCATAGTGCATTTCTGTGAAAAGGTCTTTCAGGACCAGAGGGGAGAACAGACCCCAATACGCAAACAAACCCGCCCAGAGACAGACTAGCTCCAATCACCCATACTGTGAGACGACACAGCCAGCGAGAGAAACAGAGAATGAGGCAAAACAGAAAGAAAGCGAACTGTCAAGGTAACTGAGAGAAGGATGAGCTGGAACTCTCATGAGGACATGAACACTGAGAGAAAAGAAAAGAGGTGAACAGTTAATCTAGGACAAATCTGAACATTGTGCACGCATGGCTCCCACAGTCCAGCTTTGCTCAAAATCTGTCATTCAGGAAATAAATTTGCCCCATTCGTCACAGTATACTGCAAGATTATCATCCCAAATACAATCAGACAATGCAGTCAACCCCTCAAAATACTCTCTCCGTAACACATGCACTGTGACGTGAGTTATTAGTGCCGTGCTGTGAGTCACAGATGTTCCGTTCTATCTTAGTGACTGCAAATGAATCATTGCCATCTGACCCCAATGCCACTGAGTGGGCAAAGTCACAAATGCACCATCACAGAACACACACAAGCATGCCTGTCGTCTTATCACAGGAAAAAGGTGCCGGTGGGTAAAAATATTTTAGGTAATAACAGCATATCATAGCTGTATGATATGACTGTATCTTTCCCCCTCCTATCAAATCCTGACGGATAAAATGAATTCCCACCAAACTTGTTATTATGTTTCAGTTTTATAAATAAGTCAAGATGGCATATATTCACAAAAATAAGTTGCACTTGACAATAAGATGCACAGTATGGGCAAAACACATTCAGAAATAATTTAAAAATGAAATGTTTATAAATATTATAAAGACCATAAACATGTTCATAAGTTCCCTTCACTCCGCAAAAAATCCTTTAAATGTAATGGTATTCACAGAAAGAACAATGTAAGAAACTTTAAAGTGTAATGGCATTCATTATAAACAACATAAATGCAAAGCTTATAAATTTTTTTGAAGCAAAGTTTAAACGCGCTGTACAAATAACAATAAATAAATTTGCACTCAATAGGCCTCACTCATTCAGAATCCAATTTGGGCATGTTTTGCCTGCTTGGAAAAAAAAGTGGTATAAGGCTTTCATTCATCCTTGAAACAGAAATAAAGATATTTTTAATGAAATTTTAGAGATTCCTGTCCCTCCGTTGAGTCCATTCCATCAAAACTTTCAAACTTCAAAAAGTTCATGAAGACATAGTAAATGTAATCCATATGAATTGATCAGTTTAATCCAAGTCTTCTGAAGAGACATGATCGATATATGATGAATAACATCATTGATCATTAAAACACTGATCAACGTACATACAAAAAGCAATGAAATATAGTAAACTAATAAACTAAACTAATTTATACACCCATACACACACACACACACACACACACACACACACACACACACACACACACACACACACACACACACACACACACACACACACACATATATATATATATATATATATATATATATATATACAAATAGCAGCTGATAAATATGTAATTTCATCTATCCAATACAGATCATTAAAATGAATGATGTCAGCAGCTAATTGATATGGTGCAGACATATTTTAAATGTGACAATTATTATTTCTTCTAGACTTAACCCTGAGGTGACACAGCAAAATGATAGTTGATCGAAACAAGCTGTAACAACCAGAAAACCACCCTAGAACCAACACATATTACTTACTCTCTGAACACTTTAAAGCTGAGAATTCTTCTTGATCTATTCCACCTCTGCAGATCTATGATTAAAGTTCACTGAAGAACTTACAGTGCCGGACCAGCTCTCAACATCTGTGTCCATCTCTCTGAGCTGAAACATGTTACAAACACAGAGCACCTGTTTCCAGATCTCGCTTATTCAACTGCTTCCCTCTGAAGGCCTGTGGCACAGTTAACAGTGCTCTCGGGAGACGAGAACCTCATATTTCTGCTTTATTCTGAGTGATTTTCAAGAGCAGCTAGATTCAAGACAGCAACGGCCCCTTGATGGGAATCACTGCTGCTATATTCAGGCTGGAGAAGCTTGGCTCCTCACTAGAGACGGCTGAAAATAGAGTCTGGACTGCTGTGCTACAATTAGCCTACCATGTAAGCTCAGTATTTGCTAGCTAGCATATCACAGGGGAAGGGGAGTGTTTTTTTCTTGTTGTGATGTACCCTGTGGTTCGTGCCTCACTGGAGAATCTATGCAATTCTATGAGTCAGTCATAAACAAGTGACATTATGATTATTTCATTTCCTCAGGGGGCATCGCACTATAGCACGTTTTAGCTGAGAATGAGTAAAAAGGGCATTTGTGAAAAAGTGTTCTAAAATATGCAAAAAAGAAAATTAATATTATTTAAATACAAGGCCACTTACGTGTAGCCTATGTAAAGAAAGTAAGGGGGGATAGCATTCAGTTCAAACTAGGGGATGAACGACTTCAGATTTTTTAAAGTCGGCATATGATGAAAGTAGCTGATGACGTCATCGATGAACAAATAAGCCTGAATCTTGAGTGTGAATTGCACCAGGCAGCGTCTCTCTACTAATAGGGAAGCTGTGGGTTTTAGTTAGTAAGAAATATATGCTAGAACATTTCAGTTTCTGAGCTATTGTATTGATAAATCGCAGAACAGCCTTTACAAATTGCAATACATTTCTGCGCTACTAAATGATTCTGTGTGCACAAGACTTTCACGTGATATGCGCGCAACTGTCAGTATGTGTGTGCGTTACAATGCAGCAACAGTTTAGAACGGCGATTAACTTATTTGTAATAGGCCTACAATAGATTGTGTAAAACGTGCATTCACACGATCAATTTTGAGCATCCAGATGGTATAATCAAACATGTCTTGTGGAGCGCTCTCTGAGTATGCATTTATTTGTCATATTAAGAACTGAGACGGAGTGTAAAAGTGGACTTCAAAGATTTATTTTACTGTTGCGCCCCCTATAGACCATGAATGATCAGCGACTAGTCGACGTCAAGCTTAAAGCTGACGTCATAGCTGACGTCGATTAGTCTGTTCAACCCGTAGTTCAATCATGGTAGCCTGGGAAAACGTCCTGGTTGCGTATGCAACCCACCGTTCCCTGAAGGAGGGAACGGAGGACGTAGTCGACGTCGACTGAATGGGGATAGCGTCAGAGAGCCAATGTTCTTCGAGTACTATTGAACGAGCCAATGTAATTGGCGTATGTGATTCGCATCACAGACTACGCCCCCGCGGCGCGGGTATAAATACAGAAGTGGATGCACGCACTAGTTGTTTTTTCGCTGAGGAGCCGAGCGAAACCCGGAGTCAGTGGTGGTCCAGCGGTAGTGGCAAGGGGACTACGTCCTCCGTTCCCTCCTTCAGGGAATGGTGGGTTCCATACACAACCAGGAAGTTCCCTTTCAGTCGATAACGTCGGACGTAGTCGACGTCGACTGAATGGGGATAACCATTGAAAATGCCACTAAAGCTGCCACCTTCCAGTGCCTAGACAAAAGCCTCCTGATGCCCCCACAATTTTAAAGCGGAGAAGGACAGTGCTTAGTTCAGGGAAGTCACTGCTATTCCTACAGGACCACTGGGAAAGAGTTCCCCCGTACATTTGGAAGGAAGGGACGCTGCGGAAGCCACATCCTACCCGGAGGGAGGTAATGTGGAGAATACACATATGAACTGGGTGGATGACCGGGCAGTACGACATATGGAATGTCACCGGGGTGGCTCCAGCCTAAGACGGGGGGAGACTCACCGGACAGTGACGGCAGAGAGACTCTGCCGAGGGAAGAAACTGGCTCGCCGTAGGGAGCCGTATCGTGGAAGAAACACATATGGGATCACCGTAGGGACCGCAACATAAGGACCCAGCCTAACACAGGTTCCACTCTGCTTACGAGTGGTAGGCCTAACACCAGACGTTCTGCACGTCCGACGTCTGAGGGGTGTGGAGGAACTCGACAGGGTTCTGATTAAGGGAACTCAACTGGAATAGAAAGGCGCATGTATCCAGTCCATAGGAGGGGAATGGCGCAGCAAGCCGACACTTGAACTGGGCTCATGGTGAAACTGGTTTCATGAGAAGGGAGCCCACGCGAAGCAGCGCTTCAATAGGTGTCGCCCAGCCCCCAACTCTAAATCTGTCAGCAGAGCACTCTGTCAATGCCCAAGTGGAGCAAAACACTCATCACAGAGGAGCTAAGTGCCACACCTAAGTGGACATGAGCATCTCGGAATCTTTCACCGAAAATAAGGCAACCACATCAGTGGACCACTTTGCTTGGAACAGCCTTCCCACTCTGTTGATTCCTAACAGATAAGAGCTGGTCTGAGGTCTAAGGCTGTGTTTTGTACACGTCTAACCGCTATAAAGCGGACGGACAGAGAAGCCAGGGCTGGGTCCTCCGGTGCAAGTCATGCAGACTCACCACCTACTCCTATTACGGGAGAGGTAGGAACCTTGGGCACAATCCAGGCCTGACCTCTAGGCACAATTCTTTGACCGAAAGCGAGCAAGTCCCTACCCTCTAGTAGAGACCATGCGAGCAGGAGAACTGATTTAACCGAATTTTTAACTCACTGCCTGCAGTGGCTCAGGGGCAGTCTCTGCAGTGCAGTTGCACCAGAGATAAGGCCCAAGAGGATAAAGAGGACCACAAGGATTTACATTACCTCTCTCCCTCCGGAACCTGACGATCAGGACGTGCTTCCCACGCTTCTGCATCATGATGTGTGTCAAGAGGCAACATTATTTTGAGGGTGGAGGAAACAGCCTACTCCAACCCATCTTGCAGGAAAGAGAGCACTGAAATGATCGAAAGCTTTCAGGATCTCCTACGGAGAGAAGACTCACTCAGTGACTAGGTTCCACTTCTAATGCGTAAGCACACCACCTCTTAAGGGGGTGCTCACAGAAGTGATGGTAACTATCACATGTCCCTGTGATAGCCACCTGAACCTCCGCGTTCAGACGTAAGACCGCCCGGAATCTCCAGGAGTAGAACACGGGTGCCATCGTGCCCCCGTCCCTGAAATAGTGTTCAGGGGAAGTCAGGAAGGCTGTCGATGGGAACCCGGTCTGGTTGGGCCAATAAGGGGCAAATATGAAGACCTGCTCCTTGCGGACTTGGCACCGTAGGTGCAAGCGACGGGTGCAAAAAGACAGGAGCACTGCTCAACACAACATGTGAAGATCACTGAGCTTCAGAAGCATTTCTGCTCAGCACTTGAGTGTGATAAGTTCACTGAACTTAAGGAGCATTTCTGCTCAACACTTGCGTGTGATAAATTCCCCGAGTTACAGGAGCATTTCTGCTCAACACTTGAGTGCGAAGAACTTCACTGAGCTACAGGAGCATTTCTGCTCAACACTTGAGTGCGATGAACTTCACTGAGTTTCAGGAGCATATCTGCTCAATATGAAGTCGTGAATTCACTGACTTGAGCAGGCGCCAGGCGACCATGAGTCGCAGTCGATTTTAGGAGACTCACTGGGGAAATGCATTTCTGCGGGCCCCCGGGGCAGCTGAGAGCCAGTGTCTGTCCAAGGGTTGTCCACTCGGACAGAAACAACGGAGTGGCCCCGGAGTGGTCATGACCCAGCTGGACCCCAGGGGATGGAGTCTCCACTCACCCTGGCTGTAACTGTCGTGATGCTCGTCGGCGGCACGATTGAGTAGAGCGGGAAAAGGGGAACAAAGCGTCCTCAGAAGCTTCTGACTCCGAGGAGGAGGTGACGGGTGAGTCGTGACATGCGAGGGAAGCTTAATCAACGGTCGCAACGTCTAACAACTCTAGGCACGAATGCCCGTGTAGTCGAGGGTCGCCCAGGACCCCGTTAAAACACGCCCTTTGTACATGGCCCCTCAGTTGCTGAGGGTTTGGAAGAAGACCGGGATTTTTACACAGGGTGAGCTGCTCTGCCACGGTCACCTCGGAACTCGATCGTGAAGCTAGCACTGAAGCGGTCTTATATGGAGAAAGCCAAGTGGCTGCATCTATCATATGCCCCAGGAGCCTCCGAAAGTTCTTTCAGTTGGATCATTTCTCACTTCTATAAGCACCAGCTGAACACACTCTCATTGGAGAGACGTGTTGAATCGAGTCAACCTCCAAAACTGAAAAAGAGATACTCAACCCGTGGGTGAGATTACTCTCTCCCAGTTGACCTCAAGACCCAACAGGCTCTGGAGCACTCGAAGGGAAGGACTCTGTACTGATACTTCAACTCTCACGCACAACACACAGGATGGCCTGCGGCATGGAAGGTAAAGATCTGAAGCACATGTCATTCAGGTCAGAGCTGCAGACCAATCTTGGGCCAAGATGGTCATGACCCACCACCTAGTAGCATGAAGAACGAGTTTGTAACTGGCCTTCATATCGGCTGGAGGAGCGGCTATATCAAATCCTGCGCCAGCAGGATAAGAAAAGCGCGCACAAGTCAGGAGCACTGCTCAACACTAGGTGTGATGAATATCACTGGATTATCAGGAGCATGTCTGCTCAACACCTAATGTGATGATTATCACTGACTTGAACGGGATAGCCGAGCCTGAGGTGGGGCAGCAAAGTGGAGAGTGTGGTGTTAGTGTGCTGTGCAACACTTACCTGTCTCCACTAGCGGCAGGGGGAGCATGAGAAGGCGGATGACCAGGTCCTCGAACGCACCAAGCTGCCTTCTGGCGACCAAGGGGGGGCTGAGGGGTGTAAGGCTATACAGGGTCACACCTGCCAGACTGGCCCTCTTGGGACCCAGGAACAGATGAATTTGCTCTTTCCTTGAAGTGTGGGTACCGCTTGCACCGCTTTTTTTGGGGGGGGGGAGCCAGCGGCGGAACAGACACACACACACAAAAACAAAGACTCCACCCGGCCCTCACCCGGGGGGAGGGAGTGATCGTGCCAACTCCAAGAGCATCTCATCCATCCCTGGGCGGCCCACTTCGGAATGCTTTCACTGTCGCTTGCCACCTGGCTTGGCAGCGCCTGGAGCGGGCTGGGCTTCTCTACTGCGGCCGGCTCCACGCTGAGGTCTGGGTGGAGGCTGCTGCGGTGGCCCAGCAGGAGCGGCGGCCGGGGAATGCCCTCGGCGATGAGCAGGCGGAAGACCTGCCACCGGCGGCGGGTGGAGGCAGCAGCTTGCCGCCGGGGCAGGATGTGCCGAATGCTTCCGTCTGCGCTTGAGCGGCAGAGAACTGTTGGATGCAGTTCTCCGCCGCGTCGCCAACCAGCCCAACCTGGGAAATTGGGGAGACCAGGAACCAAACCTTGTCCACATCCGCCATATCAACCAGGCTGAGACAACGATGGCGCTCCTGGACCACTAAAGTGGACATCGCCAGACCGATCGTGCACGCCACGACACTCGTGCCCCGGAGGGCAAGGTCGGATGCAGTGCGGTGCTCACCTATGAGCGCATGGTGTGGGCCACCCTCATGCATGTCCATGGGTGCCCTGGCCTGACAGACCTGAAGCAACACCATGGCATGCAAGAGGAAGCGTTTTGCCCACAGGCTTTGTAAGCTCTACCCGTCGGAACGGACGAAAACTCACAAGCCTTAGGGGGGAGATGAGGATCCCCCCAAAAGGCAGTGGCCGCCGGACACAGGTGCACCTGTGTCGACAGAACGCTCCATTGGAGGGATAGCCTCGCAACCCTTCACCGCTCCTCCATCAAGGGTAGTGAGGGGGAAAAGCTATTCAGGCAGTTTCTGGCAGAGAAAGGTGCCATCCAGAACCTGGTAAGCTCTCCATCCATTTCGGGAAAGAAAGGCACTGGGGCAGCGAGCTGAGAACCAGCGCGTCCCGTCCCGAGATACCAAACCCCAAACCGAGACTGAAAGGGACACGGTGGAGGTTCCACTCGAGTCCGGCAGCCTCGGCGGCCCGTTTCAGCATAGCTGACATTTCTGGATCTGGATCTGGCATTTCTGGATCTGGCACTCCCAGAGGGAGATAACACAGCCGAGTCGTCATTTCCAGAGGCCAGCTCACCCTCCGATGCTGCTATCGATTTCTTATCTTCTGGGTGAACCCCCATTGAAACAGCTGATCGGTCCATTACATAGGGACCAGCATGCTCAACAGGATTTCCGTCGGCTGCGGTGTGATGGAGGAATGAGAAGCCCACTGGGAATGGTTACCGGGCAAGACATCCATCACTATCCTCCGATCCCCCATCCCCCATCCCACACTGCACACGGGGGTGAGACATGGTAATGGGGACTCGCGCTTCGCGGACGAAGGCAAGTCTCGATCTCAACACCGCGACAGTCATATTCCTGCAATGAGAACATGAGCCGTCTTCAAAAGCTGCCTCAGCATGCCGAACATATGAATATATATATACATATTTATATACATATAAATATATAGCTCAAACACGTGATGCAACAATTGTGACCGTCAGAGAGGAAAAGGGAACAACCGCATCCAGAAACGCACAGGGGGAATGACATCTTGAAAAAGACGCAAACTTACCCGTGTTGCTCTTTCAGGAAAAATGACCCATCACCAATGCCGGAGCACACAGGGGAAGGACTGCGGCAACACTGAACAGTGAACTGAAAAAGTGAAGCACTCACTTTTCTGCCCTCTAACCAGCCGTTAACAAATACAAACCCTTAGAAATTTGTTGCTGTTAAAACAGCAGTTGAGAGCTCAAAGCTCGTGATCACCGCTGCACTCGCGCTGTAGAACACCAGCACTGGGAGAGTCTTCCTGAAGAACACCGACACACTCGCTCATTGTAACAACAGCACTCTTCAGAGACATCAAACGATTGGCTCCGAAGCGAAAGGCAACTAGTGCGTGCATCCACTTCTGTATTTATACCCGCGCTGCGGGGGCGGAGTGTGTGATGCGAATCACGCACGCCAATTACATTGGCTCGTTCAATAGTACCCTAAGAACATTGGCTCTCTGACGCCATCCCCATTCAGTCGATGTCGACTACGACCGACGTTATCGACTGAAAGGGAACCCAGAAGAACTTCCGGCAAATTTAGATATGCTCTGCAAGATTAACTCGATTACGACTGAGAAGGGTCTGGTTTTAACCAGGCTACAATCATGGTGCATTTAAGATGGATAGCATCAGCTTGGACATCGATGTTATTGTTTCTCGTGTGCCTTGTGACCTTTCGTCATTGATGTGTTAATTTTTACAAATGTTTTCTTTTGATTAAAATATCCTTTAAGTTTAATCAATATTCTGTCAAAACAACATTTTAGTTTATGAAAAGCAAAATGTAACCAAATATTCAAACATTTTATATTTTAATAAAAAGAATGTATCAACATTTGATTTAAAAAAAAACATGGAAAAAGTTATTCAGAATGATTTCATTTAACAGACAATTATATTCTTTCTATTTGTTTTTCAAAAAATAAGGATTATCAAATATTTCTAATCAAATACTCACCATCAAATCACTAAAAAAATCGTCATGATGAAGCTTTTCACTTTCATTCAATGGAAAAGAGCAGCTTAAACTTTTAGCCAAATATCTTGTTGTGTTCCACTAAAGAAATAAAGTCATACAGGTTTGAAATGATATGAGAGAAAAAAATTAATTTGGTTATGGTGAACTGTTCCTTTAAAGGCCCACTGACATGGGGTGCTTCTCAATATCCCTCCTCGTCTCCTCGCTCCTCTGTCCTCCATCCTATGACCGGGAAACCAATCAAGCACAGCCATCTTGAAGGACATCTCAATTCTCTAATTGCACCGCGAGGAGTCGAGGATCGAGGAGTGAGGAGGCTTTCAGAGGAGTTATGAGCTAGGATACACAGCTGTATCCTATGCGGAAGTGTTTTATTGACTAAACGTGACTCACGTATACATTCTCCTCCCCCTTCACATCGGTCACAATCTTTTTAATTTATAGTTTACCTTTGCAGTTTATATAAGCCACACATCCAACATATTTCAACAGGGTATCTTGCTTTATTATTATTCATTATGAATTTCTTAAATAAACAAACTTCAGCAACATAAGGGCAGATCCTTTGAGCGCTGCTGATGACGCTATGAAGTGACGCTCGAGTGATCAAGTATTCCAATGTATAAAAAAAGCTTTCATTCCATTCCTCAGTCCTCATTTTCTTTCCTTGCGTCCTTCCCTCACAACCTACAGGCTCCTCCCCCTGTAGGTTGTCCCTCACAACCTACAGGGGGAGGAGCTGAGGCGCTAGGAAAAGAAGCGAGGAAAGGAAACGAAGATTGCACCCATTATGTAATTTCCACTGAAACAGGAAGACAGGGTGGAACATATTGAACAGCTCCTCCCATTTTTTAAAATTAGCCAAAAGTGTTTTGTTTATATCATGGCTCGGCCAGGGCTGTTGAGCTCGGTAAAACCGCAGTTTCCTTTTAATCTTGAAATGTTTCTCCTCCTAATCTCCTCTATATCGCTTTAAAATATAGCATTCTGTGCAGAATTCAAATGGATCCGATACGTTTTGTGGTCTGCGCCGACACATATGATCTGCTCTGTGCTCTCATGTCTCTGGACCTGAGCTGCGGTGGTTTGCGTGACACTAACGTGAAACCAGACTTTATTTGCCACAATGGAAAGCATATTTATTTACACTGTCTGAATTGTTCCCTATTCTCTATATAGTGCAGTATGTGCCATCCACCATGTAGAAAATAGTTAATGTGTGAACAAGTGCATTTAGCTGCAGCTTTAGAGTCTATTTATAATGTAGCAGGCGGAGCTTAAGATTCTTGAGAGCATTTGATTGGACAGAAAATCTGATGAGAAGCTGAAGAGTGATGTCATCAAAATCATTTATCCATATTGGCGGAAGTGACCGTAAGTTTTGAACACTTATATCTTCTAAATACAAATGTTGCCATTGTTTTGGAGCTCACTAGCTTATAAATAACATTAAGGCTAACATATTCATACAAAACGCCCAAAAACGTCCATTTTGATTTCATGGCGACTTTAACTAAGCCGCTGTTTTGCTGCTCTTGACAGCGCTGCAGTGATAGGGAGTCACAGAGTGTCATGGGTAATCTGTTTTTTTACTTGTTATGTTTGCTCTACAAAGTAAACCACTCCTGCTATTGGAGCAAAAGTCACACTGAAGAACAACAGAGAACTCTTTATGACAGAGTAAAAATAACTGAATTAGACACCAGGAGTTTCATAGAACTGTATAGTAATTTGATCAGTCTGTCTGAGGTGTGTGTTCCAGACAGCTCAAATATGATAAGACATTGCAACCATGTGGGAGAAAGTCAAATCCTTCAGACTACTCATGCTGGGTTCTAGAGAAACTACACAGGCTCTTATTCAATACCATCTGAACTGACAGATTGAAACATTATTTGACAGAGAAAGAGAGTAAACATGTACAAAGTCCTCTTCTTGACAAACACACACATGCTCTAAAAAAAGCAATGTAGGCCTATAAGGGAAACTGTTGATGGTGCTTTTGGTCCATCTCTCCCCCTACGTCTGTATCCTAACTAAATCTTTAAAACCTGGAGAAAGCTATCCAAAAGTATTTCCGTTCATTTCTGGAAATTGCTCAGCTGATCCAAGACCTCCTGAAATTATTTGAAATCTCCTGAAATCTTCATCGTGGCTGTTCGGTTCTGCAGCCAGGGGTTTTGATTCAATCACCTAAGCTATTAATACCCTGTGATTAATCATTTTGGAGCCTTAAAATTATAATAGTGATCAACACATAGTTGATCATAAAGAACACTGATAGTGGTAACACTTTACAATACGGGTGCACTAATATGCATTAATTCATGTTTACCTAAGGCACAGAAAATGATGAGATAATGTATGTATCATGAAGAACTAAACCATTAATGGATTATTAATGCATCAGCAACTAATAAAGAGTCTGTATGATTAATAGATTAATTAATACATTAAATGCTATTAATTAAATGTGTCATTGTGTATTTATTCCTTAATAACATATTTTATTAACTAATAGTGTAAATTAATGTGTTAATTACCACAATGGGTCAAAGCAATGTAATTCAACTTCCAGTTGTCTGCTTTAATGAATCATTAGCTAATGATTTGCACTGGTAATTATGTTATAACTTTACTTGTTGAGGCACAAGACTATTAACTAATTGTTAAGTGATATGTCATTATGGTTATGGGTTTTGACAGTTGCACATGCAGTGAATGTAATGTCAAAGAGTGTTTGAAGGATGGGTAAGTTGGGCTGCACACAAATATCAGGACACAAGAATCCTGTTACACCGTTTAAACTGGACGAGACCATTACAGCTGTTTACACTGGACATGACAGACCATTGCAAGTTCATTTTTCCTTCATAACAGAAGTAGCGCAAGAGCTCGGAGTACGTCAGAAATAGAGTGGCATCAGTTTACTCTGGGTTTTGTTGTGTATCAGTATCACTGATTATAATGGGTTCTAGTGTCTTGGTCCAGTCTAGACACAGTGTTATGAAATAGCAGAGCCTGGCCGCATATTCTCAGTGTTCTTCCTTTAAATCCTCGAGCTCAAGCTTAACCTGACACTCTCCTGTGCCATGAACTATTGGATGCAGTGGTTCATCTGGCACAGTGAATCCCGGTTGTAGAAGGCTGGAAATTGAAATCCATAGTGTGGATGTCAAAACCAAAATTACATATTACTTAACAATTAGTTAATAGTCATGTGTCTCAACAAGTAAAGTCATAACATTATGATACCTTTTCAAATCATTAGCCAATGATTAATTAAAGCAGACAACTGGAAGTTGAAGTACATTGCTTTGGCCCATTGTGGTAATTAACACATTCATTTACACTATTAGTTAATAAAATATGTTATTAAGGAATTAATACACAATGACACATTTAATTGATAGCATTTCATGTATTACTTAATCTATTAATCATATAGACTCTTTATTAGTTGCTGATGCAGTAATAATTCACTAATGGTTTAGATCTTCATGAGTCATACATTAACTCATGATTATCTGTGCATTAGTTAAACATGAATTAATGCATATTAGTGCACCCGTATTGTAAAGTGTTACCCTGATAGTCACAAACCCAGGGTTCTCAAGTTTTATCAAAAGCTTGGAGTGAGATCACATGCGGTTAGTGGAGGAGCCCTAATGGAGCCCCGCCCCCAACCCGCCCAACAATTAAATGTTCTAGCCTAAAAATCTTAGACGACCTTTCTTCCTACTTCCCTTCTCCATCACGAGTCACGACGTGTGTTCGCGAGTCGGATTTATCCTCCGATCTGGAGGAACTGGATTTATCCAGTTCCTAGTTAGGGGTAGGAGTCATTACGCCGGTATGGAGATGAGTTTGTTGAGGTGTCCATGAGGCCTTCACAGGGCTGCGTTGTCGTCGTGTCCATGTGATGGTCCTTCATCAGATCTGGATATGGCCTGGATCTGGCGGACTGCGGTAAACCTTGGGATAAACAGAGAGACTAATATTAGCGTAGACGCCATCCTTCTTATGATGTACCAAGTAGATCAGGATTTATGGGAAGTGTTCTCGGTTCCGGCTGATCTAAACTATGCAGCCTAACATTGAATTATAGAAGTCTATAATGTGTTATGTGTATGCTAAGCCAAAGAGATGTGTTTTAGTCTAGATTTGAACTGACAGACTGTGTCTGCTTCCCGGACAATGTTAGGAAGATTGTTCCAAAGTTTTGGTGCTAAATAGGAAAAGGAACACTAAACAGTGCAGTGTTGATGACTAAATGTAATTTGGAGGAGTATGACAGATATATATAAAGTCAAAATACACAAAACTGTAACTGCCCCCTGTTGTAGAGGTAAAAAGTGATCATTTCTATCACATATTGATCAGTGAACTAGAATGTCTCCTGTTTTCTTGGGCTGTTTTCGGGTTTGGGTGTTCTGTCCTTCTTATCATCCTTCACTTGATGTCCTCTCAACAGGTGCAACTCAAACCTAATTTGCTTTTGAGCTGTAATTGCATCCTTTTGGCACAACACACATACAATATCTGTTTACATCCTTTTTAATGTCACACAGTCCCAGCTTTATGTGCTGAATAAAAAAAATGATGTGTCACAGCACAAAAACCTTGCAACAAACTGTTTACTTGCAACAAACTTGCAGAAATTAATATTTGATATTGGGTGAGCGTGATTTCACCAGGTACAACATGTCCAACATTCCAGTCAACCAATCAGAAGTTAATGATCTGAGAGAAGTGGAAACACTAAGAATACACCAACATTAGTAATTGACAGTAAAGGATAACCTGTAAAGAGTCCACAGACAACTAGATAACTGTGTTTCCATTCATATAGCATATACTATACAAACTGAACTTATTCTCAAAATTTGGCTGTGACTCTAAAAATGTAACATATGGTGTCACTATAGTTAAAGAACATTCTCTTCCATAACCAAATTGTGTGTGAGTTGAACCTTACTTAGCACTTCTAACAGGCATAAAAACTGTATTCTGTTGAAAACAGCAAATTGTAAGGGAAGCCAAGGATACAAAGCATCACCAGCAAGATAGGATCTGTCCCCATGAACACAAATACACAACAACAGACCACTTCAGCAGAGAGACAGCTGCAGAAGGAAATACCATTAGTGGAGTACTTACTCATTTTTCAACAGTAATCAAAGAGCAAAAACAGAGCCAAAGCAACAGATCTTTAATTTGGGAAGAAGGGTTGAGATGATAGCATTGGCAGAGCGCACTGAGCCTGACAGGAAGCTTCACACAAGCAATCTGCACGGTTGATTTCATTTAGAGCGACAGAAAAGATGAATGGCAACCCGAGATGGGTCAGAAATCTGTCATCTCAAAGAGTAATCGGTTTTGAGGAATCAGTCACCTGGCTACATCACACAAATAAACCCTATACACCTATCAAAAGAGATCTTAGGGAGAGAGTAGGGAAAGCGAATACACTTTTTGGTGTTTGCTTATTTCTTTTCAGAATTCAATATTAACCCTTAAATGCATACATCCGGTCTTTGGTGACCCGGAACGTCATTCACTACCTTCCTCCTCGTTCATTTTTTGAAGTTAGACATCGACCTTCTCAGTATTCCTCAATCAATTAATTGTAACAATTTAACAAGAAAAAAATAATAAAATAATAAAAGAATGCCTGTTTTCCCATTCATTTTATGTAAAAATTAGTGTAGGGTCGCTAACGACTCAAGGTGTGTAACAGTGTAAGTATATTTTTTTATGCACAACAATAAGTGAATCTTTGATGACTGAATAAGTGACATTCACTCATATAATGCAGGCAGAAAACAATAGAATAGGAAGTATCATCAGCAAAACTTGAAATTGCTCAGCCATTTACAGAAGAACAAGTACTGAACGCAATCAAATATAAGTGCCACTGTCACTTGATGGGTCGTGCTAAACCCTACATTGGGAAAATGAGGAAACCAGATAATAAATCATACAGAATGATGGTTTTTGAAAACGTAAAAATTCTGAAAGTTTTGTGTGAGGGTTGTATTTAGGAGTAGGTTTAGGTTGGGGACAGAATATACAGTTTGAAATATAAAAATAATTTTCATCCTAGAAAATGGACATGATGTGTCTTCCTAAATGGTTGTTTAAGAAATGAATAGCTACACACTCAATCAATTAGGGTTAGAAGAACTGTTAAACATATAACATGCTAGAAACATAATAATCACTGTAATAATGATCCGATCATTGACTCCTTGACAGCATTTGCTTATTTAAATAATGGGGGGGGGGGGGGGGGGTGGTATATTTACATATAACATTTCTAAGTATATTTTTAAATAATTCAACAAAAAAAAATTCACGGACTTTTTTTGGTTTTACTTACTCCCAAAAGTTGAAATATATATTTTTTTTTTTTTTTGCCAACTCAAATATATTCAGATCAGATGGTCATTACAGTGTAGTTTTAAAAATATCTTTGTCTACAATTAATTAAACTGTCCATTTTTAAGGGAAGGTAGAGGACTGAATTATGCATGATCATACTTGACTGCAGTCAGTGTGCATTAAGTAATAACCAGTTTTACATGTATTGAGTGTTATATATCTCTACAGCAAATGTGAATACTCCAGAATTCCTGTATTCTGACACTGTGAAACCGTGACAAAGATCCATGCAGTATAATGCCAAGAAGTCTTTCTGAGCCTCTATGGATTAGACTGTCAGACACCTCTCAGCCCTACATTGCACTGGGCTGAACCCAGTATTTCCTCTAACCGTATGAACGTTTTGTAAGCCGATCAGAGGAGAAACTAGCTCCATTAGGATTAACTGTAAACACTCGACTAGATTTTTACATTGTCTAAATAAAAAGTGACTGAAAATTGCCCATGTAAAACCCTGCTGGTCAGTTATATTATCTGAATAGTAGCATTTGCTTGTGCAAAGCTCACCTCCATAATGTTAGGGTGACTGTCAGGGTGTTGCCATGCGGTTGCTAAGGTGCTCTGAGTGTTTTTTAGTGCATTGCGATGCAGTTGATGAGTTTTAGGGGGTTGCTAGTGCCACTAGGTGATGACTTGCTGACTCAGTTCAAAAAGCCCACCCTCAAGACTATAATAGTTGTGTCCCAAATAATGCACTATACACTTATGCTACCATCCATGATATGAATTTTAGAAGAAAATCCAAGACAGTTTAAAACCAATCCATATGATTTGAGCAGTTTAGTCCAAATTTTCTGAAGAGACACGACCACTTTATATGAGCAGATTTAATTTAGGCCTTCATTCACAAATAAACATTGATCAGCAAACATAAACAGAAGCTTAACCGAATCTGCTTGATGCGTGTGAACAAACCTCATTGGTTCTTGCGGAAGCTCAACGCGATGCGTAACACGAGAATGAACCTCATTGGTTCAAGCGAACATGCTTGAGCTTCAGTTGTGATGTGTGAACTGATGTGTGAGTTGATGAATGTTTATATGCGAATACAAGCCTAAATTCAATCTGCTCATCATATAAAGCGATCGTGTCTCTTCTGAAAATTTGGACTAAACTGCTCAGTTCATATATGGATTAATTTTACGATCTCTTTATGAACTTTTTGAAGCATTAAAGTGTCAGTTGCTTAGACTGTCAATGGATGGACAAAAATCTCTCAGATTTCATAAATAAACAAACTTAATTTGTGTTCTGAAGATGAACGAAAGTCTTACGGTTTTGGGACGACATGAGGGTGAGTAATTGATGACAGAATTTTCCTTTTTGGGTGAACTTACTCTTTAAGCAGCACTGGTATATATTAGCAAATTTATGGACCATTCCACCAGCCAGTCAACATAAGCCAATTCTTTTCATTATGGGCCTAAATCCTATTCAGAGTTATAGGAAAAGGAGGGCATAGATTGGTTACTGTATGCCCTTCAGATCAGTTTCAGTAAAGCATCCTCCGCTGAGCTCATACGCAGTCATTGGTGTGATATTCTTGTGTGAAAAGTGGGGGGTTGGGAGTGGGCAGAGGTTAAGGAGTGTACTATAAGACTATTAAGTCTTGGCATATAAAAGGTAGCGCTGTCGGTAATGCACTAAGGCGAGGAGAGCAGTATGTAGATTAGATTACACAGCAGCTGCAGTGATGCTCTGGTTTATGTTCTCATCAGGGAGAGGTGACTTATCCAAAAACCCTACTGTGCCGTCTCAAATCGAGGGTCAGGGGAATTCTGAGTTAATGCGCGTCTTTAGTGAATGAATGTTGACAGCACACTCCCGTTATCACAATGAGCATATATAGCTTGTTAAGTGTTTTGGCAGGCATACAAAAGCTGCCTTGATCTGGACAAGGTCATTTCAGGTCAGTACGCTAAGCACACACAGTCATTTCCACAGACGTAACACATACTGAGTGTTTGAACGATGTGCTTGGACAAATGTTTTAAAAGAAAGCACAGAGAATAAGAACGGAGACATAAATATATTGCCTATAACTGGATTGCATGTAGTGAATAAGATGCAGGTTTTTGCTCTAAAATTAAACATAAATAACATAAGAATAAAAACTTAACATATTTTTTTTGTTGTTGCATTTTGTTGTTTGCAGATCAGATAGTTTATATCCACATATTCTTTAAATCTAATTGGCCACTAAGTGCAACCATTTACAATCATACAAACATCTTTTTGGATAAAATTTTAAATACATTTAAAAAATCTATTGCTAATACATTTATAAATAAATTAATAGGTTTTCAAAATGTTTTAATTTCTTCATTTATTTTCAATCTAAATACATTAATATTTTACATAACATATATTTTAAAAATATACATTTTGCATTTATCAAAATTGTATTTTAAGACTGAAAAATGTTTGGCCCCTTGAAATATATTTTTCAATTTAAACGTTTAAATTAAATATTTATTAAACTAAAAAATCTATAACTTTAAGCTGTGCTGTTTAAAGCATATTGAAATACCTTTTTTGTTGTTGTTGTTGTTGTTGTTGTTGTTGTTGTTGTTGTTGTTGTTGTTGTTGTTGTTGTTGTTGTTGTTGTTGTTGTTGTTGTTGCCAAATGGAACCTGACTTTGACAGGACAGATGCTTGTCAAGCATGATAAGACTTTTGTGCGAGCTCTTTTCAGTGAACTCTCTAAAAGTCTCTATTCCCTGTTGTCTCTCTCAATGACTATCTTCATTCTCTTAGTCTCTCTATGGAGTTTTCCGCCGTGTCTTCTTTCATCCTACACAAAAAGCAATTTGCTCCACAAAACCTGAGTGCCACCCTTTCTTCCGTCCCCCCTCTGACCCCCAGTAGACAGAGCAATCAGACATCCAGCCCTCGTATCCTGACCTCACTGGTACCCATTATGGGCATGCACACTCCCACAAATGAGCACTGTCTCACCGTCATTCACAGTAGAAATACTGTAACATTCTGGTAAATTAATGTCATAGCAATCTTAGTGTCTTCTGCACATTTGGAGTCTCGAACCCTATAACATTTTAGATTCATACTTTTGAACTGAATGGCCTAATTTTTTTCCTTGGGACATGTTGAGTTAAGTGATATCTGTTTTAGTTCTGACCCAAAAATGCAACTATAGTGCTGTGTTTTTGCAATTCAAGTTCTTTGAGATGAAGCTTGGTAATTATCATGAATCATATCAGAATAGCCGCCTCTTAGATCACAAAAACGGCTTTGTAAGCAATTTACTCTTTACTCTGCTGTCTTTAGACTCTTTGGGTCATATGGAATGTAATGACAACTTTTCAAACCAGTTATATAACCGTTCAGTCATTTTACATTTTGTGGGGAAAAAACTCCTCATTCTACAGCAGTCATTTTTGAGCAATCAATCTTGCAAATTTGTCCTCTTCATACAATGCAAACAAATGCATTTTGATAAACATAAAGCATTAACAAATTTGGCACCAAAGCTGAGAAACATGAAGTGGCTGTATCTTGACTAAACTCTAGTATACTGAATTTAAACTTGGTAAATGTCGTCACTAGCCCTGATTGTACCTGATCGGGTGCATTTCCCAAAAGCATTGTTATTGTTTCCCGAAACCAAAGTTTCAACGAACATTCACAAACTTGTGTGAAATATGACCACTGATTTTGACCTGTGGTTAGACGTTTCTCATTAGTATGACATGTGGACTTAAATAAATTATGCTCTTGAGTAAAATAAGCAGGGTAAGATGCAGTATAATCTATATCTTTCAAACCATTTGCCCTAGTGCTCAAGGGAACCCATGACTTTGAATCCGCAATTTAATCAAACATCGGAAAATAAAGCAAAACAACTGAGAACAAAAATATCAAAGCATTCCTCAGATAACATGTTTGTTATTTAGAGCAATAATCTAACATTAATTTGATCTTGAACTGATTTATTAGAAGATATTACTCCATCACCTGCATGACATCATTAACCTATACCTACAGTATGTGGATTGAACGAAGGCTGTGCAATAAAGTTACTATAGTTTTGTGAAACTTTCGTGACTAGCTAGTAAATTTATCCAACAATGCATTGTACTTTGGTTGATCAGTAGTGAGTTAAGTCATTGTAAACTAGGATTAAAGGGAAAGAAGAAAGTCATATACACTTAGGATGGCTTGAGGGTGAGTAAACTATGGGATAATTTTCATTTTTGGATGAACTAACCCTTTAAATCAGCGCAAGACCTTCGAACCAACTGCCATTAAATCATCTTCTTTCTTTGATTCTTAAAATCATGATTGAAGCAATGATCAAGAATTTGTTGCCTGATTATTCCTGTGTGCATATATATATATATATATATATATATATATATATATATATATATATATATATATATATATATATATTTCATATTATATTATATTTTTAATTAGATCTTGATTTATACTGATCTTTTATATTGATCTCACTCCACTGGGTCCCGGTTGTGCTAGAATAAAACGTAAGGTTTTGACGTTGGCTTTCAGGACTACCACTGGAACTGCACCTCCCCATACCTCAATTCACTCTTACAGAGTCAATGCAGTCACTGAACAAATGGCGCCTTTTTGTATGAAAGTATTATTGGAGCAAAACAACTGAGCACCTGTGAGAGTGAGAATAGCCACACATGTGTATCAGTAAATTTGAAGTCACCTGTAGAGGCAGGAATGGCCATTGTTCAGAGATCAGAGAATTTTGGCCAATCAAATGACTTTATTTGTTCGCCTGGGGTGTGTCCCACCCGCACCCTGAAACATTCGGTTACAGCTTGTAGAAACTGTGAAAAAAATTACACAAACATTAGGGCTATGCTAAACGTTCAATATAACAGCGATAAAACATTACTTTTAATTAAAATTACCATAAGACAAAGTAATGCTAGCACTACAAATGACAAGCACATTCGGACAGCTTTTTATTAGACTTATACCAGAGAATGTCTAATATGTTGAGAAGTTTCACTGGCAGTAAACTTCCGGGTTCTGAACTGGTTGCAGTTCCACTCTGGCTCCATATGAGGGCGCTCACAGGACGAGTGCAGAATGAATGGAGGTCTATGGAGCTATACCCCTAAAAATCCACTTTTCTCAGGATATAATTTTTTGTCTAGTAATTTGAATGTTGTTTTCGAAAGGAGATGCAAAGAAATTACAGATTACTGGGTGTTAGATTTTTTAAAGTCACTTATTTGCTTTAAAAAGTATTTTAAAATGGCAATGACGTCATACACATCGTACGACCAGAGAACTGCTTTACGGCAATCCTTCAGTCACTTTGGTGCTTTCGCGATCTGCACTTTCTTTTCTCTCGAGGCATCGACAACACCGCTGACACAGGTAGATACACGTGCTAGAAGAGTTTTTGTTTTGTTGTTTTAAAAGACCACGCCGAAAATACTTCGGATGCCACGATGCCATCAAGCGTTATCTCTGGATGTAATCAGTCCTTCACTGACCAATTAAAGTCCATTAGCAGAATGCTAGTGTGTTATGGGCAACCACAACTCAACCTGTAAGAAATCGAAAGAACATAAGTACTTGTTCATTCAATTTTGGACCTATAACCCATGTTGAACATGCAAAATCTACATTCAAATCTGAGATTTCTCAACGGCAATCAGGTGAAAGAGACAAATTTAGCCGTCTAGCCCCATAGACTCACATTCATTTTGCACTCGGATGATCGCCACCCAGTGGAACTCTGGTGGAACTACAACCAAAATTCGGTACAATAGGGCTTAATAGGGAGTGGCCAGGCTTTCCTTAGACGGCTTTGCTTATACCTTGAACTTGTACAGGTATTTCATGGTTTGCGTTCTCGAGCCACCAGGCACTGTTTTGTGTGGGTGGACGGCCGGATCGAATTGAGGGTTTTCTGTTAGAACGGTGTCGTGTTAGCGGCCCCTAAGTTAATAACTAATGATCGTTGCGACGGAACTGGATCAATCAAAACTAACTTTAGCTGGACAATAACTTTATCCTAGAGCTGCTGTAAAGCCAAAACAATCTCAGTTACTTTCATTTCCAATTATCACTGTAAAGCTGCTTTGAAACAATTGTCAAATTGTTATATTGTTAAAAGCGCTATATAAATGAAGGTGACTTGACTTGACTTATAAAAAACTATAAACTGTTAAAACAAAACATCACAACTATAGTGGAGCCATAAAAACATATGTGTAATAACACACACACACACCTAACCATGACAGTTGAATTCTTGTAACCTAACAAGACATTTAATTCAATGACTTAAAATAAATAAAACTAAACTAATTAAATATAAAACTAATTAGCAAATAAAAACCTCACAGATATCACAGGTTTTATGTAGCCTATAATTAACATATACTATATGTTAATTATCTAGGCTACATAAAAACCTGTGCTATATGTCATATAGCATAAAGAAAATAAATAATACTAAAAAACATTAAACGTACTTATACGTACATAAAACGAATGAATTAAATAATGATTCACTTGGCCTATGGAGGAAGAGAATGTTACTTATCAACAGCGGTGAACTTCATTTGTTGACTCCTTTCTTTTTATGCAGCAAATCGCAAAGCGGGACCCGCGCTGTATTTTTGGGACAATCTATAAAAAAGGTGCCTAATAGCTAATGTTTGTTATAGTGTAAGTCGCTTTGGCTAAAAGAATGCAAACATCTAAATATTATACATTGGGACGCGTAACTTGGCCCCAGTTTAGAAGTTTACTTAATTTAGTCCCTGCTGGTAGATGCCGAAACTACAGCTCATTGCAAACAACAAATTTCTTTATTGACAGGCTTGTGACTGTGTCATTCTTGTGGCCAAACACCTCACATTCAGTCAATGTGGCATCAGAGTGATTAGTCACATTCACGGGTCAGAATTGAGTGCCCATAAGAAAATCAAATCAGATACGTCTTCCCGCCAGCCAATCAAGTGCCATTAAGATGAATGTGAATGCTAATGGTAGCTTTCTCCAGGTATTCCTAAAATCCTCGATCTTGGCTGTGTATTTAATCCTCTGCAACAACGCTTTCTCTGCTGCTGCTTATTTGTCTTTGTCACAAGAAAATGCATGCCCCAACTGTTCCCTTCCATAATATTTAGAGATTTAAAAATGAGAAATTTACTCAAGCGAGCCGAAATCTCCAGCACTCCCTCATCCGACAGCTGCCGCGTTCGTCTCCCACCTTTCCTGCCAGCTTCTCTGTTTTTCTGTTATAAAAATGTTTCCCCGGAGATGCCGGCCCGGACACGATTCATTTAGTTAACAAATCGGAGTGATTACAAGCCCAGATTGGTGCTGAGGCAGGTTCTCTGTCATCAGTGCCTGCTCAGAGTGCAGCGTGTGCAGTATGAAGGTCTCACCTGAGCTTTATGTAGCTCTGCCCTTTCTCTCTCTCCAGCTCAGCCACCACTCTCCTTTCAGCTGACAACACATACCGCTTTAATTAGCGAACCCATTGAGAAATATAACCTTCACTTTTTGGTCTCCTGCAGGGAATTTGAGTCATTTCCCATAATTGGAAAAATAAGTTGAAGTAAAGGATTAAGCACACTCTCATCATCAAAAGGTGGGTTATAAAGACCCTAAACCCCATATTTACACCCCATAATCCACATATATAGATGGGAAAAGGGAGTGTTTGTGTGGAGAGAGCAGTTGGTGTCTTTAATAGGTCCCTACCCTCTTCAGACTGATGGAACACTAGAGTAGAAAGCCTTACGTAACATATTTTGCAAAGGAACACAAGCACTTATCAGGAGTGCCTATTAACCACTAATGAGACATTAAGCATCTATTTGCTTGTCAGCAACTTTGGAGCCATTAGAGTTAAAATAGACATGTGTCCGGACCTGAGGGCAAGGAATAGCACGAAACAAATCTATTCCCATGGTCCTGACTCAATCTAATAAGATTTGGCACGCTGGTTGGGAAGGGTCTGAAGTTCTTTCATGCCAAATTTGGGCTCTCAATTTCAAACAGTTCACATTTCATGTTCATTTTTGCTTTTAACTGTTGAACCAAATTGTGGAGGAGGAGGGGGGGCTCTATTTCCTTGGATCTTGCCAAGTTCAGTGACAAATATAAAGCTTTTTGTACCATTGTGTTTCCCCAAAAAGACTCAACCAGAAGTGAAGCCAGAATATGTTCCTGACTCAATGTTTTGGTCCTGATTGAAAATGTACTGCCAAATGAAAGCAGACCATGTTTGATTTTAACACATTTGGAAAATAATCACAGAAGAAAGTGGGGGGGGGGTGCGGGTTTGGGGGGTCGGTGGTGCGATGTTCGTTCACTTGCGCGTGCCGAGGACTGAAGCGCCTTTCAGGCAGGAAGTGGAATGCGCGGCGTTGCGCTATGAAACCCATTCGTTTCAAGGACTTCCAAAGATGCATAACAGCTACAAGTGTATGCACTATGCAAGCACTATATACAGGATTCACCCTATTATACTTTATCGACACAAATTGATAAGTCAAACAGCAAACAGCCATCCACAAATAGTCTATAAATGGCTGTCTTTGTGTTCACTTGAATAAGGGTTAAATTACTCATCAGGCTACAGAAGAATACCATAATTCCTACGTTCAATTAGGCCTAAGACATCGAGAGACACGCAGACCTATAACAACCCAGCCACAACACATAATTGCATGAATTAATAATATTTTTGCTATTTTACATAACACTCCATGATGATCACATTACACAAAACTGAAATTACACGTCAAAATAAAACATTGTCAATATTTTTTGAGACCCCCCAAAATTTCACGAAATGATGTTTTATTAACAAAGTTCGGGAGGAGCACGTTCAAAAAATGTATCCAATTATCACATCATTTCAACCAGCTGTCGACAATCAGTAATCAACATGTCTATCCAATCAGCATGAGTTGGAGACCTATACTGTACATACTCATTTGACTCACCAATGTTCCTCGACAGTTTTTCAGCCTCCCTCCACCACCCCGTCTCCTCACACTCGCCTGGTTACTTCTTAACCAGCAATACGGGGGGGGAGTACTCTGGGTTCGGCCCAATATCCGAGCTCGGAGCCCTCTCCCCAGACAGCACGCCAAATATGCATACCATTTTTTCTATCTAACTTATTTGTAAGTGTGAACTAGTGAATCACATTTTCAGGGGAGCCCATGTCTTATTAAGGAGCGCCGAGCTCCCCCGTAGTTCGCACCCTGCTTTCAACTCAGCACAGAAATGCATTCACAGAATTGTGGGAAATCATAGGCAGCAACATCGTTGGTGTCTTAAAAACGGATGGAATTACTTAATTTCCCTGTCTGTGATCCAAAGACAAATTAATTTACTAAGCACTAGACATGAGGCCATTCCTTGACACAATGTTGTTTAAAGCTGAATCATTTGACCCAATTCTTTCAAATTATCTTCATTTTGACTGTTTAGAAACCCAAAAAGACAATTTGTTTGGTGAGGCAGAAAATGATTCTGCTGGTCAGCCGAAGGTCAGTGGCACAGGCACAGCTGATACTGTGGAAACTACTTCAGCACCAGACAACCTAATCACCAATAATTACTGGCTGAACACAATCTATTACTAATTAGAAACTCTAATCTAGCTCTCTGCCGACTGTTTGTGTGGGTGCTAGAATGCCTGTAATTTTCTCTATTTTAGCAGAGGTATATAACATTATTAAACTATATCAGACAGTATTAGGCAATTAGTATGAGTCTCTCACTAAATACAAGCACTCAGAAACATTTCAGTGTCATGCTGAAATGAGCAATCTACATGTGTGCCAAAGACTTATTACATTAAACCGATGAAGGATCGACTTAAACAAGTTTAATGAGCTAAAACATTAATGGCCTCCTTAGAAATTACAGCACTAAGAATGTTTTAGACTTGAATTTAAATGTACATTAATGTATTCCCCTGTTCATGCAAACACACATGCCACTTCAACAAGCTAGCTGTCTTGGCATGCATTCAGCTTACCAGATAACAAGGTACATTTTTGTGACTTTGATTTCAGTATGGATTCTCCAAATGATATTTCTGAATTTTTTCTCAAAGCTGTTAGCAAAACAAAACAAATAATAAGATGCCGTTTATTTTGGCCAAGAACCACCGACTAAAACAGGAACAGATGGTCTGATCGACATAGGAAGCAACAACAGTCTCAGTGAACACTTATTAAAACATTGTGATCCGAATATTTGTCTGTTCAGAAGCAATATTATTTCCTTTTTCTTTTCTCAGAAAAAAGACAACACAATAGAAAAATGCACATTTCAGTTGGTAAAAAGTGTGCCGCACGCGTCCTGAAAAGTGAAGCCAAAACATTTTCGATCACCCCCGGGTGGGTTGCTGGAGTATAGGTCATAAACCCTGCCCTCTCCATGTAATCCAATCCAATGGGACAGAAGCCAAATTCAAAAATCCAATTACACTTCAAATCATTTTTTTCCAAAGATGGTTTCTGTCATAGGTAGTTTATATGTTCAAGTGTCCGTTTAAAAAAAAAAAAGTTTGTTTTTAGTTTTAGTTTAGGCTTTTTGTTGTTATTAGATGCTGTAAAAAGAGGTATAACATCATGATTGACAGGTGTGCTTGTGATTGAGTCTGCGGGGGAGTGGGACCTTGATACCGCGGCTCCACCTCAGGATCACTACTGCGCAGACTGGCTCCAAATTATGTAATTGGTGCATGATGTCAGTGGCCATTTCTTGTATATTTTGGTTTCATTTTTCGGTAACACTTTATTTTGATGGTCCCTTTTGAACATGCTGTTAACTATAAGTAACTTTGCAACTACATGTCACTCTACTGACTATAAGTAACTTTGCAACTACATGTCAACTTAGTCTAACCCTAACCCTACCAGTCTACTAATACTCTACTAATACTGAGAGTTAGTAGACATGAAGGTGCAATGTAACTTATAGACCACAGAATGTGTTAAAGGGACCATCAAAATAAAGTGAAACCCATTTTTCTTTAAGGTATATGGTAAATATCTATTAAGGCACCCACACAGTACAAGATAATCTTCTCCAATTCTACCCTTTTGAAAATCCTAGGTTAAGTCACAATTATCTTGATGGTTCTAAAGATTATTTTATCAGATTTTCCTGTAGTGTGAGGTGTGTTAAGGACGTCAGAATGTCGGGGCTGCATAATCTCAAATAGTAAATATCCAACATCTTAAATAGGATTAGAAACCCTGTGGCATGGGAGGGAAACCTGAAGACAAACGCACACTCACTCTGTAGACTACTACAAGTGAATTTGAAAACGTTTTAAAATGTATAGTATGCACAATGAAAATGAGCATGCACAATGAAATGTCCAATATCAATATTTAATTCTTGCAGAAAAAAATTACAGTCAAACATCTGCTGATTATCAATATCGCACTGATATGTGGTGAATTCCTAATATATAAAAATGTTCAGTTGCACAAACCTTTTTATCCCTACTAATATTAACCCAGTAACTTCAAAACCTTTTTATTTCCGAGCAGACTGGCAAAAATCTGTGCACCTCAAGGAAGATGCATAAGAGTTGGACAATCTGGTTAATGCTTGTAAATCCTATAATGAATGCGTTTTTTTTTTTTTTTTTTTTGCAATATGCACATGGGCGGGCCCGTGTGTGGGGTTAAAGCTGCATTAAACCATCTAGATGAATGCTTCTGCAGCACTTCTTCATACAGGACAGTGAATCAAGCTCATTCTTGATCATATACTGCAACATCTCATAAAATAGTCTTGCTAATACGTGCTTAAATAAAGTATAGAGTGGTGTAATGGTCAATGAATCTAATGCAGATCCCGATGCCACTTCATACCTTACATGAAACAAGTGTGAACTAATTCGCTTTCACTAAGAATTTAGAAAGAAAACAGCTTGTGCCTGCAGTGAAAGCTGGGAGCGGTGCCTCGGGTAAAGCAGCATTAGGAAGCGTCAGATGCTCTCAATGCAAATACAGACACTGACTAATAAACACATCAGAAATTCATATCTGAGGATGTTTTAAGGGCCTCTAATTAACCACAGCCATCAAGATACAACACTAGCCTGACGAGATGACACTAAAAGAGAGGAAGGAAACAGGGAGAGAATAAGAGCGAGCTTAATGCAGTCAGTGGCCATGAAGGAGGCAGGCAGTCTTTTTTTCAGTAATGGCCTTTAATTGGAAGTGGAGTCATGCATTACACAGTTGCCAAAGACAGGAAAATAAAAATATACGTCACGCACCATTCATTACACGGCACTGGACCGACAAGCGTTTTGAAACAAAATGAGACATATATTAACGTCAACATTTGAGACCGAATAAGAATAAATTAAGAAAGAGCTAAGCTCAGGAGGCCCTGACAGCTCTTCAGGACCGAATACAACAGACATCAATATTCAACAGCTCTGAAGAAATCCATTGAGAATGCTCAATAATTATGAAACTATATGGTCAGGGATGTTCAGATGCCCATAAGGCACTGCAAACTCAAGCAGCTTCAACTAAAGAATGGAAATGCAATTAGCAAATTGTCTGTAGGTGAGACCCATTTCGATGTGGACTCACGAATAACTGCATTGTGTGCTACTCGACATGCTGTTCACACCTTTTTTTTTAATAGCAACCTTTAATAACATTGCAATACATATAGAGTCATTGCAGCAGAATCCTTTGTTCAATTAAGCAGGGTTTTCTCTCATTTTCCCTGAATATAATCTTATTTTGCCAGTATGTTGCAATGTGGAACTGTAATTACTGGCTGTTTTTTTGTTCAGGGCATTTGCTGTGGGATGGACAGTTGTTGTGAGTTAGTCCATTTTGCACAAGCTCATTAGGCTTGTGTTTCTCTTGATGGAGGCTGAGTTTCATTATCTCTGTTTTAGTGCAGGGATCAACTTGTGCTTATCAAAGCTTGACAGATGACGAAATGGAAGTCCTTGTCATTGCTTTCACCAACAGGCCTAATTGAATGTGTCTCTCAGATGCTCAAAAGCCTGTAAATGTCTAGTAAACTAAATCAATACAGTATGAATGCAAGCTGATAGATCTGCACTGACTGGTGGTACGTGGATCTTTTGATCTATTATCTATAATGTTGCTTAGCAATGTTACCAAAAAAACAAAGCACAGTAAAATACTAAAGCATAAAGAGGAAAATATGCATCTCTGATCTTCATTTGCTGATATATTACAGTAACAGTTACTGTGATGCTTCTGTAAGTTGATTAACAGCTATATTTCCTCATACTGACAAACACAAACAAATGAGTCAACAGCTGTGTCATTGATTAAAAGGTGTCTGTCAAAATCCTTTCGGATTGTATTTTACATCAAAAGCAAAACATATACATATAATAAAGCTATTATTTTGCGTTGTAGCATCATGACAATCACTGTAAACATTTCTTAAAAAAAAAAGATATATTATTTAAAGTACATTTAAATGCATGAGAACAAAACTCATGGTGAGTTTATGAATATATACATTTCTTAAGTTTATGTTTATATATAAATAAAAGCTTAAAATTAAACATGTTCATTATATAAAGTGATCGTGTTAACCCTTTAACTACATAACAACATATTTTGCAGAACCCTGCACTGCAAACACCCTGACAGGCAGAAAGATTAAAACTTAATTAATTAATAAAAATCAAAAAATAAAATAATAAATTATAATAATAAACTAAACAATATTTCTATTTCTTTTCTTTAGTTTTTTTAGATTAAATATGACCCAGACATGTTCTTGATAGGTCTTTGTGAGCTTAACTCTATTATTAGGTCTTAATGTCTGCTTACAAGTGTTCTCCTTTCTCTCGTACACACTAAAAGCATTCACTCTCTGCCCTGCTATTCTCTGCTATCACTCCTCTGGTGATGGGACGAGGAACACGCTGATAAACAACCTTATGCTGGTATTTTAGAAAGGCTCTCCTTCTCTATTTTAAAGTGTTCTATGGTCACTGACTGCACTAACACGACTGTCCCGAAAGACCTCGCAGTATGGAACACAAATGTTTCTAGGACAAGCTGATCTGATGAGTTTAGGCTCTCTCCACCTCTCTCTCTGTAAGTAGTCTGAGAATGTAAGGGCTAGGTTTGAGGGTTTTGAGGACACAGTTTTCTCTATAAATGCATTAGAGTAGTGCTGAGACATGAACAGGCTGAATGGAGACCAGCTGAAGTGAAGTGACTACTGTCTTTGCTCCGTATAACTTCCAAATGTTGCACAATGTTTTTTACCCAAGTGGAACATGTTCCTGTTCCAACCGGAGTTTCTCAGTCCATTTTTAAATAAAGGCCCTGTGGCAGCCGAGCAAATGCCTGTGAGATGAACGGGAGTGCAAATGGATAACCTACTTACAGTAGTCTAAAAATAAATAGATAAATAAAAAAATAAAAGAATGCTAATGGAATTTGGAACTTATCCTAAAAGGCACATAAGAATCCCTTGAGACTTTACAAAGATTCAAATGTATATGTTCAAACTGGATAAATGTCCCAATTTTCACTTACTCCTCACTCTTAGTGGATTTTGATTTTATACCATTTGGATTGGATTCAAATTACGACAGAAATTCCATTAGCATTCCGTTAGGATTTTTTTCACCCAATTAAATTTCTTCAAGTCATTACATTTAATCATAAAGTAATAAAGTAGTGGTGGCATCACTGTGTAAGGAACTTAGCTATATGAAATATTAATAATCAATAATAACTTGTTATGATTAATTATGAATATTTGGATCAGTTAATTGGATTAACTTGACATGGCTAAATTAATATTACAATCAATTAATAAATGGAGGGGGAGGGGGTTCCCCAGTATAACGAGAACAGAGTTGCGGCTGGATGAAAGAACTAAGAGAGGCAGGTCACATGTGGACTGTCTCTAATAAAGCCTGGAAAAGATCCACCCCTAAGGATTGAACTCGACCAATCAGAAAGGTGACATGTCTGAGAGGGAAAGTGGCTCTTAGTTGATTTACGAGTCTTCGTCCCAAGCGTGGTTATACCTTCATTAATGCTCAGATAGCTATAACACATCCACACTGCATTCTAGAAGAAGGTGATGTACATCAAAGTGTGAGTCATTAAATGAGCATTCATTAGGTAGGAGGCATGATACAGGTGAGGTTACATTGATCGTTAGTTGGTTGTATACCAGGGTACATACCATAATATATACCTAATAGTACACGAGACAGTAAACCATTTACACTGTTTCTTTCACAGTTTTATACATGTTCATTTATAGATCAGTTAGTCTATGATTAATGCAGCAAAGTCTGTTTTAAAGAGGGTTTCTGTTTTCCCATTGTCTCTCTCTTGTGCACGTGGCCACACTCCTCGGAGGTCGTAAAATCTCCTTATTAGCCCTGTAACATGACACTGTTTCTGCCCTTGTGTTCGTTCAGTTGGGCTGTTAGTTTTGGAGTTTCATAAACCTTTGTATATAATGAATAATTAGTGTGTGTCTGATTGGTCCATACCCTACACTGTGATATAATGCCATACACATAAATATATCTAACTATATACAGAATACAGCCCACGCTATTCTATATAACTTTGGTAAAAATGTGTAAGAAAGCCTCGTAGTGTGGATGCAGAGAGAACACATGAATAAATGTAGTGACACGTTAATTTTCTCCATTCACCCTCAGGCTATCGGCCTCCTTCTGCAATAATTTCTTCCACGTTAAATACTCTCGTCCCCATATACTGTAGTCGTGAAATGCAGGGACTCACTCTTACCTGTCAGAACCAATTAAGGGATCTGCTATTGTAGTTCATGATCACGTTAACTCAGTACAAGCCAAACACACCTTGGAGACTTGAAAGAGGACAAAACAAGCAAATTGAGGTTAATATTTAATTTGTTCTCCATTTAAAAGTCCTCACAGTGACACATTTACTCTTCTTCCCATGTGCAATGTTAGCTTCACAATTAACGTGCTTGTCCTAGCTTGATGCTTGGATAAATCATAAGACTAGAATGTTTATTTTTTATTTTTTTTTTATCCATGATATTACTGTCACGATCCACACACGGGAAACAGGGAGATCCAATTGCAGTAAGGATTTATTGGGGAAATACGTAATCATACATCCAGTCCAGGCAGGGGTCAATACCAAAGTAGCAATCCAAAATAAACAAGAACAATACAAACGGTCAAGAAGGCAGTACTCAGAAGTGGGGTGAGGAAAAACAAGGACTCCGTAACAAACACTAAACAGGCAGGGTATTTATACACACAGAACGAACAATCATGATGGGGAACAGCTGGGTGCAATGAACAGTGATGAGTGCAGACAAGGATTGTGGGGAATGCAGTTCCAATGTGAATGACACCGTGGAGAAGAGGACCTCTAGTGGACACCCAGGGAAACATAAATGAGACACTGTGACAATTACAACCCTTCGAAAAAGAGGTACAGTCGAGCTGTGTGTGAGTGCAGTGTAGCTGTGATAAGGATATCCATTTGCCTAAATTAAGCAATCTCATGTATTTTGAGAAGACCGAGCACCGAACCCTGAGGTATTTCAGTGGCTAGCTTTACCCTACAAGATACCCTTACGATTTTATCTGTTATCTAGGACTCAAACCAGCAGACAAATAGATGTTGGTCTCCACTGAATCAAACACAACTCACTGTTTTTGCCATGAATGAGAGCAGAGTGGTCTATAATTTTCAACTTGTGTTTAGTGTTGGGTCTTTTAAGCACTTCAAAAATGCTACCTTTTCAGGCACTATCTGGAGATAACAAAGCATAGTGAATGATCATAATTTGAAGATTTGTCTTGTTTTCCATTAAAAATATCTAAACCTATATAAAGTTTTGAAGCTTTCCAGACGCTTCTCTTCCCAAGACACAAATACCTTTTGTGCAATGAACTCATAAAGCGCACCATCGCACGGAGACAAAGAAAGTAGGGCTACTCAAAAGAACAAATACCAAGCGTAATTAAATACAGTGTTGGGGACTTTTACTTATAAAAGTAATGCATTACCATATTGAAGAAGAAAGTTCAATATTCTAAGGCCCTATCCCAAATGGCACACTTCATGTGCACTTGCGGTCTTGTGGACTTGTGCACAAGACCGTAGGGTGTCCCATTTGTCATTTTAGGTTTCAAAAGGGTGCTCATGAATGCCCGCTTCGAGGCTGATATGCGCCCCTGATGCACACTTTTGCTGAGCCCGCACTGAAGTGAGCTCTGCAGCAGACGTCTACCCAAACAAAGCTTCTTTTTGTGAATGACAGTAAAGGTTTGTCTTATTATCCGCAGCAGACTTATACCCATACAGTCGAAGCGGCATTACGTCACAAAAGTGCAGACTCATCGGAAGACCGCAAGTGTTTAGCATGCAAATAGGGAAAGGGCCATACTTAAGCAATAAAAACAAAACAAAAAAATGAAACACAAATGTGATGTTTAGCTAAAGTCATTTTTGTTTATTGGTTGAAATGGATCATCAAATGTCAGCAGCATAGACATTGGTTAATAAAGTGAGATTAAATACATAAAGTGTATTTGTGTATTTTAACATTTAATTATTGCAGGGAATATAGGTTGCATTTCACAGTTTTATTCATTCTGTGAAATACTGAATCTGTATTTGTGCAAGTGAGACGAGTAAATGCATTCTCACATTTAGTCTAGAACTATACAATAAACATCATGTTTACACAGAGCACACAACATGTCTGAACCTTACTTATGATTTCTCTCAACATGGGGACAGGAGAGCGGTCAGTCAATAAATGGGAAAACAACATAACTTGTGCTACTTATTTGAAAAAAGTAATTTAGATATCTTGAAAATTTAAAAGTAATGCGCTACTTTACAGGTTACTTGAAAAAAGTAATCTGATTACATAACCCGTGTTACTTGTAATGCCTTACCCCCAACACTGATTAAATATTGAGCATGTTAAAGTGTTTCAAGCTGTATTTGTTGCATATTTGTATATGTCACCTTGCTTAGCCCAGTTATCATTTGATTGTGGAAACAGAGGTTAATAAAGTGTATATGTTTAGTTGGCTATGTATTTGTGTGTGTGGGTGGGGTGGGGGGGGGGGGGTTGTTGGACTGAATGAGTAGACAATCATCAAGGCAGCTTCATTCAGTTTTAGTCTTTCTATCTAGAGACATGGTCATGAAGGACATATTGGGATAACATTTCTTCTTTTTTTTTAAATGAAGTGAAAGGGTGTAAAGTTTTTCAATGTCACCTCAGTATTTGTCTATGAACACCTGCCCCGCCTCCACATTACCTTTCTAGGCCACTACAAAGAGCAGCAGGGGCACTCCATCAGAGAATAATCATGCAAAGTCTCCTGACTCCACAGAAGTAGGGATTTAGAGTGCAGCTGTCAGCAGTGGGAAAGTGAAAGAGAGAGAGGATGAGACATGTTCAAAAAGAGAGACTATGGCATATATGCATCATTTCTGCTTCTCTCTGAGTTAAGCACTTTTACCGCATGTCTGTTACCCTCATAGTGAATGGTCTATCTATTTTTGTTAGCCCTTTCCATCTTCCTTCTCAGACCATGGTCAATTTTTCATGAAGATGCATTTAAAAGGAACTCTATTAACAGCCACACATGAATGCACTGTATTCTTTTTCCTGAAAGGCATGCTACATTAGAGGATTCCTTAACCCTCTGAGGTCTAAGGGGTTTTTGGGGTACTTGAGGTGTTCTGGCATGCTCTGACATTTGTGCTTTTTTCAGTTATTTATAAACATGTTAATGGCAAAGGTGTAAATTCACTCTATATAGCAAATAGGGACCGATATACTGTGTTAATGTGAAGGAATTCTCCTTATTGATTTTTTACATATGTTTTCCCTGTATTTTGAATTACTCATTGCATCGTTTTGTGTTTTAGAGTTAAAGGAAGTCTCTGTGAATTTAACAGAAAATTTTACCGACTCCTTTTCAGGGTTTCTGCTGATTTTTTTTTCTTTTTCTTTTTTTTTTTTTAGCTGTTGGAGTTGCCCTTGAATGTTTGTTTTTTCTCAAAAGTCTTCTTTTAAAACTTTCACAATCTTTCAAAGGTGGATAAGGTCAGTTTGAGCTAAAATATTATTTAGTTTGCCATGACTTTCTCTGTTTTAAAATGGACTAAATACCCTGCTGAGCTGCCAAACTGATAAATATGTTAAGGCATTAGGTATAATGAACTAACAGTGAACAATGCATTTCTATTGCTCATTGTTAATTCATGTTCGTACATAATAAATTAACTAATGCTAATTTGTGCAATTTAGCTACAGTAGATAAGAAGCCTGGAAAGACAAGCTCAACAGCATGTGCTTTTTATGCTGTTAAAGTCCGCCTGTGGTGAAAATCAAGATTTTAATGTTTTTTATATGTCTATGGGGTGTTTTTAATATGCTTTAAGACAAACCTTGTGCAAATTCATAAGTCAGCACCATTGCTTTGTATTTTCTCCTTAAAACTGCAGTAAAACAAAGACAGTCTCAAAAATGCGGTTTGAAATCGCTGGTGTTTCTGACGTCACAAACTACCTTGTAACCAATCACGTCAACATGTGATCGTCAATGAGTGGATCTCTGAGGTGGTGTGAGTGAGTGGAGGCGGTGCTGATTTGCATATTCATAGAACCGCGTATACTAAATGAGGCACGGGTATAGAGTTTACATTCAAGCTATTTTAAGGCATGACGATTGTTTTTCAAGGAAAAAAAGTTTAAATATATAATTTTGGTGATCAAAGATGTATTTTAAGGGATAAAATTATTGACTACAGGGAGACTTTAAGTCTTTTCAGCAGAATGGCCACATATTTAGGTGGACACACACACCACATCTATTTCACATACGAATGTGATACCTTCAGCTTTCTTCCTCTCACACATAAACACCTCTGCATTGTTGGTCAAGGGCAGCTCCTAGTGATTAGTAGTCCAGCTGCATTGCTGTTCAAGGACTAAGACAGGAAGAGCCCCAGTTATTTTAGGATGACACGCTTGGTAAATTGCATCAATGAGACGGAGGTACTTACATTTCAAACATGCCGTAAATGACACCAAACCCCAGAAAACATCTCAATAAACTTCAGTATTAATATCTAGTAACCTTGTGAGGTCAATAATGTGTCATTTACTAAAAAAAATTTATCAATCTGAGCCAAATCAGGTATTAGTTTTTCATAAGAAAGACAAAATAAGCTGAAAGAAGATGAGAACGGAGGACAGAAGAGAGAGAACAAGGGCAGAAAAACGCCTGATTCAATAACCAAAACATCCTTCTCCATTTATTCATTTACTTGCTCATTCTAGTGTTAGACTGTTTCGCTGCAGCAATGCACCGCTGCAGTTTTATACTAATGATAAACACACCGGTTGACACATGAAAGTGGGGGGAGTGTCTATTTAGTTAGCCTTGTACCGGCAGTCTCAGTGAGTGCAATATTGATTGTCAGACTATACTCCTACAGTCAGCTGATGTTCTTCTTACTGGAATCTTAAACTTTCTGTCCTTACAAAAAGTATTGTGGCGATACCATAAAACATTGATGGTATCAGATGTTAATACTTTGAAATGTAATAATGTATTGAATATGTACCACATTTATGTGTATAAAAAATATACAGAATGTCAATTTAGTCCCTATAAAGGGAATGGTGCATGTAACTTAGTGTTAGATTTTTTCAAAAGAATATTTTCTAAAATAGACATCCTTCACCCTCACCGTGCCTGTTTAATTTGATTAAAAATAGAGTGCGTCCTTCCCCCTGGAGGAGGGCACTAAAAGGCCATCAGAATTTGTATTCATAAATGTGCATGCCATTGAAATATTGGGTAAACACACACACACACACACACTTCTTACTAACAGGAATACATTGAGGAAAGTCAAAAGGTAGGTCTGGACACTGGAGCTTTTTTGTAAAGTCATATACACCCTGGAACATAATTATAGGCTATATTAGATGTCCATCCATTTCTGCTTGTCTAGAGGATGACTCTGCATATTTCAACTCGGCAAGAACCAAGAACCAATGGCATCACTGACGTCAGACTTGGCATGACATATCTTGAGGTGTTAAATTTGATTATGCAAAAGTGAAAATGAGAGCTATGGCAGATACGAATATTATAAATGAATCATGACTTAAATGGCAAAAATATGGCAATTTAACAATTTATATCCAATATCGACAACCTGACTGATTACAAATAAAAATATCTTTATCTGATAACCAATACGATGCCGATATATTTAGCACTTGCCTAGTAATTTAGTATATTTTCATTGTACAGAAAAGAGAACCTACAAATAAGAAGGTATATGAACAATTACTGGCTCATCTTACCCCAATGTTGCCTGTTATATACTGCATCCATTAAACTAACAGTGTTATTTTAGTATTTCAAATTCAAATGTGCACTAATTATTTATTATACATTTTACACTACGGCCTACATGAAAATCCATCAATATCATATAAAACAGACAAAACAAATGATGCAAATGATAATTGCACATGATAATAATGTGTCCCACAATCATGACAGTGATAATGGGTTGAAATGACAGAGGTATTGTGCAGTTGTGTTGGTGTCACTTCATTTATTGGACACAGAAGAAAGAGTGATGGACAGACAGAGAGAGAAAGCGAGACGAGGCTTTAGCAAATTCATGGATAAAAGAAACAAACAGGCAGCTGTGTGTGTCATGTTAATTACCTGTTGATTGCATGTGATTGTTTGTAGACTGCTAAAGTATAGCATCATCCACACGCAACAAACACATACAAAGCGGTAGGTGGCAAAATAAAAACAATGCACAATGTGCATTGAACAACACAACGCAAGGCAAGTTTATTTATATAGCACATTTAATACACTATGGCAATTCTGTTAGAAATGCTTTACAGAAAGGAATTAAAATAATCACAAAATAAAAGCAAGGAAAATTAAAACAGTTAAAAAGAAATTAAAAGAGATATTATGATACAGTTATAAAATGAATTAAAAGAGTAAAAAGATGATACATAGATAAACTTCTGATCTGGCAAAACATCGGTGTATCATTTTTCACAACTCCCAGTTTTATTTTGAGATTTTCCCATGGTGATTAAACTGTGTCTGTGGTGTTTCGGCGCCTAAGAAATCTATTGGACGTCTCCAATAGACCCGATTCTTCCCTAAAATCGGATAGGAGGAGCTCTAGGACTAACAGAAACAAATGGAAATCCATTATGTGGGATGAATCTTATAATGTCAATTCCAACTGCGTCTACAACTCCCTCATGTGCCTCTGCTAATGCTACATAACTGAACTGCTTTATAATCGTCTATAGTGCATTAACCCGCCATTTGTATTCTTTGACAGGCAACTTCGGTTTGCACTTAGAATATATGTTGGAAAAGAACAAACAGCTGTAATCGGTCCAGCTCTGATTTGTATTTGTTTCTGTGGACTAGCACTGTTGAACTATGGCTGTAATTTCATGTGGTGTTTTAAAACGGAGCAAAATCCTATCATCCCATCTGCAGATGCTGTTTCTGTTGCCAGCTCTGAAATAATGATTTGATTGCGGGCGTCCTCTTGCCTCACATGCCCCGATCCACCAAGTGCTAAGCCTGGATGAAGCTTAGGGTGAACTAGATGGACAATCACTGAATGCATATACAGTATGCACATTTTCAGTCAGCGTGTGGGTGAACATTTCGATATGTTCCACTAGGTCAATGATTTCATTTTAATTACATGGGCTAAAAACATAGTGCATAGCTAGGGTCAAGGATCAGTGATTAAGGTTTCCCATCATGCCTTGCACATATAGCCTCTGGCATTCAGTGTGGCTTGTTTACTGCAGTGGATAATCAAAGTCATCAAATGTTGGTTATTTAGTTCTTTCAATCCCTCCACACTATAATAATCCAATGGCAGATGTGCAGATATAGCGGGCTATATTAGAATGCCTTAAAGGGAACAAGATTCAGATTCGCAATTGAAAATCCCTGGGATCAACCTGCATTCATTCCTAGCTTACAGTGTAAAGGATTTGTAAGGATATTTTATTTGTAAGGATGAGTCTCTGTGTGTTGGAAGCTTCTTCTGTCACCAAAACAAATTCCTTGTGTGTGCAAACATGCTTAGCAATAAAGCTCTTTCTGCTTCTGATCCTAAGTCTGGACTTGACGAGGAATTAAAAGATGCGAAATACATTTTACTTATATTGGAAAAAAGCATTGCTTACCCATGAAAAAAACATAATGCTAGGGTAGATGGTTGCCAGGGTGTTGATAAGTGGTTGCTATGAGTGATGTTTAGATGTCTTCAAACTGCAGGTTATGTGGCCAGATTATTATTAATTTTTTTCCTGTTCAGACTTCAGTCACTTTTGCTAACATGCTCACATTGGATTTTGTAGTAAAGAGGAACACTTACAGGTAACTTCAGCAATTTATGTTAATTAAGTTGATTATGTTTTTAATTACGTCAATATCCAAATCTGAAGTGCATGCACTTGTGAAAAAGATGTGCAGTAGACACTAGTTTTAGGAGAAAATACTAAGTGTGAATTGAATGTTATGTTTTCTGACACGTTCTATACAATTAAATGAAAATGTATTATTGTTCAAATTTATTTTAAAGGCAATTACTTCAACTTAAGAGTGCTTTTTTGACACTCTTAAGTAGGACTTAAATATCTTTTTATGTAATGATACTACTCAAATATACTTTAACAGTTCTATTGAAACGTCTATATCATGTATTTAAATATATTTTTATATATATTAAATTACACATTTGTAATGAAGTTGCATTTAGTACATTTAAATAACACTACAGTTATAATTATAATTCCATTATAATCAAGCACTTTACTTGTGAATGTTAGTATGTTAGTCAACACATTAAAATAAGTGTAGTTTAAAGCATGACAAAAGATTATAAAACATTATTTAAAATGTACTATAAGTAAACATTTTAATTTGACATTGACAGGTGCACTTTTTAAGTGTACTTAAGTATGTTAAGAAACAGTCATGAAAGTCTTAATATTTGAAGCAGGGAATACAAGTTTAATGCTTAGGGTTGGTTCCAAGTACGAGTTCATTAATGAGTCAGATCATGTCAGAATAGAAACCTTAAGTCTTCCATCATTTTTACAAACTGCAATAAACAGCTTGGTAAAACGTTTTTCCTACTTCCAACCACTGCATGTTGATAGTTGGCAGGCAGCACACACAATCCACCTCTGTATGCCATAGTTTTTTACTTCTACAATGGGGTCTGGTGAGTGCTGGAAAAGAGAGATACGTTTGTCCCCATAAACTGATGAGCTCTTCACCCCTCGATACCTCTTAATATATTTCCATCCAGCCCTCTATGAACCTGAGCCAAGCGCTAATGGATCTGAGACTTCTCCTTAATAAACCTCTCATGACCAATGACCTGACAAAGCTACAAATTAGGTGATTCAGCTTAGATGTAAAACAACTCTTAAAGCATTTAAAACCCTTCCTTGCTGAAGCTTCCGACTTTTCGTTTAACTGTGGGCCAAAACAAAGGCAAGACATCTTATTGAAGGCTCAGCCAGCCAACGCACCACAACAACAACTGCGACAACAAAACTTCTAAAAGAAACTTAATTTGCTCTCTGAACTTTCTCCAGCATTCATCAATACAGAGACAGGGGATTAAATTGAGTTTGTCCGGGACCAGGGCAGGCAGACATGGGTCTTTTACTGGAGTGTTAAACACAAGCTCCGGGGCCGCTCTCTCTGACTGTCAGGTGAAGGTCTCAGTCTAAACTGCAGCCAAGATACTGATGAAGACTGGCACAGTAATAGCTGTCGCTGGGCAGATGTAGGATGTGTTTGTCTTCACCCATGGTTGAGATGGGAAGACTGGTGTGACTCATCAAAAATGTGTTAAGATCAAATCTTAGGGCCAGTGTAGACCTGAGATTTACATCTGTTGTACATCGGTGTGTAAACTATAGAGTGTAAAAGGTGTAAACAGTGCACAAAATGTTTTTGTGATCACATTCAAGGGTAATCACGGTCATTTACAGTATAATATGGTATTGAACTGGTTCGTAATAAACAATTGTTATACTGCATTGATATTTTGCTAAATTATTTTGTTCACATTCTGTTTGGTTTCATAGTTTGGTTTCCATAGACCCATTCCTTATTTGTATATATATATGTTCCCAATGGAAACACGTCAATTTCGCAGAAACTCCCATATATCGCGAAAAAGTGTCTCGGTTTATGAATTCATTGTCTCCTTCAAGTCTCGTGTTTCTGTTGTCAGATGTGTGGGTGTGGACCATCAGAGAGCACATCCCAGTCAGAGCCTCGACTACCAGTCCCGCAACCTTATGACGGTGAGCCCAGCTATTGTAGAGCATTTTTGAACCGTTGTTCCATGCACTTCTCGTTGCAGCCCCGGACTTTTGCACACGGACCCGCCAAAGTGGCATTTGTGTTGACTCTGCTGACTGGGAAAGCAGCTCTCTGGGGAACGGCTGTGTGGGAGAACCAGGATCCATGCTGCGCCTCGTTCCTGACACTCGCCGCCGAGATGAAACGAGTGTTCGACCGCACGGTCGCGGGGAGAGAGGCGGCAAGGATGCTCGCGGAACTCAAACAGGAAGAGAGGTCGGTGTCTGAGTACTCAATTCAGTTCAGGACCCTGACGGCAGAGTGTCACTGGAACGAGGAGGCGCAGTGGGACATGTTCTTGCATGGGCTGGCTGACCGCGTTCAAAAAGAGATCTACGTCCTGGACCTGCCTCCGTCTTTGAATCGACTTGTGGACCTGGCGCTTCGAGTAGACGCACGACTGACCAGAAACGAACGTCGGACTCTACACAGCCGAGTTCCGGAGGGTATTGAGAGCCAGCGGTCCAGCGGCGGAAGCGCGGTCAGCCCTACCTACGATCACGAGCCCATACAGGTGGGGCGAGCTCGGCTTTCCCGGGAGGAGAAGGGGAGGCGGCGATCCCAAGGTCTCTGCCTTTACTGCAGGGCCGCGGGACACTTTGCCTATAGTTGTCCGGTAAAAGGCCAAGCCCGGCAGTTAGTATGAGGCTACTGTTGGGTGGGATCTCCGCCGAGAAGACCTCATTTACATCTACGCTCCTCCCGGTAAGACTAAGATGGTCAATACACAAGCAGGACTGTCAAGCACTGGTGGATTCTGGGGCAGAAGGTAACTTTATGGACCATTCATTTGCACGTAAACTTCAGATTCCCCTTTTACCCCTCACCAGTAGGATAACTGTACATGCACTCAACGGTCAAGACCTTTCCACCATCTCCCTCATCACCAGACCAGTCGCACTCACCACTTCAGGCAACCACACCGAGACACTTTCCTTCTACAAACTGGACTCTCCACTCGCACCTGTTGTCTTAGGAAACCCCTGGCTCATCAAACATAACCAAAGAATTGATTGGCAGCAGAAATCTGTGCTGGAGTGGAGTAGTAGATGTTCTGAGTCCTGTCTGGTGTCTGCTTGTTCGTCTGTTGCTGTCTCTATGTTTCTGGAGGAGGCAATGGATTTATCAAACGTGCCCGCAGAGTACTAGACCTGAAGGAGGTGTTCAGTAAGTCTCGCGCTGCTTCTCTCCCTCCGCATCGTCCCTACGACTGTGCCATAGATTTATTGTCAGGTACGTCTCCGCCTAAAGGCAAGTTATTTTCTCTCTCTTTCCCGGAGAGGGAGGCTATGGAGAAATATATTTCTGATTCTCTTGCAATGAAGTTCATCAGCCCTTCCTCTTCCCCCCCAGCGGGGGCGGGGTTCTTTTTTGTGGGGAAGAAGGATGGATCTCTGCGACCTTGTATTGATTACCGAGGGTTGAACAGCATCACGGTAAAGAATACCTATCCTTTGCCGTTGATGTCTTCAGCTTTCGAGAGGTTGCAGGGAGCGTTTATCTTCACTAAATTGGACTTAAGAAACGCTTATCATTTGGTTCACATTAGGGAGGGGGATGAATGGAAGACTGCTTTTAACACCCCTAGGGGGCACTTTGAATACTTGGTCATGCCTTTCGGGTTGTCCAACTCCCCAGCAGTCTTCCAGGCACTCGTCAATGACTTGCTGAGAGATATGGTTGACCAATTCATATATGTCTACCTGGATGACATATTGATATTTTCATCTTCTCTCCAGGAACACGTTCAGCACGTCCGACGAGTGCTTCAGAGGTTGCTAGAGAATGGGCTTTTTGTCAAGGCGGAGAAATGCGTTTTTCATGCACAGTCTGTTCCGTTTTTAGGATGCATTGTGTCGACTGAGGGAATTCGAATGGATCCTGAGAGGGTTAAGGCTGTGGTGGATTTGCCAAGTCCAGAATCCCGTAAGGCCCTACAGAGGTTTCTGGGGTGCGCCAATTTTTACCGCCGGTTTATTCGCAATTTCAGCCAACTGGCTGAGGCAGTGTTTGGCAAACTAAAAAGCCGCTTCGTTTCGGCTCCCATCCTCATTGCCCCTGATACATCACGTCAGTTCGTGGTGGAGGTCGATGCGTCAGAGGTGGGGGTAGGTGCAGTGATATCCCAGCGTTCTCCCACAGATGACAGGATGCATTCGTGCGCGTTTTTGTCACATAGCTTATCAACTGACCAAAGTAATTATGACATTGGTAACCGAGAGTTGTTGGCAGTCAAGTTAGCGTTGGAGGAATGGCGTCACTGGTAGAAGGGTCAGGGGTACCTTTTATCGTCTGGACTGATCATAAGAATTTGGAATACATCAGAACTGTTAAAAGATTGAACTCCAGGCAGGCTCGGTGGGCACTTTTTTTCGGACGTTTTGATTTTACTCTCTCGTACCGTCCGGGTTCTAAAAACATCAAACCCGATTCTTTGTCGCGCATTTTTGATCGCTCCGAACGCCCGTCTACTCCCGAGTGCATTTTGCCTGTGAATCTATTAATCTCTACACTCGTATGGGAGGTCGAATCGAGGGTTATAACGGCCCTAGAAGGGGTAACGCCTCCGCCCGGTGACCCACCGAATGGTTTATTTTCGCCGGAGGGATTACCGTCTGACGTTATTCAGTGGGGTCATTGCTCCAACGTGGCTTGTCATCCAGGAGTTAATCACACTAGTTTTTTAGTCAAGCAACGGTTCTGGTGGCCACTCATGGCTCGTGACATTCACAGTTTTGTTTTGGCTTGCTCGGTTTGTGCCACTGGTAAGACTTCCAATCGACCCCCAGATGGGTTACTTCAACCGCTGCCTGTCCCTTCGAGACCCTGGTCCCATATCGCTCTAGATTTTATCACCACCCTCCCACCCTCCCAGGGTAACATGGTTGTTTTAACTGTGGTGGACCGATTCTCGAAGGCTGCACACTTTATTCCCTTACCCAAATTACCCTCAGCTAAGGAGACAGCGTTGACAGTCGTTGATCACGTCTTTTGCTTACATGGCCTCCCGATAGACGTGGTTTCCGACAGAGGACCCCAGTTTGTGTCCAAATTTTGGCGAGAGTTTTGTAGGCTACTGGGAGCGACTGTTAGTCTGTCCTCAGGGTTTCATCCCCTCAGCAATGCCCAAACCGAGAGAGCCAACCAGGACTTGGAAAGGGTGTTGCGATGTTTGGTTTCCAAGAACCTTTCCTCATGGAGTCAACAACTGTCTATGGTGGAGTAAGCCCACAACACATTACCAGTGTCATCCACGGGTCTGTCTCCGTTTGAGTGTAGTTTAGGGTATCAGCCACCTATTTTTCCCAGTCCGAGTCCGAGGTCGCGGTCCCCTCCGCTCACGCTTTCATCCAGAGGTGTCACCGTACGTGGACTAGAGCGCGTGAGACTCTACTCCAGGTGGGGGCGCGCACCAAGGCCAAGGCCGATCGCCACCGGTCAATCGTATACGTACCCGTATACGTCGTCGGTCAAAAAGTGTGGCTTTCTACTAAGAACATTCCTCTCCAATCCATCTCGAATAAACTTACTCCCAAATTGGCCCGTTTACTGTCACCAAAATCATTAGTCCGGTGGCAGTACGCCTCAACTTGCCTCCAGTGTAAAGGAGGATTCATCCCGTCTTTCATGTATCAAAAATTAAAACAGAGTTTCACTCTCACATTAATCCGCCAGTTCCGGTATAATTATTTAAATAAGGTGCGGTATGTTTGGACAGAAGACGGGGCAGAGTTCTTCATTAAACACATAAAAGACAAAAGTAGGCTATTATGGGAATACTGGATTCTAAACAACAAAGAAATGGCACAATTTATCAAGACCTTGAAGCAGATAGGAGGGAGCAACACCTACACGCTCTCAAGAATAAGGCTTTCTTTGTCATTAATGCTTGGACATATCCTTCGACCGAAAATAATGGCTAGTGTGGTGGCTGGGATATACATTACGTAAACCTAACATCCGTTACCATGATTTTTGGAATGACTTATTGCGAGAGGAAAATATGACATTTTAGTCACATAACATCGGTCATGGTAATTACGTCAAGTTTTTTATCGACATTTAGAAAATATCGCAAAAGTTTGCGTAAATCTGTAATGGAAATGCGGCTAGTGATTTGTTATACTTTCTCAATGTGTAGTGCTGATAGGACAAAGCATGTTCTGATGTAGACAATTCATTTCAGAAAGAAGTACATTTCACCTTGAACAAAAAGCATTTCTTCTCAGTCAAGTTTGTTCCAACAGTAACCCGAATGGGTCCAGAGCTCCTGTTGCGACTATGAGCGAGTGGGGGGGGGGGGGGGTAAATATGGCCTGCAGCCCTGAAAACAAGGAAAGAGGTCCCTTGATAGCATTCACGCAAGAACAGTTTGACCCAGCACAAGTCTGTTTATAGAGCTTTGAGTTACAGGCATGCAAGGTCTTGGCACACATGCATCTGTCACTTGGTTGAAGATTAACTAGATGTCAACAGTGAAAGGTTGAATGACATGCCATTATTTTCAAAAACTATGAAGAAAATCTGACCCAGACTACATAAATATGGCTTAATTTGCAGTGATGATAAGCATGCATTGTGCTGATGTGTTGAACTTGTGTTATGTGTTTGGTGCAGTGCTGTAAACACACTCTTTCCATAAAAAAAGCATTCAAAACCTAGTCAAATTATTGATGCTTTTATTAAAAAAATATGATAAAAAGTTAACAATTTTCTGGTGAGTTGAATTATTGACTGACAAATCATGAAAGCAATTTATGCTGTATTAACAATATTGCATATTGTTGAGCCTTTGCAGTTCATGGTACACACACACACACAAACACACATGAAGTACATATAAAATACCATTCAAAAGTTTGGGTTCGATGAGATATCGAATATGATGATTTGGTGCTTAAGAAACATTTCTACTTATCGTTTTTCAGGATTCTTTGATGAATAGAAAGTTCAAAATATAAAAATCTTTTCTAACATAAAAAAATGACACTTTTGATCAATATAATGCATCCTTACTGAATAAAAGTATAAATTTATTTTTTCTAAAAAAAACATACTATTTATATACACTGTTTCATTTTCATTGATACAAATTTTGTACAGTGTTGTGTCAGAACAAGAAGAAAATAAAATGTGAGGCCAAAGTACGGGATATTTTTGTGGACCCTTGAAAACAGGAGCAATGAATAGAAGCAATCAGAGAGACCGTAAAATCCAGCCATTTATGCCGAAGCTTTCCTAAAGGATAGAGGCTTTCAAAAAAATCCAACTCAATGCCCTGAGACCAGGAACCAATCAAAATCAGACTAACCCCTGAATGGGATCCAATCCAAGAGCCTCGGAGAAGGAACAATGACAAATCGAACTCTACCTAGATTAATTTCAGAGACCCAATCACCCAGAATGCCACTGTGAGAGAGCGGCATCAGGTGGAGCGCTTTAACTAAGGTCAGCCTCAGAACAAGCCGCAGGCAAACCTATAGAGCATCAGGACTGCCAAACATCAAAACAACAAAACACAAAAGCCCATTTCAGTCAATTCTGCCAAATGAGAGCACATCAGGCCAGAAAGAGAAAAGAAGATTTAGCCTGACAGATGTGGTTGTGTTGAACTGTGTGGATGGTGATGGATTGCAGGAAGAGGAAATCAGAACTGCTTTTTGCAGTGCAAATTGCTCACTTTACAAAAAATACTTTTTTAATATCAAGCAAGCTAAAAAAAAACTGCCCTACACAGTTGATCTTTCCAGTTTGGTAAAAAATAGAAAAAAAAGTCAGGAACTACTTTACATCTTGAACACATGAGAGTCATTTTTGTGTTATCTGTAGCACCAAGCGTGCAACTTTTAGAAAAATCTAAGGACCACTTCTAAACCCAGCCCTAAACCTAAATTTCCAAAACATAATTATTGCTATGTGTGTTAGCAGCACCATATAGTGACGTTGTAGTGCCACAGTAAAAAAAAATAATTTAAAAAAAAAATAAAGCACACGATATTTTATAAAACGTCATAAATGTCAAAACTTCATTCTCTTACATTTGATTTTATTCTCAAAATCTCATAGTCTAATTTTGCACCTTTTTCCTCACAAAAGACCTATTATGCAACTAATCTCAAAACATTAGGACTTAGACAGAATAGATTCTTACTTCTTTTTAATGTGCCAACAAAAATCTTTATTCTAAATGGAATTACGTAAGGAATAATTGACGACGGGCCGATTCATTAAAAGAAAAGTAATGCACACCTAAGGTGGTAATGTGGCCACGTCTTACACCTCAAGCGTGCATTATTTTTCTAATATAATGCACGGCCCTGAGTTAAATTTTGTTGGAAAAAACGTGGACATTTTTTTTTATCCTATTGTTTACTATATTTATTTTGGTCAGTGTCGTTGTGGGTTTTGGTTATTTTGTTGTTGTAGTCTGTAAGGACCTTTGAAATACCTTAAATCATTTGTTATCAACTGTAATAATTCCAAGACCTGCCTGGAACTACTTTAGCTGTGCGTTTCCCTAAAAATAATTGCAGAATCAGAATCAAGCATTCAACAGCCTCGTAGTATAAACAATAATAATGGTTCCCTTTCAAGGGAACTCGAGCTGCGTCAAACGCTGTGGGAACGCCCCTGCGTTGTGCGTCCTGAAGCACGTATGGAATCAGCCCAATGGAGAGATGGAACGTCATAGGCGGGTGACGTCATCGACCAGGAAACTATAAAGCACCAAGGGGGTAATCCATCAGCCGGAAGTTGAAGCTGCCTCCGGGGGCCGCCATTGTAGCTGGCTATCACCTGCTGTTAGCATCCCATTGACTCCCATTCATTTTGGCGTCACTTTGACAGCGAATAACTTTACATCTGAGGTGTCCAACGACTCCATTTGTCCATTATTTATTTCTAAAGAAACACGACAATGTATAAAAGGCTCCATTACTTTGTATCTTACGTTATGGCCCCGTAGAAGCCATTCTTGTAAAAATAGGCTAAAAATTGCGTCATAACCACGCGACTTTATGTCGCACAATAGAGACATTACCGTATAGACAGGAGGAGAAGCTCGCACAGTCTCGCAGGCAGTCTTTTACTGTCTAAAGTCAGCCCATGGCATAGATAGTCCATAAAAGCAACGCGACAAAATATTTAAAAAACGTTTTTGAGGATTTGGAAATAATTCGATATGTGGCAAGTGAATACATATGAAGTAACATTTATCCACGAACTTTAAATTATTTATCTACTACTACAACTACGGGGGATGGGGAAATTAATTATCAGGAAATTATACAATGGAAGAAGAAAAAAAACATCTCAATGTCTATCGCGGTTAACGTTGTTCCTTTATTTATTTACACATCTACGCTTGAAGATGAATGTGATCCCGTTCGGAAGCCATATGTACAAAATGCCTACATAACGTGAAATAAAGAAAAACGGTTTTGTTCAAGTGTTTGTGACCGTGATTTATTAGCCAAAACTACATGATTTTACACCTAGCTCACAATTCTTTATATATTGGAATATTATATGGTCATGTAATATTGAATGGATACGAAAATGACTCGAGGGGACATTATTATATGGTTCCTGGGCTCATACTAAGTATTTTTTGGATGGGTTATTATTCTGTTTGATGTAGAAGGAAACGAAAAAGAAGGGAAAAAATTATTTGCATATGTGCCTATATTTGAATCATTTTTAATAATTTTGGAAGATTGTGCTGTAGCCTACATGCATTTATTTATCTGTTATGTTTGATTGTATTATGTGTGTGTGTGTGTACTAGCCAAATATTTAAATCTAATGGATATATACATAAACATGTTCAAAATAAACTAAACTAACTAACTAAAATTACTAGAACTGCAGATAGGCTACTCAAACGATTACAATCCTAAAGTAGGCTATTTTAAAGTCGATTTTAGCCACTTCTTTTATCATGTCATATTGTAATTATATAGCGTAATATGTTATATTAAATTAATTATTATAACCACGTCCATGGGGCTGCTTTGACAGGGTCAACCACACACACCCACACTACTCTTAAAATGTTACTGTTATTAAACTGCACATATCTGTCTATATTGTTCATATTGCATACCCATGTGTTCTGCTCATAATGCTACTGTTAATACACTTCAAATATCCTTGGCACAGCTACTAGAAGATTTACAACTGTCAGTCAGGTTGCTCACGTGACATCTACGTCATCAAGCTCAGTTTGAGCCTGCGCAGAACGCTTGGCTATCAGGAAGTGAGTGCCCATGTTTGGCTTCAACTCTCTCCGTTGAAATCAACGGGGTCGCTGTGTCCATTTCTTTTACTGTCTATGTAAAGCACCCCATAAACACAAGCGCAACAGCTTTCTGTGCCTTCAGTCGCGCTATATGTGAATCTGTCCCTGTGTGAATATTGTCTGTCTTTACATACTCTGCACCACACAAACAATTTATATATATATATATATATATATATATATATATATTAAGAGAGATATGGCGAACGAACAGCAGTTTAGGAAGTGTGTCCCTCCCTGCTCGCGTTATTTTACGAGTGAGGATACACACGTTCTTTGTGTTGTTTGTTTGGGAGTGCAGCATGCCCAGTCAGCTCTCGAGGGAGCTGATTGTGAACATTGCGAGCGTCTGCCATTAAGGACGCTCCGCTCCCCCCGGGCGCTCTTCGAGGAGAGCGGTTCGGTGCGCGCTCCCCGCGGTTCGGGTCCCGCTCTTGCCGAGGCGCGTATCGTGTGGATCGCAGATGGATCTCTCAGCGGGGTTAGAGACGGGCTCTGCCTTATCTCTCCCTTCACCTGTGAGATCCAGTGCCTCAGTCCCGTGTTCGGAAGCACGCACTGCGGTTTCTTCCGCTCGGGCTGAGGCACCAGTTATAAATGAGGGAGATGTGGAGGATTCGCCACCTTACACTCCCGAAAGTGATGAGCTAGTGGAGGTATTAACAAGAGCTGTAGAAAAACTCAGCATTGTATGGCCAGCGACTAGACAGGAGTCTGTTTCTAAATCAAAATTAGATGAGAGATTTTTGCCGTCACGAGTGCAACCTCCACGCCAGTGCTTGCCATTTTTTCCCGATCTCCACAATGAGGTGTCGAAATCGTGGAAAAAACCGGTGTCATATAGAGTGTTTAGTCCCCAGACTTCAACATATTCTAATATTGTGGGGGAAAAATCATATGGTTATTCGGCTATGCCTCGCGTGGAAGAGACGCTTGCGAGTTTTCTGTCCCTCGAGGCTGCGTCATCTGTTAAGGCACCGGCATTACCCACCAAGCCTCTTAAAAAAGCAATATTTCGGTTTTTGTGGGTAAAGCGTATTCGGCGTCGGGTCAGGCTGCGTTATGTCTGCATACTATGTCTATTATGCAGGCATACCAGGCTGACCTGCTGAGGGACGTGAGTGAGAGTGAGGAGGTCAGTGCTGACGTGGTTCGCGAACTGCGTCAGGCTGCTGATTTATCCCTGCGCGCAACCAGAGAGTCGGCCAAGCTAGTGGGTCGATCTATGGCAGCTCTGGTGGCCGCAGAAAGACATCTATGGTTAAATCAGACAAATATAAAAGAAAAAGAAAAAGCTTTCCTTTTAGACACTCCTCTCTCCCCCCTGGGTTTATTTGGCGATGCTGTAAATTCTGTCATCGATAAATTCCAGGAGAAGGAAAAGCAAACAACAGCTTTTAAGAAATTTCCCCCTTTAAAAATTCATGTCCCTGGGGCTGCTGAGCGGGAGCAGCCCCGGCCGTCTGCGAGCTCATCATATAGGGCGCTGAAGCAGAGTGTCGCGTCTCGTGCTCCCCCTGCTGGACAGTGGGCTCAGCCGCGGCACTCTCAGCCGAAATCTCCCAGTAATAGAACTGATCTGAGGACAGTTATATTAGCTAAGAAGGCTTCGGCTAAGAAGAAGTCCTGGCGCCACGGCGCGCAGGACACTGAGGGTGGTCCCCACCGAGGCGGAAAGGTGTTCACCTCTTTCTACGGTGCCCATTCTTCCTCGGTGCCCTCAGGGGCCCGTTCTGCCAACCCCGCCTTCATGCCGGGGCGCAGACGGTCCCAGCGAGCGATTTCCCGAGGGACGCTCGCTCCCTCTGAGGAGGATTTCAGAACGGTTAGACCAGTTGTTCCCTGCCGGTGTGCCGTTACAGGGCTCTGCGTTTGCTGCTCAAGTTACACCAGAGGCCAGTCTCGAGAGACTGGTACCCTTAGTAGAATTTCTGGCAGAGTGGAAAAGCCTTCCAAAAATATCTCATTGGGTCCTGCAGACAATAGAAAGGGATTATGCTATCCAATTCAGGTGTCGTCCACCAAGATTCAGAGGGGTTCTGCCTACAGTGGTGGGCCCCGAGCAGGCTCTGGTTATGGAACAAGAGGTGAAAGCACTCCTTCAAAAGGAGGCTATAGAACGGGTTCCTCCTCCCAGTGTGGAGTCAGGCTATTACAGCCGATATTTCATCGTTCCAAAATAGGATGGGGGGAAATAGGATTGCGTCCAATTTTAGACCTGCGCCTATTGAATCGCTCGGTAGGGAAGCCAAAATTCAAGATGCTCTCTATCAAGCAGATCGTGTCACAAATCAGATCCGAGGACTGGTCTGTCACGATAGATCTAAGGGACGCGTACTTCCACATTTCCATCCTTCCACAACACAGGAAGTTCCTGAGATTCGCCTTCGGGGGCGAGGTGTACCAGCACAGGGTTCTTCCGTTTGGCCTAGCTTTATCTCCCCGCACTTTTACGAAATGCATGGACGCACCACTAGTGCCCCTGAGGCTTCAGGGTGTTCGTGTCCTCAATTACATCAACGATTGGTTGATTTTAGCTCAGACAGAGCAGATGGCGGTTCGACATTGAGATGTCGTTCTCGTTCATATCAGGAAGTTGGGGTTGAGGCTGAACGCAAAGAAAAGTGTATTATCTCCTCAGAAGACCACTTTTCTGGGTGTCGTTTGGGTTTCGGTTTCGATGCAGGCGCGACTCGCTCCGACACGCATCGTTTCGATTCTCTCAGCTGTGAAACAAGTAAAGCTAGGCCAGCTACTTACTGTAAAACAGTTTTAGAGACTGTCGGGTCTGATGGCAGCAGGGTCCGACGTTATACCTTGCGGCCTGTTGTACATGAGATCGCTACAGTGGTGGCTCAGGACCAAGGGATTCTCCCCGAGGGGAAATCCGCTCTGCACGGTCAAAGTCACGCGGCGCTGCCTTCGTGCTCTGGTCATGTGGAAAGAAACTTGGTTCCTATTCAAAGGGCCTGTGTTGGGGGCTCTTTGTCGTCGCGTAACGCTAACGACGGATGCTTCCCTCATAGGGTGGGGGGCGGTCACGAGTGGTCCTCCAGCCCAAGGGCTATCGCAGGACCATCATCTATCACGGCTTATAAATTGTCTAGAGATGTTGGCGGTGTTCCAGGCTCTGAAACACTTCCTAACAGACCTGAGAGGTCATCATGTGTTAGTTCAGTCAGACAACACGTCGGTGGTCTCTTATATAAATCATCAGGGGGGCCTGCGGTTTCGCCGGCTTTGCAAGTTGGCCCGTCAGATCCTCCTGTGGTCCCAAGGGAGGTTACTATTTCTGAGAGCAATGTATCTTCCTGGGTATTTGAATGTGGTAGCAGACTCCCTGTCGAGACAGGGGCCGAGGCCGGGGGATTGGAGACTCCATCCCGAGGTGGTGGAGCTCCTTTGGTTGAGTTTCGGTCGCGCCGAGGTGGGCCTATTCGCTTCCAAGGAAACCACGCATTGTCATCTGTGGTTTTCCATCATCCCATCCAGCCCCTCTGGGGTTGGACGCTATGGTGCAGCCGTGGCCGAGGTCACGTCTATTCGCCTTTCCCCCGATTGCTCTGCTACCTGGAGTTCTGGAGAGGGTTCGCCGGGACGGGGTCAGCCTACTATTTGTAGCCCCGTTCTGGCCGGCCCGAGTATGGTTTGCGGACTTGATTTCTCTCCTGGACGGCTCTCCCTTGGAGCTCCCGGTCAGGAGGGATCTACTCTCTCAGGCGGGCAGCATGATATTTCACCCCCGCCCAGTATTGTGGGATTGGCCTCTGAGGGGGCCCAGCTCATGAACTCTGGTCTCTGAACCGAGGTTGTTGAGACCATTCTTCACTCCAGAGCTCCATCCACGAGGAAGCTTTATGCCTTGAAGTGGAAACTCTTCACTTCTTGGTGTGGAGAGCACCTGCAGGACCCAGTTAACTGCCCAGTGGGTGCAGTGCTGGAATTCCTGCAGGAGCGCTTCTCCCCAGGGCTATCCCCCTCCACACTAAAGGTGTATGTGGCGGCACTGGCTGCTTACCACGTCCCTTTCAGTGGAGTTTCTCTTGGGAGACACCCGCTTATAACTCGTTTCCTTCGTGGCACACTGAGGCTGAGGCCAGCAGTTCGTACGAGGGTGCCGGCCTGGGATCTGGCCATCGTATTTGAAGGTCTTTCCCTTTCCTCTTGAATCTATCGAAGAAGTTCCTGAGAAGTTTCTCACGTTTAAGACTATCTTTCTTCTTGCTATCTCCTCACTAAAGAGAATCTGAGATTTGCAGGCTCTGTCGGTTTCACCCTCGTGCCTGGAATTTTCGCCTGGGATGGTTAAGGCTTTTCTGCATCCTAGACCAGGTTACGTTCCCAAGGTCCCTACTAATGTTGTTAGACCTACAGTTCTGCAGGCCTTCTATCCTCCTCCATTTCTGTCGTCTGACCAGGAGAAACTTAATTTACTCTGCCCTGTTAGGGCGTTAGACGCCTATGTCCACAGAACTGCCCTGTGGAGGAAGTCAGAACAACTATTTGTGTGCTTTGGGCCACCCAAGAAGGGGTGTCCCGCGTCTAAACAGAGAATGAGCAAGTGGGTGGTCGAGGCTATCTCACTTGCCTATGAGTCGGCTGGTCAGCCTTCACCTTTGGTTGTACGAGCCCACTCTACCAGGAGTATGGCGGCTTCTAAGCCTTACTGTCAGGAGTTTCCCTCAGTGACGTTTGTGATGCGCGCTTGATGGTCTTCACCGCATACTTTCATTAAGTTCTACGACCTAGACTTAAGTTCTACCCCTGGGGCACAGGTGCTCTCGTCCTCTGTGCGCTAGTTCTCACATGGCGGTCGCTTGGTCCTATGGCGACGTGGGTATTAGCGTTCCCACAGCGTTTGACGCAGCTCGAGTTCCCTTGAAAGGGAACGTCTCGGTTACGTATGTAACGTCTCGGTTACGTATGTAACCCTCGTTCCCTGAGTAGGGAACGGAGACGTTACGTCGGATGACGACGAATGGGGGTTTCGCTTAGAACACCTATCGACTTCGAGTATTACAAAACGAGCCAATGGCGATGAAATGCCATGGGTCTGCGGAATTTGCATAGCGTATCTCCGCCCCACCGCGTGGGTATAAAGGAGGACGCCGGCAACATGCAGGTATGTCTTCGCTGAGGAGCCGAGACTGAACTCAGGCGTCTGCCCAGCGGTACAGCGGAAGTGGCAGGGAGACGTAACGTCTCCGTTCCCTACTCAGGGAACGAGGGTTACATACGTAACCGAGACGTTCCCTTTCGTAGTCACTCCGAGTTACGTCGGATGACGACGAATGGGGGTCCCCGTGAAATCACGCCACCTTCACAGCTGTCTTCCAGTGCCCTGCGAAAGTCTGATCCCCCTGTCGTGATACTGGCACAGACGAAGGAGTCCTACTTAACACAGGAATACCAAGGTACACTGGGAAGCATATCTCAGAGGAGATATGCCGCAGCATGCCTACCCGTAGGGAGGACTTAAGATACACATATGGCCGGAGGGCTACATATGGGTGAACACTGAAGTGACCAGCCCGAGGGGTGGCAACTTTCAACTCCAGGAGGGCAAGATGGCTTGCCAAGGGAAAGACACATGCTCAAGGAGGCTTACAGTGGAAATACACATGTGGGGGTTACTCAGGGAGGAACCATGCACACGGAGGCACCTAGCCGACGCCCAGGCAATAGACACTGGCGCCAGCGTCAACAGTGCAGGAGGAACTCAGGGCTTCAAAGAGGAAGGCTCACCTGAGGAATAATCGCACGTATCCAGTCCGTGGAGTGGAATGGCGAGCAAGCGAAGACACCTGAGCGGGTCCAGCACGAGAGGACACAGGCTCCACTCGGAGATTATAGAATCTGGCGAATGTGTTGGGTGTCGCCCAGCCTGCAGCTCTACAAATGTCTGCCAGCGAGGCGCCATGTGCTAGAGCCCAAGAGGAAGCCACACTCCGAGTGGAGTGGGCTGTCACACCAAGGGGGCACGGTCGGCCTTGCTGTTGGTAAGCCAAAGCAATGGCGTCCACTATCCAGTGAGACAACCTCTGCTTTGAGAGAGCCTTTCCCTTCAGTCTCCCACCATAACAGACAAAGAGCTGGTCTGAGGTCCTGAAACACTGCGTTCTGTCTACGTAAGCGCGGAGAGCGCGTACTGGACAGAGCAGTGCCAAGGCTGGGTCTGCCTCCTCCCGGGGCAGCGCTTGCAGGTCCACCACCTGGTCCCGGAGGGGAGTGGTGGGAACCTTGGGCACATATCCAGGCCGGGGTCTCAGGATCACGTGAGAGTGACCGGGCCCGAATTCCAGGCACGCTTCGTCAACGGAGAATGCGTGCAGGTCCCCTACCCTCTTGATGGAGGCCAATGCAACCAGGAGCGCTGTCTTCATAGACAGGAACTTAAGCTCAACTGGTTGCAGAGGCTCAAAGGGAGCCCTCTGCAGGGCATTTAAGACCACTGAGAGGTCCCAAGAGGGAACGAGAGGAGGGCGAGGAGGATTCAGTCTCCTCGCTCCTCTCAGGAACCTGACGATCAGGTCGTGCTTCCCCAGAGACTTACCTTGAACTGCTTCGTGATATGCGGCGATAGCGGCCACATACACCTTCAGGGTGGAGGGAGACAGCCTTCGCTCCAACCCATCTTGCAGGAAGGAAAGCACGACAGAGATCGAGCATCTCCTGGGGTCTTCTCGACGAGAAGAGCACCAGTTGACGAAGAGGTTCCACTTCAACGCATAGACATGTCCCGTGGACGATGCTCTAGCGGAAGTGATGGTAGCCGCCACCGCTGGTGGCAGGGTACTCAAACCTGCCTCGTCCCATCCAGGAGCCACACGTGGAGCCTCCAGAGATCGGGTCGAGGGTGCCAAAGGGTGCCCCGTCTCTGAGAAAGGAGATCCTTCCTCAGGAATTGGCCAAGGAGGTACTGTCGCGAGGAGTACCAGTTCGGAGAACCAGGTCCGGGTGGGCCAATACGGCGCAACCAGAATGAGCTGCTCCTCGTCCTCCTTGATCTTGCACAAGGTCTGTGCGAGAAGGCTCACTGGGGGAAACGCATATTTGCGTAGGCCCCGCGGCCAGCTGTGCGCCAGTGCATCCGTGCCGAGAGAGCCCTCAGTCAGGGGATAGAACAGGGCGCAATGGGTCGAGTCGTGAGAGGCAAACAGATCTATCTGTGCGTCCCCGAACTGGTCCCAAATCAGCTGAACCGACTGGGGATGGAGTCTCCATTCGCAGGAGATGGGCCGAAACCGTGACAGCTCGTCGGCTGCAAAGTTCCGATCTCCCGGAATGTAGATAGCACGAAGGGACCTCAGGTGCTTCTGACTCCATAAGAGGAGGTGGCGTGCGAGTTGCGACATACGGCGGGAGCGTAGACCACCCTGACGGTTGATGTACGCTACAGTCGCGGTATTGTCTGAACGGACTAGTACGTGTTGACCCCTGAGCAACGTGAGGAAACGGTGCAGGGCAAGGCGTACTGCCAGCAACTCGAGGCAATTGACAAGCAGAAGGCGCTGGGGTCCTGTCCAGGAGCCCGCGGCAGCATGTCCGTTGCACATGGCGCCTCAGCCCGTGGAAGAGGCATCTGTGGAGACAACAACATGCCTGGAAACTCGTTCTAGGGGAACACCGGCCCGTAGAAACTGAGGTTCCACCACGGGGTGAAGGTCTGACGACAGGTCGGAGTTACTGTAACTCGGAGCGTGCCATGATGCCATGCCCACCTCGGGACTCGATCGCGAAGCCACAGCTGAAGCGGTCTCATATGAAGCAATCCGAGCGGCGTTGCCGCAGCTGCAGATGCCATATGCCCCAGGAGCCTCTGAAACAATTTCAGTGGGACCGCACTCTTGTTTAATGGCTGAGTGGAGAAGGCGACCAAGTCCATGCCGAGAAAAGAGCTCCCCTGCACGGGGCAAAGTTTACTCCTTTCCCAGTTGACCCGAAGGCCCAGACGAGCTAGGTGCCGGAGCACTGGGTCCCTGTATTCACAAACCTGGTCTCAGGAGTGAGCTTAAGACAGCCAGTCACCGAGATAGTTCAGGATGCGAACCCCGTGCTCCCATGGAGGAACAAGGGCTGCCTCAACAACCTTGTGAAGGCGCGAGGAGACAGGGCTAGCCCGAATGGGAGAACAGCGTACTGACATGCGCGCGCCCTGACAGCAGAACGTAGGTACGGTCTGAGTCGAAGGAGAACGGAGACATAAGAGTAGTCGTCCTTCAGGTCGATCGCTGCAAACCAATCCTGTGGCCGCACACATCCAGAAATGCGTTTGGCCAGGAGCATCTTGAACGGCAGCCTGAGAAGGGAGCGGTTCAGATGCATAGGTCCAGGATTGGCCGTAACCCACCAGACTTCTCCGGGACAATGAGGTAGGGACTGTTAACCCGGACCTCATCTCGGCTGGAGGGACAGTCTCAATCGCACCCTTCGCCAGTAGGGAGCAACCTCCGCTCTCATGATAGGGGCATAGCCACCGACGAAAGTGGAGCGGACTCCCGTGAAGCCGGGAGGAGACCGTGCGAACTGAATCGCAAAGCCGAGCCGATGGTTCGCACGACCCAGCGGAACAGATAGGGAGCTCTAGTGCAGGCTCCCAACTGTGCCAGCTGAGTGAAGAACCACAGATGTCCCCCCGGTGGTGCAGCGAAGCGGAAATGACCAGCCCAGACGAGGGCGGCATAGCGGCCCGGTGTGGGGGCAAGGTCATAACCGCACCCTGACAGAGGAGGCCAGGGAAGGACCAGCGTTCCACGGGGGCCTGCTCTGTCAGGGGTCTGGCGACAGAGGGGGACAGGGGCGAAACGGTCCGTGGACGGCACGCCGTGTCAACCACCTCTGGGGCAGAGGGGGAAGAGGAGAGCACGGCTTGTGGGCGGCGCTCTGTGTCGTCCGAGAACTCTGTATGCTCAGAGAGGAGAGAGTCAGTTCTTCCTGAATAAGGATTCTTCCCCAGCCCTCCACCGGGGAAAGGAGTGGCCCTGCTACCAACTCCTGGAAAGAGCTGAGTCTCATCTCTGAGCAGCCCATCTCAAAAGTGCCGCTTAACCCGGCGTTTAGCGGGGTGCGGGGCTGGAGAGGGCTGTGGCATCCCCCTACGGTCTTCCAGAGCCAGGCCCGGGTGAACGGGCGGGGTTGGAACCGTGGGAGGGAGCCTTCGGCGGTGGGCAGACTGAGGGATCTGAGCGGACGGCGGGGCCGTCGGGGCAGAATAACCTCAATCTGCTCACGGGCGGTTGAGAACTGTGGGCAGAAGCACTCAACCGCACCGCCGAAGAGGCCGACCTGGGAGATGGGGGTGTCGAGCAGACGGGTCCGCCCGACATCTTGCACATCAGACCGGTCAGCCCCAAACTGGTGAACATCACCTGACTCCGAGAGCGTAAGGCCACTTTCGTCGCTCGGAGAGCAAGGTCAGTGGCGGCGCGCAGCTCACTGAAGAGCCTCGGGTCAGTCCCGCCCTCCTGCATGTCCATGAGCGTCTGGGTCAGGTAGACCAGCAGAACGGTCATGGGATGCAGTGAGGCAGCTGCCTGTCCTGTGGCACTATAGGATTTCGCCACAGATTAGTGTGACGAAAAGAACTACAGGCTTGGACGGGTGCTTAGGATTGCGCCGGGAAGCACTCTGAGGACACAGTAGCATGGCAACAGAGCGTTCAACCGGGGGAACCCCAGTGTACCCATGGGCAGCGGCCCCTGAGGGGAGGAAAGGCGGATGAGACCAACGAGAGGACCCGTGAACTCATCATGCACGTCCGGGAGGAAAGATATTGGGGTTTGCCGTGGACGCGTCGGCGGCCTCACCCAAAAACCAATCGTCCCGGGAAAGCATGGCCATCATCTCCGGATCAGACTCAGGCACAGCCGTATGCACACCAAAGGGTGGCAGCTGTGAAGAGTCGTCATTTCCAGAAGAATCAAGCCCACCTAGTGATGCTGCTACAGACACAGCATCATCCTCTGTAGCTTCAAATGAAAACACACGGGCCACCCGAGGGTAGACTCGTGGAATCATCAGTTCGCTAGCGGGCACCGTCATTAAAGAGGGGGGGCTGGGGCGTGGCCACAGAGTCGGCGCCTTGTTCCAGACCAACACCCTCAGGTCACCCTGTCCACCAGCCGAAGATCGGGTAGTGGATGAGGGGACTCTCACTCTTGCGAGTTCACCGAGTCTCGACCTATATATGACGCGATGATCACGTTCCCAGAGAGAACATGAGTCATCCACGAGCGCTGTTCAAGCATGATCAAAGCCCAAACACACTAGACAGCGCTCGTGCCCATCAGAGTCCGATACCAGTCCGCTGCAACCAGAAATGCACGGGCGAGCCGTCTTTAAAAAGACGTGCCGCGTGCGAGCTCTTTTATGAGAGGAGAAAAAAACTCCGCGATGTTGAAGCGCACAGGGAGACACACACACACTGGCAGATCACTGCACAGATCAGCAGGCACTGTGAGCTCGCTGCAGATCGCCGTCACACCAACACCGGAGAGAGAAGCTCGTCTCATAGAGCGAAGTCAGAGATGATTGTGGAGTGAAGAAATATTCTTGGCTCCGAAGCGAAAACATACCTGCATGTTGCCGGCGTCCTCCTTTATACCCACGCGGTGGGGCGGAGATACGCTATGCAAATTCCGCAGACCCATGGCATTTCATCGCCATTGGCTCGTTTTGTAATACTCGAAGTCGATAGGTGTTCTAAGCGAAACCCCCATTCGTCGTCATCCGACGTAACTCGGAGTGACTACGAAAGGGAACCCTAGTTCCCTGATAGGGAACGAGACGCTGCGTCATTCCACCATACTCCCGGCATTCCCGCTAGCGCTTCCTTCAGGCCTATCAGAAGCTGTTGTGCTTGTGTTTATGGGGTGCTTTATAGTTTCCTGGTCAATGACGTCACCCGCCTATGACGTTCCATCTCTCCATTGGGCTGATTCCATACGTGCTTCAGGACGCACAACGCAGGGGCGTTCCCACAGCGTTTGACGCAGCGTCTCGTTCCCTATCAGGGAACTAGGGTTACATACGTAACCAAGACGTTTCCCAAACTGTCCTACTGCCACTTCTACCCTGCATTGTATGGAAAAGATAGTCCCGTCTCCAAAATCATGCTGTTGATTAAACCAGAAGCTGAGTAGGGTTAAAATGAAAAAATTAAAAAATTAAAATGGATGGGAACCAGGAATTATTTTTTTATTTCATTATTTTGATTAATGATTTATTACCAGTTCCGTTAACAGTTCTTCACATTTCAGTTCTTCACCATTGTTGAACGCATTGAAATACTGCGACAGTGTTTTTACTGCTATTTGGTGGTGTTGCGTTGTTACTAAATAAAAAAAACAAATATATAGTTTAAGTTTCTTCAAAAAATAATGGACCATTAATTGAAAAATTGAGGAACCAGAATCATTAAAGGGAATAGTAATATATTCCTTATGAATTCCATCAATAATCGTGTGAGAATGAAAAGACTGCTGATACATGAGTCATAAAACTAGCACTGACTCCTGTGTAAGAGAAAGAGTCTATTATACAGTTTAGTATCAGATGTACAAAAATATTTGACCACATAACGCTATGATTAACCATTCAAGTACGAAAAGTACGAAAAGATTAAAAAATATTGTTGGATCATCATCCTATTGTCACGGCAATAATGGCTAGGAAGCAATATGCAAGTAAAACTCTTCTTTATTAATAAATGTAGAATCTGATGGAGACTGAACACGGGGTGTGGCGCAGGGACGTCGATGGCCAACAGAGTGCAGGTGGAATGAAGAGAAGAGGTGACGATGATGATGGTGGTGAGTAATCCAGAAACATGGAGATGAAGACACGACCGGAAACCAAGGACAGGAACAAAGCACATGAACTGGACGCCAACCGGGATCAGGAACACCCACGGGACAACACCAAACAACGATCTGACAAAGGAGAGGACAAAACGGTGAGTATAAGAAGGGTAAGGTGGATGAGTTGCAGCTGGTGATGAAAGTGAAACCAGCTGCGCGTTGATCAGCGATGATGGGTTGGTCACGCCCCCTACTCACACACCCGCACACGTATAACAACAAAGACACGAGACAAGAAGGAAAGTGAATTCATGAATCGTGACACCTATACAGTCAGTTCTTGTTGATTCCACTGAGACGGCGGATGGCCTTAAGGAAGAAGCTGTCGTAATGACAGCCTTCACAGTCTACTGGATCTATGCACACTTGAATGGTAACCCTTATGAAAAAGAAGTTTATTCAAGTGTGATATTAAAGTCTATGTCTAAGGATATTTGACCTATACTTGTACTAAATATTTTAATCGATATATTCCTAAAAATATAATTAAGTATCCACGCTATGTAAGACTGCCAGATCGGGTCGCGTTTCTGTAGATCTAATGAGACATAAGAAAACTACTAATTTGACTTGCTTTACGGCAAGCGTTGCAATTGCTACAATTGCTCGTTTGTCGCAATACATCATACTTTCATAAAATCATGCATCATACTCTACCTTGTCTGTGGCCATGTATGTATCACTGCAGCCCGGAGACCTGCAGGTGGGAGGAACTTACGGCGCAAGTGGGAGGAGCTTATGCCGCAAGTAGGAGGGATTTCACAAATGTGCAAGTAGGAGGAGCTTATGTGGAAATCCCCAAGCTGTCATTGCCAAGGACAGCGGTGAATGAGTATGGCAGGAAGTAGCGACAATAATGAAAATAAACGATCAAATATTACGTTCCTCATCATGGTCTGATTTCTTACAGCTTTGTTATTATTGTGTGTGTCCAAATACAATCACTGTCAATGATGAAGTCACGTCTTTACACCTTTTACCATACTTAAAGTGACGGTGTTTTAAATTCATCAGGCTGTAGGCCTTATTCAAGCATATTTCTGACTATTAGCTACATATTCTACAATTCTACAGTATCAAGTAAATGAACGTAATAAAATGTGATGCAATTGGACTCAGTAAAGTGAATGTGTAAATACATTTTTTGAACTTATATGCTGTTTAAAGTCCCTGTAAAGGCATTTCTAAAAACAAATTCTGAACACATTATACATGTTAGAAATGTATTGCTAAAACATATTACAAAGACTGTGAACTGTGAAGTACTGAATTGTGGAGTTAGACCGTTAAACAGTTTTTCACCATTGCCGTGTTCCGGATTTTTTGGGCGGTGCTAAAACGGGCTCGATGATGCACTGGAGCCCCTGAGCTCCTGGACACGCCCCTACTATAACCTGGTTGCGATCACGTACTCAACAGACCGGTGTCCTTATTTAAATTTCCGAAATACGATCACATCAAGAAGAGATGGATTAATTTTGTGAAGAGCCACCTTGATGGAACCACCTGCCTCTGTAGTGATCATTTTACATGGGATAGTTTTATAAACTTTCATCGAAGACAACTGGGATTCACTGATAATCTGCTGTTACTGGTGAAAGGGGCCGAACTGACTATCTCCCGCCTCGGCCTTCATCCTCCCGTCGCGCCGACAACTGGTGCCATCATAGACAGTGCGTGCCCACCAATGAGTGTAAGTTGCCTTGTGTGCTTATGTTATAATTATAGGTAGTCCACGCAGTAACTCAACGGCAGCTTTCCCGCGAGTGGGCCTGGTTTCAGCGCAGCCAGCGGACACGCCCCCAGCGTTTGAAATGTGGGTCTCTCCCACTCTTTCGTGTTTCCCTGGATTCTTCTGAGAAATTGTGCAAGTATTTCGTCATCCTCAACTTTCTCAACCATGCCAATGTAACGGACGCTCCTGTGTTTGGTTGCAAAGTTAACTATGTGTCAGGTGTGGTGGTGGTGGTGAAAGGAGCGAGGACTCAGGTACAGAGATGATGGGGTTTTTATTAATAAAAATAAAACAACATGCAAACAAAACTACCCCGTAGGGGAAAACAAAAGACTTGACTTGACTTGACTTGACTTGACACAAGGGGTACATTTGATGACAAAACAGCACAGGACTGCAAACACAAGGAGAATAAATAGGGAAGCAAACAAAAGAGGGTAACGAGGGAGAACAGGTGGGGTAAATTAATCAATAATCAGGTAACACGATAGTAGGGACTAGACAGTCAGAGCACATGGCACATGGAAACAAACATGAAAAGCCATGTGATCACACCAAACATGACTAAAACATGTAATTTACATGGCCAGTAAAACAAATCACCAGCCATGTGCTCACACAAAACGAGACATGAAACACTCATAACCCACGTGTTCACACGAAACATGACAACAAGAAAGCACACAGCTAGTATAAAACACAAGCTGTGTGCTACACAGCACAAGACAAAGCAGGAGTGTCAGGGCTCTGTCACAAAACCAAGAAATAGACTAGACAGAAGTGACAGAACCCTGACACTATGACAAAGTCACCCACGGACAGATCTGTGTTTCCTGGATCATTTCTCTCATCCTCAGAGCTCTCTTCGTCAGACACATTATCAATTGGGACAGGGACATCACTCTCCTCAGACATCACTCCTCCTTCTTTTTTGGTTTTCCCTTTTCTTTGCTATTTTGCTTTTTCCCTGCCAGTTTCTTTTGTCTTTCTTTACCAAGCCTTTTCAATTGCATGCTTCTCAGGAGTATCAGTTAGGATGGCTGTCTTCACATGCTTTCGTTTGGTTTGTGTTCTGGGGGGACATTTGGGAAGTGGTAGGATTTCACGAGGAGACACATATCCAGGTCGGCTGAGAACACGTGGCACATCTGAGCAGAGGTGGAAAGTCCAGGTTCAGTTCTATCCCTTGCAGCTGCTCTTATAGACTTATTTTCTTCCTAGACCTCAGTGGCTGCACTCTCCATCTCCTCGAGGGGTGTTTGGTCCCACTTTATATTAAGTGGCTTTAAGTACTATGTACTTACATTGAAACTAATAATTTGATACAATTGACTTATTGTGTACATACATGTTTTTACATTGTACTTATATTTCGAAAATACCTGCATGTAATTACAGCTTTTATTAATGTATGTAATTACATTTGTAATTACACAGTTGACCCTTCCCTTACACCTTAACCCAACCTTAAACCAACCCATGCCACCACACCAGCCCCTAACCTTACCCGTATCACACCTCAATAGCAGCAAAAATGTTTTACAATACAACATGAACACAATAAGTACATTGTACATATTTTTCAATGTAGGTACATAATACTTAAAGCCACTTAATATAAAGTGGGACCACAGCATTTGTCATACTTTACCCCACCCCCACATTTTTGAAAAAACGATCTCTCTTAGCAATTCAGGCTAATCTTCAGCTAGCATCATCACTTGGTTTTATATGTTGGTAGTTCATCAACATGTATGATATAAGTTTTTCTACCTGAATTAATTTGCTTTGGCACAACAGTTGATTAAGTTGACAGCAAGAAAATATACTTTTACATGCAAAAAATATATTTTTGTGAAAAAAACATGCTTACCACTGCACCATGAGGTCCTTTCCTTCATGGCCAAGGGGAAAAGGGATGGGCTAGAAAACATAATGGTCACATGACCACAAATGTGTTCCGTTGCCTAGATACAGGGGGTGTCTCACATTACCCCGTTCTCCTTGCAGCCTCTTCATCCTCCTCATTTTGTGAGATTTGTAAAATGTCCCCCGACTGAAAACTGTTTTTAAAAGAAAACCCACCACTTCAGTTCTACTTTGCACCGGAGTCATCCTTTTTTTTGTTTTCTTTTTTTGCGGGAATGCGAGATACGATCTGTTATCCAGATACAGAATCCACATGATGTGGATAGGTGTAAACGCACCGTGTCCTGATTGGCTTATGATCGGATCACTGTGATCGCATGTTAATGCCAAGTGTAAACGCAGCCTCTGAGACCTATAGTTCCCCTGTGTTTCACACAAAAATCAGGCACCACAGAATACAGATATCCCATCAGTCCCCTAATGCCATTTTCTACTTTAGCACCATCAAATGAGATAAAGGAATAATAAGAAAGTTAAATATCTGGTTCTCTCAAAAGTGCTATTAAATGTGAGTAATCTGCAGAGTATTTCCCCTAAAGCAGGCAATGATGTTCTACAATGTCGGTTTAAAGTCCCTAAGCAAACAGTCTTCTCTCTTCAGCCCAGCAGTCAAACATCAGTTCTAACGAGGCCTGATCTGATGTGAGCTTCCCAGGCTGACTTCATTACCACCCAACTAAAGCATTTAACTACACGCTGTGTTAATAATGGAACCCTCCAGAAGCAGAGAAGCATTTACTACTCAAATCAATATGTGGCATGGTTGACTTAAAACTTCCTGACACTTGGGATTGACTATTCCTGAAACAGTCTCTTCAAAATCGGTGCAAATGCAAGAGTTTATACCAGAGCTGCAAATGAAGATGTGACGTCCTCTAGGGTTCATCTTTGGGACTTCTCTGGAGATGCAGAGCAATGAAGAAAATTAAGACAGATGTTATACATCTTCCTAGTACGTTTTTCTTTCCTCTCTTTTAAATCTCCTCCAGATTCTGGCATCTGGAAAAGCAGGTGGTCACGCCGCCTTCAAGTTCCCATGGGAAGTTCTTACTTAAGAGTTCTGAAGTCGTAATTAGGTTGAGATGTGCATTCAAATTTCACATTTTCTTTCTTTCTCATTTTCTGACAAAGGATGTTTTTTAGCATTAGAGAAAACTATATGAAGAGCATTGCACTTTTGGTGTGTAACTGATAGTTTTATGTAGATTCACAAGAGAGATTGGTGAGAGTAGTTTAGTCGAACCAGCTCATCTCCTTATAAATTAGCTAAATGAGTTTGAGCTTTCTGGCAAACTTTATCACTATTCCACATCAGCAGTTCATAAATTGTGTACAAAATAAACTTCACTAAAACTGACAATGACAACTTAATTATGACCAATAACAATTATAATGTCTATAATTCTTTAATTTACACTGGGCTCTGAGAAAATCCAGAGCATCCCACTGGTAATTAAACATTGTGCTGCCATTCTTGATCAGCTCATAAATATAATCATTCACACTTCCTCTAGTCTGTCTAATGTATAAAGTGTGGTACAGCTATTCTGGCTAAAATCACCGGCATCTAAAGTGACCAACCACAGTTTGTGCTATTTTTAGATTCCGTTTAGGTTTATCTGAAATACATTATATCTCAATAATAGAACACTGTGGTTAAAACTAAATGGCTGCAGTCTATGTGAATAGTTGCTGAAAAAAAACAGGGAAAAAATGGGGGGAAATGTGTATAGTCATAAAAGTAATATGTGTATTGTGTACCTAAAACTATGTTTTATGCTCAGGTATATCTAGTTAACCTAAAGGGACAGTTCACCCAAAAATAAAAATGTTATCATTTAATCACCCTCATGTAACTTTCTTTCAAAATTTAAAAACATATTTCTGTGACACATAATCCGTTAATTTTGTCTTCATTTTATTTTCATGGAGTTTCCATTCAGTATGCTTTCCCCTTTGTTCTAGTTCACTTGAGTTTGTCCCTATGGTTACTGATTTAATTTGACTGTGTCATTAATTATCCTAGTTTTCCTGTGTATTTATCTGCCTGTGCTTTTAGTTCTCATTGTGGGTTGTCTTTAACGCGTATGTTGAGTTTGGTAATGCTTTCGTCCTATTAATAAAGTATTGTTCGACATTCATCTTCTTCATCGTGTTCCTGTTTGACACCACGCTTAGCTACAACATGACAATTTCGAAGTATGTTGCCAAACAGTTTTGGTGATCATTGACTTCCATTACATTACAAGGACAAAAAAAAAAGAGATATTTCCCAAAATTTCCGCTTTCAATAGAAAAAACAGTCAGGTTTCAAATGACAATTAACTTCTCATGGTTTGGGTTTTGTTTCTTGTACTTGTCATTGTCATGTTTCTGTGTCTTGTCATGTGATTCCCTGATTGTCATGTGATCCTGCCATGTGTCTTGTCATTTGTTAATGTCTGATCATTGTTCACAGATGTCCTTTGTCTAGTAATTAGTCTGTGTATTTAAGCCCTCATGTTTGCCCTGTGTCTTGGTCTAGTATTGAATGTTTCTTGTCCAGGTTCTTGTTTTCAGTTTCCAGCCTTTGTTTTATGTTTGATCAAGTGTTGTTAATTAAAGTTGCATTTGGGTTCTCAACCAGCTTGCCTCCAGGACCATTCATTACAGAACTATCCCTTTAACTCAGGGTTATTAGTTAACTACAACTATATATTAAAAAAAAGCTATATATTAAATGAAATAAAACAGAATATTAAAAAGAAAACAAACTTATTGTCATGAGACGCTCAGTTACGTCACCCTCTGGTTTAACCCGATCCCTTTCGCCTGAATACTAGTACTACACTTCCCAGCACTCCCTCCGTCATTATCACCTTCCATCCCTGCCTGATTTCGCTAATCACCCTTATCAACGTCACCTGTTCTTCATCATCCCCTTTATATGAACTGAGTCTTCCGTTACTCCGTGCGAAGTCTTGTTTGTACCTACGAACATTACCGAGCATTCTCTCTGTCTTATCATTTATCTCTGTACCTTGATCTCTGCCTGTACCCCGGACTCTGTGTACCTTTGCTGCCAGCCCGGACCTCTGCCTGTTTCTGACCTCGAGTTTTGGATTGTCCCTTTGTTTACTGTCTGACCGTTTTCCTTACCTGTGTTAATAAAGTCTTGCACAAGGTATCTCTGCCTCAGCCTCTGCATTACACTTATTTTGTTTCGGCTAGTTGCAAAGGATACCCTACCCTTGCACTACATTGATTTTTTTTTCCTATGCCTGTATCAACCAATGTTAAATTTATACATCTTATTTATTCATTATTTTCCTTAATTTTTGTCTTTTGATGAAAATATCCTTTACATTTAGTTGGCATTTCATTACATTCATTCTATTTTCAAAATTATAAACCAAAATATTAAACAAGATTTAACATGTGATAACAAAAAACAACTTAATGAACATTTCGTCAACGAAATTAATACTCTTATTAACCATGCACTTTGTAAACATGACTTTGTTTCCTGAATTTGTTTCCCTTCAACAACAACCAGAAGTTAAGAAAATGCAGCCAATCAGATTGGAACTGACTATTTTAGCCAGGGCTTGCCAATTTTGTGCATAATACGCATCAGACAGTCAGAGAACAGACTGAGGGACTCTCTCGGGATGGAGGACTGGAAGTGTTTTATGTTTACATCTAGGCTAATTAGGGATCGCAGTCTTGTACCTGTGAGGATGGTGATGATGTTCTAGCAGTTCAGCATGTCAGATTCAACACAACATCGACCACAACAACGACCTTCTATGTGTGATACCCATATCTCATCACTCCTCTTCCCCTACTGCTCTCTTTTCACCGACTGAAGATGAAACACTTCACGTGCCATGGGCCGGCCTCGCAGTCCCAGCGGCCTGAAGTGAGAAGGGAATTCCCTGCGCTGGGCTCAGGATTGCTGACGGATGGAGAGTCACACTGACAGCGCAGGTGAGAGATGGGCCAGACGATTGGCTGATGCACTCCGAGGGCTCTCTGTGGTGTCACAGAAGTTTTGAGTCAAGCAACTTGCTCTTAAAATATCTTTGCTGAGGAATACAGTTTGGCCAGAGAGATGTTATCCGTCTCTGTCTTTTCTATTGTTAGTCGTGTACTAAACCGAGAACGAAAAGCCCTATAGAACAATTCCGTGTACTCAGCTGGGAGGGAAGTACATGGGAACTTTAGTTAAGCGTTACCTCGGTGTGGCCTATGGGGTGCTTCACACTTCTCCAGTATTTACGGTCCATCCAAGGGCTGTTTTACAGCTTCTGTAATACACTCGAATTGATTCATGGACACCCTCCCAAAAGAGGTGTATTACCCAATTACAGTGGCCCGTAGCTCATCGATCTCGCCTCTCCAATGACAGCGGGTCAGAGAAGGAGAGCTGCCTTTATAATTCACATCACTGAGATGGGTGACACTTCACAGGATTAGTACTGACCTTAACTGAGGTCATGGCTTGCGTAGAGTAGACGACAAAAGCAGCTTGGTTTAGATGGTACAGCATATCAATGCAAACCGAGGGCAATAAAAGAGTGAATGCTTATAGGAATGTGATAGTAAGAAGCAGAAGGGCTCTGTTTTTTTCCCTACAGTATGCAAAGAAAATACCGTTAGATTTAGTCAGAATCTATCAATTCCTCCACCCATCCATCCATCTATCTATCTATTTATCTATCTATCTATCTATCTATTAGTGATGGGAAGTTTGAATCATTTTACTGACACTCTTCTCTTGTTCGATCTCGTTTATCAAAATTAACAAATCTTTATTCGAGTCATTTCGTTCATTTAAGTGGGTTTGAATGCTATTATATTAACAGCCAAATTCCTTGAACACATGGAGTCTTGATAATATTCTGAATTAAGAAATCATCATAATGCAGTCAAAAATAATTTACAGGGAACTTAAATAATTACTTTACCTTCCGAGTTTTTTGTTCATTTGTCACATGACAGACGCAATGAACGGATCGTTGACCCATCACTTCTATCTATCTATCTATCTATCTTAAAGAAAGGACTGTGATATTTAGTTAGAATCCATCCCTCATCCCTCATCCCTCATCCATCCATCATCCATCCATCCATCCATCCGTCCAACCATCCGTCCATCCATCCATTCATCTGTCCAACCATCAATCCATCAATCCATCCATCCATCCGTCCATCCATCCATCCATCTGTCCATCCGTCCATCCATCCATCCATCCATCTGTCCATCCTTCCATCTGTCCATCCATCCATCTGTCCATCCATCCATCTGTCCATCCATCCATCCATCCATCTGTCCATCCCTCCATATATCTGTCCATCCATCCATCTGTCAATCCATCCATCCATCCATCCATCTGTCCATCTGTCCATCCATTCATCTGTCCATCCGTCCATCCGTCCATCCGTCCATCCGTCCATCCGTCCATCTGTCCATCCATACATCTGTCCATCCGTCCATCTGTCCATCCATACATCTGTCCATCCGTCCACCCATACATCTGTCCATCCGTCCATCCATACATCTGTCCATCCATACATCTGTCCATCCATACATCTGTCCATCCGTCCGTCCATCCATACATCTGTCCATCCATACATCTGTCCATCCGTCCATCTGTCCATCCATACATCTGTCCATCCGTCCATCTGTCCATCCATACATCTGTCCATCTGTCCATCCATACATCTGTCCATCCATACATCTGTCCATCTGTCCATCCATACATCTGTCCATCCGTCCGTCCATCCATCCATCCATCCATCCATCCATCCATCCATCTGTCCATCCGTCCATCCGTCCATCCATCTGTCCATCCGTCCATCCATCTGTCCATCCGTCCATCCATCCGTCCATCTGTCCATCCATCCATCCATATATTTGTCCATCCATCCATATTGCTGGTGAAAATAAATTTGACTCGAATGAATTTGAAAATATATCATTCCTTGTGGATAAAAATTTACATCTTGGAGGGTAAAACATTTGTATAGATTGCACTGATGCAGCATGGACATTATGGAGTATTCTAAATAACACTTACTTTAAGTGGGGAAAAATTTGGTAAAAATGAACAATTTACACAGAAATGCATTCTACTCATGTTTCATGAATAAGGCACAAACTTTTTTGCATCTTTGGACAATCCCGCATCACAACAACACAGCATTTTGAAGCAACTGCAAGTCATTCATTCTTAATTAGCTACCCTTTTCTTTGTCAACGTGAGCGTTAGAGCAACAGTTGCTTCAAAATGCTGTATGTGTGAGAACCCTTTAAGAAACAAAATACATTTTTATGAAGCACTTGCTGAGTCCGTGCACGTCTGCTTACGGCATTTCTTTTGACAAAACAGAAATCAGCAATTTTCAAACTTATGTAAATAGATGCCCAAAATGGCTCTTTCCTCACCCAAGAGATGAGAATAGGATGGCATCTGACTAAATTGTAACAATTTGCCTCCACTCAAAGCACAGAAACAGGAGGCTTTCAATATGCTCTGTGAAAAGGAGACAAAGAGACATAGTGTCACACAGCATGACGGCCGCCACAACCCAAGCAGCCGTTCAGTTTGCTTCCATCCCTGTTAAAGAGAGAACAAAACAACCTGAAGACAACAACCACAGAGCAGCCCTGTCATTTACTGGATCGAGTCAAGGTGCTGGGTGAAGTTTGTGATTGATGAAAACATGTCCACAGCTTCTGTCAGCGAACAAACGCCTGACAAACGTGCCTCCAGACCCAGTATAGGACACAAATAGAAAGATGCGAAACCTGCCACGAACATTGAAAAAAATCCAAATGTATGAATTAATACACTTCTCACACAGTCTGCCATCAATCCCTCTTTTTACAATTTCCGACAATTCATGAATAACACAAACTCCTTAATCAGCTGTTCTCTCACGTACACCCTTGATTACAGTCTTTCTCACTTCTACTGAAGCTAGAGCAATTTGTCGGCCTTAATACCTTAATCTCTGTTGCACTAAAGAACATGCAGACAGTGAATGGAGTGATTCGCCCAGCTCTTAGACTTACAGCACTTTTAAAATTAACTTTAATCCCTTTAGTTCAATCTAACACCTGTGGAGGGTTCACAAGCTGGACACGGAGTTGAAATAGGGTCTTTGTTAAATTAAAGAGGATAGATTTCCAGTTGTATTAGTCTCAGCAGAATCTGCATATGAATATGGTCACTTCTTTTATTATTAAACACAGTTATAGTTATTTACATTTTACTTTAAATTTATCTTCTGGGTTAAACTTAATCTATCAATTACTGCAGAAATAAACTTTAATTTTGTATTTTCTATTAAAAACAGTTATAATGGAAATTTATTTTCAGAATATACACTTATTAATGTATTCCAATCTTTTGCAATAGCACGTTATACCAAATATATGTTACAATGAGATTACTTCCATAAAGTCGCTTAGCAAAGTTATATACAATCGTTGAACTCCTGTCATGATAATGGAAATCCAGTAAACCTATATGACATGACTATCAATCTGCAACTTTGCTTGAAGCAAAATCTTAATCCATCCACCCAACAATAATTTTGGTAAAGCAATACTAGGTAATATTGGTAAACTGGTTAATCCCACCCCAAAGGTTCGATTTAGACAATTTTATAGCTGAGAAAAAAAAAACGTACATATGAGTTTTAGCATAAATATAAGCTCTTCGGTGCAACTTCCAGAAGGGCTACAGTTAAAAGTGCATTAATGTAAAGAGTCTTTATTTTTGCAATCTGAGGGAGGAATTTAAATGGGTTTTATTCACAAACATTCCTTTAATGAAGGTCCAACTCTTAAAAAAAGGTGAACGTTGCTGATTTGGACTTGAATGTCATAAATTAACTCAGAAAACACTCAGAAAGAAAAGTTTCTGTTATAAAGCAAATTGAGGGCATTGTGGTTTCACTAGTGGCATAACAGCAGGTTATTTCTTTAATTTCCAGAAAAGGTTGTTTCTTCACGCTAAAGTATCCATACACTGAATTAGTTTCTATGATGCAGAGGCCATACTAGCTGTTATCTACCCGGGGTAATTATCTCAAAGGTAATAATGTTATCCAGGTGTGTGAGAGCCACCTGTCAAAATGATTTATACGGGCCACTGTTCTTATTCTTCCTCCACTCATTTTATCACACACTTCAGAAATCACACACACACACACACACACACACACACACAAAGGCTTTTACAGACTATTCTGCCTTTCTGGACACTTAAATTCATCAAAATGCTGAGATGAGCCATTTTCCTTCTGAGGTCCGTTGTTAATCTTCCAAACATTGCAGACGTCAGGATGCAAGTTTGGCCATTACATCACAGACTATCTCTTATGTTTCTTTAAATCAGACGTCTTGAGGAGTCTGATTTATATTAGGAATAGAACTGTATTGAGCTGAATATTTTTCCAGATTTGCACTGTTACCAAAACTCTAATTTCTCTGCCAAGTCTCTGTTTAAATTGATCAATTTCAACATGTTCAATAAAATCCCTTCCTTGTGACATGGTAGACACCGAACACTTGTTAAACGAGGGTCTGGTTTCTATTTGTCTTGCTTCACATCAAGCATCTTGATATCTTAATTCAGAATTCTCCTGTCATGCCGATGGACTGAGGAATTTTTAATGTTTAATGAATACATTTATAGGAAACATAAATGGCCTCCTTTGAGTACAACTGAAAACTCAACTCGTCAGGTAAAAGTCCACCTCTCTGTGAACTTCTGTTTCTGTGAAAATTCTGCAGCGCTGTGGGACCTGAGGGAAAATGGAAATTAAATACTGCTTTTGTGTTGGATTAAAAATAGCTTCAAATCAAACGCACCTTTTGTACTATACATGAAAGCAGGGCATTTGTGGAGTAATACAAATAACCGGACACAATAAAATACATTTTTTATAACTTTATAGCTGTTCATGAAAATATTCGTGTGTGTGTGTGTGTGTGTGTGTGTGTGTGTGTGTGTGTGTGTGTGTGTGTGTGTGTGTGTGTGTGTGTGTGTGTGTGTGTGTGTGTGTGTAAATATACTTATAGCAACACATTGGGGACAAAATTGAAGTGAGCTACAACTATATGTTATTTTCAGGGGTCGGATCAGGGTTTGGTTTACAATTAATTAATTTACCATTAACTAGCATTATTTAAAAGCAATATAAGTTAAGTTAATGATTTGTTCTAAATTATCTCTGTAACCGTGTGTGTGTGTGTGTGTGTGTGTGTGTGTGTGTGTGTGTGTGTGTGTGTGTGTGTGTGTGTGTGTGTGTGTGTGTGTGTGTGTGTGTGTGTGTGTGTGTCTGTGTGTGTGTGTGTGTGTGTGTGTGTGTGTGTGTGTGTGTGTGTGTGTGTCTATCTGAAATTACATAAAATATATAGAAAGAAAATGCAAATGTACATTTAAAAATCACTCTCAGAGAAGTATAAATGTAAAAAACCTATATAAATATCAAAAGTCCTTTTAAAAAAATCTAATTACTGAGGAAAAAGATAATTACTTTCAGCACAGCTGATGGTCCATGATTCAATTTTATGGTTGTACCTTTATTAAATATAGCAGTCTGCTAGAATTCCTCTCGTCAGCCAATCAGCTGATTGGCCTGAGCAGGCGTCTCTGTCTTCGTTTAAATTAAACAGACACCTGCGGGGAGAAGTTGTGCCTTACATCAGCTCCCCTACGGCCTGCCAACATTGTGGTGTCCGGGCCCATCTCGATCTTCCTTGGCCCAGGTGTGTGTGCGAGCAGTCTTCATTACACCGAGATTGGCCAGGTGGACGTGTGCGCGCGTGATTTCATTAACGTGAGATTGCTTTCTGAGGCCCACACACACACAGCAGCCGGAAAAGGGATAAGAAGGGAAGTGCGCAGCTGTGGTTGTCCCCACGATCCGACGTGCTTTTCCATCTCTATTTCTATTGCCAAATAGATGCAGGAGAAAACCAACACAGGCGACTATCTGCATGAGAAATGAGACAGAGAGAGCAGAAACAACGGCTAACAAAGACCCTGGGATTGAGGGTCAGCTGAACAGTATTGAACTAAACTAAGCACAGGTGTTTTGAAACTGAATTTGAAATGCAGGAAAATGTACTATAGCTTTATTTTGTGGGTAACACCTTACAACAAGGTTTCATTAGTTAACATTAGTTACTGCATTACTAACAATGAACAAAACATTTGTATAGTATTTATTAATCTTTGTTAATGTTAGTTCACATAAATAAAGTCGTTCATTATTTGTTCATGTTAGTTCACACTGGCAGAAAATTTCCAGTACATTTTCCCTTTTTATTTTTTCACAGTGTAGGGTTACACACACTTAGCAAGTAATTAAAAATTAGGTTTCCCTGCAAGGCTGTAACCACAAAATTCAGATTAGGGTAATACTGTAGTTTAAGAATCTGCCAATGAAAATAGTGGAATGGTTGACCAGTAGTCTTAATTTTTGGCCTGACACGGTTTATTATGGGCCTGGTACTTTGGGCCTGAGGTGAAAAATACATCTTGGAATTAATAAATGGAATTAAATAAAATGCTGAAATTCTCACACTCAAATGGCACCATTTCCTCACAATGACCCTATTATAGGAAAAGAGAAAGAAGAGAGTTTCATCACATACACACGTATTCGGTGTTGATTTTGTCCCTTATCATTGATTCTCCTGTCCAGAAGTGCATTTAAAATCAGACCAAAAATAGTGTGTTTTGAGGTTAATATTTAATCACTCCACATACTTAGACTGTGATTAATTTTTCACAAGAGAGGCGTATACAAATGAAGTCCCCTGCCAATCATCCCTGGTGGGATGAGTGATGTCACGCAAAAAAAAAAATGAAACGTCCTTCGACTGGCAGCTGTAGATCATATGTAAACAATAGCGCTGTCAGGACTTCAGGAAGCCTCTGGAAATTTGCACACCAGCACAGCCATGTTTTATCTTATGCTTTACAACACTATTCCTCTGAGAGTGATGTTTCAATTGTCTTTTTTATAATCCGCTTGGATGTATTATTTATATGTCCAAAATGATTCATATGATATTCTCTCTAATTTTACAACTAGGGTAAATGTACCTTGACTCTGTCACAGCATAAAAATGAAAAAACCACCACACAATGCAAGTGTATAACTGTGCCACCAAGTGAATTTTCTGTAAGGACGTCTGATAGAAAGAACGGTGTATTAGAGGTAGGGTGACCAGATTTCTCATGGTGTATACAGGACGGGTTGGACAGGCACCCCCTCACCCCCCGTTTCACATATTTCATGTTATAATTTTTTTTATTTCATGATAACGATATATATATATATATATCATATAGTTATTTTGTTTTTGTTATGCAAATTTCAAGCAATAGGACAAATATGATAGTTAAAAATTAAATAAACTAAGTTTTTCATGTACAGTAGGTTTATACATTTATTTAGCATCTTTTGTTGTTTGATTAACATTAAAGGGATAGTTCATCCAAAAATGAAAATCCTGTCAGTATTTACTCACCCTCATGTTGTTCCAACCCCGTAAGACCTTCTTTCATCTTCGGAGCACGAATTAAGATATTTTTGATGAAATCTGAGAGCTGGATCACTCCTCCATAAGCTTTTTCAGGGATTGAAACTTGCCAGCCCCGAAAAGTTATTAAATACATCGTTAAAATAGTCCAAGTGACTACAGTGGCTCAATCTTAAGTTTATCAAGCGACGAGAATACTTTTTGTGCGCAAAAACAAACAAAAATAACGACTTTATTTCAACTATTGATTTCCTTCTCTGTGGCCCTCTTGTCAGTTTACGCAGTGTGATTCTGTAGAGCTACGTCACACGTAGGCTCACTATTGGCCGACGCTGGTCATGTGTGTGATGCGTGTGACGTTCAACAACAGAAGCTTACGCTATTACACTAGTGAACTCACTCGAGGCCCACAGAGAAGGAAATGAATAGTTGAAATAAAGTCGTTATTTTTGTTTGTTTTTGCGCACAAAAAGTATTCTCGTCGCTTGATAAACTTAATATTGAGCCACTGTAGTCACTTGGACTATTTTAACGATGTCTTTAATGACTTTACGGGGAACAAGTTTCAATCCCTTAGAAGCCTATGGAGGAGTGATATAGCTCTCAGATTTCATCAAAAATATCTTAATTCGTGTTCCGAAGATGAACGAAGGTCTTACGGGGTTGGAACAACATGAGGGTGAGTAAATACTGACAGAATTTTCATTTTTGGGTGAACTATCCCTTTAATGACAGACAGGTATTTTAGGCTGCTGTCACTTTAATACTGAATGCTAGGATCTAATATACTGACACATATCAGGTTTTCACTGAAATGTTTATTAAAACCGACTGTATTTACATGAGATGTAAATCTCAGAGTGTCTGAGAGAGTGTTTCATTCACCGCGATACCACACTGAGTTATTTTTTCACAACTTACTGAGCATAATAACTCGTTAAATTACACAACGTTTCTTTGACATCTTCACGTCTGACTTGATCACCTTCACACTCTCTAATATGACGCCTTCACTAACTGCAAGTTAATCGATAATGAAGTGTGATTGGATGGTCATTTTGCTCTCCAAAATATACTACGATGAGATTGGCTACCTTTGATTAGGCTATTCTCATGAGACTGCTACTCGCTTTTATATGATCACATAACTAAGACAATTTTTTCATAATATGTCGGCACACTAAAAATAGAGCTGAAATACGGGACGCCTGATCACCCTAATTAGAGAGTATGCATTGACATAATTTCCCCACCAGAACATGCCCCCTCAGCCAAACATCCTGCAACATGACTGGCTTTAATTGGGGAAACTGTGAAAACGGGAGTAAAACAAACAATTATCTTCTTAAATGAAAGGCAGTTGGACTCAACAGGGATCCTCACAACTCACCAAAGAACCAGTGGTCTATGGCCTCATCCAGGACGGTGACGAGTCTGCTTACAGACAGGAGGTTGAAGAGCTCAAAGCAGTGGAGATGATAGTGTACTTTAGGAGAAACCCCCCAGCACTCCCCCCACTCAACAGGGGCAACAGTGGAGTCAATTAGGTTCCATCTCTCAGGACCTGAAATGGGACACTCAAATAGGCTCCATTGTGGGAAAAGGCCCAGCAAAGGTTGTATTTCCTTCGCCAGTTGAGGGCGAAGCTGCTGACACAGTTCTCTGCAGTCCTCTGCACTTCTGTAACGGCCTGGTTCGGCTCAGCTCAGCTAACAAATCAGACATCAGAAGACTGCATCGGATCGTCCGGACTGCTTGGAGAATCATCAGCAAACCCTAATTAATACTGCAAAAATAAATTATTAAATTTGTTCATTTTGATTTCATGGTGACTTTAAGTAAGTATTGGGACACTGATTTGCACTCGTTTCCACCGAGCGGTGCGGTACAATACAGTACAGTTCAGTACGCAATTTTTGCCGTTTTCATTGTCAGAAGTTGTGAACAGTACCCTAATTCTGAACCGTATCACTTTTTTGGGACCTTTCCGTCGGGAAACCTAGCACAGTAGTCCGGTAAAGAGCTAGACTCACTGCAGAACGTTGATTGGTTGACAGAGAACCGTCACTTGCGCATGCTACAAGGGGAATGACAACAAAAAAGGCGCTATTTTTTAATACAGTTAAAAACACAATACCGTTTCTTCTTGTGACAAACAGCCACATGACTGTCGAGAAGCAAGAACAAGATCTGCTGTATGTCCTCCATTGTTGTTTACTGTGTTGCTTTCTTCTTCATGCGAGAATGACATCGATCGCTACTTTCCGGCATAACGTTACACCACGCCTATCAAGTAAGGGTACTTTTGGCGGTGGAAACACAAGCCGGATCAGGGTTTAGCGCCCCGAATCGTGCTGTACTGTAATGTACTCTCCTGTACCGATCGGTAGAAACGAGGCATAAATGAGTGGCCATGACACAGTCTGCACAGGGCTAGAGAGAAAACAACATAAATGTTTCATTTATTTTATGACTTCTGCTTTGAGCATACTGGTTGACAGTTCTCAAAGATCAATGCAAGCCATGAATTAGGATGGCAAAGAAGAAATAAAGTAAATAAAGATTTTCGTCAGCACTTTATTTTACAGTCCTGTACCCCATGTGCATGTATGTACTTATTATAGTAATTACAATAACTTGGTTAAAACTAGGTACTAACCCTGAACTGAAAGTACCCCATAACCTAACCTTAGCCCATGTAGTTACCTTATATCACTCAGTACCTTCTTAGGTAAGTACACATAAGTGCACTTACTGTAAAATGAAATGCGACCAGATTTTCTAAAGAAAATGTATGGAGAGCTTGCACACTCCAAAACTGAAGAGAAAAGATCCAGGGAAGAGTGCAGCATTGAGCGAAGAGATGGATGTCTAATCCACACTCGTTCCCTTCATAAGCATCACTCATGTCTGACAAATGACCCTCAACGGAGAGCCGGCGGGACAGAGATGTCATCAAACTGCTGTGCTAAATCATGAGCACCATCACTCACCTTCAAATCTGCAGACCACAGGCTAACGGGAGCTCCGGGGGGAAAGCCCTGGCTTCATGGCATTCACTATTTTAGATAAGAAAAATTTGATTTTTGACCCCTCCAATCTTCCAGGGAAGCATCTGTTAAAGTGTATCCTTTCCCTCCAAGAGGTAATGATGAACCTGTCCCTTTCATGTGATTTAAAGATAAACAGGGAAATAATGATCAGTGATGCAAACAGAATTCAATTCTACTGTAAAGAAGCTCTCAAAAAGACAAGAGTGTCATTCAGCTGAAGTCAGTTCAGTGTCGATTCAGTTCAGTTCAACAATTCAGTTCTATCAAATATGAGATAAGATCAGTTCAGTTGAGCAGCTCTACAGTAGACAGTGTCATTATTCACTTTGAGTCAGTTCATCATCGATTCATTTCAGTTCAATAAATGTGTCAATGTAGCAAAATTTGTCAAACGAAGTTGAATCAATAAAGCAGCAAAATACATTTTGACTCCTGACAGTTTAGATAGATTTAGTTTAGTTTATTTAAAAACTAAAGTTCTTGCCGATACTGCAAAAGCTGACAATTATTTTCATGTTTTGGATACAAAACAATAAATTCCGATAAATTCGATACTATTTTGTAATAAATACATTAAAAATACAATCAATTTAAATGCTGAATTTAGGCAAATATGTAAATCCCATAACAATCATGTGAATTTATGCATCACGAAATTAGTCTGCAGTATGAAATTAGTTTTTGAAGTATAAAAAATTAGGGTTTTTTAATTCACTTTAAGTGAGTGTCAGCAAAGGTAATTCAAATGTAAAAATAGAAGAAATGAGCATGCAAAAATACATCAATTACATACACAACATTGACCAACACTAATGTCCAGCTGACGTAACCAAGCTCAGAAAGTTGTTTATAAGTAAAAACCGTTGTTGTTGTGGTTAGATTTTTACAATGACATTGTAAAATCATTAATTAAAAAATACATCCTGACAAAGATCTGTTCCAGCATTTAGAATGGCATCTTCATTCTCTCAGTATGCACAGGGGATATAACAGAGGGATCAAATACTAAATTAAATCTGTGCTTTTGATTAAGACTGAATTAATCATTGCAGGACAGTGGTGAACCGTGTGCCAATCAAATTCCAATTCCGTCAGGAGGACGCAATATATTAAAATTTAATTCAGAAAGGAGTGTGTATTTTAAAAACGCACTCTGAACCCTGGAGATTTGAGAGAGAGAGAGAGAGAGAGAGAGAGAGAGAGAGAGAGAGAGAGAGAGAGAGAGAGACAGTCAAAAGTAAACAACAATACCATCAATGTACAGTACATGTGCAAAGTGAATCAGCCTCTTCTAACTGTGTCCTGCACATCACGTTATCGTCGTCACATGCCCTCTATATATCGTCAACACTTTTAATTAGCCACGACATTCAGAAACAGGCGGTTCAAGAATCGTGTCATTTAGTAAATATAGCTTCGAACTATTTTTGCACACAGAGACCTAATGAACAAAACTTAAAGGCATAGTTCATCCAGAAATTAAGGTTCTGTCATAATTTGCTCACCTTAATGTAATTTGCATACAGTACAGTAGGCTTTCTTTTTTTCTTTTTCTTTTTTAGAAAGGAACATTTTAGCTATAGCTTGTATTTAAAATATGGATACTAAGTATAACCGGTATGATGCGGTGAAGTTAATCCCTTTAAAATCTCAGAACCATTACCAGAATTACCAGATCTCTTTTCCATAATATTACTATAGTATATTACACCATACTAGAATTATATTATTATATACCAGAATATATCAATTCAGATTTATATCAAGTCAGGGGGTAAAAGATTTTATCTACATTCAAAACGAATCCATGCCTATAAATAAGATGTGGTCTCTTTCTGTGTATATTCATGTGTGCCCACTCTGCCCATGCCCACCAGTGCCAGATGGCCAATAAACACTGGCTTAAACTTACTTGGGAGATTTTGCAACCTCTAGTGTTCAGTTATTAACATAAAGCGAGAAATGGATCATTAACCTTTTAAGGAAAGTGAATTGCTTCTATAAACGCATATGCTCAATTAATTCTAGTTCATTTGAAAGCGCTGATGATGGTTGTGGGCTATATTCAATTTTGGGTCATGCATCTAGGTTTTCTAATCCCTGTCTGCGCTGTTGACCCATAGACGAGGTTTTAGAAGATTACTAGTTCAAAGAGAGAAAATGTTTAGAGCAGAAGACTAGCATACTGCTGTAAACACTGTAAAACAAACTGCTGTATCTCTTACAAATAGTATGTGAAACAGTATATGAAATGCTAAACATTTCAAACAGCTATATGCTGTAGTACTACACTCAAGGCAGTCTGGGCACATCATGCTCATCATAGTAGGAAACTTTTTCAGAATCAAAGAACTTTGGCTAATGTTCTGGCTAGGTTCTCTCAAAGTTATGAACAAACGTTCCTCCAGTAACTAAGGTCATAGATCAGGCTATTTCATGCATACAGATTATTCGAATATTCTGATATTATTTCACTGACAGTGCAGTCAGGGATAGGCTATACAGTATATAGGCTATATATATATATATATATATATATATATATATATATATATATATATATTTAATAAATGTAGTAACAAATGTTTATATATATATATATATATATATATATATATATATATTTTTTTAACAAACGTCATCTATGCATAGATAAATATATCTGTCTGTGTGTGTGTGTGTGTGTGTGTGTGTGTGTGTGTGTGTGTGTGTGTGTGTGTGTGTGTGTGTGTGTGTTTGTGAAAGAAAGGACACTCTTTTGAATTCTATGGTTTTATCAGGACATAATAAAAAATCATCTGGTCTTTAGCAGGTCTTAAATTTGGCAAATACAGCCTCAGACGAACAACAACACATGGCATAATACACTGTGTCATTATTTATTTAACAAAAATAAAGCCAAAATGGAGAAGTGTGACAAACTGACGAGTTTTTCCGGAAGCAATCGGCAAGCATCCCTGGCACAGTTCCAGGCATCCTGCCATTTGAGTGCCTGCCATTGAGAATGCCAACTTCTTTCTCTAAGTATATAGACACACACGTCTGTGCTGTGCGTCATGAATAAATGTACACGCATACGCAAAATAGCGTTTTAAACAGGTAACTGCGTCTTTAAATGTCTTGCTCGCTAGCCGAACAGGAAGTGGCGTCAAAGGACAACGCTCTGCATCTGCGGAAGTGTCAGTCTCCGTGTGTTTTCTGCGATGCGTTGTGTGTGATTGTGTATTTATTGCTTTGTCTGTGATGTCGGTGCTCTACATGGATAAATTAAGTCGTGTTTATGAGCGTTATCAGGAGTATGTGAGGATGAACCCGGCGGCTGCGTCTCATCTAGAGAGCACAGTGCGCGCGCTGAGTTACCTGATCGCAGGTGAGACTGTCTGTCAAAGTGAAAGTAAACATGCTCTCTCACGTTTTGTAAAACAGTGTCGTAAAAGACTCAAGCTAGATGTATATTTATTCAGTTATTGTATTTTATTCGGCAGTTGTCTGTATTGTGTTGTTATCTTCTGTATTTGGGTCATTGTTTTTTTTATTTCAAAAACATTAAAATTCATCAAATGTATGTGGGATGTATAACTTGCATGCTTCGTACACATGTCTAAAAGCACAAATATTTAATGTAGCCTAATTAACATGATATATATTTAAAAAAATATCAGAAAAGGCTCTTTAAATAGTTTGAGATTTAAGTTTGTCATGCCACAATGCAGAACACAACTGTCACAGTTTGACCTATCATGCCAACTACCCATTAACTGTATAATGTATTTACTATTCAAACATTCTTGGACACACCTACTCATTCTTTATGTTCCGCATTTTAGAATAAAAGATTAAAAAAAAAAATGAAATGACAGAATTTTGAGTATGGAAATTATGACTAAAATGGTAAGCAAATCTATGTAAATATTATTTTTTTATGTTTGTGCTTCTTCAAAGTAACCACTCTCTAGATTATAAATCTAGACAATTTTAGGTGACATTTTTTGATAGCATAGAATTATAACTTTAATGTATTTTTCTCATTACAGGTCGCTTCTCAGACTCTCATGAAATCTCAGAGTTGGGTAGGATTCACTTATTTATATAGTCTTTTTTGTTTTATTTTTGTATTAATGCCCTTCTATATATTCTGTTGTGTTTTATGTTTTTCTCACTTTGCTTTGCAGTCTACTCAGCATCTAACCTGCTAGTGCTGCTGAATGATGGTATCTTAAGGAAGAATCTTTCTCGGACGTTGACTGTGGTAATCCAAATTAGTCAGGCTTAAATGTTCAAAGACCTTGTTAAACTTAAACTTCAACTTCTATTTTACATCAGAATATTTGTTTCTAGTGTAGTAGAGAGTACGTTTTGAGTTCTGACAGTAGGGGTGTGCAATACTGACAAAAAATTATATCTCGATATCATCATGATAATTAGACAATATTTTGCTGAGTTTTTTTTTATTTGTGTGTGTGCTGGCACCTTGACTTGTTTTGGACTGTTGTGGACAGCTGACTTTTGACTTTTGGCGGACATTTGCCACCTTAAATTGATTTCCATGGGCATTTTTACTTTTATAAGGGCATTGTTTACTTTTATAAGGGCATCTAACCTTACTAGATGTGTGCTTCATCGTTAATGCCAAATTCTTGCATTTAATCAATAAGTTAGAATAATAAGACACTATAGGCTGTTACCAGTCAAATGAAATCAGTAACAATAAAATCCATTTTTGCACTGCAAAAGTGGCCCCGGAGCTACATCTAAAGCAGCATTTACTTCGGAATTATAATTGCATAAATAAATAATGCTATATTTTTTAAAAATTGAAATGTAAATTAAAAAAATATATAATAATAATAATAAACATTTATTTGTATACTTTTCATACATAGAATGCAACTCGAAGTGCTTCACATGCATACAATCAAATAAAACAACCGCACTATGTAAATATATACAAAAACAACTATAAAGGTTCCGTTTGTAAAATAAAGTCAATTTGCAATATAGTTTGACCTCAATATCGATATAAAATAAAATAAATAAAAAGGTAAAATAGAACATAAAACTGACTTACACACAGCTTTGTTATATTACAGCACCGTATTGTTATATTTACAAGTAACTTCAAATAGATATGTCTTAACCTGCTTTTTAAAAATATGAATGCTGCCAGACGGCTAGCGCTAGAGGATCTTAAACTACGATTCGGGACATATCTCAACAGACAGTCTGAAATGTATAGAGGTGCCAGATTGTGCAGTGTTTATAAACTAATAAAAGAACCTCAAAATCAATTATTTGATGAACTGGTAACCAATGCAAAAACAGCATGCTTGTGTGGTATTGCTTAACTATGTCATATACAAATTTTAGACAAAAACATTTTTGCCCTCAAATATTGAATTTTGAGGTCATAATATATGTTATTCTGGAGTGACATACTCAATAATGTCAGCTTCCACATAGTTAAAACAATGTCACTCACTCCTATCTGACAGTTACATTATGTTTTCATGGTACATCAAGTTCTTTTATCTATTTAAAGATCCAGGAAACTTTGATTTCTCATAAAATGACTCTTCTAAGCCGGTTTTCTCTTTCTCTTCTTGATCATCACACTTGCATAAGGGACTGATATGTGCATGTGCAGTTGGCATGGCAACCACCATAAAGTTATCCACGAATGAGAGTTTACTATTGTGAAACAGCACAGTCTGTGTCTGCTTCAAGAGAGAAGATTCAAAGTTACGGCAACCTTATGTGTTCAAAGTCACTGCCAGCTGCTTTCTTTGACCGCACTTTGTCAAATAATTTATTTCCCAAGTCTTATGCCCCAACTCTGCCACTGTGCTGCAATAGATTTGTTGTTAGCCACATTTTCGCCCCACTGATGACAGCCTCGTATCGCTCGAGATGGCTTTGAAATGGGCAGCTTGTGAAATACCCCTGACCCCTTCAACAAGCACAGTTTACAAAGCTCCATTGTTTTTTTCTGTTCTTTTATGTTCGTACTTGAGAGACATATTTGGCTTTGTGGGTTCCATTGGCAGTGCACAGGAATAAACACATTTAAAGACAGGTACTTTCAGAGCAGCTCAGCCACGGGGACAAGAAGAATGAGTTTGCGTTTACAGCCGTGGGCCGTGACCTCCATGGACCTCCTCAGAGACTGTTTGACTTTATATTGAGTTTGTGATAGCCCAACTAGTCTAGTAAACGACATAAAGTCTAGTCCTCTTTCTCATTCTGGCTTATTCTAGCCTAAAACCAACACTTAGACAGGAAGAGACCGTCTGACTGACATTGTAAAGTGCCCATCCACAGTTTATTTTGTTCCATTTAGGGAAGTCAATCACCAAAAATTGACACTTCAAAATGTTTATAACGAGATTGTAAAATAAATCCATACGAATCAAATGTGGTTTAATCCTTTAGGCCGTGTGTCCACCAAAGCGTTTTTTCACGCAGCTGGCGTATTTTTCCAATTGTTTTAAATGGGAGCGCCGCGTTTTTTAAACGCCATGTGCGTAACGAGGCGCTGAGCGTTTTTTTCACGCTGAAGCTCTGAGCGCCCGGCGTTTTTTACCGGTCGCCGAGAGTTGAAGAATGTTCAACTTTGGGGTGAAACGCAGCGCTTATCACTGTCACTTTTTACCCAACCGTCCAATCACAGTGGAGGAGGGGCGGGACAAATACCACACCGAACAACCGCCACATTCTGCTTGTTCAACGTCAACAGATGACAACAACAAGCATAATAACGGAACAAAATAATTTAAAACAAAAGCCAGAGAAAATACGTTACTTTGTATCGACATTTTAATATAGAATCAACACAGAAATAAAATGTGTGAAATCAGACACTAGTATCATAACAAGCGAAGTGTCTAAACTGAAAAAAAAAAATGCTCCCATAGTTAGGCGTTTTCAGCAGAGCGCCTAGCATTTCAGCTGGCTAAAAACGCTTTGGTGAAGGGATACTATAACTTTATTGAATGAACACATTTAATTGAGGCTTTTATTCACACATAAAAATTGATAAGCAAACACACAAAGAGGATTCAAGTATGGTATCAAAAGCCCATTTGTTCTTGTGACAAACGAGAACAAACCTCATTGGTTCTCGAGCATCAACAAGCATGTTTGAGATTCATGTTGCTGAAAAACAAACATACTAAATGAAATGTGTTCAATATATAAAGCGTTCGTGGGATTCGTGTCTCTTTAGAAGACATGGATTAAACCACTCAATTTATATGGATTTCTTTTACGATCTCATTATAAATGTTTTGAAGCATTAGAGTTTTGGGTGAACAGACATTCAGTGGAGGAACAGAAATCTCTCAAGACTATATCTTCATTTGTTATTCGATGATGACGTAAGACGTAAGGGCAAGTAACTAATTTTCATTTTTGGTTGATCTATCACTTTAATCTAAAATGGATTAAACCACAGTAATAAAGAAATGAATTTTAATAATGACACACTAAGGCTGAGACTACAGTACAGCTAACCTTTTTGCTTTTAGATCAGACTGAACAGAAAAATATTAAACATTTGTCTGCATTTTATCCTGATCTTATGCGTGTGTGTGTGTGTGTGTGTGTGTGTGTGTGTGTGTGTGTGTGTGTGTGTGTGTGTGTGTGTGTGTGTGTGTGTGTGTGTGTGTGTGTGTGTGTGTGTGTGTGTGTGTGTGTGTGTGTGTGTGTGTGTAGTCTCTATCTCAACAGAAGCTGTTAACCTGGCTGTCAGTATTGGAGTATGTGGAGGTTTTTACTGAGATGGGGGCCGCCAAGCTGTGGGGGGACGCTGGACATTGGCTTGTTATTGTTCTTATTCAGATTGCCAAGTAAGGACCCTGTTTCAGATGTAGTATGCTTAAAGGAGTAGTTCACCAAGAGGACATATCATCATAATGTATGCACCGTCATGTCATTTCATTTATGACTTTCTCTATTCTGTGGGATGTAAAATGTTTAGCCGAATGTTCTGAGTGCTCTCTTCCATACAATGAAAGTGTATGGGCACATGCACTCCAAAAAAGGACACAAAGAGCACCATTAATGTATCATAAAAATAGTCTTTCTGAAGCCATACAATAGCTTTGTGCAAAACACAAACATTGAGCTACTGCTGTAGCTCTCATTGATGACAGAATAGTCATGTTCAGTTGTACTAACAGTTAATCTAATTATTGCTGTCCTCATTTCTATCGTTCCAGTTCGTCATTCTCTCCTGTGTTTTCAGAGCGATTCTGCGCTGTCTCCTGCTTTTCTGGTACAAATCAGGCATCCAGACATCACCACCTATAATTCCTCTGGACAGGGACTCTCAGCTCTGTAGTCAAGGTGAGATAGACAAGAACCACAAGCAGATTCACTTAAAAAATAACTAGAAAAGTTCAAGACAAACTATTGACTCAACACAGCCTTGTATGAAACTTTAACCTGTGGAAGATTTTTATTGAGCTAAATATGAAAGAATCAAGTGTGGTCTATGGGAAAATAGCCATTTTATCCTACAATTATTTCTGATGATCAATCCGGAGCTCTTTAGCAGCCGCGTCCACCGGCCTCGCTCCATTCCCACGGCTCTCGGCTCCTCCCTGCTCGCCACACTCATTTATAATGAACTAAAGACTCCCTGTGCTACCATCATATGAGAAAGCATGTGATGAACTGAGATCTCTTGTTTTACTTAATATAGTTTTAGAAACACAATAGTGGCATATTTGAAATACATTGACTCCACCTTGATTGAAGTAAATGAAAATTTGTATTTAAGGCTGTCTGCAGACCAACTCAGCTTTGATAATAAAGTCTGTCTTCTGGCATTAAAACCCAAAGACTGAAGCCACAACAGGTCTTTGGTCATAAAAATTAAAAAAAATGATAATGTTTTATTTTTGTACTTTTTTAAAATATATTTAGAGAGAGGATAGACTGGTTGGACCAGTTATCAAATCACATCCTGTGTTGAGGCAAAACCACAAACTTGTTTCCATGGTTGTTTATGCGCATGTCGTCTAATCTGATAAAAAATGATCCACCTTAATCGATTGCATACATTATTTTTTAGAATTTATGCTGTTTCCATCCAGATTATTTTTAATGCAATATCCCAAATTTCACATAAAAATAGGTGGATGGAAACATAGATGATCTTAGGTACTGAAAGCTAAAATATTAGAGCACGGTGCTAGCAATGCCAAGGTGAGGTTTAATTCCCAAAGAATGCAAGAACTGAGAAAATACATTACCTATGAATAAAAGTATGCCAAATGTAAAAATCTAAATATTAACATTAAGGTATCAAATGTAAAAGTCAGTTAATTTATTGTTACTTTTCCACTGCATGACAGGATGTTAAACCAACTGAAGTGTCTCTGGAAACCGCCGTGCGGGGCATTTAGCACAGTCACAACAAACAATGAACCCACAACAATAAGCACCAGAACACTCCCACTGATGACAATAAATAAACCGTGTGTGAGACAATAAGAGCAGTGTATGGCCTGTGCAGATAAACTGTCATTGTGTTGTTGAGTGTAATGTAAGGCTGAGTAAGAGCCCATGGTGTTACTGTGGTTTGCCCTTGAGCGTAACACCGGGAGACTCAAAGGAAACTGTACTGTGATTTCCTGCACACCGCTCATACATTGATCTCCCTACACAGAGAACAATACAGAAGAAGATGATGAGGACACGTCTTTCGTGGGTCAGCGTTCAGGAAGAGTGGTCCGACCACTGGGAAGCGGTAAGACTTGGCAAAAACAGGACCAAAGCACGCACATCACCTGCAAAAAATGCTCAAATTGGGTGTTTGATCAAGGAAATAATGTGGTATGTTTGAACGACGATTTGTGTACCACTCAGATTGTAACCCTTTCTTACAACATATTGTGCAATGGAAGCGGTACATTGATGATGTTCTCTGACTCTCAGTAGTTTGAGTTTGATAAACTGTTTAGTGATAACTGCAGTGCACTGAAATTACCAAATTCGTTATCAAATCCGTATCAGGTCTGGAAACCACCTACTGATAGTAATGCACGGTTACATGGTACATCTTATCATCCTGAGTCATTAAAACATTCATTACATATCTCAATTCAGTCGTATATGTCGTATGTGCAGTATAGGTGATGACTTCCAACATCAAGCAGCAACTTTATCAGATAGGTTTAGATCAAGAGCATATTAACAAGAATGGCTTCAGTCTGCTGCGAGTCGCTTTATGAGTATGTCACAACGTGTGTGTCTTGTAGATGACTGAAGACTTTTGAACATCGAGTGAACTCCTATATTCAATATTCACCGTTGGCAAAGGACATAGAAGGCTTGTTACTTAAACGTTGGCATATTGTGGCCAGGGACCCTAATTTCAAGAAATGCTTTGAAAAACCACCGCGTGTAGTATCTAAGAGACCACCTAATCTTCACAATATTTTGGTTTGAGCGGATTTAACCCCTCCCTCACATTTTTTAAAAATAGTGAAAAGTGGCTTTTGACAATTATAAATGTAATTTTGTAATATAGATTTCAACAATGTAATTTCACTTATAAAACTCAAACTTTCAAATCATACTGCAAAAAAATTAAAATAAGAAATCAAGATTTCACAAGTCCGGTAACTCAGCACTTTGCTACTTTTAGACATTTGGTCTCTACCTTACAGTACATAGGAATAGATGAATCATGTACTTTTGAAACGTGAAACCTTCTGGATTTACACATTAGAAACTATAGCACCTACGGGATTAAATGAAGATTTTGATATTCGTCAATTTCTTTAAGATTCTTTCTTGGTTTTCTTTTCATTTATCCAGGTATCATTATTTTCTTAAAATTATAAATTTTGCATGTTTAAAATTTGACTTTCACATTTAGTATCTATTCTTTTGCCTTTTTGTTCCATGACTTTCTTATCTTTTCTTTATCTTTCCTCTTTTTTTCTTGGCATGTGATCCTTGATTAATCACCTGTGGGTATAAAGACTTGTTGGGTAAAAAAACGTTATTTTTTACTGCATGCTTAAATCATTAGCTGTGTGTGTGTGAGCCCCACATATTTTTTTTTTTAATCTTTTGCTTTTTTGGAGCTTTGGTGTGTCGACTTCTTTTAGTGCTGTCAAATTGATTAATCACATCTAAAATAAAAGTTTTTGTTTATATAATGTGTGTGCGTGTTTGTGTGTGTGTGTGTATGTAAATATATACTTACACCCATATATGTATGCATATATATTTATGTGTACACACACTCACATAGTACACATATATACATATTATATAAACAACATCTTTTATGTTAGATGCAATTAATCGCGATTAATCGATTTGACAGCGCTATTTTTTTTATTGGGGTTTTTAAGCAGTAAGAAAAAAAGACTTTTCAAGCAGTAAGTTCTGTGCCCTTATTAAAATGTATTGTTTCCTTTTTTTTTCTAGCACCATCATTACAGTCTCGTCTTTGGGGTCTCCCTCAGAAAATGAAAATGAGTAGGAATCAAGAGGATCTCCACTCAAGCCCGACTCCTCTGGGTCTGCAGGAAACCATTGCAGAGTCCCTGTACATCGCACGACCGCTTGTTCATTGTATCCTTTCTGCTAATTCTCTTTTATGACAATTTTCACAAGAATATCCCCATGTAATATTATCCGAGGATAGCCGAATAGTTCATTTATTGGAAGCATCAATTTATTGGAGCATCAATTGGAAAACTCAAGTGGGAATTAGCTATGGTAAAATTACTACTTACCGCTTGGTTTTTAAGTGTCGTTTTATGTGATCAGCTACACATTTTCTTTACAGCATGGTCAAACAAAATAAACACTTAAAATATAATGAAATACAATTACTCTAATGCAGTGGTTCTCAACGTTTTTTCCTCCAATGCCTTCTATTTTCCAATACAATATTTGAAGGCCGGCACTGGATTCTGTAAATTACATTTCAGGATTTCAGAAGTTTTAGGAGCTGAATGTTATTAATTTTACCACTTTTTAATCAATGAATTAACATGGCTTTTTCCAGTTTGTTGTTTACTGGATACCGGTCTACTGAGTTTAGGATTAAGGATAAGTATAGTTAAAGTCGACATGAAACGAAAGTTGCGATTATCTTTCCTTCCATTGTGACATAATATCCGAGTGAAACGGCTTCTCAGAGAAGAAAAAAATGTTGTGCGGGACTTGAATTTGTCCATATGGAATTGGATGGTTGTGGTTTGCTGTTGGTCGATCTCATGTGATTGACAGGTTGTCCCGCCCTCGCGCCAGTAAACGCATCATCAAAGAGATGTCGCTGCAAAAGCGAGGGAGAGATATTTTGATTTGGTGAGCATGCCTCTTTCTGTGCGTCACATAGCCAGGATATTCACAGACAGCGCGTTTCTCTTTTGTCTTCTAACTTGAATTGTTTAAAAGCATTTGCATGAATCAGAGCATGGTCATAAAAATATTCAAACAATTTCATCACCACTGATCATATTAAAGCTTCATGGGGATTTTATAATGAATAAATTTTTCTAGTTATACCAAACTCTAAAACGTATGCTCATTATAAAATCCTCATGAAGTTTTAAGATGATGGTGATGAAATTGACTATTTTTTCAGTTTGTCATCCATCATCCTTAACATTTGCAAGTGGCCAGTCTTGGGCTTTGCGGAAAACGTTCCTGGAAGCCTTGGATCATCTCTGGTCTCTTCGAGATAACCAGGTACAGAGTGCTTAAGTTTGCACCTCTCTCTCTTTGCTGTCTTTGTCAGTCTGTCTGTATAAAGATTTAAAGAAGTTCAATCTGATGCTGTTTTCTGTCCAGTTTCACTTTGTTGAGTGACATGAAGGCGCTGAACCGCAGAGAGCGCGCTGAGATGAGGAGACGGGCCTTTCTTCTGCTCTACTACCTGCTCCGCTCACCCTTCTATGACCGATACTCTGAGTCAGTGTCTCCTTTATTGCATCCTCTGCATTAGTGCAGTCTTCTCATTTGATGTGCTTCTGGTAGCGTTTTGTTTAAATCCATTAAGCTTAAATATTTAATCTTTGGTGAGCAACTCCGCATGCACAATTTGTGCTACGAACATAAATGATTCCTCAAATTGTGCAGTGTTTGAGAGGAGGTTCTGTTTTCTAAGCAATCAGAGTTCAAATTTTCATTTGACAGACAATGAAATTGGTCAAATAAAATCTGATTTAGGCTTAGCAACCACTCAGAACACCCTAGCAACCAATTAAGGCCTGATATACTAACTGCAAAGTTTTCGTTCTTCCCTTTTAGGGGTAAAAATATGTTTGCATACGATACCTTTGCAGTGATATACTGTTAGCAAACGTCCCGATGCCGATCATTTAGATGAAAATAGCCAAGTTTCCATCCACTTTTTGCACAGTTTTTTTCATCGAGAAAGTGAATAAACGTTAAAAAAAGATTGTGAAATTTTCTGTCTCCAGCCTGTTTTCATCCAATTGGCCAATTACAGATAAAATGGTGTGCGTAATGACGTCATATCTAAAAAAAACGCAATGTCGCATAAGTTTTGTTGTATCGCTTAAAAAAATCAGCCCTCGAGTCGTTTCTATACATGTTCATGTACTGTATATTGCAAATTACATCAAATCTGTCGCATCCCAAATATTTGTAAAATGCAGAGAGGAACGAGATAATTGGATTTCGCTAGTTTACTGCTTACTATTTTCCCTTATAATAAGCCTATTACTAAATTAGGAAATATTAGGAAATTAAAAATCACTGCGTAGTGGGACAGCTTGTCTGACAGGATTGCATGTAACAGCCTTTATTTGACGAACCCCATGGGTTTGGGCACAGGGCAGCTTATTTGTCCTGTCGACTATGCAACATTTTAGGATCCATAAAAAAGATTGGTACAGTCAAATGTTTGGTCATATAGAAACAATCTTTAACATAAGGATGCTGAATAGGCTAATTCTGTCATGTGACACCACATTAATTTATGTTAAAGCCCTTTTTCTCGACAAAAAGTGTTTTCAAAGTAGTTTTGCTGCACACTTTCCTCTCAATAACAAAATAAACAAAAATGACAGCGTTGAGAAAACATCAGTAAAGAAAGCATCGGCATGAATTGGCCAAATCCATTTCATTTCAAAAATTTCATTTGGATTGTAAGGGGTGGTTTAAACCTTTTGTAATCCGATCGAGAGGACATGTAAACACTTGATCGGATTGAAAGTAGAAATGACGTATGACGCAATGAACGAGCTGTTGTTGTTGTTGTTTGAATGAAGTGTCATAAATGACTGTCGTGTCATTCTTAAATTCTCCTTCCTCTCATCGTCCCTGAAGTGGAGCAAAACTACGTCCCACCAGCCCTTGTTTTCGGACCTCTCATTCACAGATGCTTTGTTTTGGGCGTGGAAAGAGGCGATTTTACTGCTTGATAAATATAAGCAGCACTGCACAACAATTCATGTGCTCGTCGTCTCCTAACTAGGACATGAAATCAAATAAAAGAAGTAATTTAGTATGTGCAAACAGCGGGAAAGTCTGTATATTCGTGCTGTGTGCATGTCATAAAAATCTATTCCGATTTGAAGCTTGTGACATAAACGGCTTCATTCATTCAAACAAAAATGACCCTTTCAGTTAGAATTACAACTTCAATTTCTATTATAAAGCAGCTCTCCAGTGTGTTCGTGATACTTGCGTCTGACATAAACATGTCTCTGAGCCACACCTACCTATTACATCATCGGCATGGACCAATAGTAGTTCGAAGGTGTTTACGAGCCAGAGTGAACTTTCTCGGAAAGTTTCGAACTTTCGAACTTCACACAAACTTTGTTTTGGCTTGATTTTGCTCAAAATGACTTCTTTGCACGGCTATATATTTTTTCCCAGGAAATATAAAAAAATTATTTTTACACGTCATCTATCTAGATTTCACAATGCACACCTTCACTGCATAATGGGGCTTTTTGTTCCCAGGTCTAATGTCTCTTTTACACACACAGGACGAAGATTCTCTTCCTCCTTCGCTTCTTGTCAGATTATGTTCCCGGAGTTGGTTTGGTTGCACGTAAGTGGCATATCCATCTCTCCCAATGGATGTTCAATGCTGTCACACTAAAAGGTTTAAAAAAGCTCAGAGATATGTGCTGACTGGATTTCTTTTCCTGTCCTCTCAGGTCCGCTGATGGAGTACTTGCCCATTTGGCAGAAGATCTACTTTTATAACTGGGGCTGACGTCAAAGTGAATCTTTCACAGGTCTGCGACGCCAAAATGTTAGTGGAGAATGAGAGGAAGCCATTTAGAGGATGCTACAGCGACACAAGGACTCAATCACACCTGTGCCAGAACATTACCACATTTATTGAGGAGTTTTGTAGTCAGTGAGTAACAGATGCACTGCTGGTCTCTGAGATATATATATCTGGATAGTGATTTTCCGATTGCTGTTTTTCTTCTCTCTTTTAGCTTTCACATAATTTTATGCATCCACCACATTTTTTGCACTTATAAACATCTGTTGTCGAATGAATTTTGGCCAAACTTCAAGCTCTCCCATCCCGTTATTTATCCCTAAACATGAATGCATTCTTTCTAATTTAGATGGTTAATTCCAGGGAATGGTTTTATTGAACACAATAATTGACTGGCTGAAATGAATTAGACAGTCTTTCTGTTTGTTCTGTTTCTGTCTGATTCATCCTCAAGAGTTTTGTGGCATGGATGGGATGAAGCTGAATCTGATACTTTTAATTGTTGCTACATTTGCTCATTAAATGGAATAATCCATCAATGGGCGTGTTTTTACACTGTGTGAAATAAACTCATTTGAGTCTCTGTTTGAAAGACCATCATTATTTTGATTGAAAGACCTGAAGCAAAAATGAAAAGCATGACTTTTTTTGAAATGCTGAAAGTGTGAAATGGATAATTGGTTTTGTATATACCTCTGTGCATTTAATAAATCCTTAAATAATAAGAGTTCTCATGCCTGAAGTGTTTTACATTAGAGAGCAGAATTTATAATGCTGCTAAGAGCTACTTGTACACATCTGGGCCATAACTCAAAGTCTGGTCTCACAGTGTTTTCATTCAGCTTTTCAAATCAATGTTTGAATTAAACATAAATGTGATGTATGTCCTCCAGATTCATGGAGTCTCGGCTGTACTGTATATGCTTATGAAAAAATCCCTGAACTACAGTATCAGCAACGCTGAAGATGATAAACTGCTTCCGGAAGAAAGGCAAAAAATGTCCTCATGGACCTCAGAGCTAGGAACAGCCAAGCTATCCATTATACGTCCCTGTGGGGTTAAAAAAGACATCTCTCTTGAATTGTGCCTCTAGATACTCACTAGCTCCCAGTGCAATCTCTTTCGCTCTTTTATCTTTATGCTGTGTGTGTATATTCTGGGGTTTATCTGAACCACCAGTTGTTTAGTGAGTTTGCACATTACATAGTCATGTATCCTGTCTAAACAGTGTATACTGTAATTAGTATATTAAATTCTAAAGCCTTTTCACCACCAGCAAATTACCTTCCATGTTGGGATGGGATCAATATCTAAATCAATCTAAAAACAATTAAACCTTTACAGAGTTCATTAATCACGCCTAGAATAGATTTTCTGATTAAATGCATTTCCTTTTGTTGTGTTTCCTATAAATTATTTTATTGACACAAATGAATACATGTCAAGTAACACACAGGTGTGTCAATTATATACAGTGCCTTCTGGGACACTTAAAATTTAGCTCAGGAGCATTCCAATTTCGCTTGTAGATGTTACGAGTGGAGTTCATCTGTGCAAATTCAATTGAATTGGTATGATTTGGAAAGGCTCACACCTCTTAATAAAAGGTCTAACGGCTTAAAATGCTTATCTGAGCAAAAACTAAGCCATGAGGTCAAAAGAACTGCACGTAGAGCTCAGAGACAGGATGGTGTCAAGACACCGACCTGGAGAAGACTACAAAAAAATTTAGTAACACTTTATTTCAAGGTGACGTAGTTACACGTTACTATATGTACTTATACCAGTAAGTAACTAACCCTAAACCAAACCCTAACTGTGAGTACATGTAGTTAATTAATATTCCTCAGGACTTATTTGAGTAAGTACAATGTAACTATGTCACCTTAAAATAAAGTGAAACCAAAAATTCTGCTGCATTGAAGGTTCACAGAAGCATGTAGCTTCAATAATCATTAAAGGAAGAAGTCTGGAACAACCAGGACCCTTCTTTCTTCCTGGCCAAACTGAGCAGTCAATAAAGAAGGGCTTTGGTTTGAGTGCTGACCAAGAAGATGATGGTCACTCTAGTTGACCTCTATGATCATATATGGAGATGGGAGTTATTTGGAGTAGGACAAACATCACTGCAACACTCCACTTATCTGGGCTTTATAGAAGAGTGGCCAGACTCAAACCTCTCCTCAGTGAAAACACATGAAAACCCTACTTGGAATTTGCAGAAAAGCCCCTAAAGGACTCTCTCAGACCGTGAGAAACAATAGACTGTGGCCTGATGAACCTCAGTTTCAAGCATCATGTCTGGAGGAAACCACTGCTCATCTCCTGCACAATACCATCCTAACAGTAAAGAGTGGTGGAGCAGCTTCATGCAGGGTCTGAGGGACTCACCAGGGTAGAAGGAAAGCTCAATGCAGCAAAATATACAGAATGCCTTAATGAAAACTTAGTCCAGAGCATTCAGAACCTCGGACTGGGCAGAAGGTTCACCTTCCAACAGGACAATGACCCTGAGTACACAGCTAAGACAATATAAGAGTAGCTTATTGACAACTCTGTCAGAGGCCCAGCCAGAGCCCAATCGAACATCTCTGGAGAAACTGAAAATGTCTGTCCATTGACGGTGCCCATCCAACCTGACAGAGCTTGAGAGGATCTGAGGAGAAGAATGGCACAAAAAAAAAGAGAAAGCCAAATGCAGATTTTCAACGCTTCTCGCATCATACCCCCAAAAATGTGAGGCTGTAAAGGAGCTTCAACTAAGTACTGAGTTAAAGGGGACCTATTATGCAAATTTTGCTTTTACATGGTAAATGGACTGCATTTATATAAAGCTTTGACAGACCCATGGCCACCAAAGCACTTTACATATTCACTCACTCATTCATACACCGACGGCGGTGTCAGCCATGCAAGGCGCCATCCAGCTCGGCAGGGCAGCTGGGGTTTAGGAGTGTTGCTCATGGACACCTCAACACTTGGTCAGGTGGAACCGGGGATCGAACCACCAACCTTTCGGTTTGTAGACAACCTACATGAACCATGTTTATCTCCTCGCCAGAGCATTTAACAGTAGCATTTAAGAAAGAAATTTATTCTTATTAAAACTACTAAAGTTAGTTTAGTCAAGAGCATTGAGTAACTTTCTGTTTTTCTTTTGTTGTTTGATTCATATTAACAGCATCGGTAGGTACTGTATATTATGCTGCTTTCACTTGAATACACAGATTTAATATACACATGTGATTTATTTTCTTGCTGTTTACGTTCACAGACATAACTGACTTTGTTTATGTAAACTTTGTTTGACATAACCTTGTGTGTATTTGACAGTTGAAGCGCATTGATACTCACGCATTGTTTGTCTGTAGGACCGAGTCTGAAGATAATAGCTGAGGGCTGGAGAACACAGTTGCAGAAATTAGCTCATCAGGGAATACACTTCAATGTCTCTTTAATTAGTCCAGAAAGTAAATCCAAAGCAATCCATAAAGTAGTTCCAAAACTATAACTCCAAATTGCTTCAAAGAGTCAGTAAAAAAGCCAAAAGAGGTTCTAGAAGCATGAGATCTATCTATCTATCTATCTATCTATCTATCTATCTATCTATCTATCTATCTATCTATCTATCTATCTATCCCAGTCTGTCTGTTTGTTTACATATTTTAATAACTTTTAGCAGCTTTAATAAAACACTTAATACATATAGTTGCTTTTATAAAACAATGATATAGCTAAGCAATATTATATGAAAATGTATTAAATTTAATTTGAGCTGGCATGCAAATCCCATTCTACTCATTTTCTCTCTTGTTCTTTTTAATAGGCTACAGCTCCTTTCTAAGAAAGAAAAAAGGCAAAACTTTTACAATCTCTTGAAATCTTGCTTTCTGCTTTTCAAATCGATATCCTACATATTCTAACATTATTATAATGCTGAAAAGTAAGCACTGGTTTTGTAAATCATAATTAATGTATGCTTTATTTATGGTTACTGCATTCTTTTTCATTAGTGGCGGTATTTACATAGGCTACTAATAGACTATAGCCTACTAGTAGGTTATTTGGTAAAGCAGCCATGTAAACTCTAGTTATGGGCGGAGCAGGTGACGTAACGTTAGTAGCCAACAGTACAGAGTTGTTTTGTCCAGTGAGTGCGTGCGCGAGCTCTAATGTCATAGTAAGTACATGCGTCATTTTGTGACCTTTTTTGCTTTTTACATTAAACACAGGCTATTAAACAGGAATAAGCTTTTTGGTTTTGTAAATCAATTTGAAAATGTCTCTGAGTGCTTGTGTCGTAGTTGCGCAGTTTCAAGTAACTTAACGTAGCCTAACTTTGTATCGACGTTAGCAGGGCAAAAATTTCAGGTAACGTTAGATTTGTTATTTGTTGTTATATTTTTATGTTTAGTACACTTTTATGTTTGCTATGCAATTCTAAAAAGATGTTCCTCGTCTTAACTGTGTTTGAAACAAGTTTTTCCACAGACTCACAGAGCAGAACATGTTTATGCATGTTTTTCTTTAGCGGCATGTGGTGGAAATACGTTTATTTGTGGAGTAATATTTTAACTTTCACCTCATGGATAAGTCAGCATAAAATGGGAAACTTCACGCTGGGTCATTTGGTGGTTTCCGCTGATTATTCGCCTCATCCTGCGTCTGTCACGACAGCACACACACTTGCTGAGAATAAACTAACACAAGCCACACAGATGCACACTGTGAAGCCTGCATCTAAGACATTATAATGCTGTATAGATATGGTAACCAAGGAGGATACGTTGCATATCTATTCAGAATACTAGGTTTTAATGTAGCCTACCTACGTCTATGCACACTAACGTAACTATACTTATTGCATCATTTTGAATATAGTGCATTAAACACACAATCATCGTTATATTGCACGTGTTAATGTGTGTTAGGTTAAATCACAGACCAATTCTCCACAGGTGCAGTCATGAACATAAGTAAAGTTTAAATGTCAGAAACAATAATGTACTGTGTTACAGTTAAAATGTATAATGGAGTGCAATGTCTATTCTATGTCATTAGGAAAACCTTTAGAATGCTTTATAAATACAAGCTTCACAGAAAATATTTGCATGTTTTTCCCTCCCATCTGATAGTATAAGTAGGCCTACACAGTCTGTCAGGATAAAAAAAGGTATTGACTTTCACTTATATTTTCTCTCTCTCTCTATATATATACACACAGAGTATATAAAATGAGTGAGGATGTGTATGAGGTCCCTGAGGGGACAGAGTATCGGTATCTAGTGCAGGACGAAGAGGAGGAACAGATCAGGTTCGTCCGTCGCCACTACGTCAGTCCATTCCGGGCAGTGTCACGCAGATGCATGTTCCTCATCGGCTGTGCCGTGGTCAGTCTCCTCTCTCTCGCGGGATACTTGGCTTATGTGGCGAAGACACTTCCTCCAGGGGTGGCAGAGGTGAAGACGGACTGCGGTTGGCTGCGTGGGCGCTGGGAAGGCGGAGCGTACTCTTTTAAGGGCATCCCGTACGCTGTGCCGCCAGTGGGTGAACGTCGTTGGCAACCTCCGGCGGATCTAGTGGAGGCGGGAAAGTGTTGGCATGGCATGTACGATGCTACTCGATTCCGCAGCATCTGTGCACAGGTGCAACCCCTCCGGAAAGATGGGCAGGTCATGGGACAGGAGGACTGTCTGCATCTCAGCGTGTGGACTCCGAGTCTAGAGCCCTCAAAACCCCTGCCCGTGATGGTGTGGATCCACGGAGGATACCTCCACATGCTGAGCGGCCAGGAGAGAGGCTACTCCCCCACTGAAGAGCTGGCGGCCCGCACGCAGACGGTGTACGTCAGTCTGAATTACAGACTCAATGCTTTCGGCTTCATGGCCCTGGAGGTGCTCAGAGAAGGCTCTCCCACCAACTCCTCAGGTAAGGCCTCCTCAGGTCCCTGTCCAGTTCACTTATGACTGCTGTCCATCTCGGACACTTTAATTCAATAAACTACTGACAACATATCTTTCAAATTTCAAGTAAAAATATTGTCATTTAGAGCATTTATTTGCAAAAAATGACAACTGGTCAACATAACAAAAAACATTCCATGTTTTTAAACCTTGAATAATGGAAAGAAAACAAGTTTATATGAATTTTTAAAAAATGTTTAGACATCAATATGTTGTGGAAAACCACAGATTTACAATCTCAGTTTTCATGCGTCTTGGCATGTTCTCTACCAGTCTTTCACATTGATGTTGAGTGACTTTATGCCACTCCCGGCACTAAGATTCAAGCAGCTCAGCTTTGTCTGATGTGCTTGTGAATTTGTGTACTTCCTCTTGATCACATGCCAGAGGTTTTCAATGGGGTTCAAGTCTGGAGATTGGGCAAGCCATGACAGGGTCTTGACCTTTATTGGCCTGGCTGTGTGGCATAGAGCATTGTCCTGCGAGAAAACCCAATCTTTGTAATTGGGGAACATTGTCAGAGCAGAAGAAAGCTATTTTTCTTAATGGACTAACCTTGTACTGTACGTGACTTGAGTCATGCGTCCTTCAAAAAGACGGATCTGTTTGATTCCAGCCTTCCTGAAGGACCCCCAGATCATCACAAATCCTCCACCAGATTTCACAGAGGGTACGAGAGACTGTGGGTTGTAGGCTTCTCTAGGTCTCTGTCTAGGTGTTGAGCAAAGCTAAAAAAACTGGACTCATCAGAGAACATCAGAATCAGGCACATCTGTCTTTGTGAAGGACGCCACGTACAAGGTTACCCTGGGTAATGTAGTTTTTCATCACAAATTCAACTTTTAAACACGATTATTAAAAAAAAAAGTTTGAATAACATGGGCTGATTGCGTCAACAAAAGCATATAACATCGATTAACAACATCAGATCTCACAGTAGGTCTGTCTTTAAAGATTTATAAGTTATTTTTGAAAATCTGTTTCCTTATGGACTCTGTTAGCTCTCTTCTTGTCACTACAGCATATTAAAATTCATCAAATGTCATCTAGCAGTTTTTTTCTGTTTGCTGTCAAAGGGAATTATGGCTTCATGGACCAGATCCAAGCACTTCAGTGGGTCCAACAGAATATCCATAACTTCGGTGGGGATGCAGGGAGAGTTACCATATTTGGTCAAAGCTCAGGTACAACATACAATGTATGACCCCTAAAAGTATTTGGACACTTAAAATTGTCTTTGCATAATCCTGTACCCTTTACTTTTTGAGAATGTGTTATGATAAGGACAACATGTTTCTAAAATTAAATAAGTTTGTAACATATTTCCTATATTATAATACTTATTTGTTTTTCCTCTTTAAGCTTTTATATATTTTACTTTAAAATATTATCTGGAAAATATTTACTTTCTAATAAGTTAAAAGTACATATTTTTTACACTGACCCAAAGGTTTACACTGATCTAAATTTGTATTTATTTCTAAATGTTAAATGTGCTGTCAATAGAATAAAGCCAGCAATCATGATCTAAAACTCAATCCCAACCAAAAAGAATTAAACCTTAAAATCAAATTCGGTAAATGTGTTAAAAACTACTATGTTGAATGTATTTAATTATAGCTTAAGTTGAAATGGGTGGGTGATTTGATCAAAATCACGATATGAGTTAGGGTTGCATAATGTATCGTTTTAGCAATGATATTGCGATGTGCCACACTGAAGGATGTGCGATATCAAGTATAGGGATTGTAGTTGATCCGTGATCCCTAAGGACCAGGCCCCATGGTCCGAAACGCGCATGATTTGTAGATTAAAGGGATAGTTCACCCAAATTAAAATTCTGTCATCATTTACTCACCCTCAAATTGTTCCAAACCTGTATAAATATCTTTGTTATGCTGAACACAAAGAAAGATATTATGAAGAATGTTTGTAACTAAGCAGATCTCAGGCCCCATTGACTTCCATAGTCGTTGAAAAATACTCTTAAGATTTCAAGTACATTACTAGTGCACATTCAATATAATTAAGTGTACTTCTTTTTCACAAGGGTTAGCTTTATAGATGTATAATAAGTATCTCTCTCACTGTGTGATCATGAGGAGGAACTTCGGTTTGGACTTTGATGATGTCTCCACTAGCCAAAGGACTCTTTCATCGTGCGATTGACATGAGCGGCTCGTATGTGTATAATGCTTCCCTGGAGTCAGCAGAAAAAGACAACTTGGAATTCCTGAGGAGAACTGGCTGCAAGGACGCCATCTGCCTGAGAGGACTACGCATCGCTCAAGTCCTTCAGGTGAGAAATTAATGGCCGAGCTTGTAACCTTCCACAGCAGAATCATGGCTGACTAACAACAGCCTCAACCTGTTGGCTTCTTCATCCGTGAACTCTCTTTAATAAATCATCAAAACTCAACTTGCTGCCAGAACTCACCGAACGCTCAATGAATTCCCAATGAACATCAGAGGAAGGGGTTTAATTTTTCTAAATGGTAGTAATATATCAGAAATGGACCTGTGGTTGAATTAATGTCAGTGATTTGTATCTGACTCAGGCAATCCCATGGCAGAAGTACCCATCATGGGCAGCCGATGACTTAGTCGATCTTCCAGTCAAAGGTATATTTGTTGGTCCAGTTGCAGTTGTTGACGGCCATGTTCTCAAAGCTCCTCCGTTTGAGACCTGGGAGAAAGGGGGAGCCTATAATGATGTCCCATTTGTGGTTGGAACAACTGAACAGGAGACTGATTTTAGGTAACCTGCCTTGTTTGATTTTCAGTTATAAGTTGTAAAATGAAAATACTGTCAGGAATGAGCGCCATTCAGAATTGAGCCGAATTTAGGTTCAAAGAAATGTAGAAATCTTTTAATTGTAATTTGTAACTATTCATTACAATTCATTATACAATTCCCATAAACGTTATTTCGACTGGAGAATTTACAGCAACGTCAGATGATGTTTATAATCACTGTTTGAAATGCCACTTATAGAAATTTGTATTTAAATTATTATTTAGTTATTATTATTTTATTAGAATTATAGAAAATCTATATAAAAAAAAAAATAGAATATATATATATATACATATTAGTTTTTTTATTGAAAGAATTTATAGATTTTTTATACATATAATAAAAATAAAACTTGTAATTATTAATGTTTTGTTGTGAAAAATATGTTCGAATAATGAAATTTCTCTAATGCAATTCAGTAAATTTCTCTTCCTATCATTCCTAGTTAAATTCTGGTTCAAACCGGTGGGGAGTATTTTACCCAACCATAGAAATTACATTGTGAACATGGCATCATATATCATATATTTTCTAGTGCTGTCAAATTGATTAATCGAGAGTAATTGGATCTAACATAAAAGTTTGTTTACATAATATATATATATGTGTGTGTATATATATATATATATAAATATTATTAATTATATATATTTACACACAAATATGCAGTATACTGCGTATGTGTATAAATATGTGTGTGTATATACAGCATACACACACACAGACATATATATACAATATATCTAAATGTAATAATATATATAATATATATACACACACATTATGTAAACACAAACTTTTATTTCAGATGCGATTCATCACAAATAATCGATTTGACAGCACTAATATATCATGCTCTATACATCATTCTCCAGTCCTCCATATGATAACATCTCTACATGGACATGGGGGGACTATCGGTGGATTGTGACAAGTAAGTCGCTCATAAGAGACATTTTAAAAAGAACATTATGAGTGAGAGTCTTTATATAAGTGGATGTGTTTTTCCTCACCACGTCTCTGTTGATTCCTTCATGCAGACAAACTGAGCCCTTTCGGAAAGAACCTGAGCGATCAGGCGCTGAGTCTGTATGATAGTTCAGCACCGTGTCCGACCTCTGACCGCTGTCCAGAGAGACTCTTCACCACCATGGTCTCGGACATGAAGGCCACATGCCCCAGGAACGACCTGGCTAAGAGAGCTGCAGGTTCAAATGAATTTTTCATTTCGCAATTAAAGGGAATTGAGCTTTATCAGCACTCTGTATATTTTATAATTTGTGAGCTCCAATAAATATTTCATGGTAAGTGGCCATGTAATAAGCACGATAGCGTACAGTCTTAATTGCAAAATATACTCCTTCAGGATGACACAAGACCCCTCTGCCACTGACTGTACATTATCCTTAACTATGTCTTTCTTATTTTTTTATGATGTCACATGTATTCCAGGCGCTTTAAAGAGCCCAGTGTACCGTTATCTGGTGACTTACACTCCATCAAAACAGGCAAACGCCTCCAGCTGGCTTCCCTTCCCCAGTCGCTTTGCCTTTCATCTTCTAGACAGCTTGGCCTTCTTCAGGGGTCTTGAAATGGTGCTAGGGACCCTGTCACCAGCTGATATTAACTTCCAGGAAATGATCACCAAGTACTTTGTACATTTTGCCAAAGAAGGTAAGCTTATTGTGAGAGTTCCCATAAGAAAAGCACAACACTATAGTAAATCTAACCTGCTTGATTCTTCAACTATTCTTCAACGATTCTTGAGACATACAGTACACTACTATTTAAATGTTTGGAGTTAGTGCAATGTGTTTTTATTTTATTTTATTTTTAAGAAAATAAATTATGGATGCAACCATAGTATTTATTTTGGGGGGGGGGGGGGGGGTGGGTACTCTGCATTCGGGCGGCCAATTACCAAGATCTGAGCCCTGGACAGCACTCCAAATACGTTTACCAATTTAATCTATCCGACTTATTTGTAAGTGTGAACTCGTGTACTCTTCCAGCAGCCCTAGAGGTTTACCGAGGAAGTTCAAGAGCAGGTTTTTCCTGATCATTTTTGCTTTGATTCAAATCGATGTTTATTCGTTACAAAGCAAGCTGGTTTGGTTTGATACATAAAACACTTTGACTAAAAAAGTAAAGAAATTGGGCAACTGCATATACAGCAACCCAAGTCCGATTCCCGGATCGATGTCGTTTGTCGATCCCGTTCCTCTCTGCACCCTGTGCTTTTCTGTCTGATCTCTACACTGTCCTATCCAATAATGCCAAGAAAAAGGCCAAAAATATCATTTTAAACAAATGGAGCAATGTCAAGAGAGCCCGAGCACCAATGGTGCTAAGCTGGCGAAAATTATGGTGAAAATTACCAATGGTGCTAAGCTTGTGAAAATTACCAATGGTGCTAAGCTTGTGAAAATTACCAATGGTGCTAAGCTTGTGAAAATTACCAATGATGCTAAACTCGTGAAAATTACCAATGGTGCTAAGCTTGTGAAAATTACCAATTGTGCTAAGCTCGTGAAAATTACCAATGGTGCTAAGCTTGTGAAAATTAGGCAGTCGATGTTGTGCTCTGACAAAGAACTTTTTTTTGTGTGTGTGAATAATGTGATCAAATCTTACCCATAACGTTCCAAACCTCTTCATAACGTCACAGGTAGGATGCCGGAGGAGTGGCCGGAGTTCCCCTCAAGCGTCGCCCTGTTGGACAAGAACATTTCTTTCGTGCTAAACTACTCCAGAGAGAGGTGTGACCTGTGGGAGCAGAACGACTTCTACTCGTACGCCTGGATCAACTGAGCCTCATCTTCATCACTGCTTGTATCGATCCATCCACTGCACTGACACGAGCAACGCTTTATTGTGAGATCATACAGTATTGACACATAAGACTCTGCAGAGTATGGGGTAAATATTGTGCACAGTTGTTTGACCTCCAGGAAAATAGGTGTTTCCATATGAAAGCAAAATCACAGAGATCTCTTCAATGTCTCAATTTCTTTCTCCTATAGAGCAACGATATTAAATCAAACTCAAATGGAGTCTTTCTAATGGGGAAAATGTCCTAGAAAGATCTCAGACTGTGATCAAATTTGCCTACAAAGTTAGAGACCACAATATGAATTTAAACATTTCTAATCAAATATTTCCAAGCCCAAATTATGGGCTATTTTATAGCTGTTTTTTCTTACTGTATGTCTACGTGTCTTTTTTTTATTTTGGGACAAACATCTAAGACAAAGATGATTGGGATAAAAGGGCATCCATCCATCCATCCATCCATCCATCCACCACTCCACTAAGCTGTGAATAGAATTTGCGAATCCGAAGGCTGTTTTAAGCCATCAATCCCCATTATTCAGGTTTTTTCTTTGTTTGTTTGTTACACTAATCGGCTCTATTCATATATTTACAGAATATAGCCAGTCTGCTTTCAAACCTGTTATTCTTTGGTTGTGTGACTAAGTAAATCCAAAGCTTTGACATGGATGAGTAGCCAGCGACACAATGAGGGCCTAGAAAGGGATTTAATGCGGCTCTCTGATCGCCCTCTTTTAATTTAACTTCTATGCAAATAAGACTTACGGTTACATTGATCTTTCGTTTGTTTGTAGATGCTGTAGAACCCCGCTATCGATGCAATTACAGAGTGTGACATTTATGTGTGTTTTTGTACCAGTGATCAAAGGGTCTTTGACCACTCCTGAACAGACTTTGGAGTCAGGAAGATCACACCACCTGGAGCACTATCAAACTAAATCTGATCCAGGAACAGTTTTGTTTTATAATACAAACCCATTTGCCTTGCATGGCTGAATGAATGGAGAGGTCATAGGTCGCCATCCCCTGTACAACAGGATGAAAGATGTCCGCTGAATGGGAGCACATGAAAGCCCTGACCCATAAACAGACTTTTCTTTAACCCTATAAAGCCTGACATATGAAATAATAGTCTGAAAATAGTTTTTAAAGGTACACTATTGTAGCGGTTACAAAACAAAACTGCAAGTTTGCAGAAAAACATTGTTTTGGTTTTATAGCCCATATGATATAGGAGAAAATGAAGCCCACCTCAAGGAGGAAAAAACACCTAATTTTATTCAGAGGCCCAAACTGAGAAAAAATATGCAATTTGCTGCTTTTTATATGGCCAAAAAGTAAGATGAAATTCTGATAGCTAATAATGTAAATCAATGAGATCTTTATAACAGTTAAACAGACAACTTAAATGAAATGCATTAACATATCAGTTTTTACTCTATATTTCCTATAATGCTTTTGCGATCAAAGCTCTGCAGTTTTTATTGTGGTGGGCAAAACACATGATGATTTGGATGTACAAAATAACATTCTTCCAGAGATTGTTGTATCATATTTGGTGCATTTTAACATGATTCTAAAAATGATTATGTATGATCAAGTAAACCTAAGTTGCTTCAATCCAGTAAGTGTTCATCCTGAAATATTACTAACAATATAAAATTTAGTATGGTTGCTTTAAAATCAGTAAAAAAAAAAAAATCCAGCGAAAAGACATGTAACAACCTAAAGGTGGACGTTTTTACAATCATACTCTCGCTAAAAAAAATATAAACTGTCAATCAGATTAAAGAAGACAAGCAGTAGATTGTGTACTTAATTTTTTTAGCAAAGTTTTCATGTAATGCATTAAAAATGTGCATATCAAATAATACAGTAGGCTTTAATATGGTTAACGTCAGCCATGCCATTAAAGGGTTAACACCTACTCTACTTTGTACTCTGTCGGAATGAACTACTATATTAATACCACTCTTGTTGGTTTTGCACTTGACCTGTAATCCTTATGTCATAAAATGATTGTGTTGACTAAATCAGTCTTAAACAACTGTTGTGGGGGATTTCATTCTTTATTCACATAATTATCAACAGGCCACAATAAAAAGCTTTTATTCCAGGCGGTCGTTGGATTGTTGTTCTTTATTTTCAAATTTAGCAGACAAATGCCATTCACCAGCTCCCAGTTTGGCATAAACCCAAAAGAAGAGGAAAGAAAGGCTGTAATGCATGTACTAGAAAAGACGACATCACTTCAATGGGTGAATTTGAAATAAAAAACGATTTTGTCAGCTGTCATTTTCTCATCTAAACTGAGAGAGTCTTATTAAATTGTTGATTAAATCACATCACTGTAAACCTCCTCAGTCGGCTTGGTTTCTTGAGCAGTTTATCTGTAAATACGACGAGTGAATGCTGGAAATCTGACTCATTGTCCAGCACCAGTGTCTACGGCTTATGCTGGCATGCAAAACAAACACGGTTCAGAATAAAATTATCTGTCCTGAAACTCAAACTCCCAGGTATCACTCACACATCCACAAAAAAACCTCAAGAACTCGTCCTTGACATGCAAGGACATATTGCACAATATTACAGTTATTTTATCACTTAAATCACTCAAACTTTCTCATAATTACTAACAATGTCAAATTATGATAACGCATCAATTTTAGAGTTTGTATTTAGGAAATGGGTTCAATTTATAAATATACCATATGGGGTTCCCTTTCCTTGTTTACTGAATGCACTGAGGTCTTCTGAGAACGTTAAAATGCAAAAAAGAAAGCCATTAGAACATATTAGCACTATAAGTTCAGTTATACATTTAATTCCAGACAGAACACTTTCAAAATCCATAACTATTTGAAATCAAAGACCAGTACATGGCATAGAAAACAGGACTGTTATTTCAAACAGAAAGCACTGCGACTCTGAAAACAGACTTTACACTCTGTCAAGCGCTTCTGTTGTTATCTGAAAATAAAACAAGTCTTCAAAAAAAAAAAAATTTAAAATACTGTCAGCAAGAGTCTACAGTGGTCTGGGGAGAGAGTGGGAGTTCCCAGGTCTTCGTCTTTCTCTCTCGCTCCCTCTCTCTCTCTGATGTGTGTTCATGTAGGAAAGGCAGACCAGATCCAATCAGCAGTGAGGTGTGTCCTGTTTGATGCAACTTCCACTTCAGTCTAATACAGTCCTTTCAGTAAGATCCGTAGCGATCCTGAAACGTGTTCGGAGAGAGTTAATACAGCTGACGTAGAAGTGTTAAATTAGAATTGGTGGGGTATCGTCAAGACTGAAATATAAAGCAAATGTGTACATTCACCTGAATGGTGTTCATAACCCCATTAGCCAGCACTGCCATCTTTCCTGCCACAGTCTTCACACCCTGCTTGAACTGGGCGATGTCTGGACCAGAGGGAAGCACGTTATCGAATCCTGATGAGCCTACAGCGACAACACACACACACACAGACTGAGCGTCGCAGTCAAAGTCTTGGTTACACACTATACTATGGCGAGATGGAGAGGGATGCGTTTACCAGAGGAACGCACACTGCCGTCACCAAACAGGTCAGCAGAGCTGATGGAGGTACTTCCAGCCATGCCCTCGAGACGAGTCTTTGCTTCATACTAGTGGAGACATCACATATTTAACTCAAGAAAGAATATTGAGACTTTTTTCATTGTATATCACACATTTTTAAATACAAAAATAATTGACATAAAATTGTACAACGCATTGACATAAAATTGACTTTTGGTACCTCACGATTCCTGATTTAGAATCAAATTTCAATTCGATATGTGCATAGACATTTACTGTTTTGTATTATTTTTCTTACTTGACTGCAGTAGACAGTTTAGCAGTTTTAAAAATAAAACCCTGTTTAGTCTTCACTGTGTGAATTAAATATCAATTGATGCACATTAAAGATAAAAAGTGATTAAGTCAAAAGCAGTGAGTTTTTTTTAATTAACATTAATGAAACGGATGGCAACAGTTTATGAGGCGGCTGTCCCTTTAAGAATGAACGCACGGATCTGTTACACATCCGATTTTCTCCCATTTGTTTTCGTTCGCATAGGACACAATAGACTCGGTTTACATTGAACACTCCACAGTCCACACAATCGTGTGTGTAGCTGTGAAAGAGAACTGAATTCGAGACAGCATGCGAGAAGCGTCATCTGTGCGCGCTTCGGCTGTGAGTCCGTCAGGACGAGCACCGCATTAAGTCCTTGATCGCAGCTTTTTGTGATTAACGTTAATCATTTTAAGTAACTTTAGTACTGCAAAGTTTAAGAAGTGTAACACTTTAGAAAATCGATTTTTGAAATTTGTGAATCGATGCAAATCGGAAGATAGAATCAAGATTGATATATGAATCGATTTTTTTCCCACACCCCTATAAAATTGTGCAATATATTTTAACACACAATAACATTATCCTTAGATTACAGTAAATAAACACCTAAACACCAAAGTTTTACCAATGATGTCCAGTTAGTGTCAAAATTAACTCGATGTACCGAAGGTCTAGTGGGCTCATGGTACCTCTGGGTTGCTCTCGCGGCCGAAGAACATGTCCGATGAGATGGCTTTAGCATTAGCAAACTTCTCTCGTGCTTCGCTAGACTCCGCGGCGGGCACAGACACCTCAGGCTTCCGTCGGCTGGGCAACCTGACATGCATCGTGTCACCAGTCATGAAAGCGGCCACAGATCAAATCACTGACTACTGGATCAGTACGTTATTAAGACAGACCAACCTTTCTCCGATTGGCTGGATGCTTGAGATGGTGACCTCACTGTCTTTAGGTTCATCCTTCTCCAGAGCCCAGGAGGAGAATGATGATCCTCCATCATTGTCCCACCGTGACCCAAAGCTGTCTCCTGATGTGAACGGGTTGTCCTTGTACCTGAGATCACAATAAATGATACGAATTACAAACACACACACACACACACACACAAATGGCGTCCGTCACAAACATACTTTGGCGGTCCCGAGGCAAAGCCAGGCTCATCAAACATGTCCAGCTTGGAGCGAGAGGAGGATTTGACTCCCACCGGAGTCTCCTGCTCGATCACTTGCATCTCGGACATCACGGAATGAGACACGGCACTGCAGAAAAACATCACATTAACAAAACTAATCTACACGCATCAGGCTGTTCTGGGTTATTAATCTGCTGTAGACGGTGATGTCATGCTTGAGGGGAGTGATGTAATTAATGTGACAGTGGTTTAATGGAGGTTTCCGCTGTGTCTTTACCTCCTGTTCCCGAATCCCATGCCCAGTCTCTCCGCCTGTTGCTTCTTCTTCCCTTCTAGGTTCTGCAGTTTCTTCTCCTCTATCTTCCTGTCAATCTCCAGCTCTTTGTAGGCCAGTCGCATCGATGCCACCCTGTGAGATAAGGGGGAAAAAATGCTAAAGCTATAGCTCTGATCGCACTGTTAGAAGAGGCATGAGAATTCAATAGTTTAAAGAGAGAATCTTTAAAATCTTTAAAGGTGAAGCATGTAACATGTTATGTTCAAATACATTCTATTAACCCTGTTTATTGTTCATTGACCGCTTCAATACTATACAGCTCCACCATACACTTATTCAGAAAGATACAATATGTACCAGATTATATTGTATACTTTGATGATCCAGTACAGCCTCAAACAGAAACGTGCCCGGTGCAGATACACTGGACGGGTTTATGATGAACGAAACGCTCACGTTTGCTCTAGACTTAGCCGACTCTGTTGCTTACTCATGACACATCTAAAACAGCTAAAAGTATTGATAAAATGTTTGACCTTTTCTTGGAAGTAGCCTACTTTTGAAGGGTTGAGAGATGACTTGATTGCTATTTTTATGTACACTTATGTTTTTATATACTGTTGTCTATTGATGTTTTTACTGGAAAGCGCCTTGTGCACCTTTTGGCTGTTGTAAGGCGCTCTACAAATTAAATTTGATTGATTGATTGATTGATGACTTTACTAGCACCGTAAGAGCTGGACATGATGTTTGAGTTGGGTGGAAGGTGTGACGCTTTTAAAGTGTGTATGCAAGGCTGTTTGAACTAATGCTTTATTTTTTGTAATTCCACTAGTGAACTACATTCTTTACCTTTAAAGAATGATTTAAAAATAAAGTTTTCCAGCATCTGCAAACATGTCCAACAGTCCTAATCAGTCAGATTTTGAATTACTCACATGGACTCTTCAGCTTGTTTCTTGGCTTCCACGACCTGTTCCTCTCTCATTTTCTCTGCCACCTGGGCTTGTTTCTCCACCTCAGAGAAGCTCTTGCTGCTCACCTTCTGGGCACCAAGACCCTTTTTAACGCCAAGCTAAAAACCAAAGGAAGACATTTTTTCAAATGACCACCTACAAAGATAACCATGAGCTCTGAGATTAAATGACAGTATACACTTCTGCAGATAGTTTACATTTGACAAAAAAACATATATGATTTATCCATGCACATTTCTTATTAATTCACAGGTCTTCATAATATTTAATAAAATAACTTCCCCTCCTTCTAGTAGTGACATCATCCCTGATGACATGTTTACAGGCGCGAGGATGGGACAACCTGTCACTCACAAAATCGACCAATAGAAAACCACAACCACCCAATCAATTACCGATGGACAAATTCAAGTCCTGCCCAACATTTTTTTTTCTTCGAGAAGCTGTTTCCCTCTGATATGTGTGACAATATAGTGGAGAAAAGACTAACAGCATAAGAGCAGTACCAAAAAATACTATGATAAAACTAAATTAAAAAATCACAAAAAATAGAGACTTCTGACATTAGAGTACCACAATGCTTTAAAAAATAAAATAAAAATCTCATTCTCAATGACAAATACACAATTATGCTTCAATGATAATCCTTAAAAGTAAAATATATTATCCTATTTGATTTCAAGATGAAATATGATCTGGACAAGTTGACAGGTTAATGCTTTTAATGCTTAAAACACTTTACTGAGAAAGAAGAAGAAAAAAAGGTCTGACCGACTGAATGGGGAAAAACAAACATTACATTGGTCTAACTATTATTAGAAGAATTAACATTCACGGTGTATTCACACCTGCCTTGTTTGGTTCGATTGAATCGAACTCTAGTTCGTTTACCCCCTTGGTGCGGACTTTTTGGGCAGGTGTGATTGTGAATACAGCAATCGAACTCGGGTGCGGACCAAACAACCGAACCGAGACCCAGCTGAAGAGGTGGTCTCGGTACGGATCCAAACGAACTCTGGTACGGTTCATTTACGGTGTGAACATGAACCGACCCAATTGCAAGAAAGCAATGCACATTTGAGTTAACAGGAAAACTTTGACAGCCTACTACATTCCATTCCGGTGCGCTGTCTGGCCACTCGACACTGTTGCGCATCTTTTTGCGCGTGGTGTGTGCATCATTGGAATGGAATGAATGAATGAGTGACAGGGCTCTCAAGTGTCACGCATTGAGCGTGACAGTCACTCATTTCGGTCTTTTGTCACGCTCTCCCGCCACACATTGTATTTCTCACACTGAAAAAACTATTTGTAATATATTTAATATGCCGCAGCGCCCAAAACTCTGGCCGCACCGCTCTCACTGTGGAACTGGCAGGAAGCTCGTCTCCTCTGGTTTTGTTAGCCAATCAGAAAATAGCACTATTGTATCTGGGTAAGATTTAACGCAACAACCAATGACACCGAGTCTGCACGACATTTTGGTTCACTTGCAAAAAGAGCAGTGTGAAAGCGAACCGTACCAAAAAAAAAAAATTATTATTATTTGGTCCGGACCAAAGCAAGTGAACTATCAGACTTTCCTGGTGTGAATACACCCTCAGATTCTGCCATTACTTGCACGTGTCTGCATTGACTTTTGATTTTCTTCTTTAGCTTGAGGCAGAACCACAGTTCCAGATTCTGTACAAGTCTGACACCTACTGACAAAAACTGAACACTGCAAGATCAGGAAACAATTCCCTGAATAGGAAGTGCCCGAGAGCACTGAATGTTCACCTACCCCTTTCTTTGCAGTGGCTGGCTTCTTCTTTCCAATGATGGAGGATTTTATTTCTGAAAACGGAAAGTATAGTCAGAGAAAAATTTATTCCAGATTATTCCAGAGAACACAACTTAAAGATAAGGATCATTAGTGCATGGTGATAGAGGCCACGGCCAATAAATGACCTGAGAAATATCATGCCGGCAAAGCCTGAGGAAAGGCAAGAGGTCACACTTGCACACAAATCAATTAGATTATCATAGCAAGAGTGTATTGAAAGTGTACATGTGAACATTCATGCTGTATTCATTTTGCAAAGTGTACCAATGAGCTACAAAAATAAATAGAAAATTGGGGTGACTGGAAGCTTTGTACTAAGACGAATGCTGAAAATGGTCTTAAAGTTTAGACCCACTGCATCCTGATCAACAATGAAATAATTCTCATTCTCGCTCTAATCTCATTCCGAGCATTAAATCAATCCAGACCGGAAGTATACATCAGAAATACCACAACATAAGCTCTGTGTCCAGAATGGAATGTGTCTGTGAGCTCTTTATGGGATCAGAAAACCCTACACCTTTTGTGTCAGTGAGTGACTTTACACACTGGCTACACATGGCTTCACTTGTGTTAAATTGCAGAAATTAGATTAACAAAAAATAATACTAATAATTTGGGAATGTGTCAAGAAATTAATAAGATTAAAAGGTGGCATCAATAATTAAGGCCATGTGTCCACCAAAGCATATTTTCCTAAGGACAGGGTATATTTGAAATGTTTTAATGGAGAGCCACATATTTAAAAATGGCAGCATGACGATGCAGTGAGGCAGCTGCGCACTTAGTGTTTTATTATGGTCGCTGAGAGTTGAAAAATGTTCAACTTTGGGTAAAATGCAGAACTCATCCCTGTCATGTTTTACTCAGCCGTCCAATCACAGGGGAAGAGGGGCGGGACAAATACCACACTGACCAATTGTCACATCCTGCTTCTACAATGACAACAACAAGCACAACAATGGCACAATGGAGGAGAAATTAATACTGCTGGTCTCAGAATATACATAGTATATATTCAGAAGCTAACTATCTGTGAAATCTAGCGACACTTCCACGGATATTGCGTATAACCGAAACCAAGGCGCCTCAACTGAAAAAAATGCTGTGCAACCAAATTGTACAAAATCTCACAAATCGCCCACAGCTAGGTGTTTTCAGAAGAGTTCCTGTCGTTTTCAGCCAGCTAAAAAACACTTGAGGACAATTTTTTGGACAAAAAGCGGTCCAGTGACAATTTGCCGCACCTTCGGAATACGAATTGACAAATACGTTGAGAATAATAATAGTTTTATAGCATGCAAGTTAGTTCTGCTTTTACATTCAATTACTAGGGACATCTCTATCTGCCAATTTTTCTAGTTGACTCCTTAAGGCAGGGTAGGTGATTTGCTTCCAAAAATTTTTTTTGTTATTCTGCGTGAAAGTCTCTTCACATTTCTATAGCAATCCCTATGTCAAGTGGTCTAAATGCATCATCTGTGGAAGGCGTAGGACCATAAAATGTTAGTCCAATCATATATCTCATTCCGAGGGCTACGACAGGATGTCCTACCTGCCTGTCAACTAGGGATGGGCATTCGATTAAATTTTCTTAGTCGATCGTCGGGAGAATTAACGATCGACTATCGATTAATCATTAATATTTTTATATTCAAATTCATTATTTATTTTTATATTATATACTTTTTATAAATTAAAAATGCAATGAAAATACAAAAATACAGCGGGTTTTTCCTCGATTGGATCTTTATTACAAGATGATCAACTTGTGGCAGTAAAACTGGACGTTCGGTTAGGCTAAACTTGAAGATATATGCGCTGCGGTGCTCGAAAGCAACTGAACCTGCAGCTGCGAGTTTGCGTTCTTAAACAGAGACCCTCGTTTGTTCCAAAATAATAAATAATAAAAAAAATCATGTTAAACAATAACTTAACCAAAAACATAATAATACTTAGATCTGACAGGTTTTGTCAAAATGTAACTCAGAACTATCCAAGAACGGAGTCGAGAAAGAGAGAGAGAAAGATTAGCCTACCTACTGTAACAATCAATTCGGCTAGGCTACTTAACAAAGCCTCATAAAAAATAACTAGTAACTCACATACAACTTCTACACCAGTCTACTGATTTTTGTTGAGAAAGATAAGCATGTTGATGACATGATCTGAGGTCAGACGCGACCGCAACCTGACCGTCAAGCCTTTACACTTTCGCCTGGCTCTGCAGCGCGAGTCTCCACAGACTGCGCGCGCACCTCCCCAAACAGACGAGGCGTTTATACTCGACGCGCTCGCCTGTGAAACACCGAATACCGCAATGACGTCATTTTTGCCGCGCTCACCTTCGCGCTCGTGCGGACGCATCGAGTGTAAACAAGGCTTCAGTCCAGCCGCTGAAAACACCCGCTCTGAGGGGGCTGACGTTGCCGGGATGCACAGGTACCTCCGCGCTAACTTGACCAGCCCGGGGAACACGTTCACTTTCCACTCACACTACGCAACGCAGCAGCATTAGTTTAATGATAATCGATAACAAATTAACGTGATCGACGAAATTCTTAATGATCAATAATCGATCGTCGATTAATCATGCCCATCCCTACTGTCAACGTATGTTTTTACATACCATTGCGCACTCTGTTCGTACAGACATCATACGTCATCAGCGCGCTTCATGCTATGCAGAGTTAGACAGACGTCAGTCACTGAACACCGCAACCGAAACAGCCTAACAGTCTTTTACAGTTCCTTCTGAACCAAAACTACGAGCTTATGCAGCGTACACAATATAACTACTGTAATTTGAAAGAGTTGGAAACCTGTAACGTTATACTCGGTTGTTCGTGACTCAAATTTATGCATTTCAATGGCAACACCATCAACGGCGAAACGAACCTGCAGCAGTCAGGTGGTACAGGTCAGTGTTTATGTTCATTACTATTGTAATTGTAAGTGCTTTGAGACATGAGGTAGTTTAACGCCGTCTCTCGTGAGGCGTTTGTTTGTTCCCTACTGAATGAGTTCATGTGTTTAGGAGGAGGTGTGGTTTTGAAGACACTCTGAAAAGAGGGTGGGATCTTATGCTTTCAAAGCTAGCTAACTATTGCTAGCCTCTCCGAAAATCGCCTACCCTGCATTTAAAATGATCAATTCCAAGCAATGTTCAAGGTACAAGTGAAGCCCAAAGTTTACTTCAGGCTTTATGTGTCCACTAAGGTATATTTACAGCGCATGTGACGTCATTTTTTTTCCATCATCACAGTACGCTGAATGAGAGCAGACATATTTTACTATATATCCTTGAATTACATTTGCACTAATTAGGGGGATTAACAGGCCGCAGTCAAAAAATAAATGACAACAATAACAAGTGGATGGCAACAATAGACGGTTGAAAAATCCTTTGGGCTTTAAGCTCGATCAACAGCATTTGTTTCATAATGTTGATTAGCACTGAATATCTCAATTTTAAATAAAATAAATTAAATCCCAGCCAACAATTGTCAGTGCAATATATACACTGTCCCTGATGACACCCTGAATAGATTTGAAGCAGTAAGATTTTTATTTTTATAAGCAGTAAAGACAATTTTTAAATACGAGCAGCTTTGCAGTTAATATATATCAAAGAGGAAGGGGTGGAGCCAAAGCGGCACACACACTCGAAGTGTCAGTCAAGCGCAGAACCATGCTGCTACTTTCTGATCAGCCAATAGGCATTTCAAAATCATTTAAATCACCTTCAGGAGTTTGACACTCTTCAGACGCCAATCTCATTGAGTTCTCAATCTCTACATTAACAGAACAGACAGGACAGCAGGCTCTGAATTCATTTGCAATAAATGTCGCAGAACTACATTTACTGGCTTGCTATTACACATAGATATGATTTTAAAAAGACTTAAGCACATACAGTCATGAGTTTGTCATTATAATGTTTATAAAATATGGTGTTTTAGTACCATAGCACTTTTTTGCTTTTCATTTCATTATTTGCTGTTGTCCATAAAAAGGTTGATATACAGGTCCCAAACAGGTCCTGGAGCTTGACTTGCTTATAGGATTCATTAATGTGTGGTGATATTATCTCAAAAAACACTTCAAAAATAATATGGGGAATTGGGTGGTGAAGGGAGAAAGACACACATGGGGATGTTCTGATGATAATGTACATTCAGCCAGAGCACTAACACACACACACACACACACACGCGCGCGCAAACACTCACCTATTGTGGCTTTAGGACTAGTGCTCAGTCCTTCAATGCTCGGACCCTCTTCAGGCACTGGATCACATGGACAAGAAATGTTTACATGTAAAAAGTAATGACAATGATGTATAAATGCATTAATAGTGTGTAATGAGCTACACTCACAAGTGCTGGTAGTCTCTGAACTCTTCGGACTGCTCTGCTCCAGTTGAGGGCTAACAGTTACAGCTCCGTTCAGATCTGTTAGGGATGGGGACGCCATGTCCCAACTGTTGGCAGACTACAGGTAAGAAAACACAATTATTAAATATTACAAATCAAGTCATGATAATAATGGATCTGCATGAGCACAATCTTAAAGACAGAGCAAAACTTTTAACACTATTTTCAGTCATTCACAATAACAGAATAAGGAATTTAAAAGATCTTTTCACTCACAAAATGCAATTACTGATTACATATTTTAGACAACCAGAAAAACTTTTAATTAAAATATTTCATTTATTTTCTTGACTCTCACAATTATAATTAACAAAATTCCATATTTTCAGGTTTCCAAGACAGAGGGAATCCGGTTTCTGGCGTGCACACACTTACACACACACAAAATGGGAAAGAAGTCAAACAACCAAAAAAACAAACAAACAGGTAAACTGGTCCCTCCTGATGCACTGTTCAGCTAAATGTTTAGTAAAAATTTTCAAAAATAAATACAAATAAAAGTGTTCCTTAAGAGCTAAGCATTTACAAGTCAAAATGCACAATTCTATACCTGAATCCAATATGCGACAAGAATGTAGAACGAGTATGACCTTCTACTTCCACCAATATTCGGATGTGTGCATACGATGGACACTTTACTATCCCATAAGGCCACGGGGGAGAGGATTTATGAATGGCAGTGAAGTGACGTAACTGACGCTGGAAGGTCACGTGATAATGACATCATGGCGAATGTGGTACGTCTGGATTACATTCACACTACACATTATACTATATAAAACATACTTTAATGGTCGCAAAGACAAACTTTATTCAAAATAAGTACCTACTCAAGAGAGTGTGTGATTTCAGATGCAGCCTGTGTGTCCTACCTGTGTGAGCTCATCGAAGAAGTCAGTCTCTCTCTTCTCTACAGGTGATGGCTGAGCACAGCCTGAGCTGTCAATCCACAGCTGAAAAAATGAGAAAATAAAGGAGGTCAGAAAGCAGAATAAAAGTTCTGAATGCAGCTCACTGTGCTTTCACAACAAGTGAGTCTGGGAAGATAAAGTTTGAGTCTGCTGAAACGTGGAGTTTGTTCAGTGACTCAAGTTCAAAGTTTATTCAATATCACAAGCACCACAGCTGCATATATATATAAAAAGTGAAATCCAAATATCTTTTTGCTTTACATAACTAAACAGCAACATATAACTATTAATTTATGTAAAGTTTAAAAAATCATAATATTCCCAAAAAAAAATATTTTTAGAATATGTGGTTAGCAATTATTATTAGGTTGCAAATCTGTTATTATAGATTCAAAGTAAGTGTGTGTGTGTGTGTGTGTGTGTGTGTGTGTGTGTTGGGGTATTAATCATTAAGTCATTAAATAAACAATGCATAATTGGAATAAACTTGTTCATGAAGAAAATGCTTGACATTTGTTGCTGACAACAAAATGCATGCATTCAATCAATCAAACTCATCCATGAAAAATAATATACAAGCCAGACTACGTTAAATAAGTTCACTGAACTGATCTGGACAACAACATAACTTTTTGCAGAACTGCTTTAGATAAAATGAACTAATTTAATAATCGGTGATCTTTACCAACACTGAACTGACTTCAGCTGAAATGCACCATTTCCCTGTTATCACTGTAAAGCTGCTTTGAAACAATCTGTATTGTGTCTTGACTTGCAACAGAGACAAAACATGGTTTGTGATAATAACAATATGTAATTCTGTGAACTATTGCCATGTAGAACCCAAACATTCAGGCTACTTATAAAAACATGCCTGTTGTAATATCAATAAAGTTTATTTCAATAAATTTCGATTTTGTTTCATTTCTGTTACTTTTATTAAAGAACGATTTCATTTAGTATAGTGTTGGGTTTGCCATAAAATGTCTTATGTAAAATCTGGGTCTTGAAGCTAAGCTGGATGGCAGGCCCTGCCTTTAGAGCATGTTAACAGCATGACAGTACAACATCTTTTAATAATGAATGCTGACAACGAGAGCCCAACCGATATATCGGCGAGCCGATATTATCGGCCGATATCTGGCATTTTCATAACTATCGGTATCGGCATTTATAATGGCCGATAAATGAATATGAAAAAAAAGCGGCGTGCGGTGATTCATGTAAGGGTGGCGCTGCCAATAAAGCACATAAAAGCTGTCACAATGAACTGGCAAAAGCAATGATATGAATACATCAAATATAGCAAGAAGACATTTTAACTGTTTATTAATAACAAGTGTTTTCAGTCATTGTGGGCTGCAAAGATGAAGTGCGCGATCTTTGAACACCTCAGAGAGAAATGTACATTTCAGAAGGATTAGGCCTACATAAGCAGAGAGCAGATTGTCTTTCGTTTTGATTTGTTCTGTTTAAAAGTAGACATTTCAATAGATATATTTCTCAGGTCTATACGCTGAGTTTCGGTTCATTTATGAGACGAGTTGGTTCACTCACCGGCGCCTCCGTTTCGAGATTAGCTATTGTCTGTTATATTTACTTCTTATTTATTAAATCCAGGCATTTGGTTGATGAAACATTGATTAAAATTAAGATATAATTAATACAAAACGAAATTGACTTTAATGAAAGGCTTTCTGCTTTCTGTTCGAGGTCTATGTGAAAGTTTTAAAGCACTTTAGTGCCGCTTGCGGAGCTTGTCACGTCCGTTTTTTCCTCATAAATGCGAAAAATTAAATAAAATGAATATTATATGTTCTGTTGAGAGCCAACCCTTCTTCATTCAGTGGGTAGTAGACTATTACTTTTGATTTGCGCAGTGTAATTCACTGAATTGATTTCTCTGCTGCCAGCCTCTGTCACGTATTGTGTGAGCTTGTGACTATTGCAAGCGCGCAGCTGAGAAGCCCTGATTATATTGTCTGCTATATTTACTTCTTATTTATTAAATCCAGGCAATTGATTGATTAAACATTGATTAAAATGCGTGGCGCGAGCGACAAATCTCCGACAGTAAACGGATGGCCCATTCTGCTCTGGAACGGGTGCTTTTCCGGGTTTCGGGTAAACAGCGGTACTGTACCAGTAATAACGACCGTGTCCGGTGTGTAGACACAGTGTTAAAGCTCATTCTGCCTGATAACGCTACGTTACAACATCAAGCAATATTCCAATAATTTATATAATTATAACACTTTATATAGGGCCATTTTGCATTAAGAGTAGCCTAGTTTCACATTTAGTAGGTACATTTTGCTTACTAATTTAAAATAGTATAAAAGACTGTACATTATATAATTAAAAACGTTTTCATTATGATATTATAAATTTTACTTTAGTAAAAAGATCTGAGTTATTCCTCGACTTGTAGAGATTAGAGGAATTAAGACTAAAAATAGAAGATTATGTCAGTGACAATTTTGATATATTTATTGATACAAGTTGTTTTATATAACGTGACTAAATTAAAAGACAAAGTCGTTAGTGAAGATTATGCAACAGTATTTAGAATATAATATAACATGCAATGCAAACTAGTTTGGTTACAGTTCAAATGTATCATTCTCATTCTATCATTCCCCCTGCCTCCATTACATAACTTTGTCACACAAGTGTTTGATCATCATATTTGAGTGATCATTGCAAAACATTTATATATTTATTCTGTTTAAATACTGTGTATTCTATATACAGTACCCATCAAAAGTTTGTACACACCAATAGGAAAGTGTGTCCAAACTTTTGACTGGTACTGTACTATAATACACTTAAATAATATTGCTACTGTACACATAAATAATATCGGCCGATATATCGGTATCGGCCCCCAAAAATCCATATCGGTTGGGCTCTACTGACAACAAACCCAAGGAGCATAGTTCACTTTTCTTGGCAGTGATAACGCTGGAACAGAATGAGGTTTGTATCCTCACCTCAGTGCCATACTTGGAGAGCGCAGCATTGGCAAGCTGTCGAATCTTCTCTCTGTACATCAGAGCCGCACGACTGTTATACTTCGCATTGGTGTCATTGGTGGTACAGCCATGTTGGCGGAAAAACCCCATCTGTGAAGTATATAGAGTGTACAGTATTGGCTCATGCAAAGTTTTAAAGGAAGAACTGATGCAATGCATGATATAGGGTAGGAATAAGAAGAACTAACCGCATTAGCATTTCCTCCAACCTGCATACATCTCAGCTGAAACCAGCTCCAGTTGTTATCCAGCTCAGTGGATCTGAAAAGACAATACCCCTCAACTCTTGCCTTGTAATTTAACAAATGAATGTAACATTGTGGAACACCACGGATGACTAAAAACTTTAACAGACATTTGCATGACAGCATAATATAATTAAATAGAAAGACAATAGAGAGTCATACCAACCTGATAAAGCTCAAGTGTACTCCCAAAGAGCGATGGATCCCAGAACAGTCAATGCACAGAAATACTCCATATGGAATACTGGCCCAGCTTGGGTTCTTAGCGGAGCAGTCAAAGCAGGCCTAAACACAAAACATATAAATAAAAAAAACGTTTCATAAATACACCTCTGTAAACAAATGTTTGAAATGACTTAAAGACTGCAGACAGACAGAAAGAAAAGAGTTCCAACATATGGTTCACAAACCATATGTTCAGAAAAACTCAGTAATGTGTACATTAAATCGAGAATATGAAAGAAATGTACAAACACTTCACCAAAACGTTTTCATTTTAAGTCAATAACATACATTATGTATATCTAAATCGTACAACAATTCACGAGTCCATGTCCCAATATACAGATTTTACCATATGAATGAGTTTGATTCATCTTTGGGAAAGTACAGACAGAAATTTTGAGGCACATTGTAACAGGATGAGTCATTTTCCATCGCCACTGCGTCATTCTCACAAAAACAGATACAGCAGGTAAACCTCCAATCATCTGCTTTCTTTTTAAAACAGCTGATTTAGTAATAATAGCTCGTTAATACGAAGCAATTAGTGTTTGATAGTTTAGTACTGGTCTGTTTTTGAGATGTGATGCTGATAGTAAACATATATGTGTTAGACGGCACCCAGGCCCCATCAGCACCGGCTTAGCGACTAACAAATGACACGTAATCTCATATGAAACACACATAAGGATGTCTCTGAATAAGTTATAACGGTAATGAAAACAGTCACATGTAGGTTTTAATAAGACCTCGCTTGTTACCTTGTTTGTAGGTATAGAGCGCAAACGTTTAAAAATGGTTAGAATTTCTGTCTTGTTCGGTTCCGACGCCATCTTGCCAACTGAGCAGAGGGAAAACAGAAACCAGACATTAAAAGACCAGGCGGAAGTGATGTTTCTGAAAAATAAAGGTCCATTGGAGCATCAGTATATTAGTAAAAATTTACTTTTAGACTTACGCACCTAGTTTTTTTTATTAAAAATCTATAAATAAAATATTAAATGTATTTAATTACAAAAATCTGAGTTTTTTTTATTTAATATGAGAAAAAATTAAGAGTGCAACTTCAAGCCCTGATTTTTTAATATATGAATAAACAACGATTACATACATAAATATAAAAACACTACATGACAACTATATATAGTTATATAAATATATTATATCTATATTGTGTTATATTATATTACTATTTTACAATTCCTTAAGCACCTCAGAGAAAAACAATGTTACTGATTACTGAAATTACTGCGATAAATATAAAAAAGTATAATCACAAGATTAATAATGTATGCCTCGTTTTCCAAACTTTTATCATAATTAAAAAAAACAAATAGTACATCCTCATATATAAAAGAAAATGGGGAAAAAAATGTACTTCATACTTAAAATACTTCAAGCCCTGATCATATTAGGCGGAAGTTACGTCATTTCCGCATTATGCCACTGACGTGTCTGATCGTGAGTTGAGTGTTGATTCTCACGCAGGCAGCACTGCGTGCGCACATTAACTCAAGCGCAGGGCAACTTTGGAGTACTTATTTATTTTTTTTACACGTTTTCGTTTTTGTTGAACGCTGTTTGTTCTGTCCTAGCATAGAATTGGGTTGTTTCGTGTTTGGCAAAGATGCTGGACTTCTTCGCCATCTTCAGTAAAGGGGGAATCGTGTTGTGGTGTTTCCAGGGGGCCGGAGTCTCTGAATCCTTTACCGGGCCTGTCAACGCTCTCATCCGCTCCGTCATCCTCCAGGTAAAGTCCCTGTTTGGCCTACTGTGGATTATTGTTTAATTCAGTACCGTTATATAGGCTGGACAGATATAGCCAGCTTAGCCCAGCTAACACATGGGTTAGTTAGGCTGTGAGGGTGTAATGTAGGCAGGTTACTATGGGAACTATGTAGGATGATGCAATATAGCACGAATATTGACCTACAGATGATGCATTAGGTGGCATCTGAATCTCAGTTTTGGATTGTACACGTTGGACCGTCAAATGCCTTGCGTAATACTACACATGCCAGCTTAGACAAACAGAGAGCTGAATAAATGTCTATATACCTTTCATGTTTAGTTTATAATTATTTTAGTACTATTACTCCTTGACTACGATTCATAATTGTAAATAGTAACTTTTTATTTTCAAGCCAAATTATACATATGAATTATTTAAAGAAATAATATAATACATGATTTTGGTTAATTTTAGAATTGAATGTATTGTTGTAACCATCTAATTTCTTTAGTCTTTTTGCTTGAAAAGGTTGTATTCTTATATAAAAACCCAGACAGAGAGGGCTTGTATTTATTTACTCTAATAAATATTTTATCATTCTTATAAAATTGTTTTTGTCAAAGTTTACGATTGTATGTAACCGCTAACTCAAAGTAGAATAAAAAATCAAAATATAACATTAAAAAACTCTCTCCATGAATGTTACACATATTTAATCAACTATTCTCTAATTTAAAATTAACCTAGCATGAAAACAAACCAAGTGTCTGTATCACTCTCCATCCCTTTAAACAATTTTTTTGGTCTGTCCATCCTTCTCAGCTCCATCCAACAGTTAACTTGATTAAAGATAATCAGATTTATTATAAAAACTTGTTAAAGTGCCCCTATTATGCTATTAAAGGTTCCTAATTTTGTTTTGGAGGTCTTCTACAACCGGTTTACTTGCATCAAAGGTGAAAAAAACACTTTCATTTTATATATACAGTGCACATCACCACATTTTTCAATGATTCTCAAATGACGGACTCGTCCAAAGATTGAGTCTCTCTGAACCCCTTCCTTTCCGAGAGCTTACTCTGCTCTGATTGGTCAGATGGCCCAGTCTGTTGTGATTGATCTACCGCTTACAGCGCGTGTTGGAAAACGAAACGCACATTACCATAACTGAATTTCAGCTCCGGAGGCTTTATAAAGCTCAGCGATTGTACACACTGTAAAGACAGTAATGTTGATGTAGATTTTAAGATATCCAGCCGATCGCGAGTCCGATGGTGAAACATCGGAAGAACTAGTTAACCAACCCGAACCGGCATCGCAAGGAAAACTTGAGCAGGACGTTTCTTAATGACATGCTACTTAGTTTAACATGCATTATGAGATGTTGCAACTGTAACTGTACCGCGTTACGTATGCAGGGCACGGAAGTGAGACTTGAATTCCTGACGACTCGTTTAGACGGTTCAGAGTCGATTGTTTCTTTTGGGAGACAATAACTTTATTTATGCTGCACTTTCGACTTTACAACTTTCTAGACCGTTTACATTCACAGATGCCCATTTTACACATTGCATGAAAGGTAATATTCGAAAAAGCATAATGGGGGCACTTTAAGACATTGATTTTTTTTGCTTTCTGTTTGCAGGAGAGGAGTGGGAATAACTCTTTCAACCACAATGCCCTCAGTCTTAAATACAAGCTGGACAATGAGTTTGAGCTTGTGTTTGTGGTGAGTTTTATTTTCCTTTTTCAGTGGAAATAATGTTCAGTCAATGTCCCGTGGCTCAACCGTCCATATGCCTGATCGTGTGCTTCTGGTGTCCCAGGTGGGTTTTCAAAAGATCCTGACGCTGACATATGTGGATAAGTTCATAGATGATGTCCAGCTCCACTTCAGAGATCGATACAAGAATGAGCTGGAGCAGAGAGGTGCCCTAAAGTTTCTGCTCAATAATTTTGAGTTTGGAGAGGATTTCCACAATCTTCTACGGTGAGAAAAGACATTTTTCCTGGGTTGATAAATATGAATGGCTGTCAGATCTTTCTTTTTTTTTTTTTTTAAGTATTTTTGTCTGCAAAACTAATTTCACACACTGAAGAGTAAAACTTTGGATCAATTTTATTTTTTTTCCAGGTATACAGGGCTCAACGCTAAGAATTTTTACTTGCCCTGCCAAGATTTTCACTGGTCCCACCACAAAAAAGTAATAAATAACCTAAATAAAAAAGGCCTAGTTATTGTCTTCGTTGTTATTAACCCATAATGGGCCATAACCTTTATAAATAAGGTTGTGTCAGCCTAACTCGTATCAATTTCAAATATTTCAAAAGACAAATAAACTGGCAGTAATACAATAAGAACATATAATCAAATTACGAGCAATAGCACAAATACAGTAGAACAAACATACAAAATAAATAAACACTGCTTTTCATGTTTTTCTAATTTTCAGGTAGAGAAATGTATAATCAAACGTAAAATAGCACTACATAGTCTTCACTGTATAAATTAAATATAGATGAATCCTTATTAAAGTTGCAAAAGTTATTCAGTCAAGAGCTGCGATTGTTTGATTAACATTAAAACAAAGACAGTAGCAGGTTTGTTAGGCTGCTGTCACTCAAAGAGCTGCACCTATCCAAAACATATGTTACATTAATGTTTTTATTCCGCAAAGATGCATTAAATTGATTTAGATTTGTGTTTCAAATAAATGTTCTTTTGAACTTTCATTAAACAATCTTTTTTTTTAAATATATCACGATTTCCACAAAAAATATGAAGCAGCATAACTGTTTTCAACATTGATGACAATAATAGGAAATGCTCCTTGATGCACCAAATTTGCATATTAGAATGATTTCTGAAGGATCATGTGACACTGAAGCCTGGCGTAATGATGCTGAAAATTCAGCTTTGCATCTCAGGAATAAATGACATTTTAAAATGAACTTATTTTAGTTATTTTAAATTGTCACAATGTTACTGTTTTTTAATGTATTTTTGATCAAATAAATGTAGCCTTGGTAACCAGAAGAGACTACTCTACAACTACTACTGTACTACTTGTTTAAATAAAAGATTACTCTTACAATTTTTGCAGGGAGGCGGAGAACAGCAGCAAAGCTAAGGCCCCCGCCTATATGAGGCATTTCACAGAGTCCCAGAAATCCCAGAAAACTATGAAGTCTATGATTGAGACGAAGGATGGAGACAAAAGCAAGGAGCAAGGAGGCAAGAAAAGTAAAAATGCCAAAAAGGAAGGTGAGAAATGTGAAAGACGAGGCAGTGGGGAGTAAATGGCTCTTTCGGTGCTTATAAATTTGTTAATGTGACTATTTCCTTCTTTTTCATCTCTTCTCAGGTGGAGATCAGACTAAAGCTGCTTCACAGACTGTCTCTAAAAAGACAGTGGAGAATGGAAACGATGGTCTGACCGCAGAGGAGATTATTGAGAGGAACCGTGCCAAGTTCATCAGCAAGCAGTTGGGTGGGGGAAAACCCGAGAAGACCACCAGGTAGGAGACATGTGAAACTGTGTGAAAATGCATTGCAGATGAAGCCACTTTTGATTGATCACTAAATAACTTCCACTTTAACTTTAACCATCAAGTTGAGTTCTAGACCAGGGGTTTTCAAACTTTTTGTGTGTGTGGACCACTATTTGTAATCATGAATTTTCGTGGACCATCTCATAATACACATAATAAAATATGTCTAAACATTCCAAGTCCTAACTGAATTAATCCACACCTCTAAATAGGCTTACTAGCACTAAAACTATAACTGGTCATCACATCAGTACAACAGGCTTGTTAAAAGAGAGTTTACTGCACACAACGGCTGCCACATATTTCATTTATTTATTTACTCAAGTGCCCGACGGCATAATCATGTTCATTTGAACAACAGGCTTATTTCCATAGCAATGGAGTATGAAATCTATACAGTAATAAGAACCCTTGGATATAGTCAACATTTCAAAACCTTTGGCGATTTTAAGGGATTATTAATCTTCAGAGATTTACAAGTCCTCAAAAAGTAGGCTTGAGTTTGTCCACTTAACAGCACATCCGCAAAACATTTCAGAAACGCGAGATCAAGAAACTAACTGGAAATTAAAATAATAACAGGCCTTATTCATTCCATTTATAAACATTTCGTTTCCTATAACTGGCTATAAAGGCTATGCGTGTTCATGTGATAATGAGAACATATTTGCCTCCTGCCCTATACACATTTAATGAAAACACAGTAGGCCTAACATTACTCCAGGCTAAAAATAAATAAAAAAGTCAAAAGGAAAAGCCATTGGAGTCTATTTGCCAGCCCGATATGAACGTAATATCCTCCTTTGTCCCCCTCCACATCTTTCCCTTCCTCTTTTTATCGTCTGTCTAATATAGGCCTATATTAAAAACAAACAACTAAGTAAATGCTCACCTAACCTGTTGCTATCCACCGATCCATGTTGTGGTTCTGACGGCACTGAACTTGAACGTCACCGCCGAGCGCCACTAGCCTATTTTAGTAATCACATAACTTGACAATTTAACTTTCCATTGCGACTTTATATATCACAATTCTGAGGGGAAAAAAGTCGCAAGTATCTTTTTAATTGTTTTATTTCATTTCGGAAACAAGCTTCCTTAATAAACTCTCCTGATCTTTAAAGTTTTTATTGCTGTTATATTTCACAGTAAGTCCCCTAAACCCCAGAAGCCAAAGGGGAAGGCAAAGCGGGTGTGGGATATGGGTGGGAGGAACACTGGAGATCTGGACTACAGTGGAAGCAATGGCAACAACTACAGTGACGCACAGACACAAGACCATGAGGCCTCAGCTGAACCGGTGAGCAGTCCAGATTTAAGGCCCGGGTCAAGTTACCTTCATTTATATAGTGCTTTTTACAATACAGATTGTTTCAAAGCAGCTTTACAGTGATAATAGGAAATTATTGCAACACAGATTGTTTTGGCTGTACAGCAGCTCTTGAAGAAAGCCGTTGTCTAGCTTAAGTCCTGGATTGATTCATTTCCGTTGTCAAAATTAACTTAGGGGCTTTCAACTGAAAACAGAAACCTTTGAATGCCTTCTGGCTGTTCATTTACACGACAGCAGCGTTTTGGTGGCCTGAGGGCGCAAACTTTGAAGTAGGTTTCAAAGTGCAAGTTTTTGAAGACGGGTTTTGAAAACTATGTCATCTCCACGTAAACTTCAGAAACGTGAATCTGTGAAACCCGTGACGGCATGCATATGCATATTATGTGTTTAGTCTATAGTCTTTCTTTACAAAGTGACGTTGCCAATTACTACAATTACTGAGACCCTCGCATGGTCTCTGCTGACACTTCAGGGCTGTATTGTGGTCGTGTCCAGGCGCAGGTCCTTCATCTCATCTGGATACGGCCCGGATCCGGCTGACTAAAGTAAACCTCTGAATAAACAGAGAAACTAATATTAGCATAGATGCCATTCTTCTTATGATGCAACAAGTACATCACGTGTTTTGGAAAGTGTTCCCGGTTCCGGTTTACCTAATTTATGCAGCCTGATTATCATTTTACATGATTTGAATTATAATAGAAATGTATAGTATGTATGCCAGGTTAAAGAGATGTGTTTTTTTTTTTAAATTTAATTTTATTTAAACTGACAGTGTGTCTGCTTCCCGAACAATGCTAGGAAGACCCGGGTATACTTAATGTTCCACGTTCCGCTCCGTCTCGCACACAGCTGTATCTGCTCCGCTTTAAAGTATCCTCGACCGCAGACAAGCGCGGATGGACGTGTTTGACACATGCGCAGAACAGTTGTTTTTCTATACTCTACAAGACGTCAGAGGGCAGCAATGAGTCGTGTCATTGACAGGACATTCGCCCAGCTTTACTCCTACTAAAAAATGTATTCAAATTCACTGCACCTTCTTTTTCTAGCATGCACAAACATCTTCATATTCAATATTAAAGAGATAGTTCACTCAAAAATATTACAAGTTTGGTATGACATGAGAGTGAGTAATGAAAGAATTTTCATTTTTGGGTGAACTATCCCTTTATAGGCTGCCAAAAATGTAATTTATAGGGTTTTTAGATAATTTTAAATGAATTGCAGATGGAATTGTCTGTGTTCCTCTCAGCTGATCCAGGTGGATTCAATGAAAGGTGACCTGAAAGGTGTCGATTATGAGTCCTCAGATGATGATGATGATGATGATGATGGTGAAGAAGTGGAGGAGGAGAGGGTTGTGGTGCCAGACATGAAAAAGAAAGGGTAACATTTTAAAATCTCGTTTCTGTTCTTTCAACACTGTCTCACAACATTCAATTTCTTCATCTGAACTTGCTGCTGCTGAATGTGTCTTGGTTTGAATCCTAAGATAGTGATTCGGTGTGCGTTTCTCTGCAGAGCTAAAAAGGGTGGTTTCGGGGGAATGTTTGGGATGCTGAAAGGCCTGGTGGGATCTAAGAATCTGACTCAGGAGGACATGGAGCCAGTTCTGGACAAGATGAGGGACCACCTTATTGGTATGACATCGCTCTTGCTCCATGGCACCTCATTCAATACACTTGTTTACAATTTGTTTTTAATGATATTGTTACAGGGTTCCTATAGTCATGGACAAACTGGAAATATTGAGGATTTTTTTTAGATTGTGTTTTTCAGGCCTGGAAAAGTCATTGCAATGAAAGAGACATTTTGACTCTTCATATTTCTAGTTATATTTCTACTAACATATGTAATTGCACAAATGTGTGCTAGGGAATTTGTGTAAAAGTTTACAGGAAAACAGTGTAAAAATGTTAACTAGAATAAATAAAAATAAAACGATTAAATAAAAGGGAAAAAATTAAGTAGAAAGAAATTAAAAATGCAGGTAATATAGGTTGAAAAGGGCAGAACAATTTGTGATTAAAATAATATGATTAAAGTAAATAAATTTGATTTAATAAAGACCTGTTTAAAAAATATATATATATATATATATAAATACATCCAAAAAACTGTACTATAGTTAAAGTATAATAAAAAATAAAGTAAATACGAATTTGAGTTAAATAAAAATATGTATTAAATAAAAAAAAGTGTTTATTAATAAATACATCAAACAATACAGAGCTATAGGTAGAAAAAAGTGTGTGTGGGGGGGTGTAAATAAAGAAATAGATTAAATTAATAAAGATTAAAATAAATAATTGATATAAATAGTACATCTACAAGTAGTATATAGGTTGAAAAGGTAGAAGAAACAAAAGTTAAAAATATGAAAAGTAGATTTTTAATAAAAAAAATTCAATAAAATAGCTCTAACAGTACAGTACTATAGGTAGAAAAATTGACAAAATTAAATTACAAAAAAATACATCGAACAGTACGGTAACATAGGTAGAAAAGAAGTGTAATAAATAATTTAAAGGTGCACTATGTAACTTTTGATGCTTTAGCGGTTAATGAACAAAATTGCATGTATAAAAACAGTAAATTATGCATAATTACATGCAACTAACCCTAAACCAAACCCTAACTCTTAAGCAAGTGAATGTGTATGATTACTGAGTCTGTAACAAGGACACCTTAAATTGAAGTATAACCCAGCCTACATTTATAACTGGGTCAAGCTAGCTGCAATTTGAATTTTGTCTCTTGTTCTTCTAGCCAAGAATGTAGCAGCCGAAATATCCTCCCAGCTCTGTGAGTCTGTGGCCAAGAAACTGGAAGGCAAAGTCATGGGCACTTTCACCAGTGAGTACAACACACACACACACACCCCTGCCGAACAGCCCGTGCAAACAAGAGCCTTCCCACAGAAATGTGCACGTTCTCACGCCAGCACCTTGAGTGCACGTCTCTTCTCTTGTTTTCTGGCCTTCCTGGATAAATGTTCCTCTGCTGTCTCCTGTCCAGCTGTGGCCTCTACAGTAAAGCAGGCTCTACAGGACTCTCTGGTGCAGATCCTGCAGCCCAAGCGGCGTGTGGACATCCTGAGGGACGTGCTGGACGCTCGATCTCAGCGCAAACCCTTCGTCATCACCTTCTGTGGGGTCAACGGCGTCGGCAAGTCCACCAACCTCGCCAAGGTGAAGTTCGTTTGAAAAAGAAAAAAACGTGCTTGTTGAAGTTTAAGGTCTGGAATACCTGGAAAGCTATTGTTGAAAAGTGCTTGAAATTTAAAAGGAATATGTGTGTGTGGTTTGCATGGCCTGAGAAGCAAATGCACTATGATTTCTTAAAGTGTCTTCTGCTCACCAAGGCTGCGTTTATTTGATTAAAAAGACAGTAAAAATATAAATATTGTGAAAAAAAATGGTTTCTATTTGAATACATTTTAAAATGTAATTTATTCCTGTGATCAAAGCTGGTGTGTGGTGGCGTTCCGGCGCACTATGGCTGCCGTGGCATCATCCCGGTGGTGCTGCACATTGGTGGTGTTTGAGGAGATTCCCTCTTCCATATGTAAAGCGCTTTAAGTGTCAAGAAAAGCGCTATACAAATGTAACAACTTATTATCATTAAAGCTGAATTGTCAGCATTATCATCACTCCAGTCTTCAGTGTCACATGATCCTCCAGAAATCATTGTAATATGCTGATTTGCTGCTCAGTCAATATCGGTGTTCAATTATTAATGATGTTTTTTTTATTATTATCTATGTTAAAAAGTAAAAACAATATTTATATTAGCAAAAATTGGAAAACTTTACAATAAGGTTTCATTAGTTAACTACTTTATTTAACATGAACTAAGAATAAACAATACTTCTACAGCATGTATTAATCTTAGTTAATATTAATATCTACATTTACTAATACATTATTAAAATCAAAGTTTGTATCGGTTAACATTAGTTAGCCCACTTAAATCTAACATGAACAAACAATGAACCTCTGTATTTTTATTAACTAACATTTAACTAACAATGATCATTACATTTGTTACAGTATTTATAAATCTTTGTTAATGTTATTTGGTTAATTAACTAATGTTACCTTATTGTAAAGTGTTACCGAAAAAATATATAAAATAACAGCTTAATATTTTTTTTTCAGGATTCTTTGATGAATAGAATGTTCAATGAACAGGATTTATTTTAAAGTCTTTTGCACCATTTCTCATGTCTTTACTGCCACTTGATCAATTTAATGCATCCTTGCTGAGTAAAAGTATTAATTTCTTTTCTTTTTTTGAACGGTAGTGCATCACAATTTCCGCAAAAACTTTTCCGTTTTCAATATTGCTAATAATAATAAATGTTTCTTGAGCAGTAAATCCGCATATTGAATAAAATCTAAGGGTCATGTGCCTTTTTCTTCTTGTACAGATCTCTTATTGGCTGATTGAGAACGGCTTCTCGGTGCTCATCGCGGCGTGCGACACGTTCCGCGCGGGTGCGGTGGAGCAGCTGAGGACTCACCAGCGGCGTCTGAACGCTCTGCACCCGCCGGAGAAACGCGCAGGACGCCCCGCCGTACAGCTCTTCGAGAAGGGGTACGGCAAGGACGCTGCTGGGATCGCCATGGAAGCCATTGCCTTCGGTAAAATCCACGTGATTTTAATGAAACAAATGAAACGTTTCCAAGGACTCATTGGTTAACGTATCTCTCTTTCTCCAGCTCGTAACCAGGGGTTTGATGTGGTGTTGATCGATACAGCTGGCCGTATGCAGGATAACACCCCTCTGATGACGGCTCTAGCGAAGCTGATCGCGGTCAACACCCCCGACCTGGTCTTGTTTGTGGGAGAAGCGCTGGTGGGCAATGAGGCTGTGGATCAGCTGGTAGGTGTAATGCCAGATATAGTCTATAGATGGCACTGCTTTATAGGGTTGTATAGAGTGGTGCAGGTATGACGTCACTTTGTAGGCAAAACGCAGAAGCGGGTTAGCATTTTAGCACTTCCGTGAAGTCAATGGGTTTTGGTTAAATGGCTGAAATAAGGTCTGTGGTGAACACAAGCCCAAAACCCTTACACGTTTTATTCTAATGCATAAAATACATCCGTATTACCCCACTCGTGATTTTTTTCTTAAGCTGTTACGGGTCTTGAAAAAAGCGGTTGCTAACAAGTGGCTAAATGGGAATTCTTGAGGAGATTAAACGTCATCACGCTGAACAGGTGAACTCGTTATGCTTAAAAGTGTGCTCTTATAAACTATTCTAATGTTCTGGGGAAATGTTTTTAGATGATACTGAAAGAGTTGTCGGAAGCTATGCGATGGTGACGTTGAAGTCGAGCGACCGTGGTGTAGTTCGTTTATAGCCTACCTTAGCTTTTTACTTCTGGCGACTGCATTTAGGCTTCAAAATTCATAAAAGTTGTTCATCTGTGATAATTATCTTGATCGACCAAACGTGCAAGTATCACAAACCATTTTTGATCACAGAGCTTGTTTTTTAGTGATAATCCAAAAGCCTATGGGAAAATCCTATTTTTGTAGAGGGAAACAGCGTTGGCCTGGAAAGTGATGTCATATCTGCACCACTATATTCAAATTGTATGTTTCTGGTTAATAACTGGGAGACAAAAAGTGTTTTTGCACTAGGGGGCGCTTGAGGGTTCTGAAATAGTGGGCTGCAAGGGTTAACAATTCACTGGAGGAGTATTTCAGTGAATTATGACTTTAATGATGCTTTTCCTGCTTTTATTACATTAAAGTTTTTACTTTTTTATAGAAATTGATACTTTTATTCAGCAAGGATGCATTAAATATAATAAGCCTTTACTGTCACCTTTCATCTGTTACTAAAGATTTCTATTTTAAATAAATGTTGTTCTTTTGAACTTTCTATTCATCAAAGAAACCTGAAAAAAATGTATCACGGTTTCCAGAGAATATGAAACACAACTCTGCAACATTGATGATAATAATAAGAAATGTTTCTTGAGTAGCAAATCAGTATATTAGAATGCTTTCTGAAGGATCATGTGACACTGAAGACTGGAGCAGTGCTATTTTAGTATTATTTTTAGATTTTTTTTTTTTTTTAGATATTCAGTTATATAGATATTCAATATATATTCATTTTTTTTATTTTAACGTTTTAGAAATATTGTTGGAGGACTGTATTGTCTGTATTAATTTTTGTTTTAGTTTGATATATTTTAGTACGTCTAGTTTAACTAAATAAAAAATGGGAAATGTTAATTTTAATTTATTTTAAATGAAAACATTTTTATTCTGTTATAATTTTTAAAATTGTAAAATATTTCGCAATATTGCTGTTTTTATAGTATTTTTGATCAAATAAATAAACCTCAAGAGATTCGTTTATGTATAATAATGATATTGATAACCTTTAACAATTAATTAAATTGATAACACACAAGGAAAAGTGAACGCAGGATAATTCAGCCAATTACAAACAGTGTCTTTTTTTTAGGACCCATTTTTAGGTCATCCTACATGCTATGTTCTGTTTCTATTGGATCCACTTGAATGTGGGAAGTCGATGTCAGAAACCAGTCCTGACATTCATAACACGTTCAGATCTGTTAATATTAATATTCAGTCTGTAATGCATGGATGTTTACTGCATTTTCGTAGGTGAAATTTAATCAAGCCCTGGCTGATCATTCCAAGACTGACAAACCCAGGCTTATCGATGGCATTGTTCTCACCAAGTTCGACACCATCGATGACAAGGTACGACTGATTGAATCCTTAAGTTCTTGTGAAATGAACCTCGATTAAGAACTTCCCATGTATCCTGTAGGTGGGCGCCGCCATCTCCATGACCTACATCACGGGTCAGCCCATCGTGTTTGTGGGCACCGGGCAGACGTACAGCGATCTGCGCAGCCTCAACGCCAGGGCTGTGGTCAGCGCGCTCATGAAGGCCTGAGCTACAGCTACCGCTCTCAGCTTCCTGTGAATGCAGACAAGCCTATGTGTTTCTTTTGGTTTACTACAGGTTTAACTGAAATTCAGTTTATATTTAGGAGCCCTCTTGTGTTTTGTTCCAGGAGAAAAAAAAAAGTGTTTTGATTCAGTTTAATGAGTGGAAAAAATAACATTTGACTTGATCTCACCTCAGAAACCGTTTTTGATTGACACGCAACACAGCCAATCAGAGAGCAGCAGCTACAAACGCTCGTTTAGATCTTTCATTCAAGATGAGAATGAGATGAGGAAAGTATTTTTGCACTTTTCTGCCTCTCTTCGCTACGATCAAGTGTTCTCATGTGCGCTTCTCCGCAAAAGAAGAAAAAAGACAGATTGAGGTGTTATTCAAATGTTATAAAAGAAATCTAATATATTCTAAATGTATTCTGTCTACTTTTTTATTTGATTTAATTGTAGGTATGTTCAGAAGATGGCCAGCCACCCCAAACTGTCTCAAGAATTCACTACCATAGTGCCTCAGCTCATTACATTCGCAGTTTTTCAGAAAACTGCTTTTCCTCATTCTTCCTTTTTTTACTCAGGCTTTTCATGTCACTTGATATGAAAGTTATTAAAAGTTATTTAAAGATTTGGTGCTTGAGGTTTAAAGGCCAAGGTCTGAGAGAGGCACCTCAGCAAAGAGATGTAGAACGCTGCGTATACCAAACTATCTCAATCCCTAAAACAACTTACATTTGTTTTAATTCATTAGTAACTTTACTGCCATTTTCTTTTCTTTCAGATCCCTTCATGCTTTTATTTTAGAACAAAGTCAGGTTTTAATTCTCCTCATATTAATTTGCGCTAGCACAATGGCAAGACTGGAGAGCTTCGTCGAGAAGAAATGTTGTACTTTAAGAATGTGTAATATTTCTTAAATAAAGCTGCTATAATAGCCTGTAATGAGCTGTTTTGTTTGGTAGGCTGCTGGGAGTTGGTTTCCTGTACAGTACCGGTATGTTCACCACATCATTTTGAATGAAATAAGACAAATAGACATGCCTGTTACATTGCAAAAACAAACATACAGCATGACTGATGAGGTGTTACTCCCCGAATCATAACTTTAATAGGCCGGGGCTTATGAATCAGTCAAAAAGAATCACAAACTACCGGTTTAAATCGTTATACTCATATCCATTAGGGTGGTGCTTACCGAGAATCATCTGACTGTGTTTGTGATGGAGCAGTTATGCATTTTTCAAATAAACATTTGGGTGTAGTGTAAGTTCTGTTCAGTATGTAGATGCTGCTGTTCTCTCTCACCATATCGTGCAATGCAAAAGTACGCTATTTTCAGTGAAAGTGCAAGACTGATTCATCAGCCGCTATAGATAACCAACTATCTCCGCATCCACTCGTACAGTGTTAAAAATAAGGTGGATATACTGTATGTAATTCCCTGCTTCTATTTGCTTTCAGAAATGACAACACATTTGGTACCAAACAGATTATTTATTTTAAAATCGCATATAAATACCAAAAACATTTGTGGACAGAGATGCTTAGTGTTAAAATACAAAAAGTTTATAAACTGTTTACTTTTTTCTTTTTTTTTTAAGAGCATTACTGGCCAAGTATTTAAGACTATAAATGGGAACTAACTGTCCAAGTGCAATAACATGTGTTGAAAGTTGTGTGGCTTGAGAGGAATGATGGCATTATATCTTTATTAACCTGTCTCGTGACAAGTTCAAGTAGATTCATGGAAGCTGAAATGCAGATTTAGTTGTAAAAGAAATGCCCTGAGTCATATTTCAACCAATTAACATACACACAAACTACAGGTTAAAAGTTTGGAATAAAGATTTTTTTTAAAATGTTTTGAAAAGATTATGCTAACCGAGGCAAATATTTTTTTTTTTTTTTTGTGAAAAATACAAAACAGTAATATTGTGAAATACTACAATTTAAAATAACTTTTCTATTTGAACATATAAAATGTAATTTATTCCTGAGATGCAAAGGTGGATTTTCAGCATCATTCCAGTCTTCAGTGTCACATGATCCTTCCGAAATTGTTATAATACACTCAGTTATTGGTAAATAATTATTAATAATGGTTATTATCAGCATTAAAAACAGTGCTGCTTATTTTTGTGAAAAATTATACTTTTTTCAGAATTCTTTGACAAATAGAAAGTTCAAAAGAACAGCATTTATTTGAAATTAAATCTTTTGTAACAAATGTGTTAATGAATCCTTGCTTAATTAAAGGATCACGTGACACTGCTGAAATTCAGCTTTGCGTCACAGGAATAAATTACATTTTAAAATATATTACAATAGATAACTGTTCTTTTAAATTGTAATAATATTTCATAGTATTACTATATACTGTATTTTGATCAAAATAAAAGCCTTGGTGAGAATGACGTAAATAAAAAAAGAAAACATAATTATTCCAAATGTTTGACCAGTAGTGTGTGTACTATATAGTGTGTGTAAGCGTGATATGTTTTTTTTATTTTTTATTTCCCTTTTAATTTTGGGATGAAAAATGCCCATGGACATTTACTTTGTTAGGTTGGGTCACTAATTAAATACTGCTGGTGCATTGTGAAAAATGGGAATTGAGAAACCACTACATTTGAAAGCTCATGTTTAAGATCAGACTGGCCCTGAAAATCATTCTTGGTCCAAACTTCAATTACCTCATAAAAAAAAAATCCACAAATTTCTCCTTCACTCACATGAAGAGTTTCATAAACATTTTCTGAGTTGCAGGAGTTCACAGTTTGCCTGGTGGTGTTTTTACAGACGCCTTTCCCGTGTGAAGCGAACCGGTACTGACGGCGCTCGGTTTAAGTATGAGAAAGGAGTCAGTTGTGCGTGAAGATCTGGTCATACCAGACCTGTGCGGCGGAGCTGTGGACATGTTCTCAGACTGCCACTTGTGTCACGAGTGGTAGTCTGGACAGAGAGACAGGAAGAGCTACAATGAAGATCTCATTACAACAGAAGCATTTCATCACAGGAAGCCACAGCACACATGGGCTCAAGTGAAGAAGAGTACAGTGAGTTTAGTGTGTATGTGAGGTGTACATAGGTGTAGTGAGTTTAAAACAACAACAGAAGCCCTCGTGCTGCGTTCAGGTCTATGATTCTATCGTTCTAGAAGCATGCATTTAAGGAAAGGAGGAAAAAGGCGTCACCATGCTCCAGTCAAATGCCCAAATTGCCTTTAGCATGCAAGCTAGGCAACAACACGAAAGCCGTCCTAACCTTGCAGGAGGTTCTTCTGGGTCGTAAAGCCATTTTGACTTTCTTCGCCTTGTGAGATGGGAGATCCTGAATGAATCAAGCAAATGAATAGGTGAAAAACCTCAAACATTGTATGTAACGTGTCAAAAAGTGAAGCCCAAGCTTACCCCAACCGTTGGTCACTACGTCCCGGTCCACATCCCGGTTGCAAATCTCATTGGCCAGCCGCTCGAAGTACTCCGGCAGGTCGGCGTATTCGTTGCCGTAAGAGATGACCTTAATGCCCTTGTCCAGCATGTTATCTCGAAGCTTTTTGAATTCGCCCACGTCCTCTCGCCGCACTAGCATGAAATGCTCAAGGTCAGACTTGTGTTTGACCGCCTCGAGAAACAGTGCCTGGAAGGTGGTGTCGTCCACTGTCCTCCCGCAGCCCAGGAACACAAAAGACTTGGTTTCGTAGAGTTTCTGGATCTCTCTCTGCAAAAACAATATTCAAAAAATCTAAGAATTATGAAAAAGTTCATGATGATTTCATTTGGTTTTGAAAAACATTTATAGCATTTTCAATAAATGTTTATTTTCAAAAAACATTAAATACATCTTTCAAGGTAAAAATGATTCATTCATAAATTATTATGATTCATTTTATTTTTTAATAATGCAATTTAATCTCACCACATGACTTCGTTTTGGTGGACTAAAGTTGTTCAAGTATTAAGCAAATGTTACTACATTTTGTTTGAAATACTTAAATTTCAAAAATGCTGAACTACTTAAGGTTTTGTTTTCAATAATTTTTTTTAAATGGCTTTTAGGGGAGCACAATTTAGGTGAAATATTGTGATTGTAAATAAATATGTCTATTTAATAAATAATAATAATAAATAAAAAATAACTAAATAAAAACAAAATAAATTTTAATATTGTAATATATAAAAATAGAGCATTTAAGAATGTTTTTTTATTTTCATTAGAACTGTAAAATTGCAATGGTAATATTTATGGCTGTCTTAAGTTCTGCATTTTCAAATGTCAATTCTTTTATTATAAATTATTTAGGCATGAACAATTTTTTTTATTTCATGTGCCCTCATAATCTTCAATCAAAATAACTTCCCTCTCCCTCTTGCATCAACATCTCTTCTTTGTGAGGGCGGGACAACCTGTCACTCATTTGAGATCACAGTAGTAGCAAACCACAACCATCCAATCAATTCCTGACAAAATAAGAGTCCCACCCTGTTTCATTTGGATATACGTTACAATGGGGAAGAAAAGACGATCGCAACTTCCATTTCATGCTGTCCCTTTCATTTTGTTTGAAAACCACAAGAATAAGTGCTTCTCTTTTGTTTTTAATTGCTTCTCATTACAAGGATGGGTGGATGTTGTGTTTCCAATGCAGGTTAAAGAGTGGCAAACTCAGATCAGATGCAGAGATAGATTTCATGTAGAGCAGGATTTACTGTGAAGTGTGAACCGAGTGTCATGAACTGCTCATGTAAGAACTACACTCGGAAACACGCAGCATATATATGTATTTAATCAAATCCCACTTTATGCCACTTCAACAACAACAACAAAAATCAAATGAATTTTAATTCAGAAATTAAAACATGCACATCATAGAAGAGGTGTGTTCAAATTTATTTTGTAGGCATTTTTGAATAAATTAACTGATCAGACAAAAAAAAAAATGTGTTACATGATTGACCATCAATATATTATTTTATGCTGATTTTACTGCTTTTATCATATAAACTTCATATAATGCTGAAATAGTGGGCTGCAAGGGTTAACAGCTCACTGGAGGAGTATTTCAGTGAATTATGACTTTAATGATGCTTTTGCTACTTTTATTAAGTTGAAAAGGTTTTTTCTTTTTTATAGAAATTGATACTTTTATCCAGCAAGAAGTCCAGCATTACATGTAATAAGTCTTTACTGTCACTTTTCATCTGTTACTAAAGATTTCTATTTTAAAAAAAATGTTGTTCTTTTGAACTTTCTATTCATCAAAGAAACCTGAAAAATATTTATCACGGTTTCCAGAGAATATGAAACACAACTCTGCAACATTGATGATAATAATAAGAAATGTTTCTTGAGTAGCAAATCAGTATATTAGAATGCTTTCTGAAGGATCATGTGACACTGAAGACTGGAGCAGTGCTATTTTAGTATTATTTTGAGATTCTTTTTTTTTTTTTAGATATTCAGTTATATAGATATTCAGATATTCAATATACATTCATTTTTTAATTTTAACGTTTTAGAAATATTGTATCATGAAATGTCTGTATTGTTAAATTTTTTTTAATCTATTTTAGTACATCTAGTTTAACTAAATAAAAATGGGAAATGATAATTTTAATTTATTTTAAGTATGTTTTCATTTTTATTCAAGGACTGGACAGAGAACAACAAAAACTGCTACAAAAGGGAGTATCTCTTCAGACCAGAATGCTTTGGTTCACCGTGTCCTTCACACCAGTGAACGGTCAACTTCCAGTGGTGTGACTTTATTTTCTCCTAAGAGCAGAAAACATTTACTCACCATGACTTCTGTGTTCCTCAGAACATTCTGGTAGCCAGCAGGATGCAGTACAATACCACTGGGGTTGGTGTAAACACCGTGAATATGGAGTACACTTAGTCTTCTCTTCTCCTGAGCCCACTCCAGAACCTGCACACACATGCATTTCATAATCCACTGATCCCAATCCGGTTCCCACTAGGTCCAGCTGCTTTTAATGACTGTGGGTTCTAATCAAGAGGCATCTGATGGAAAAGGTGCATAAACACCCAGCCTAAAGGCCACACTATGGAAAACCACACACGGCCTGATTAATAAAGACAGAGAACTGAACATGCAGTCACTTGTGTTTCAGAGGGCCCTTCAGGTGAGCTGCTGTAGAGCCTACATGCACTAATGCACTACATGACGCTTGGCCGGGGACCATAAGGCTGATTTTATGGCTAATAGCTGAAGCTTTCACTACTCTGCTGAAGGAAATTTATGGCCAAAAGCAAACAGAGATGAACCCAGTGCCCTGAACATCTGAAGAACATAATTTCACAAATTGATTTCATTATTTTTAGTTTAAACTTAAAGCAACTGATGATCTGATGATAAGTATTATTATACAAGTCTTCATGGTCACTTCTTCATTTGTTTTTTTGTATCTGCCAGTGACTGTTTATGTTGCAGAGTGGAATTCTCCTCGGAGATAAATCAATGCAATTCATAGACTAAATCATTGAGCCCTAGATGATGATGTCACATTGCAGATGGACTTTGAGATCCTATTGACCAGTCAAAACTGTTAAGAATTAGAATTACGATTTACAAATGTAAAAACGGCATTGGTGAATAAACCTCATATCTCCATTTGATCCTCAAACTGTCAGTCAAACCTCATAACTCCACCCACCCTCTATCATGAATGAAGAGTTTCGAATTTATTTGAATAGTGGAGAAAAGTCTTAGTCTGGTGTGTGCCGTCTAGTTGTAGCCAATATACTGTTTTAATTATCCTGTGCATAGCACTTCATCTTTTATATCATGAGATTTTGTCCAAATGTATTCAACAACAAGAAAAACTGAGCACCCACACAGCTACAATAAACTTTAGTAACTGTAAGTTGATAAAAACATAATGCTATGCACTTACTGCCTCAGATGTGGCCGTTACAATGACAGACAGAAATATCTGTCATTCGCTGGTCAAAAACCTTGTAACTCCATCTGAGCTTGATTTTCATAAAATGTTAATATTGTAAATGACACATGCATGGTTGACCATATATGAAGCCACAATATCAACTTTGATGCCACGGTGTATTAGTTTATTTAAAAAACATGAGATTTCTCTCTCAAAAGGTTGTACGAACCCTGAAAAGCATTCGACTATTTCTGCCGCAATACCATTGTTACAGTTAGCGATACTACATTAAATCCAAGGTGAGAGTTGGTGATTTGTAGACTGAAAAGCCTTCTTTAACTTAATGGCACAATGTTTGTCATGGTTTCCACGTCAGCGCTTTCTGATCTGTAGCTGTGGGGTTTATAACAGGGAATTCTGCGCTGAATTTGAATGCCTCTCTCTAGATCTCGATTCAATGTTATTAATTCTGCAGTGAATTCAAATTCTTTCTAACTCTTAGCACTGTGTAGTAACTAGGGCTGGGAGAAAAAAAATCGATTCACCTGGCTATCGTGATTTTTTTTTTTTTACGATTCTAAAATTGTTTGTTTTTTATTCCAGAATCGATCAAAATTCAAATTCAATTGCTTTATTTTTGTCCTTGCTTGTAGATGAGTTTGAAAGAAGTTAGCCACTTTCGTTCCAATAGAGGATGAAATGTGTTGTGTGACGTAATATCCCAAGTGGACCCGTGGAAGAGACGTGAGACTGAAAGCACTGAAAAAAGTGCTGTATAAGTGTATGATTTAACTTTTCCTGATATAGTGTTAAAAAAATTGCAATATCTAATCGCAATACTTAAAGAATCTCAATTCTTTAAAAAAACGCAATAAATATCGTATCGGCACAAGTATCGTGATAGTATTGAATCGGGAGATAGGTGTATCGTCCCAGCCCTAGTAGGAATGGTGTTGCTAGATTGAGAAAGACTGTTCTGAGCTCGCGCTGCATTGTCGATTATTGTTCTGAGCTGATAAATGGTCCGCGCTGCGCAGCTCAAATGAATAGCCCGGTTTCGTTCGCTTTTTCTCATATGCAACATTTCTGTTATGCAGCTCTTATCAGTTGGGCAATGTGGTGGTCCAGTGTGACCTCTAACAAACTTTAGTCGCACAGGCAGGAAAAAGGGTCAGCAGTCTGGAGCCATGATATATCTACCTATTTGACCATATTGTGTTAATATCTGAATGTCTCAAGTTTTACATTAAGTGTGAGTAGGCTACTACTTTAAATATAATATCCAGTTTTAATATGCCATTTGAAGCAATGCATGTTAGTACAATTTTGCTATTTTAATGCTTAGTGGTGTGCCGTGGGATTTTTTACTTATCAAAACTGTGCAGTGGCAAAAAAAGAAAAAGTTGGGAAACACTGGTTTAGATTATTAAAGTATCTTCTTTCATTGATGCTAAATGTATGCATTGACTGAATCCAAATCAAAAAGCTACAGTTTAGGAAACATAGCAGGTACCTTCTTCTCATCTGTGAGATCCAAAGACTCCAGCTTGGTCCCTTGGTGGGCAGCATAAATCTCTAACAGGTTGTCAAAGTTGGTGGTGAGGACCAGGGCGCCGCTCTCCATCAACTGCAGCACAGAGCGGAGGAGATGCTTCCCAACGTTCTCCATCTTACACTCCAGGTCATCAAACACCTCGTAGAGGCAGTCTTTAAAAAAGGTGGAGCGTACATTTCCCGTCCGCTACAGAAAACGCAAGAGGTGAAAAAGAAATCTGAGATGTTTGGAAAAACAAAACTACTTCAGATGTATTTAAATAACTCCTTTATTGGAGTGTACGACAACGTTACATACACTGCTTTTAGAAGGGAATATACACATTATCTTGAAATGACACAGAAATGTGCTCTATGGAACACAAAAGATACCAAGTACTTAATTCATATATTTAAGCAAAAATTGTAGGCAATTAAATTAGCTTGATATGTACGTTTTCTGTGGTGCACTGATAGTAGGAATCTCAAAAGAAACAGAAGTACTTCCATTTCAGTCAGTAAAGTGTTAATTAGACACTGTACATGATTTGATTTCAAACACTGGAAAGTATGAGAGATTGTGTAGAGAGCGCGGAGAATAGAGTAGTTCTGACAGCAGTGCCCTTGTCCTGGTCAGACTCAATCTCATTACCCTGAGCTGAATTCATTCTCTGAGCTTGGCCGAGGCACATGTAAAACCAGAGAGAGAGAGAGGCTGCTATGAATAGCTTGCAGAATCCACTTTCTCAGGAAGAGGCTAATTATCAGCACCTCCACACCTGCTGTGTACTAATGCCTCTGATCTTAGGGGTGTAGGTGTCTTTTAACTGATTACACCTGGTATTAACATCCGTCTCGGTCGTCTGAACACATGTGGTCAGTGCTAAACAGATTTAAACCACGCAAACGAGATTTACAGGGCCCAAGGCAATTTAAATGTACACGTTATGAATTAAAAATGTGCATGTAAAGTCTTTTTACGTGTGTGTTCTGTGAAGAATTGCCTATGACTTGGTTTGTTGTGTTGACAAAATGAGACGTTGTGCATCAAAGTTTCAGTGGGAAAAAATTTATGAAATGTTGTAAAAGGAGGGCAGACACACACGGCAGGATGACTGAAAGTGTTTTAAAAATGTAAAGTTCAAGTTAATTCCTGTCACACCTTGGCAGCAAAAAACGTGGCAGCTGTTTAAAGTCTATAGTCAGTGTAGAGCATATTTCATTATTGACGGGAATGAAAATGAGGCTGATGGATAGAAGTAAAGTGTTCAATGGATTGTACGGTTGTTTAAAAACATACAGATTGTTCAGTTGAGGAAACATCTTTCCAAAAACTTTTCAGCAGACAAAAAACACGTGATCTAGAATACAGCACATGCCAATATAAAGACTGTAAATCTATCCCTCACAGCCTTGTTTCATTCATGTAAAATTCAATGTTATCTATTGATTTATTTGTCTGGAGCCCTGATGTAGGTAGTCAGTGAAAAATAACAGCATTGAGCAACAAGCACTGAGAAAAAAGATTAACAATCATATTTGGAAGGTTTTGGACTTTTTTTGTGCTTATCAACATGCAGTAACTCGATATCTTTGAAGTCTGAACCATAAAAAAAAGTATGAATGTCTCAGGCATGACTTTCATGCTCAAACATGTTAATGCTATTTTGACAGGCATCCTCCGACTTGCAGCGAGCATTACAAAGCATGCCGAACTAAAGAAATATACAGGTCCTTCTCAAAAAATTTGCATATTGTGATAAAGTTCATTATTTTCCATAATGTAATGATAAAAATTAAACTTTCATATATTTTAGATTCATTGCACACCAACTGAAATATTTCAGGTCTTTTATTGTTTTAATACTGATGATTTTGGCATACAGCTCATGAAAACTCAAAATTCCTATCTCAAAAAATTAGCATATAATGAAAAGGGTCTCTAAACGAGCTATAAACCTAATCATCTGAATCAACTAATTAACTCTAAACACCTGCAAAAGATTCCTGAGGCTTTTAAAAACTCCCAGCCGGTTTCATTACTCAAAACCGCAATCATGGGTAAGACTGCCGACGTGACTGCTGTCCAGAAGGCCATCATTGACACCCTCAAGCAAGAGGGTAAGACACAGAAAGAAATTTCTGAACAAATAGGCTGTTCCCAGAGTGCTGTATCAAGGCACCCCAGTGGGAAGTCTGTGGGAAGGAAAATGTGTGGCAAAAAACGCTGCACAACGGGAAGAGGTGACCGGACCCTGAGTAAGATTGTGGAGAAGGACCGATTACAGACCTTGGGGGACCTGCGGAAGCAGTGGACTGAGTCTGGAGTAGAAACATCCAGAGCCACCGTGCACAGGCGTGTGCAGGAAATGGGCTACAGGTGCCGCATTCCCCAGGTCAAGCCACTTTTGAACCAAAAACAGCGGCAGAAGCGCCTGACCTGGGCTACAGAGAAGCAGCACTGGACTATTGCTCAGTGGTCCAAAGTACTTTTTTCGGATGAAAGCAAATTTTGCATGTGATTCGGAAATCAAGGTGCCAGAGTCTGGAGGAAGATTGGGGAGAAGGAAATGCCAAAATGCCTGAAGTCCAGTGTCAAGTACCCACAGTCAGTGATGGTCTGGGGAGCCATGTCAGCTGCTGGTGTTGGTCCACTGTGTTTTATCAAGGGCAGGGTCAATGCAGCTAGCTATCGGGAGATTTTGGAGCACTTCATGCTTCCATCTGCTGAAAAGCTTTATGGAGATGAAGATTTCATTTTTTAGCACGACCTGGCACCTGCTCACAGTGCCAAAACCACTGGTAAATGGTTTACTGACCATGGTATTACTGTGCTCAATTGGCCTGCCAACTCTCCTGACCTGAACCCCATAGAGAATCTGTGCGATATTGTGAAGAGAAAGTTGAGAGATGCAAGACCCAACACTCTGCATGAGCTTAAGGCCGCTATCGAAGCATCCTGGGCCTCCATAACACCTCAGCAGTGCCACAGGCTGATTGCCTCCATGCCACGCCGCATTGAAGCAGTCATTTCTGCAAAAGGATTCCAGACCAAGTATTGAGTGCATAACTGAACATAATTATTTGAATGTTGACTTTTTTTGTATTAAAAACACTTCTTTTATTGGTCGGATGAAATATGCTAATTTTTTAGATAGGTATTTTGGGTTTTCATGAGCTGTATGCCAAAATCATCAGTATTAAAACAATAAAAGACCTGAAATATTTCAGTTGGTGTGCAATGAATCTAAAATATATGAAAGTTACATTTTTATCATCACACAAAAAACTAGCATATTGTGATAAAGATCATTATTTTCCATAATGTAATAATAAAAATGTAACTTTCATATATTTTAGATTCATTGCACACCAACTGAAATATTTCAGGTCTTATATTGTTTTAATACAGCTCATGAAAACCCAAAATTCCTATCTCAAAAAATTAGCATATTTCATCCGACCAATAAAATAAGTGTTTTTAATAATAAAAAAAGTCAACCTTCAAATCATTATGTTCAGTTATGCACTCAATACTTGGTCTGGAATCCTTTTGCAGAAATGACTGCTTCAATGCGGCGTGGCATGGAGGCAATCAGCCTGTGGCACTGCTGAGGTGTTATGGAGGCCCAGGATGCTTCGATAGCGGCCTTAAGCTCATCCAGAGTGTTGGGTCTTTCGTCTCTTAACTTTCTCTTCACAATATCCCACAGATTCTCTATGCGGTTCAGGTCAGGAGAGTTGGCAGGCCAATTGAGCACAGTAATACCATGGTCAGTAAACCATTTACCAGTGGTTTTGCCACTGTGAGCAGGTGCTAGGTTGTGCTGAAAAATGAAATCAGATGGAAGCATGAAGTGCTCCAAAATCTCCTGATAGTAGATAGTAGAAATTTCTTTCTGTGTCTTACCCTCTTGCTTGAGGGTGTCAATGATGGCCTTCTGGACAGCAGTCAGGTCGGCAGTCTTACCCATGATTGCGGTTTTGAGTAATGAAACAGGCTGGGAGTTTTTTAAAGCCTCAGGAATCTTTTGCAGGTGTTTAGAGTTAATTAGTTGATTCAGATGATTAGGTTAATAGCTCGTTTAGAGACCCTTTTCATGATATGCTAATTTTTTGAGATAGGAATTTTGGGTTTTCATGAGCTGTATGGCAAAATCATCAGTATTAAAACAATAAAAGACCTAAAAATATTTCAGTTGGTGTGCAATGAATCTAAAATATATGAAAGTTTAATTTTTATCATTACATTATGGAAAATAATGAACTTTATCACAATATGCTAATTTTTTGAGAAGGACCTGTATAACGCCAAAGCTGACTGGATTATTGTCTAGCCATGGCCTGTTGTTCTTGAGATGTGAATCCTGGATGCATGTTCAGATTAGCCTCATTTTTTTGCACTGAACTCCAACAGGTAATTTTTTATTCACTGGAGTCTGCTCTGCTCACTTAAGGCTCAAAACTCACACAAGTAGGTTAAATTATTAAAAAACCTGTGGAGATTTGAGAACTTAAAGTTTGAGTAGGCGATGTTTTACATAACTTTTTGTTAAACTGGTTGAAACTTCACTTCTATTATTGATTGCTATCAGGATGTGGTCTAAATATTTTTTAAAAAATTATAAATATCTTTTTTTATATATATATATATATATATATATATATATATATATATATAGCCTAAATGTATATTTAACATATACAATGCAATGATTGGACAAAAAAAAAAATATATATATATATATATATATATATTTATTTATTTTTTGGTCCAATCATTGCATTCAATCCCAATGCAATGATAGGATGTTCTACCTGCCTGTCAACATACAGTATAGCCCCTTTCACACAGCGCGTTGATCCCGGAAAATTGGCGGGAAATTGCCAGAACACAATTGTCAAACGAACCCGGGTCAAATCCCAGGTCACTTCATCCGTGTATTTTCTGGAATCTCTGTCTGAAAGGCGCTTATATTTCCATACGTCTGCACACCATGCTCACGTAGACATCACACGTCATCAGCATGTTCCGTAAGGCTATGCAGAGTTGTAGACACAGTCACCGGGCGGCGTACAGTTCCTCCTGAACCAAAACACGGAGCAGACCGGCCTGGGATCAGAATCAGCTGATTTTCCGCATGATTGGCCCGGACCAGTGAACGGCCGATCAGTCTCACATCTTTCCGATCCGGTTCGTTTTGTTGCCAGCGCCACAGGCAATAACGTCAACTGCGCGTTCTCGCTCTCTTCTCTCCGACAGCGACGTGACACACATCTTCCCCCTCTAACTCACTCGTCTCATTCGCTTAGGTTAAATAGTGCTTGTATTCCCCCTAATTTTAGTCTTTCCCGCAGGTTTCACGCTCACACCACTGATCTATATAAGTGGAGCACACAAGCCGCCTCACACTCTCAACCAGCTTGTGCTGCGTTTAAACAGTCAAATACACACCAACTAATGTCAAAATGCCCGTCTTGGCAAGTATTTAGTTAAACGCAGTCAGTTTTGGAACGTAAATAATAGTTGCGAAAGATAACGCAAGTTGTGTAAAAGTATATTGGATCCGTGCAGCTCTTAAAGTGACAGCAGTCTAATATTTCTGCTGTTCTCTGTCATATTAATCAAAGAACAAAAGACAAAGTAAATCACTCTCTGCTTTTGACTGAATACGTTTTTTTTTTACTTTAATTGTAAGCATTAATCTGTTTAATTTTTACAATGAAGACTATCCAGTGTTATCCAGTGTTAAAATATTTTATTTTACAACCTGAATACTAATCTACTGTTAGACCCACAAGAAAAACTTAAAGCCAGGTTTATTTCATAGCTCTTTATAGCATATTGTTTATTTGTTCTTATTTTATTAATGATTTTTTACTTGTTTTTTTTTTATGAAAATAAAACGTTACATTGAAGAAAAGTAGATTTTTGTTTGTATGTGCTGTCAATTATAGTTCTAAGAAAGAAAAACGGAATCAGCAAAAAAAATCGGTATTGCCAGGTCACACGTACAAAAAAAAAAATCGGAAATTGCAATCGGTGCATCTCTATAACGAGACGACAACCCGTTCACGTCCTCAGACTCGGATTTATAAGAATGAGCTCTGCAAGTTGTTTATGTTCATTATTATTGTAATGTTATGTTCTTTGAGACATGAGGTAATTTAACATACTCTCTCGTGCTTTGCAGACTCTGCTCTGGCTGTGTACGTGCATGTGTTTTAGAGGAGGTGTGGCTTTGGAGATGCTCTGGAAGAGAGGGTGGGATCTTATGCTTTCAAAGCTAGCTCGCTATTGCTACCCTCCCTGAAATTGCTTACCCTAGCTTTAACTCCAGAGCATTGCAACTAACAATAACAAAACAAACTGAGCTTAGAAATTTACTGGGATGGTGAAAGACTGCAGTCTGATGTTTTTATAGGAGAGTTGTTTTGTTGATGTGGATTGTTCAGCTACAACCATTCCAAGCAATGAAACACCATCATTGTTGCTGAAATTCATTACCTAATTCCCTTTCAAAGGCCTAATGCCATTTAAATCCTCTAGCCACAATGATGGGTTTGGATGCAATTGATATAGGGGCTTGATAATGAAAAACAGGGATAAATCACTGTGCGCCGTTTTGACGGGTTGACAAAAACAACAACTCTGGTGGCAAGTGGCTCTACACCTCATTCTAGCCAGAGAGAAAAGAACAGACTAATGATGGACAAATTCAAAGTTGTGCTCTTCCTCGCACTGCCTGGCATTGTGCTCATGATAAGGATTTTTTCTTACCCTGCCAACATTTTCAGTAAAAAAACAAAACCACCACAAAAACATTTTCCCCTCAGAAAATGTTAAGTGTTTCTTTACAAACTTACTATTAATTTATGGCATAAGCCATAAGATTTTAGGGCTGGGTTTTCATCTTCATTTTGATAGACTGATATTGATTATTAAATCCCAAAATTCACTTTTACATAGTGTTTGAACATAAATGTTTGTTGGTAGTGCGTAAACACAACCACCCTATAATGGTAAAGATATATTTACCAGTATTATACCATTATTAGATATAAATCATAAACAGAGTGTGTGAATGGCCCTGAATGGGAGCAAATAAATGCAAGGTCTGTCTAGGCCGTTTACATAGAAAATACTAGTAAAACAGCACACTGAAATGCAATAACACGTTCTGTGGAAAGGCTTCATACTGTTTCTCCTGTTTCGTTGTTTTATTGCCAGAGTATCCGCGGCACAAGCTGTAAAGGCACAGCCCTCTTCTGGAAAGGGAGGCAGGGAGCAGCGGCTCCTTTACATTTAAAGATACACACACAAACACAGTGTTTTTGCTTCAACCCAAAAAGGGCCATTTTGGGCATAGTATAATAAATGATTTATAGGGCATTTTGATCTGGAACTTTACAGATTCTCAGACACATTCTGGGGACACTTAAGACATATGACATCTTGTAAAAAGGGGCAACAGACAGGATTCTTTTTATAGTTTACAGCTTTCATAGAGAGACTGTTTTCTTTACGAAATACTCAAATGTACTGTATGGCCAATATAATATATCCCAAAATATTGACATTGGATTTGAATCTGAATCTGAATCGAATCAAATAAAGAGCTTGTGAATCTAAATCAAATTGATTTGTGAAATCTGTGTCATTAAAATAGCAACTGCAAGGTTATGGGTTAGATTGTGAATGAAAAGTAAGTTGCTTTAGCCAAACGCATGCTGCATGTAAATGTACTATCAACACTTCAAACTTAAAAACTTAATTTTAACTCTTTATTTAACACGTCTAAGAAAAACCCATGAAATATTCTTACCGGTGAAAGTTTCTGGATAAGGTCATGAGCAACGTGCACCAGGTTCTTGTCCTCTTGCAGACTTTTCTGGAAGCGTCGGCTCTCTTCCTCCTCTAGAAGATCAAAGTCATTGGCAGCATCTAGCAGCGCCTGGATCAGACCTTTCCAGGAGCGCAGCGCGGGCACCTGAGGAGCTACAGCTGAACTCACCCCTGTGCCGATCACCAGCACCAGCTCAGGGGCACGTTTGGTCTTCAGGCTGGGCAACAACTTCCTATAGTCAGCAGAGATGGAGGAAATGTGATCAGGTCAATGTCAATGCATCAGGTCAATGCATCAATGTAATTGATGAAACTACGCTGCAGAGCTGTATGCAAATGCACGGCTTAAGCTGACTTCAAAAATAGGACCTGACACTTATTTTTCTAAACTGTCAGTAAAAGGAGGTCTATCAAACTCATGAGCCATTTTATTTTCTATTCATTCTCTATGATGTTTGTAATGTATGCAGACTATTGTACATTCAACTGTCACTCAGAAGGGACTATTTAATTTGGGATTTGTTGTGGGTTTGTTGTTACTGATAAACTTATATATAACATAAAATAAAGAAAAAAATTGTTAAAGCATTTTTTACTTGCGTAATAGAGTTGAAAGTTTGAGCTTGATGAATGCAGTTAACAATTTATGTAAAAATTAAAATGATATAATTGGAGAAAATCATGCATTAATAGGGTTGCACTCAAAATGTATTGAATGAGTCAACTGTTGTATAATTTTAATCTGCATAGTGATGCAGTCAAGATCTCTGAAGAGGGGGGATCCATATTTTTGATGTTTAAAAGAGAGTTAGATAATAGTTTATCTTCTCACAACAACAACAAACTTGATTTGTCTCTCTCTCTAATTCTTTCAAAATCTGTCTCATGCAATACTGATTTCACAAAGTAAAACATGTTCTTTGATCAACACCCTTGTTGATCCTGGAACAACATTCCAATCAACCAATCAGATTTGAGGGATAGGTTTACTGTTAATGTCAAGTTTAGGCTTACAACAAGGGTTAGGGGCTTCCACACCATTGATTCTCACCTATCATTTCCTTATGATATTAGGGATAACTTATATGGTAGTGATACTACCCTACTGCTGATTAGCTACAAGTGTGTAGTGCTACTACGTCCAATCCACTTTCAACAGTGTTTCTCAGAAATCGCTTACAGCACCTTTAACTAATAAAATCTTATTGTTAAGTCTTACCGAATATGAAAAAAACTTCCTGGTGAAATCATCCTTATCAGGAAGTTCTTTGCCAAAACATGTTTGTCAGAACAGATCGGCAAACAGGGGCTGATTGTAATGGATGAAGAATATTTGGCTCGCCTTAGGAATGTGCTGGCAGCAAAGCAAGACACGAACATCTGTTTTCATACCTGGCCTTCTTAGCCACTGTGTCGCCATCCTCAGAGTCAGGGGAAGGACGCTTCTCTGTCTTCAATGAAACAACAGAGGCCATTCGACTCCTACAAAAAAATGTGTTGATCCATTACAAAGCAACAGATATTGACTAAAAGGCTACTCAGCTGATAGCTAGATAGACCAACATCAAGTGTTCAATTAGTTAACAAAGCTTAATTGTTTTAATTGCCCTTGACATTTAAAGAGATTTAATCTCTTCTAGCTGGAGGAACAAACTTCAGAGTATTTACATGCTCATGATGTGAGGAACAAAACTGAAGATGCTGCAGTTCTTTGTTGTGCTCTCTTCACTCAGGGGCCAGCAGCAGATAGTCAACACATAGCTCCGTTCTGTCTCTGCTTTCTCTTTGTTTTTCTTTCATATTCATGTCAGGCAGATTCGACTGCACATAAAAAGCCTAGAAAATCAATCAGAACCTACAACAACAAACTCCGGCCAAAAACCCAAGACAGCCTATTTGAGCTAGCAAGCTAACAGGCTAGCTATATGTGTGATTTATTTCAGCGGGTAAAAATTGAATTATTAAGTTATAACTGTTTTTTTATTGCATAATTGACACCAGAATTACGAGTACTAATAACGTAACGTTAACTCTTATAATACCGTGTTTTGGCTGTTTTAGCTGGGACGTTTAAGTGTTTAACGTTCAGTCACCTGTTGCTTTTGTTCCATATGTGATACAGTACAGATTTAGCATGGACTAAAATTACACTATTTCTATATATTATTTTGTATTCAAAACATTCAAGAAAGTACATCCATTAAGTTGAGGAAAGACGAGATAAGTTAACTGAAAAGGCGAGATTTATTACATAAGTAACTTTAACGGTTACGACTAAAATAAAAATAACCTAACGACAACAGCAGTAACGTTAGCCTACTGAAACAAAAAGCATGTCATAAAGTGTTCCAAACTCTAACGTTACTTACCGAGGTGAACAGAGAAAAGGAGGATACGAGTAACAATTACTTAATCTTAAATTTCCTCGAAGCGTTTAGCGATGATAAAACAAAACACTAAGGACAAACTCTCTTATCTCACTTATCTATCGTACAAACGTTAAGTGGCTTTCTATATAGAATCTCAACGCCAGTGTGGTATCAGTGCCAGCCAGTCAGCCTTCAGAAACAAAAACACTAAAGGCCTTGAAAAAATTTAAAATCCAGGTCAGCCTTCGGCGAAGTACCTCTCAGAATCTCCTCCTCTGCGGATCCTCGCGTTCACAAGCTGAGCTTTACATGTGATGCGCGTGCCCCCAAGCGCGTGCGTGTGTCTGTGCCTAGGATGTGAGTGAAGATTTAATCCGCCAGACAGTCACACACGTCATCACTCACACAGGCAGACAGTGTCTCCAAAACAGGGTTATTATAGTTAACTAAAACCATAAAAAAAACGTTCGTTACATGAAAGAAAATAAACTTTACATAAACTTTATAAACTTATTTTATTTCAGCTACTTGCCAAGGCAACATTTCTCATTTCCATTTAGTTAACTAAAACAGAAATAAAAAATATATAGATTTATTTTTTAAAAACTAATAAGAATGACAAAACGCACAACAAAATTACTAAAACTTTTAAAAATTTAAATGAAACTACTAAACTTACTAAAAAAATAAAATAATTATAACTAATTCAAAACATTAATAAAACTATAAAAGTATAATAGTATCTCAATGATACTAAAATAACTCTGCTCCAAACCTAGTCTATTAAATTAGCAGTTTTCAAAAATCTAATTACTCTTTTTTTTTTTTTTTTTGGTGGGGTATGGGGCATTTTAGACACATTAAATGTTCAGATTTCAAGTTTTTGGACACACTCATTCTGTAAATGGATAACATATTTCTTAATCATAAGTCTGCATCTAAAAAATTTTCATCAGATATGCTATTAGTTCTACCTATGGGATATGCAAAATACTTTATTGCATGTCAGAAACAGCATTTAAGTAATTAAAAAAATATGGTCACACTATATTTTAATGCAGTTGTTACAGTGTAATTACACAAAAGTATTATTAACAATATGTAATGACTGGGTTAAGGATTAGGGTTTGGTTTAGGGTTATAGTATGTAATTATGCATAATTTACTGTTAATACTACAGTAAAGTATATGTAAAGGACACTGTAAAATTAGTCTTACCATATCAACTATTGCTCACATCAACTATGTGAGCCGTTAATGTCGTGTGTGTGTGTGTGTGTGTGTGTGTGCGCGCGCGCTATTAACTAGTTGCTTATTAGCAAACATACTAGGATATTGTCTGTTTGTTAGTACTTATAAAGCACATATTAATGCCTTATTCTGCATGACCATATTCTACATCCCTTAATCCTACCCAATACCTAAACTTAACAACTACCTTTCTAACTATTAATAAACACTCATTAGAAGTTTATTGAGGCAAAAGTCATAGTTAATAGTGAGAATTGGACCCTAATCTAAAGTGTCCATATATAAATAAAAAATACATTTACACACACAGTTGACAGTAATGGGTAACACAGTTGATGTGAGTAACATAGTTGACCAGACACATTATTGACTACATGAACATTTATTTTATAGCATATCAGTTTAAAAAAAAAAAAATCTTACGACATAACCGTAGCTTTCTACCTTGATTCTTCAGGTGGCTGGTCAAACTCAGGGCTGTCTGCTGGAGTAATTATGTTCTCTAGTATTTGCTTTTTTTTGTCTTCTTCTCTGTTGTGCTTTTCTCCATTTGTCTCTTTTGCTTTGTTTCTCCCTCTCACTCAACTCTGCGATTGGTTTCACATTTCCTAGTCTTATTAGTCTATACCATGCCTCTCTCTGCTTTTCTAAATATTGTGCCTGTTTTGAGGGATCAGCATCCCGCCGAGCCCTGTATCTTCGCTGTTTCTCTGCTGCTGACATCTGTCAAAATCATGGAAATTATGGATTGTTACATAGTAATGGATCATGTATAATGTGAATACACCATTCTAACATTTGGGGTCAGTAAGAAAAAACACTTTTACTCAACAGGATGCATTACATTAATAAAAGTGACAGTAAATACATTTATCTATTTCAAATAAATTATTATGATTATGTTATTATGAACTTTCTATTAATCAAAAATCCTGAAAAAAATTTATCAGTTTCCAGTTTGAGAAAGCACTGTTTTGAGCATTGATAATATTAATAACAAATATTTCTTGAGCACCAAATCAATCAGAATGATTTCTGAAGGATTATGTGACACTGAAGACTGGAGTGATGATTCAAAAAATGTATCACAGAAATGCATCACATTTCTAAATATATTCAAAAATATTCTAAATTCTTTCAAAAACATAAAAAATGTTTACTGACCCCAAAATTCTGAATAGTATACTGTTAGTTATTCTGTTTTGAACTATGACAAGTACAGGTAACATTGTTGACATTCTTGTACTATTTGGTCACCCACACAGCATTTTGTTTATATATATTATATTTTACACTCTCATTATATGCACTATTATCAAAGAAATGTTGAAGAAAATCAACTCACCGTTTGTTTTTCCAATGTCAGCCAATACAATCATGTAATGCAGGTCACATGGTTTTGGGACAAACTATTGCTCAGTTCCATGGGGGTGATCTATTAGTAACTTGACAACAGCAAAGTGACATTTAATAATTTTAATGATAGAAAAAAAATATGAATCCTATTTGATACTTATTATTAGGTACAACTGAAGTACTATAAAATAATGCAGATATTAATCATTCGCATTCTGCATTTTAAATCCCAACCGGTTTGAAAATGCAACATACATAGGAACATCATGGTAATTTCCTGATAAATGAAACATAAATGAAACATTGGATCCTGAAAGTGTATGATGTTCTGCCCTATTGCTGAAAATCAACATTAATATAATTATAAAAGGTCACAATATGTATAATATAATATAATCAATTCTAGCATTTGCAAACATGCAACTCAATGGCAGATGGCTTTAAAGTCTTTAAGTTGCTCTTTTTATAGCAGTTCAGTTTCAGTGAAAGTAGGATATGTTCCCATTCAAATGTTGCCTGCCATAATAAAGTTAATGGGTTAATGGCAAGGCTTGCTCTATTTTGGACATGTCATGATGTGCCTGTGGTAAATGAAGCGTCAAGTTTATTATAGCCTCTTGCGCAGAGACACAAGAGCATCCTTATTTTCAGTACTTTCTTCCTCTAATGTTCTCTCTTTTCACCCACTGGTCATGTATTTGATTGCTTTTCACTGACTGCACATGAAAATCTACATAATGTTGACTAAACAGGTACCTGTAGTTAAAGGGTTATTTGTGGTCAGACAAAACAAAGGCCCATAAAGTAGTGATTACAGGGCCTGAGCAGATGCAAAAGTGATGGTCTTAGAAATGCTGTTTTCATTTTTAGGGTATATTGAGGCAACATGGTTATATTATCTTGGATGCATGGCGGTCTGACACCTACAAAACATATTATAACACTGTATTTTAGAGATTTTATTACATCAGCAAATCTTGATAAATTATGTTATGCCATATCCACATGGTCATTTTTTGGGTGATGCTGAAGTGATGAATCACAAACCGAGGAGAGGCCTTATGGTATGTCCAGGTCTGATATTTCAGCAAAAAACAGGACTGTATTTCCAAGCATCTGTCAGGATACTTCTTTGGTTAAGGTTTTTAATAAACATAGAGCCACTCGATTCACACAAAGTTTTTTGAAAAATATTTCTAGCAAATATGTGATTTTCTGAACAAAATCGGTTTAACATTCAGTAAATACAGGCACTCAAAAATTATATATATATATGATATGATATGATATGATATATATATATATATGATATATATTCATTCATCAATCTATATTTACTGGACAAAGTGAAGGCACTGTGCTTGCTCCTTTTCAGCTCAGTGAAAACATAACTTGCAAAACATGTATATATATATATATATATATATATATATATATATTTATTTATTTATTTATTTTTCATTTAAATTATATTTTCTCCCTTTTTTGCTTTATGGTGATGAAAATTGAGGGGGAAATCATCATAAGTATAATGTCATACAAGAAAAAACATCTTAAAATAGTCTTAAACGTAGGCTTAATTTTCTTTAAATATAATAAAAAAAATTGGGGGGGGGGTTAGGACTAAATGTTACTGATCATCTGATATGTAGTTGTTTGATCTCCTTTCAAATCAGCTGAATCTATCTAACTTAGTAAAGGCTGTGTCTTATGGTATATTTTGAGCATGACAAGTTCAACACAAGAAAGACTTTGGGTATCTAGGCCGGATGGTACACAGTTTCTCTCTCTAAACTGAGATTGAACCTTCCCTAAAGTTGGTCTTTCCGATCAGAACGTTTAGCAGAGTTGCCTTTCCCTCTCTGCACTCCTTCTGTGCCTTTTTAATGAGGTCATCAAGCTGCGACTCATCTTCTCGGCCAATCAGGTAACCTTTTCCGCCGTAACCATCAGCTACAATGTGATAATCTGCAAGGAAGAGAAGAAATGGAACAGCATGTGATGCAACACATCACTATGACTGATCGATATTACAATATATTCCCTTGGAAATTAGCTAGATAATTAGTTTGAATGTTTTTGTGGATCACTAGATGTACTGGCGATTTAAAACATTTACATGTGCAGTGGACAACAATTTAATGATTGCGCCTCACCTGTAAAGGCAAGACCACAGGCCACGTTGCTCCCCAGCATAGGCACTTGTTCTCTGGAGATCTGACTCCAGCACGCATCATTTCCTACCAGAGCGATCACTGGGGTCTGACATGAGATGACAAGGTAGTCATTACAAGCTAATTGACAGCATGCATTTTAACAGAATAAAGTCAAGTAGGTTAAAACAAACAAAGTATTGTTGAAAGTTTTGAGCTTACAATGGAGGTCTATGAGGCAAGTGAACAACATGCCACGAATGCTTTTGAAACTTTGCCAATTTACAAATTAACACAGATTTAAAGGGAAAGGGATAGTTTCCCCCAAAATTAGGGTTCTGTCATCATTTACTCACCCTCATGTCGTTTCAAACCCATAAGCCACTCATTCATCTTCGTGACAAATCTTATAATTTTTGCCCCTCCATTAAAAGTCCACGCAACAAAAATTTGCAAGCTTCAAAAAGTTGTTAAAGACAATGTAAACGTAATCCATATGAATCGATCAGTTTAATCCAAGTCTTCTGAAGAGAAACAATCACCTTATATGATGGACAGATTTAATTTAGGCTTTTATTCACATATAAACTTTGATCATGAGAGCTTCCACATGATCCAATGAGGTTTGTTCTCACGCATCAAGCAAGTCAAGTGCTGCTGAGCGGCAGTGGAGCTTCACTGATCAATGTTTATACATGAATGAAAAATATTCATAATCAAATATCAACTAAATAAAATCTGTTCATTATATAAAGCAATATGTCTTTTCAGAAGACTTAGATTAAACATGGGTTCACGTGAGTTTATTTAAGGATCTCTTTATGAATGTTTTGAAGCATCAAACTTTTGATAGAATAGACATTCAATGGCAGGACAGAAATATCTTCATTAAAAATATCTCCTTTTGTTTTTCAGAGAGGAACAAAAGGTGTTATGGGTTTGGAACGACATGAGAGTATACTTTTGGCTGAACTTAGAGAAATGTTGTGCATTTTTTACAAAACATACATTTGAATGCATTCTGATCTTGATGCTGTAAAAGTTACAATCAGTGTTGTAAGGGTATGGCGTTATTTTTTAGTCAAAAGTTATGAGCGTGTAAGACATGCTCACGAGCACATTATGTTATTTCACACGCGCAAAAATGAACCTTCAGCTGGCATGATAAAAGTACTCGCGCACAAATTCCACAACCGAGAGGTGTACAGGTAGCTGCGAGCGAGCGCCTGGCATACTCTCACAGGTTAACTCTGCTTGTACAGTGGAATCCTGCTCGCGCGCAGCGGCTTCTGCTCGCGGAGTGCTGTTTTGCTCGCGCAGTGGATTTCTGCTCGCTCAGCTGATTTCTGCTCCCTCGAGTCTACATGACTTTTGACAATTTGGGGGCGGAACCAAGGAGGGCACTGACCCTCTTATGATTGGTCACTTTAATCGTAATCACAACCACAAGGACATCTTTGTACTTTGATTGACAGCTCTCATTACAGGAAGCACGGAGTCAAAGTATCTGACGGAGTTTTTTATTTTTTATTGAAATATCAAGATTTACAGACAAACATGGCTGCATAACTTCCTTTTCTTTAGAATAGGATACAAGGACAATATAGTCAGAGGGAGCTGCTCTTCATACAACAAGAATATAAATGTAGTCTTAGTACAAAAATAAGGATATTTGTAAGCAAAATAAACATTTTAATAAATAAACGGTAAGGAATTATAATATAACATGACATAAGGGGAGAATTCAGTCTTTGTTCATCCATTTATCTTAGTTGGGAAGTGTTTTAGGGTATCATATATTTTTTGTGCTTTAGGACCTTTCAAAGTTTTTAAGGATTTTATATACAGTTTAAATTCATTTAAAAAAAAAACTAAAAAAAAAAAAACTCCGTCAGATCCTTTGACTCTGACTTCCTGTAATGAGAGCTGTCCATCAAGGTACAAAGATGTCCCTGTGGTTGCGATTACGATGAAAGTGACCAATCATAAGAGGGTCAGTGCCCTCCTTGGTTTCCGCCCCCAAATTGTCAAAAGTCATGTAGACTCGAGGGAGCAGAAATCAGCTGAGCGAGCAGAAATCCACTGCGCGAGCAAAACAGCACTCCGCGAGCAGAAGCCGCTGCGCGCGAGCAGGATTCCACTGTACAAGCAGAGTTAACCTGTGAGAGTATGCCAGGCGCTCGCTCGCAGCTACCTGTACACCTCTCGGTTGTTGAATTTGTGCGCGAGTACTTTTATCATGCCAGCTGAAGGTTCATTTTTGCGCGTGTGAAATAACATAATGTGCTCGTGAGCATGTCTTACACGCTCATAACGTTTGACTAAAAAATAACGCCATATAAGGGCTTGTTTGTTACCTTGTGGCGTGTGAAGGTATCAAATTCAGCCACGCTGTATCCGAGGGAACCATCGCCGTAAACGATCCATACCTGTAAACAAGATATTGGTTATGTTTACATGCACAATAAAATGTGACTAAAGCTGCATTGTGATTCAACTGTAGATTTGAGAAAAACACATTTAACAAGAAATAAAAAAATACATTTAAGTTAACTTTAAGACCTTACCTCAGACTCAGGTCGACAAAGTTTTGCTCCCAACGCAAACCCTCCTCCAACACCCAGAGTCCCAAAAGCCCCTGGTGCAAAGACAAGCCACAAGTCATGATGACACAAAGACTATGAGTGCATTTGTCATGTTTGGAAAAAAAAATAGAGGTGAAGATTATTATGGAATTAGATTGGTGCCAAAAAAGAGCTTTTCATGGAATTGACAAATACCCAATGAGGAAAGAAGACAAACTGAAAACAGTTGACTCAATGGCAAAAATGCAGCATGTTATCTAAATAAACAGCATTCTTTATTCACAATTTTCCAAGCTTACTTTTCACAAATCATGGATTATGAAATAAACACTATAGTCATAATCATAAGTTTAAATTAAATCACTGCCTTATTTTTTATTTATATTTTCAAAGTTTTCGTTTACCAACTTTTCGTTCACCATGGCATAAACTTCTTGTGAGGGTGGGCTAGACAGCACTCTACTCTCATTGGCTCTTATAGATTTGGATGGCCAGCTCCCTGACCTGGAAGTACAGGCTTCAGTGACATGAATTTTGGACGAGTGATCTGAATGTGGTTCTCTGTGCTTTATACTGGAAATGACTTTCTTAGTTTGCAAATTAGAAAAGGAAACTTTAGACGTTTCCAACCAGAACAGAAGTAATGACTTTATGAATTTCTTTAATTGCAAGATTAGAGAGAAAATTATAACTATGCAACCGTCTACTACAGTATCACATCAGATGTCATTGTATAGACACTCTTGAGGAACAATTCTATTAATTTGTTGCTATAGAAAAGGAAGAATTGTCTAAACTTGTTAAATCATCAAAATCAACAACATGTATGTTAAAATCTATACTGACTAAACTACTGAAAGGGATGCTTCCAGAAGTCATAGATCCTGTTCTTAATATTAATAATTCATCATTGACATTGGGTACCAAAAACTTGTAAGCTGGCTGTTATTAATGCAACTTGATCCTAAAGAATTATTCAATTCAAAAAATTGAATATAGATTTGAACTCAGCTAACATATGTGCTGTTCTGACAGACAGTGGCAGATTATTCCACAGCTTTGGGCCGGCTACTGCAGAAGCTCAACAAACAGGAGGTGAAATCTCCATAGTGATCTGGATGGGCTATAAGAAACAAATAGATCGGTGAGATATTTAGGGGCCAAATTATTAAGAGCTTTATACACTAATAAAAGAATTTTGAAATCAATTTGGTAACGGACTGGCAACCAGTGCAAGGAGCATAAAATAGTTATATGGTCGCGTTTGCAGGGTTACGTAAGTACTGTAGATGGGGAGCTGCATTCTGAATCAAACGTACAGATAAAAGTGTTTCAGTTTCAAAACTTTGTCTGCTGAAAAACGGTTTAACTTTCACTAACCGGAAAAGATGGTAAAAACTAGCACTAACTACAGCATTCATTTGTTGATTTAATTTAAGATTATTGTCTAGATAATTACAGACCTGAAATCTAGAACCTACCTCTCGTCAAAAATACTAGAAAAGGCAGTATCTTTACAACCAAGTTCCTTTTTAGAAAGAAATGGTTTCTGCAAGGATTTCCAGTCAGGGTTTAGACCGTATCACAGTATTGAGACTGCTCTCATTAGAGTTTAAAATGATTTGCTCTTTAATATCATCTGACCGTGGTTGTATCTCTCCATTACTGTTACTGGATCTTAGAGATACATTTGATACTATCTTTTGAATAGACTTAAAAATCAAGTTGGCATAAGTGGAAATGCATATGCATTGTTCAAATCATACTTATCTGACCGTTACCAAATTTGTAGCAGTAAATGTAGAGGTATCATATCGATAACAAGTTCAGTATGGAGTACCTCAAGGCTCAGTACTAGGACCCTGTACATGCTACCCTTGGGAGATATCATTAAGAAGCATGGCGTTAGCTTTTACTGTTATGCTGGAGATATTGAGCTCTATATTTTTTCGCGCCCTGACGAAACAAACAAATTCACAAAATTAACAGAAAGCATAGTTAATATAAATTGGATCACCAGTAATTTCCTACTACTTCATTTTGAAAAAAAACCCGGAGATTTTAATTATTGGACCAAAAACCTCTGCACATAATAATCTAGAATACTGTCTAACACTTGATGGATGTTTTGTCAAGTTTTCGTCATCATTTAGAAACCTGGGTGTGCTCTTCGAAACCAATCTTTAATTTGAAAGACACATTTTTAGCTTTTTATCTGTAAAACCACATTTTTCCATCTTAAAAATATATCTAAATTTCGACATATGCTCTCAATGACAAATCTGGAAAAGTTAGTTCATGCTTTCATGCCCTCAAGGCGAGATAATTGTAATGCTCTACTGGGTGGTTGCATTGCACACTTAATAAACAAACACCAGTTAATCAAAAATGCAGCAGCACCTAAAACTAGGAAGTATGACCATTTTAGACCGGTTCTGTCAACACTGCATTGGCTCCTTATTCAACACTGCATTTTAAAATCTTGCCAATTACTTACAAAGCACTAAATGGTTTAGCTCCTCAGAACTTGAGCAATCTCTTAACACATTATAGTCCTTCACGTCTATTGCGATCTCAAAATTATGGCCAGTTGATAATACCCAGAATATCAAAATCAACTGCAGGAAGTAGATCCTTTTCCTATTTAGCTTCCTATCCTTGTTTTGGAAGCAGACACATCTCTGTAACCTGCCATACACATAACACATTATCAATTTCTAGAACTCACATCCATTAAAGGATTGTTAGGCTGCATAAATTAGGTCAGTCGGAACCGTGAACACTTACTATAACACTTCCAAAAGAAGAATGGCATCTACGCTAATATTAGTCTGCCTGTCTCATCCTTATCCCGAGGTTACCGTAGTCAGCTGGATCTGGTCCATACCCAGACACGACCAAAACACAGCCCTGAATGTCAGCAGAGACTGTGTCTACTAGACAATCCCCTGTGAAGGCCTCGTCCACAGTTTGGGCGCCTTGCCACTGTCGCCTTGCACTGCTTAGTTGGGGGCTTTTAATATTCAAAGATATTATTGAACTGACTGTACTGACGCTGTTGTATGAGAACTGAACTCTGCTGGACGATGACATCTTTTTTTTGCAGAACCGCTTTATAGATGAAATAGATTATAGATGAAACTAATTTAACAATTGATGATTTTTACAATGGAACTGAATCAAAACTGAACTGACTTCAGCTGAACAACAGCAAAAATACATAATTTTCCTGTTATCACTGTAAAGCTGCTTTGAAACATTGAAACATATCTGTATTGTATTATGAGCTATATAAATAAAGGTGACTTGACTTTGTATTTTCATCTAATCTTCTTTTATTTTAATGCTACTGGTCAGGACCAAAAACAAATGTTACTTCTCCAGGTAGGCACAGAACTAATGCATGTTGTTGTGCGAATTAAATAGCCTCCTAAAGAGATATTGATATAATTTTAATGCTAATATAATAAAATCGCTAAGTGTGTGTAATGAAACCTAGAATTGATGCGTTATATGCATACGAATGCTGAAGACATAGGGATCTTCTGTGACTAACCTGGGTCCAGCCAGCGGAGCGGGCCTCGTGGTCTCATGATATATGCAGCGCTGCCGACAAAATCACCCCCATCAGCCACGATGATGCTGTCCTCAGCCAAGAGCTCATCCACACGGTGCAAAACACTCAAAGGATTCAAATGCCTCTCTGTCTTCTCATCTGCTTTCGCTCTAAGGACAAAACATAATTTTAACATAAAATATATGGATAGATAGCATCAAACATGCCAAAAGTATATGGTCACACCTTTTAATTAAAAGGAGGGATTACTGCAAATTGTTTTTAAATGTTTAAAAGGTGTGTATGTGGTGTTTGACTATGTTTTGTAGGTCTGCCTCTTTTCTACCAGAATGCCAAGCAAAGTGGAGCCCATCGTGAACCACAGACTTGAAGAACGAACGGTGACAAAATGTGTTGTTTATGGCCTGGAAACTGCAGTCTCCACAGTCAATGAATCTAAGCACCAGTACAACGGCTGGAATAAGATCACCTGTTTGTTTTCTCTTTGATGTCATCTCCCTCTTTCAGTTTCTGAGGCCATTCTTCTGGACATCTGTGTCCCTTCAGGGCTTTCGAGAGACGCAGGAGGAAGGAACCAGCATCGCCTGAATCAGTTGGGAGAGGAAACCTTGTTACGTAACACAAATATCAGTACATGTTATATATTTTAAGTTTAATTTTAGTGAATTGGTTCACTGATTAATTTAAGCCTCTGCTTTCTATCAAAATATTCAGTTAAATGCTGCTGATTATCACTGTTTTTTATATAATATAATTATATAAATTGTGTGTCTAGTTTTATTGGTGTCATTTAATGTAAATGTATTTGCTTTTTTTGTAACAAATCTGTTGATTGAAATTATCAACTATTTTAATATATACGCTACCGTTTAAAAGTTTGGAGTTAGTACGATTTATAAAAAAAGAAAGAAGTTAATACTTTTATTTAGCAAAGCATTAATTGATCAAAAATGACAATAAAGACATTTATAATGTCTTGAAAGATGTCTATTTCTAAAAATGCTGTTCTTTTAAATTTTCTATTTCTATTTATCAAATCTTGTTAAAAATGTATTACAGCTTTCCCCAAAATATTAAGCAGTACAACTGTTTTCAACATTGATAATAAGAAAAATATTATAACGCAGCAAATTCTTCTTAAGGGTCATGTGACACTAATGTGTAATGATGCTGAAAATTTTGCTTTGCATCACAGGAATAAATAACATTTTAAAGTGCAATAATGTTTCATAATATTGCTGTTTTTACCATATTGTATGATAAAATAAGTGCAGCCTTAAGAGTATAAGAGACTTTCAATCAACCCCAAACCTTTGAAAGGTAGTGTATAATAAAAATGTATTCACCTTGAATGGCCACTGTTGGCTTCCAGAACATGTCTGAGTTCTTTAGCAGCTGACTCTTGTCTCTGTTGACTGCAATGATTTTGCTGCGTCTGTTCAGCACTCTCCCATAACTCAGTCTGAAATCACACACGGTACCTATCCACCAAAACAAATACATTCAGGAACAAGAACTATGCAAAACTCACACTTTTCCACTTCCCATAAATTGTAATATTTTATTAATGTCCATGATTTTGCTTTTTACTTTTTAGAATTGAATTAATTATCTTTCCTAGGCCTGGAAATCTTAATTTTGAAGTTCACTAATATTCCCAGACTTTTCAAAACGTACAAAGAAATGAACAACACAAATTCTGCCCATATTCCAACTGTACAGTAGCTGGTGCTGTTTCCCACCTGCCAGCAGCACGAGATCAGCATCTTTTAAGGCATCTCTCCTGTTCTGTCTAATGTGCAGTGGACTGTTCTTTCCCAGCATCCCTCGGGACATTCCTCCCAGGAAGCAGGGAATGCCTAAAGATTCCAAGGCATTTCTGTGAGACACATACAAAAAAAAATTAATGACAAGCACAATTTAATGGGTGCTTTTATCGGAGTCAAAGGCTTTTGATCAATAATGTATATCATTTGCTGTTGTTTTGGACTTTGATCAATGTATTCCATAAATACACACTGTACCAATCAAAAGTTTGAATCTAAATTTATGTTTCTTAGGATCTTAAAGTCGGCATGAAATGAAAACTCATCCTAACAAACTATCTGCATGATGTAAATCTTATTGTTGATAATTTATCCGTGCACATTTCATTTTTTAAACACGTTTCTTTATTATTACATTTACATTGTATTTATACTTAGTATTACATTTTTAATTTAGGCTAGGTGTGCTGGGTGAATCCTGACTGGTGACCTAAAGGTCAGAAGTTCAAACCCAGAAAGGCGGCTCCTGAACTGTTTTAAGATCATCTGAAGAGAAAGCTGAAATGTACCTGACATCATCTGCTGGTGTGGGAGGTAACGTTGCCTGACTGCCAAGCAGTATGACAGGTTTCTTGGCTCTGCTCACCAATTCCACACACCTTTGGACCTGCGAAGAGTAAAGGGTCAGTCAAGAGCCATTCAAGTGCACCGTGATCTTATCTTATGTATTTGGGCCAAAAGTCAACATTTCAACATTTCTCCTTCAGCTTTGGGTTTTTCCCTGGTGTAGTTCATGTTATGTGCTTTATTGAGACTTGATGGTGAGGATAAAGCAATTCTTGAATCATTATAATATAATTGATCAGTTGTATCTTCAGAGTAACTGTATAACTATGACTGCATCTACAGAAATATGCCACAACAATGTAGACAAGCTTTACCTCATCCTCCGTGGCATTTGGGATGTGAACAGGAAGTGGGGACAGATCACGCGTCTCCCAAGCTCCAGCAAACAAGTTTGTTAAATGATTCTTGAGATACCTAAAAGATAACAAATAATAATAAAAAAGTTATCAAACACTTCTAAATGTAATCACTAGTCATTTAATAACAAGATCAGGTGTGACAATAATAGTAAGTGAATACTGATAAATGTTTGTACCATGCAATGATTTTTCCCATCAGCCCTTTGGGAGTGTTTTTAGGGGCAAACTCTTTTTCCACCACATGATAAGGGTACAGTGTGTCTATGGGAAACTCTATAAACACTGGGCCTGTCAAAGAAATCAAAGAAATAGAATTACACTCACAGAATTACAAACAGGGCTCATTTACATACAATTAAATTATTTACGAGTGGAATTCACTTTGCTTTAAAAAAAAAAAAAGAAAGAGAGAATTGGATTCAAGGTAGAATCGTTATGGAAAATTCTGACATTAGAATAGAACTACACATTTAGGTAGCTATGTAGTTTTGAAACAATTCCAATGTCTATGGAAAAATCATAAACTGTAAAATGATGGTAAAAACGGCTTTACAGTTCAAATAATACAAGTTGACAAAAAACTTTTTTTTTTATAAAGTAAAGGTGTATACAGTGATAAAACTCATATTTCCAATAAACTACTGTTTAAAAAGACAAAAGAGAGGAGTAAAAATAATAAATGATTATATATTTGTTTTATATATATTATATTATTTAAAAAATATTTGCATTGGTCTAAACAAAAGTGGCCGACGGGCTAAATGAAAATGCACATTTACAGTAGGCGTCAGTTATATAAAAAGCAGAAATGCAGCAGTTACCCCGGTTACCCCATACACAAAGCAGCACTGCGCTTATGAACTACTTTATTAGGCACTAATTAACTTCTCTGAAGAGTCAGTTCCCCTCAGAGATATGTTCATATAAAGCTACCCACCCCACAAAAAACTCCTCAGATTTGCACAAATCATGTGATTGGTATTTCACTGTCAGTACAGTGAATTTCAGCAAAAGGATACAAGATTACAGGGCTGGGTAAATTTCAGCGCCGTTGTACCTGGTGTGCCAGACTGTGCGGCGGCCAAGGCTTTTCTCACAGTGGGTACAATTTCTCTCACAGTCCTCACTGACGCACAGAACTTACAGAGAGGCTTGAAGAGGGACATTTGGTCAATATCCTGTAGCGCACCTCTACCCTGTAATGAAACAGTCACACATTTTATTAATGACAAAGAATAAAGAGAATGATGTAATTGACACCCAAAAATAATTTCTCTGAAAAAAGCTGTTTACACTAGGGGTTGAACAACTTCAGATTTGTTTAAGTCGACATTTATTATGTGATAAAGTAGTCGCTGATGACATCATTAATGAACAAATAAGCCTGAACCTCGAGCTGAGACTCGAACGCTGTTTGCCTTGTGCACAGCTATGGCATCTCACACACTCCCTACAAAACAGCTTATTTTTATCAGTTCTTTTGTCTTTGGGGCATAATATTTCTCACAGATTTCTGCTCATTCTAAATCAGATATAGATAAAGTAGCACAGTAAAGATTACATTTATATGAATGCATTACTGTCTGTGAGAGAAAGTGTTTGTGTGTGAATTGCACCTGGCAGCGTCTCTCTGCTAACAGTGAAGCTGTGGGTTTTAGTTACTAAGAAATATATGCTAGAACTTCTCAGTTTCTAAGCTATTTTATTGATAAATCACAGAACAGTGTTGACAATATCTTTCTGCGCAACTGAATGATTCTGTGTGCACGGATCTACACGTGATGTGTGCGCATTACAACTTACGTGTACAATCAGCTGTTTAAAATGTGCATTCATGATTACTCATTCTCGATCAATTTTGAGCATCCAGATGCTATAATCAAACATATCTTGTGGAGCGCTCATGGAGTATGCATTTATTTGTCATTTTAACTTTTGGAAACAGAGTGTAAAAGTGGACTTTTTTTATTTCTTATCCTGAAGATTTCTTATCCTGTTGCGCCCTCTTTAGGCCATGAATGATCAGCGACTAGTCGAAGTCAAGCTTAAAGCGGCATGGCAGAGCATTAAAGTTGACTAGTCTGTGCAACACCTAGTTCACATCAAGAAGAATAACTATAATGTTAAGTTTTAAGAAACTTATAATGTATATACATTTTAATAATCATTCTAATCCTATGAGTTGAGGTAAGTCCACACCACAACAACTATAACTGCGCAGAGGAACAATATTATTGGAATCACTTTTAGAAAAGAAAATTCCAGCAGATGAATGATAAAAAAACATTGACAGCAAATCAGAATCCAATCCACCCAACCTTAAAGTGTTTGAGCATTTAAAGCGGCAGACTTTTACATAACGTTACTGAGCATTGGTGTGGATGCTAATATAGATCTGTCATGACAACTCTCTGAGTGTTTGGCATGGTAATGGATATGACCATGTTAATGTATTTGGTATTGGCAGAATAGATCGGCTACGCAGCTGCTGATGATGATATCGTTGCTGCTGTTGATTATTGCTGCTGCAGAGCAAGTACAAGACTTGCTAGTGCCAATACACACACAGACACACTGCTGTGAGCATGTAAGACATATAGCACACATGAATTAACCATAGCAGATCTATACAGGTGGAGCTGGGGAAGATGAGGGGTTTCTGAAATCACGCTGCAAACTACTACAGCAAACACTGACCAAGTATTTGAAAGTTTGAGCAGCGAGCTCATTGGCTGCTGATGCAACAGGAACAAATCAGCTGTGTCCTGTAGAGAATGATGTGATTGTTAGCACATTGAGTTAAGGGCCGTACACACCGGGACGAATATCGGCGCGCGTTATTTGCCAGCGTTTTTCAACGCGTTTTTTGTGTTCACACCCAAACGATTTTCGCTGACGATGAGCCGAGTGAACTTACAAATTCTATCTCTGACATTAGATGCCGCTTAATGTAAAACAGAAATATACAGACCCCTGGTTTCTGTTCCATTTTATTGTGCTCTCAAGGCTTTTTTGAACCAACAACACACGCTGTGTGAATGACTCCATACCAAGAGTAGTAGTAAGTGCTGTATTTAAGGCGTTTTTTAAAAAAAGGACGCTTTTACGCGTGGCGTTTTTCGCGTCGGTGTGCACACTCACATTGGCGCCCTTTGTTTAATCACGAGGCGTTAAACGTCGGCGAATATCGCGCGCGAAATTTGTCCCGGTGTGAACGGGCCTTTAGATTGAGAAGCACCCATCATCCTGCACCATCTAGAGTTTCATGACAGAACTTTGTATTTATCGTTATGCATTAGGATTAGGTATCATTATTGTTATCATTCTTGGTGTGAACTGGCACACTTTCGGTACAATAGTTACAACACTAGATGCAGCGCTGTGGGAAAGTATTTATGTATGTGGCAACTGGGTTGTTCCATAAAATGGAAGTCAATGGTAACCAAACTTGTTTGTCATACAGCAGAGGTCTTTAATAGTGCTCCTGGAGGGCCACTGTCCTGCAGAGTTTAGTTCCAACCTGCTTCAGCACACCTGCCTTTGTATTTTCAAGCAATCCTTAAGAGTTTGAGGAGCTGATACAGTGTGTTTGATTAGGGTTGGAACTAAACTCTGCAGGACAGTGGCCCTCCAGGAGCACGATAGAAGACCTCTGTCACACAGGTATGGACTGACATGAGGGTATGGAAATGATGGCAGAACTGTCATTTCTGGGTGACTATCCCTTTAGTGATTTTTATAACCAAATCCTTGCTGTCATGGGTCAAGGCTAGTTCCCTGAGAATCACCCCTGAGTTGAGATGGTATCTAATGTTTGCACAAGACACAGAAAGAAATATGAAGAAAAGATAACCAGAGCCAACCAGAGCAAAGAGCAAATACGCAGGTGACATGCGCATGAAGTGCACGTGACTCATATTCTATAAGGCACTTCCTGACCTGCAGGAGAGTAGCAGCAGCACCACCAATCAGAAGCAGCGGTGATTCAGCCATCTGAGCGTTCTTCACCGCAGTCACTGTGTTCGTCAGCCCCGGCCCCGCCGTCACCGCAGCCACACCGACAGTGCCTAAACAGCAAAACAGAAGATTTTCAGCTTCTTCTACAACATGATGTGATCTGTCCGCTTCTGTTTATGAGCAGTCTTACCAGAAAGTCTTGCTACGGCATCAGCTGCAAACACGGCTGTGGCCTCATGGCGGGTGTCGACGATGCGGATGCCCAGTTTCTCACAAGCCACCAGGATGGGCGAGATGTGTCCTCCCACCAATGTGAAGACGAATTTGACCCCATGAGCCCGCAAAACCTCCGCCACACTCTCTCCTCCATGTCGAGGGCTCTGTCTCTCTGTCTTAGAGTGATGAACAATAAAAGTAGTCAGTTGTTTTCTGAAGAGAATTTATATAACGGAATATCAGAATAGAAACTCGCAAAAATGTAGGGCGGACACTAGGTTCTGTGCAATGGTTGTTGATTGGATGTTGAGATGTGGGTGTTGCCTTAAAAAATGAAGGCAGATGAACGCAAGCTTGCAGGGGTGGAGTTTAAACGGACTAAATGATTGGAGAAACCCTGCATAAGCCGCCAGAGAGAAGTCTATCATAAAAGTTTATTTATTATCACTGACGGTTCCATGAAGAACCTTTATCATCCATGTAAACTTTCTATTGCATAAAAGTTTCTATATAGTAGTAAAAGGTTCTTCAGGTTATTAAAATATTCTTCACACTTAAGAACTGTTCACCTGAAAGGTCCTTTGTAAAACCAAAAAAGTGTTTTCTACTGCATGAACCTTTATTTTTAAGAGTGTAATTACTTTCTAGAAAATGTCTCTCTAGCGGACAGTTACAAAGAATGAAGACTAGAGCTTTCACGTTTAAAATAAGCACCAGTAGAGAAGTCCACTGGACTGAAACAAAAACCATGAGAGCCCTTTCTTTCCATCATGACAGTTCATAAAAGAAATAGAAATGTCTGATTCATGAATTAATCGCTTTTTTGTGTCAGATCTTTCCTAACGAATCCGTTGATAAGGTTAAAAAAAACCAGTATGAATAAATTGTTCACAAATGAGACCCACTCGCAAAAGTGTTTTCAGCGAGTAACACCGCAAATTACAGTCTGTACCTCACACAAAGCTATTATAAGACTTCAGAAAACGTACACATAAATACATAAATGTAAGAAAAATAAATTGTCCAGTTCCTTCTCCTGCTGCAAGAACACTCATGCACGTAACCTGTCACATATATACTTTAAACATTCTTATGCAAGAAACTGCTTCTTGATTTGATAGTTGACAATTATTTATTAAACATGCAGTTATGGTTATATAAGATGACAGACAGACAGATATGTATGCTTCAAACTAGCTTAACTGTATGAAAGTCTCAAACTGTGCAGTCAGACAGACAGAAAGAATGTTTCATCATACCTTATGGAATAGCTGGTAAAGTAAGCCCAGTTTGAAAGATACAAAGATCACACCCCCAAGGGCAGCACTCAGAGAGCAGCCCAAAACCACGGAAATGTCCATTGCTAGAGTGGATTGGTTGGTGGTTTACGACCTAATGTCCACCTGCCAGTTAAGTTAGAGACCTGCCCTGCAAAACAAATGAAAGAACAAGCCGGTAACAATGTCGTGGGCTACGAAATTGACTTTGACCGTGTAGTAACTAGACAAAGGGCGAGATTATGGTCATTAGATTCAGCACGCTGTCATGTCTGATCCTGACAAGGCCATGTTAAGGTTAAACAACACTGTACCTGCCAGTTCTTCTGCAGGTGTTGCTGAAGCCGATGAACGCGCTGAATGGACCGAGTGAGACAGCGGTACGCAATAGGCGGGACATCTGTTCCGCTGTTTGAGTAATTGTCTCTGCTTGGCCCATTCAGCGCTTTACGTTAATTCATTTGAGAATAGCAGTCTGTGCCGTAACATGATTGACAGCACAGTCATCCAATAGAAGGCTGAAACGTAACTCCGTCGTTGTAGATCTGTACAAACTCCAGGAAACGCGTGGCTGGTGTAATGAATTGGTTGTTTTGTTTATTATTTTGTTGTATTTACGCAGGCATAACATGTATTTTGTAATGTATTTAAATTTATCACAATCAATGCAGGTCCATTGGCTTTCAGGATGTTGACACCGTAAGACATTGAAATGCCCTTTAGTCTAACGTTAAAAGTGTTTAAAGAACTTCTGAACTTTGACAGGAGCATCACCTTTATGTCCTGCAGGTTACACATATTTCGTACATATCTGTAATAAAACAAAACGTTCTTCCATAATATTTTTTAAAAAATTTGTAAACTTCTAAAATGTCAGCAAAAAAAATCTACGTTACCTCATTATCAATAAAAATTGCCTATATATTTGGTAGTCTGAAATGAGGCTGTTATTATGGTAGCCTATATTAAGTGTTGCATGTTATTGTGTTTAGAAAATCCTGTTGCAACTAATGTATGTTGTGCTTATGTTATGTGTGATTACATACAGCCGTGATTGATACTGGTACACAAGGAATATTACGGTTAGTAGTAAGAATAAGTGTTTATTTTATTACACTTTAGCTTTTTACATCTGTAGATTTCAATTACAATACATCTTATTAAAGGCTGTTTTCCTCACATCAGAAGCACTCACATACACCAAATGCTTCTGAAAGTTTTTACAGAGATATTTGTTCATTTAACATTTGCTTAATTTATACATTTTATTCCTTAATGCATGGTAATTATTTTAGGCTTTCTGGATCTTGACGGTATTTTCTGATGTATGGAGTGATAAAAAGAGACTTCCAAACTTCTCTTTGGAACAACCTTAAACTCTAATATGGCAACAAAATGAAACAAGAACTTTAAATCTGGTTTATCCAATGTTTAGATCTCTGCTCTGGAAATGTAAGCAAATTAGCACATAATTAGATAATGCATCATTCACATTTAAACAACATTTCAGAATTTGCAATGCAAAAAAAATAAAAATCTTAATATACTGTGATAAATCAAAAGGGGAGGTGATGTACTATTACAAAATGTTCACCCTTTTGTCTTGCCTCAAGTAATTTATGTTCAGATCTGCTGTTTTGATGGATGTTAGCCCTAGATACATTGTAAAACTGCAGGTGTGTTTCAAAGAAGGGTGCAAAACAATTGTGTAGATACTTCGACTGTCTTGCTATATTCTGGATTTTCAGCAAAATGGATTGTTTCCGCAGCTTTGAGTTCCTCAAAAACAACAATCTAGAGATAGAAAAAGATTTACATGCATCGCATTTCATAGATTTAAAGGAAGACAAAGATTTTATTACTGATGCATGCAAAATACATTTTCTAGAACCAGTTTATGGCTTTTGCTATACTTCACCACAGTGAAATGTTTATTTGCCTACATATTTACACAAAGCCAGTTACCTCATTATCTCCACTCTTGAGCCAGGGACCGGGGAGATAGAGGGATTTCTGAGGACCAACCGACCAGTGGCGCCCAAGATTTTGCCCGTTCACAAAAACCACTCCTTTACTCCAATTCTGCCAACAGTACAGATCAACATGATTTGTGGTGTCCATGTTCTCAGGCTGTGAGGATGTCAGTCAAGGATAAAAAGTAAATGTGTAGAAAATGAAATTAAACTGTAGACTCACCGGCAGCTTCACAAAAGTATCTGTGGGCTGATCCACAACCAGGGTTCCCCTGAAAAACGCAGGGTAGGAGGGCTTCTGACCGACAGACATCCATTTCAGTGATTGCAATCTAATACAAATTGAGAGATTCAGTTTTGACCTATGATCTGGGTTTATAAGCCCTGTGTTTTCTCTCACTCTTTGCAAAGTCTTACTAATTTCACACTGCATGTCTGAGCGCCCTCTCTCGTTTTCCTTGTCATGAGCTGCGTTTCCACCTAAATCACCCAGAACAATTTGTCCTACCAAACTATAATGACAAGAGAAAGCGCTCAGAAACTCACTAAGGTTAGAGATGGTGCCAGTTCTTAACCCATGCCAGTAATTGCTTAACTTACCCATTTTAGTATAAAACTATTATGGAAGCTATATTATGGAAACTATTATGCGTCCGCAATGGAATAAAAAAAAAACTGACTTAGCGTACTTCCTGAGTTAGTAATTGACATTCTTTACCTCACAATTATGAAATAAAAAGTTTGGCAGAAACAAGCTTCCATACACTTAAGACACAATTCAGAAGCAAATACTCAGAATTAACCTGTTTATGAAACTGTTTTTCATATCCAAACAGTACATGGAGAACTTTTTTAGAGGTACATCGTTCAGAGTTATATCCCCAATAAGCCCTGTATGGATGAAAACAATTATGAATGGCATGTTATGTTCACTACATCCCTCATCATATACATTACAGTACTGTGGGACATACAACTAAAAAAAGTCAATATTATTTATTTATTTTTATTAAATCAATCTTATCACACCTTTCTGCTGGTTGTCCAGGGCTGGACCATAGTTCACTCGCCCACAGTTCTCAACAAGCAAACTCAACGTCCTCTCACTCTGCAAAAGTGTAATTAGCGCAAGATTAATACATTCAGAAAAAAGATTGTTGTAAGTCAAAGAAGGAATATTAACTCAAAGTACTCAAATCTTTTTTCTATTTTATAATACTGATATAATAATAGTACTTTTAATATAACAATGCATCATATTTACCTTACTGTGAGATATTCTAACTTTCTGAGTTTTATAGTCCAAAACACCAATCAGTTCTCGGTCAATAAACACCTTTAAAAGAGATTAGAATTCGTTCAAATTCAGTTCTCGCCTTGATTGTTATTGTTATCTATTATAACCTGAAATTAAGGCCTAAATAGATAAGAAAAGATCTTACCAGAGCTCTGTCACGAACATGGTTCCTTGAGTTGAGTTCTCCACCTATATAAATGTCAGTCTGATAGAGTGTGTACCCATAGGACTGACCATTGTTGTGGTTTGCAGGAAGGTTCTCCATGCTGACAGGATCATCAGCTCGGAAATGCTATTGGACAAATAGTGTTAAGTCATTTTTGGGAACATTTCTTGCCAAATACAGGTTCTCCTCTTTCTAGTTTTTCCCTACAAAATGAAACAGTGGATGCAAAACCACTTTTCCTTCCTCATATGACATTTCCTAGTGATATTTAATGGTAGGCCTAAAACGATGTAAACTGGGTCAGTTTTGATGAAATGGAAGCTCAAATGCACGTGCTTGATGTGCAAAAACCAATAATGTTTGTTCTCACGTACCAAGTAAGCACAATTTTGCTTCGGTTTAACATATTTGATGAGCTCTGTGTAAGTATAGTACATTGATCAATGTTTATGTGAATCTGTTCATCATTTAAAAATTTCTCTTCAAAAGACTTGTTTAAGGTTCTCAATTCAAATGGATTATATTTGCAATGTCTTTATAAACTTTTTGAAGATTGAAAATTGCTTTGGTTGTGTGAATTTCCAATGGAGGGACAAAAAAAATATATGAGATAATATTTAAAAAATGCATTTGTGCTTTGAAGATGAATGAAAGTCTTGTGGGTTTGGGACATGAGGGTGGGTATATGATGACAATTTTTGGGGTAAATTATCCCTTTAAGGGAAGTAAAGTAAAAGAAAGAATGTTATAGTGTGATATGATACATTGTTCTTACCGTTTCTGCACATTGAAGACTCTCCCAAAGAGAAATGTAATGAGAAACAACCACTGGCTCATATGCTCTTCTGCTCTGCACAGCTGGCGGCTCTGATATCGGCTCCTCTGTCATAGATAGAGACAGACCGAGATTAAGAGACAAGCAGAGAGGGATGGAGAGATTCAGCTCCATAAATACATTTTTAAAATAGCAGATTGTGTAGAAGCGTACTGTTGTAGGTGCTCAGCAGGTTTCTCAAGAGATGATACTTGGTTGTATAATCACCGCTCTCAGTCAATGGAGCATCATAATCTAAAAGAGACAATGTTGAAGTGCCAATTACTTTAAAAACACAGTTACAACACCCTTCAAAAGTTTGGGGAGCGTAAGAAACATTTCTTATCAACATTGAAAACAGTTGTGCTGCTTTAAAGGCAAAGTTCCCCCAAAAATTAAATGTTGTCATAATTTACTCAAGGGCTGTAAAAACGATTAATCGCATCCAAAATAAAAGTTTATTCGATTTCCTCTACCAGGTAGTGATCTTTTGTTTGTTATTTTGGCTTTACCAGTTCCTGAAGAACATACTTCATTCCTTTTTATTTTGGAGTTGTTTGTTTAGGGTTCTTTTTTCACTGTATTAATGCTAACACTTGATTATTGTAAATCTTACTTTGTGTATTGTGTACTGGGGCTTCTCTTTGTCGCTGGTAACTTTTGCTTTAAAGCGTTACTTCCTTTTTGCTCCTAGAAAACTAATTGGGAGCATAACAGTTTACATAATATATGAGTGTAGACTGTGTATAATTATTTTGTATATAAATGCACGTATATATTTAAGAAAGAAAAAAAAAGTTAGATACATATAACTTGAGGATGCAAGCATCACTGTGGCTCATTCATGGCTGTGAGAGTTTTCAAACCCAGGGGGAAAAAAATGATATTGAATGCGGGATTAAATTTGTATGTATGTATGTATGTATGTATGTATGCAAACACACTTATTAAATATATAAGTGCATTTGTGTGCCTGTATGCATACAAAAAAATAGTCTACACACATATATTACATAAATCACGATTAATTGTTCCACAGCCTTAATTTACTCATCCTCAAGTTCTTCCAAACCTGTATGAATTTCTATTCAGTGGTCATGAATATTAAAACTACAGAACCGTAGCTGCACGTCTGTGGTTTGTAGGTGCCCAGGTCAACTGCGCCGTTCATGAATCCAAAGTTGGTTCCTCCATGAAACATGTAAAAATTGATGGAGATGCCACGATCCAGAAGCTCTCGCACTATAGAGATCATTTCTGTCATAACAGAAAAAAGCAGACACAATATGTGTCAAAGCAGAGAGAATTAATCACAAAGTATAAAGTACATACTGACAAGAGAAAATGGATCATGCAGTGCAAGTATAAATAAATACATTTTTTCATACATTTATTTATATTGCATTGTCTCATGCAAAAAGTAAGTTTACAGTAGACACAGATTTAAAGGCGGTGCTTATTCTAGGTGGTTTGTTCCGTCTGCCTTGGTAGACCGTCTGTGTCCATGTTGTGGTGCAGGCAGAAGAAGACCCAAATCAAGTTCCCGTGCAAACTTTTACTCACTATATAAATCGTACAGGTACATAGAAGACGGACAGAAGGTTAACACACATTTACTACAACGTAGATCAGACAATGACAAGGCAGCACAGGGCTTAAAAACATAGGGAAACAAATCAGGGAAACGAGGCACAGCTGACAAGACTAACGAGGAAACAGGTGTGATAGATTAACTAATGAAGGTTACCGTGGAAACAAAGGAATGGTGGGAAAACAGAACAAAGGAAGACATGTGACTAATGAAAACAAGACTCACGCCGGTTTCACACTGCAAGCGTTAGCAGAGCGCAAGCAGCGCAGGAGCAGTGCGTACGGTGAGCGGAAGCAGGACATGCGCGTTTTGCTTTCACACTGGCAGCGTTTGACGCGCGGGGCTGAACCGCGGCGTGTGTAGGCCTATAGACAGAGTAGCCTACTGAGTAAGTTGGCATTGCTTTATTTCGATTTTCAAATACATTTAAGAAAAAAGACTTGTCAAGAAGCTTATTTTATTAATTAATATATTATATAACGTTTGGTTCATCCTTGTTTTTATAGTTTGGGCAACAAGTTTGTTTTTGGACACTTGTTTTCTTTTTAAATTGATGAAGGACTATTGTTTGACTGTTTAAAACACAATAGATATCATTAATGCGATTTTTGGGTAAAGCTGCTGTGTATTTTGGCCATGATAAATGCATTGTCACTTTAATTCGGCGTAAGCGGCGCGGCAAAAATAGACTGGGCGCCGATATCGCGGCACTGCCGCTCCTGCTCTGCTCCTGTTACGCGCTGCCCCGTCGCCTCTGCGTGCGTTGTGAATGCTCTAATCTGTTAACATGGGCGTCAAAAAAAAATATGCTTACGCTCTGCTAACGCGTGCAGTGTGAAACCGCCGTCAGACAGAAATAGCCTACAACTGTGACCACTTTGATGAGATCCTATACCTTGTGCAGTGAAAACATGATGAGGTTCTCCCCAGGTATCAAACCACCCGGACCAATACTCCATCACCATCAGCGGCTTCTTCGGCTGCGGCACAGAAAATGCTCTCAGAAATGTTCAGATATCTTTTGTGCTCTCAGAAATGTTCAGATATCTTTTGTGCTGCCATATGTTGTAGGTTAGTTTTATAAACTGCTGCTGCTCAATTAATTTAGAGTTTTATATAATCATGTACTATTTGTAGGCATTTCATTGTTCAGTAAGCTATATTTTTTTATCATACATCATCTTCATGAAGTATAGGAGGTTTTACTTCGGCTGTAAGAATTAGCAGATTTAAATGCAGATTTTGCCATTTTAACAAAGTAAATTGATCAAAATGTGAAAACATCTAAAATACTGACCTGTAATTCTGCCAAATGCTGTACATCACCAGATGACAATCTCTGCAGGTTCACTGTCTGCAAGACTTTTAGAAGAAGTGAGAACAATTACATTTAATCTGTGGAAGAGGAACTTTACTTACCCTACAGCACTGTTGAAAGTTTAGGGTCAGTAAGATTCTTTTTTAATTAAAATTATCAGCAAGGATGCATTAAATTGTTCAAACTTTTACATTGTTACAACAATCAATTAAAAAAAATAAACTGTTCTTTTGAACTTTGTTCATCAAATATACTGAAAAAAAATCGTATTCGGGTTTCCACAGAAATATTAAGCAGCACAACTGTTTCCAACATTGATAGTATAGTAATTAGAAATGTTTCTTGAGCACCAAATAACATTTCTGACGGATCATGTGACACTGAAGACTGGAGTAATGATGCTGCTACACTGGAGAGTAAGAGGGTAACTGTCAACGCCATGCCCCAGGAAGCCCAGACTACCATCCGGCAACCAACATCCTTCGTCCGGGAAGCGGAGAAACAGTCGATCAATCGATTGCCTCCAGACTCATGCACACTGAACGCAGCTCGGGACTGGGAATGCGGGTAGACTTAAATCAGAGGCTCACCTTCCCATCCGAAATTGCAGTGACCAACCTGTGTTTTGGTCCAAATCCTGTCGAAGTGTCTACATAGTGGAGCTGACAGTCCCGTGGGAGGAAGCCATCGATGAGGCATTTAAAAGAAAAATGTTGCGATATGCAGAGTTGGCTGCCGAAGCAGAGGACCGGGGATGGAAGGTAAACTTGCGTCCAGTGGAAGTGGGTAGCAGGGGCTTTGTAGCTAGTTCCACCACAAGGCTACTAAAGGAGGTTGGAATCAGAGGACAGGCTCAGCGGAAGACCATCAAAGACCTTGCAACTGCTGCCGAAAGAAGCAGTCACTGGCTGTGGCTGAAGCGGAAGGAGACTGTATGGGCTGCCAAGTGACCTCATGGAGCCTCCAGTGCGACACACACCCAGGTCTGATCAGCCTGTGGTGGGCCAGCCTCGGGTGAGGGTGTATTGTAATAAAAGGCCGAAACACCCAATGAGGCCGGGGTGCACAACTGAGGATGTGTCGTGTTGGAGGCACCAGGTGGTCATCCCCCAATCAATCCCCACCCAAGAGGACATCTCCGACAACAGCGCTTGCTGATTATCAAGGGATTTTAACATCTAGTCCTAGTAAGCATACTGAAAATTCAGCTTTGCATCACAGGAATAAATTACAATTTAAAATATATTACAAAAGATAACATTTTATTTGATAATATTCTTGCTCAAATAAATGCAGATTTGGTGAGCATAAGAGACTTCTGTCAAGAACATTGAAAATCTCTCTGTCCCCGAACTAATGAACAATAAAGTAATCAAAATGAAATTATTCCAATATCGCATTGATTGTGGATATCACATTATTAAATAGCAGTGAGAACACTAAATAAATTAATGGATATATAAGCGTTACCTCCATCCACCCTTCCACATTTTAACCCTTCATGGTTATCTGATGTCATAAGAAACTCAGAGATTCCCCGGGACAGTAACGCCTGTTGATTTTCAGAACAAACTGTATGCATAAAAGAAATGGATAACCATATTGCAGAGTAAAAGTTAATGATTTCATTTCATTCCATACCTCTTTGATGAACGACAGGTATTGCTCATCCTTCGCATATGAACCGTATTCATTCTCTACTTGAACAGCAATAACAGGGCCTCCATTCTTAAACTGCATGGAGAGCAATGGACGCAGTTTCAATACAATAATTAACAATTACATTTATTTAATAATTTTCAACAAATAAAAAAAGGCACCTGGAGGGGTGTGATTCTCGGAATCAGATTATCAAAGTACGAGTTCACAGCACTTGTGAAACCAGAGTAGGTCGTTCTTAGTTTCATTTTCTTATCTTGAAGCAGCCAGCTAATTAAAACAAGGTAAACAAACAAACAAAAAAGTATTACTAACACAAACCTGTGATATTAAACCTCTGGTGCTGTTCTTTATTTATCAATTTTCAAAATTGTCGTTTATTTTTATTTTTTTTTATTTTTTTTCATCGGAATGGTACGGAACTTGGTAAAGGTTGTTTGTGTTGCTCTGTGAATACACACACAAAACAAAACACACACACAAAAAATCATGGACATGAATTCACGAAAAGTTTAAATGGTCCAGAAAAAAATTGTCACATTTGTATTGTTAAACATTTGGTACTGAGCACAAATAAATTCTTATTGAAAGCTAATTTTCTGAGATATCAACCTCAAATTTGGAACACGAATTGTTTAGATTTATAGCTTTGATTTTCTCACAGTTTTAGAGTAAAGTGTGTTTGACAAATATATTACATATTTCATATATGATATTTATAAAATATTTAATTTTTTGAACTTTTTTCACTTCAGCAATAATCTGCCAAGAGTCTTCTTTTAAAAAAGAGACCCAACTTAAGTATGTGCTCGAAAGCCTTAAAGATTTATGACTGTTCAGGTCCATGCTCAAAAAGTGAATAAATGGATTATAACTACTGCATAAATATAATTTAGAACCATAAAGTCCCCTAAAAATACAAAATATTAAACAAAAAATATTATTGAACTAAACATATAATACAATCATTTCATTGAAAAATAAATTGCGGCCATTTTTGACAAGCACGAGAACAGTACCAAAGACTAAAGCAAACAAGAAAGGATACACACACACACAATAATTATTTTCATAAAACAGGTGATGCACTAACCTTGGTAAACCGCCCAAATCCCACTCGGCACATATATATGGCCCTGGACGCAGAATGACCCAGAGGCCTAATTCCCCTGCGAGACGAATGTACTCCCTGTAAACAAGCAAAAGAGTTTGATAAACAGATGAGTACACTGGTGAAAACAGAACATGAAATGTGTATTGCTGATGCAAGCATCACTGTGGCTCATACATGGCTGTGAGAGTTTTCAAACCCAGGGGGAAAAAAATTATATTGAATGCGGGATTAAATTTACAATCCATGTATGAAGATCAAAATATCAAGATATCTGATTTGGTACAGTAACCACCCAGAACTCAGGCAACCCTCCTAGCATCTCTAAGCCAAATTCTGTCACTAATATTTTCTTCTTATTCTTAAAGTTCTTATAGGTCACACTTGGTGTTTTTAACTGCTATGTACTAAGTAAGGTACAGGTTTGGTGGTATGGTTAGGTTTAAGGGTGGGTTAAGATGTAAGGGAAGGATCAACAGTGTAATTATAGATTATTAATTAGAGCTGTAATTACATGCAGGTATAAAATAGAAGTACAATGTAAAAAATATTGTGCACAATAAGTGCATTGTAGCAAATTATTAATCTAAATGTAGGTTCACAGTAGTTAAAGACCCCCCCAAAAAAAATCACTTACTCCATATCCAGCTGCTCCTGAAACAGATAAACTCCTCTTTCTGGTTCATGCAGATTCCATGGCACATACCTGACAGACAGAACGAATAAGACTCTTCAAGATGACTTAGAGAGGAAAAATAAACTGTCCTTGAACCCCTGTCATGGTCTTACGTCGTGAGAGTATTGAGACCACAGGCCTTCAGTTTCAGCAGCCGGTCCCTCCAGTATGCCCTGTGGACCCGGAAGTAATGAACGGAGCCTCCCAGGATCAGAAATGGTGCTCCCCCTAAAGTGAAGTGGGTAGAGTCTGCCCTGAGTCCTTCTCTTTCTGACATTCTCTAAAAAAAAGAACCAAAAAACAAATTTTTTTAAAAAAATGACAGAATATTTTATATAAAATACAGTACCCATGTTTAAACTGGATATGAAAACAACAACGAGATTTTGGTGCAGCCGTGCAGTTACTGCATTAAGGCCTTTGTAGTGTCGCTAATATCAACATTTTTGTAAACAGCAATGTTGTCTCTTTTCCTAAGAGAACATTCTCCATGTTTATTGCTGTAAAGTTTGGCCTCTCTATTCAATAAGAGTTGTAATAGTAAGTAATAGTAAGTATAATAGTAAGTTGTATTAATAGTAGTAGTCCCTTGTGAAAAAAAAATTGTGCTTGATTGTGTACTGGAATTGCTTAAGTGTCTAAACTGGAATTTCATCATTTCAAAAGTATAATTACAAAAATATTTCTATACATGACACAAGTTTCAAAAGAAATCTATTTAATATCAATTTGAACTACGATACATTTTATCTTAATTGTAAATAACATGCAATTCAGTGTCTGAAAACATTGCATTTAATTCATATCATTTTAAAGCATATTATTTCTCTAATTAGTTCTAAATGTTTTTAAAATGTTTGCTTTTAACAAGGGTTAGAACTAGTAATGAGCAATGATCCTTTAATTAAATAACACACTACAGATAACAAGACATATGTACAAATTACATATTAGCCAAACTAGGAGTCTTACCTTAAATTAAAAAAAAAAATTTCATACAATGCAATTGCACTGGCTGTTATTAGGAGAGGAGCAGTAATCAAAGCTGTGGCCACTGTACCAGCTGGAGCAAAGGGAAATCAATGAAGCAATGTCCAGAATGCACTGATACAAAGAGAACAATGCAAGCTTTGTTTTGAGGAGCAAACAAACATAGGTTCAAGGTTCAATGTCACATTATTTGTCATGCATTGTAATATAGTGAAATGGTTTTCCTCTGGGTTATCGCCTACAATGCAACTAACAACAAGTTAAAAACGAACTATTAATATATATATACAGTATATATATATATATATATATATATATATATATATATAGCAAATATGAATATAAAATAAAATCACTATATGATAATGTCCGTGTCTGTATGTAATGTATGTGTTTTTTTATAAAGTGGATAGCATAAGTGAACACACCCATGCTAAATTTGACTAAAAAGAGGAATAAAAAAATGATCTTTTGGAAGTTGATCTTAATACCTTAATTTTAAAAATGAGGAAAAAATCCAACCTTTAAGGACACCAATTTTATTTGTGAATGAATAATGTATCATAGATAAATAAATAAATGTTCTTCCTTTAAATACAGGTTGCATAAGTCAGGACACATGTTAAATTCCCATAGAGGCATGCAGATTTTTATTTTTAAAGGCCTGTTATTTCATGGATCCAGGATACTATGCATCCTGATAAGGTTCCCTTGGCCTTTGGAATTAAAATAGCCCGAAATCATCACATTCCCATCACCATACTTAGAGATTGGCATGTACTTTCCATAAGATCATCTCTCAATGCTTGACTATCCAGTTTCACTCGATGTGTTTACGTTCCTTTTGTAACAGGAAGTCAGGGCGGGACATAACGAAAGGCTTCTTTAAATGGCCAATAGCGTTTAGCTTGCGTCTTACATTTTAAGCACCGTACATGTAAATATTTAACCATTTAACATTATCTTCTTTTATTTTACCGAAGTTTATGAGATCCTGTGTCAGCTATAGCCCTGCTTCCAGCTTCCCTTGTCTGTGGTGCTTGGCGACATAAATAATACCAAAATCACGAAAAAACAACTGTGCAGTTTAAAATACACAATTTGAGTAGAAAATATTGGTTGACAGTCAAACAATGGAAGCGTCGGTCTGTTTATATTCCTAGCACAGAATAGAGTTAGAATATTGAAGTAATTTGAACGTATTGCCTGTCAAGTCTAATCAATTTCAGAAATCTTACGCTGCTGCACGTGTAACTTTTTCATTTAGAAAAAAAAAAGAGAAAGAAAAGTATTTTCTCATAGTCTGCTGAGCACCTGCTTCATTGCAAACCGTGCTGCTGTAGTTCTCCTGCCTCAGCTGTACGAGAGTTTCAATGGGTTGGTTCATTCTATATGAAAGTGATGCACAGGTAGACTGAGTACAGCTGAGATACTTTTTGCATTTTGATTTTTCACACAAAAATAGATACTGAAAAGAAGTGAACTTCAACATGACATGCCACATGACATTTCATTAGCTTGTAGAGTAAGACATTATCAATCAATAATACCCATAAGTAGTTTATATTTTCCACAATTAGCTCATAAAAATACGGTGCTTTTTCTCTCAACGTTGTCTCAACTGTAGGCTACCCATGTGTGGTACAGTTGAGACAGTACCATGGTGCAGTTGAGACAGTACCATGGTACAGTTGAGACACCCATTTTTATTGATGTAAAGGTAACTAAACGTTCATTGCAAATATAATAAATAAAGACAATAACAATTGGGCAACATGTTTATTAATTCATCCATTTAAATTCATTAATTTTATTTAAATTAGCACTGGTTAAAATATTTAAAACAGGAAAAATATATTTAATATATTCATTAATAATACACTGTTTAAATATCGCAAATATCAAAATTTAATTTAATTTGCGTCCTATGCTGGCTAATTACGACGTTTAACCTGTTATCATAACACTGAACAACTAAACAGTGTGTTTCCTAATAGAACCCTATCGGGGTACAGTTGAGACACGTGTGACTCAACCAGACCCCGCTGGCCACCTCGCATATTTCTCTAGATTTTCCAATTACCTTGCATGACACAATACCATGAAATATGCCAGGTTTTAGGGCACAGAATAACGTTTGTGATGATACCAGTTACGTTTAACAGTCAGATAAGGATAATAAGCAATTCATTGTGGAGTTTGCATGGTGAAGTAAAAGTCTTATCTTAGAAAAAAAACTTTTGCTGATATCTTCGGATCAGAGATGCGGCCGTTGGTCAAATTTCCCACGATCAAAGAGGACACTAATACACATGTGCACAGCAAAAATCACAACTTGTGATTGCTGCGTACGCAAGTTATTTAAGGTGTCTCACCTGTACTCATGTCTCAACTGTACACTGTTTACCTAGTTCGCAAGAATCTAGCCACATTCAGGAAAAGTCCTTCCAGAAGCCTCCAGACGATATAGAGGTGGAGACTGAAGATAGAGACTGTGAGGTATCTTCTGCTGAGATGGAAATATTTCCAGAACATCCAACTCCACCTGCTGGAGTCGAATTACGGCCACTTTTTCCAATCACAGTGGCAGAACCACTGATGATGCAGGTGGCACCGCAACATCCCTCTACGGTTGAAGAGGACCGTCCACCCGAAAGGCGAGGGACAAGAAAGAGTAAGAAAGAGAGAAATGATCCGAAAACTTCACCATCTTCAACTGTAGGCTACACAGTGGTGGGCCATCAGGGCCAGCAAGGCCTTCTCTGCTGGCCTAAACAATATCAGAATCACTGACTTGCAATTTAGAAAATATTTTTTCCATGAATGACTATTAAATTATTCCCAATAGTCCATTCTCTTAATCTCACAGCTTTTCTCTTGGTTGCGCTGCTTCCAGTATTGTATATTTCTTTTAGTGCTTTTATCCAATTATATTTCAGCCATCATGTGTTGCCAGGATAAAATAAATCTGCCTTGAGGCCTTCAGAATCGACAGTGCAGGCGCCTGTAGCTTAAAATGAATGGAAATGAAACCGTTGCTTTAACCAATCAGATAATCAGTCAGATTTAATCAGCCAATCAGATTTCGATTTGACTGCACCGGGGGCCATCTAGCAGGCGTACAATAACGTCTGCATTTTCACGTCGTTTGATTGGGTGGTCAGAGCGCGTACTATTACTGGTAGTCAGAGCCTGAGCTAGCTAACCGCGTCTGTAGTGAACTGCATATACTAAAATACATTCCTGTAGATTTAATAGTTTTTCAACCCACAAATTAATGTTTCTTTCCCACCTTGACCCCCAGCAGGTTCAATACTACCGGGAAAAAATCCCTTATTCAGCCTTATCCTGCTTAACGCAGTCACAGAACTCTATTCGATAGTCTATATGATCTGTCCGGGTAAAAACAGAACTGACAGAAACGCACAGATAACCTGTACACACCAGAGTAATTGAAGTCGTTTTGAGGAAAGAAATTAGGATGGATTTTGTGTAAAACATAATCAGTAGTTTTGGTGAGTATAATGCTTTTTTGCCCCCGTTTTTTCCGTGGTGAATAGGATTTTCTTCTTAATTTTTCTTGCAAATGTATGATCTAATGTTTTTTTCAAACATTCAAACTATTGTAACGTCTGACCAGGGACTATTGTAACCCTTGAAGGACAAGACAAGGGAGGCTCCGTTTCTGAACTTATAATCGGAACGCAAGAACCAGTGTAGCCTACACTAATGCACACGGCGAACTCACTCGCTCGTTTCTCTTTACCCGGCCTTTTCCGAACTCATCGCATTAACCCTTTAACTGTCGGTGCAAAATAAAAATGATACTCGGTTACTAACGTAACCTCGGTTCTCTCTAGAAGAGGGAACGAGTATTGCGTAAGCTAGCTTACGCTACGAGTAAAGTCATCTTTGCTCGAGATATTGAAGCCAAAAAATTATCCTTCATTTTGTATTTATTGTCAACGCAGTGCAGCAGCTAGCAGACCTAGAGCAGGCCATATCGCGTGCTCATTGGTTGCCCTGCGGCAACTGCTGCAACCTACCACTGAGCCTCGCGCGTGGCACCCTTACGCGTCATAGCCTGCCAAAATGGGGGTGGCTTAGCGTATAAAAGCCAGGCTCGTAGGTTGTCTCACTGGTTTCATCAGCTGAAGCGATAAGACGCTCGTGGTGCCTGCACGGTCAGGTTACGCAATACTCGTTCCCTCTTCTAGAGAGAAGCGAGGTTACGTTAGTAACCGAGTATCGTTCTCTTACGAGAGGTTCTCTTGTATTGCGTAAACTAGCTTACGCTACGGGAACCCACTGTCAACGCCGTGCGCGCCCAGCCTCCACTTCATGAGTCCCAGGGATTCCCAGGGAACATAGATAAGTGGGAAACAGGTGGCCAGCAATGCAGGACAGCACATGTCATAAGCACATATAGGGTATACAGAGCGGCGTCGCCGGTCCATAACTGTTCAACCTATAGTGCAGCTCAACCAGGAAGTTGGCACTGGCTCTGGCTCCGGCTCTGGAAGAGCAGACACTGGCTCCGGCTCTGGAACAGCAGACACCGGCTTGTCCAGGCTCCGAGCCAGACGCTCCAAATAGGCTCTCATAGCCTTGGTGGTCCCACAAGTGGGCATCTCTAGATCTCTCTCAAACTGGGCCGATGGGACGTGAACCGACTCTGGCTGGCCAGACGGAACATGAACAAACACTGGCTCCGGCTCATGAACAGACACTGGCTCCGGCTCCAGCTCCGGAACAGGTACCGGCTCCGGTTCTGGAACAACAGACACTGGCTCCGACTCTGGAATAGCAGACCCTGGCTCCGGTTCTGGAACAGCAGACACAGGCATGTCCAAGATCCGAGCCAACCGCTCCAAATAGTCCAGTACTGCCTTGGCGACCACACAAATGGGCATCACTAGATCTGTCTCAGACTGGGCAGATGTGACGTGGATAGTCTCTGACTGGGCCGACGGAACGTGAACAGTCTCCGGCTGGGCAGATGTGACAAGAACAGTCTCTGACTGGGCAGACGTAACGTGAACAGTCTCTGGCTGGGCAGACGTGACGTGAACAGTCTCCGGCTGAGCAGACGTGACGTGAACAGTCTCTGACTGGGCAGACGTGACGTGAACAGTCTCTGACTGGGCAGACGGAACATGAACAGTCTCTGAGTGGGCAGGTGCAGGTCTCCTTGTCCTCCTCCGTCCTTTCTGACGGATGTGTGCAGACTTGAGGCTGGCTAAAACCATCGATGAAGTCCCCACGCTTGACGGATCCAGAGATGATGACTTCATTCCTGATGAGACCCGTGAGGAAGACTCTGCTGCCCTCCTTTCCTCATACCTTTGAACGCACATGGTGAGGTATTTAAACAAAGAAATCCCATTCTCTCTCTCCTCAGGAGAGAGTTCGCTCCGCTGAATCCACATTGCCTCGTACGTTCTGCCACGGTGGGTTGTGGAGAATGGAAGAAAGGATTCAAGTGCGGAGTGAATTGATTAGGTTTAATAAAGAAAACATAAAATAAACAAACCAACAAAAGAATCCAATGATTTCAGAACTAAATCCAACACTGACATGGCAAAACAGGACCGGTACCGAACTCCACCGGACAACACCGAAACAATAAACAACGTACGAGCACAGGACAGCAAACACAGGTAGATTAAATAGAAAGGCAAATAAGGAGGGTAACGAGGATAACAGGTGGGACGAATAAACCAATAATCAGATAACAAGGGGGAGGGACCAGACAATGACAAGAGCACATGGCCCAACATAACAACACTCATGTTTATCACAAAGACAGGACGGACATGTGACAATCAGTCTATACAAATTCGTATTCTATTATTAAATAATAGATTTCCCCTTTATATTATAAGTCTACCTTTTGTGGTACTCTTCAACCGTGTTCGCACTATAACTATTAATGAGTTTGCTTAGGACTGTTCAATATAGCTGTGCTCGCACTGGTGTGCCGGTCAGAACACAGGAGGCAGGAATCAGAAGTAACAGTTTTAATTAGGTCCAGCATGAATATTTAGCACAATGAACGGCACAGTCAGACCACAGGACATTGAATGGCACTATCCTATTAGACATGGTATCTGAGGTAGTATGTTGTGTGGTCTGAAACAGTGAATAACACTAATTAGAAAATATCAAACATTTCCATTATCATTAATAACAGCTGGCATTTATCCCAATATCATTCTATTATGAACATAACATTATACAATGTAATAGCGATTTTTACCACTAGGTGGCGCGTAGCGCTCATAAACGGAATTATCCGAAATGTCTTTGCTCAGTCATTACACAATAAGCTAACAAATCTATATAATCACAGAACGGATCTATACATTGTTTAAACATACATTTATACACAGTAAAGCATTAATCAGTGATCGTTATTATTCTGAACTCAAGTATATTTGGAATATATCCATGTTAAATGAACATCTTAGGCTAGAATCTAAGATCGTCGTCACCACAAACGAACTCACGATGGTTTGATTATTCATAGTATTTGACATCGAATAGAAACACTCAGTAAATTACTTACATAGTATCATTGACGCACAACTTAAACATATCCACTTTGACCATGGAAGTAAGTTAACATCCTTGAGAAACCCAAGTGGTAGCGTGGTAGGCTCATCAGGAACAGAAAGTGATTGACGCAATGGAGCAACAACTAATCTGATTGGTTGTTCCTTCCCAACAATAACAATTTGTCATACATATATTCTTATACATATACACATGTTATATGCTGCCTCTTTGGCTAGGCTGTTTGATCAATCAAATATCATGGTGATTATTCTTATCTCAAAAAAATGCTCACCCTCTGATGTTGTTCTCTTCAGGAAGGGTCCTTCTGGCCCGGTTAGAAGAATGTAACTCACACTCAATGATCCAAGGTCCAGTCAGATGATTTTAATAAATGTTAAAGAATTTATTAAAATAATCAAATGAAAAAGGAATACTTGTTACAGATCATAAATGAGTACTAACTAACAGATAGATACTAGCTAGGTTTGAAGCTTCTTGCCCCTGACAACTACTGGTGTGTCAGGTTGGTGGTTGCAAGGAAGAGCGAGCAACTTCTCTTTTCTTCCTCTTATATAGTCTTTTCGTGCAGCTGGCTTTTGTTTCCTCTAAGCACAATACGTATCTAGTTGCCTATAATGAGTAACATACTTGCACAAGACCACTGTTGCAGAAAGGACTTGTTTCTAGAAAGTGATTAGAAGATATGGGTCCCTCGTGCACAGGGCTCATATAGCTGAGGGAAAAAGGCTTGAGACACAGTAATACATTTTAAATGTTCATAGCTTTCATAAGTTCAGACACTTCACTCTAACAAGTGGCATTATGCGGCAGCACATGCTTTTTATTGTGTCCTTTTCGACCTCTGCATTTGGATGTGGACAGGGATCCTGCTGATGATTCCGATGAAGCAAGGCCAATGCCATTCTCAGATGGGCCTATTACTACAATGGAAAAGGTACATGTTGTAAAGGTGCAGCACGGACAGTTGTAGTCTTATCAGAAGACAAGCAAACGTCACAATTCTTGATCTGTCCCTTAACCAAGCAGTCAAAATCAGGACCCCAGTAAAGTTCACGAATGCGCTGTTTCGTATGCACTATTCCTTGATGATCTTCATGGGCCAGATTCACCAAGAAACGGCGCAATGCAACAGGACAATGCAACGGATTAATGCAATAATTCACCTCATAGTTAAAACACAAGAGTCACTCTGCCCAACGTGCAATCCTTAGTCCAGCGCGATCTGTGCCTTTAGAGGAGAGGAGCACTGTCAAGGCCTGATGATCCGTACGTAGAAGAAATTTTCGACCCCAGAGGTAAGTTCTCCATTTTTCACCACCCCAAACACATGCTAAAGCTTCCTTTTCAGTGCAAACTGCTTTTATTAAAGTGACATTTCAAATAATTCAGCTGTAAACCACTTTGAGCATGTCGTCATGGTCACTTTTTGTGTGTCCCCAGACAATGACATCATCCAGATAATTGGCTACATTTGGCAATCCTTGCAGTATATGCTAGCATTTTCTGAAACGCAGATGGAGCTGAAGCAAGGCCATAAGGTACTTGACAGAATCTGAATAGTCTTTCATGGGTGATGAATGCAGTCAGATCACGACTCTCTTCATGTAACAAAAGCTGGAAGTAAGCATTCTCTAAATCAATTGTAGAAAAGACAGTTGCTCCACACAGCATAGACATTATCTCATCAATATGGGGCAAAGGATAACTATCCGCAACAACAGCTTTGTTTGGTTCTCGCGGGCAGGTCTACACACATGCGAATACCACCTGTCTTCTTCTGAAAAACTACAGTTAGAAAAATCCACTGTGATACATCCACTCGTTCAATAACACCCAAGTCAAGAAGGCGTTGAAGTTTATCACTGACAGCATTTCGAACAGATAATGGCAACCGACTGAGTTTCTGACGTACAAGTTTTACAACTGGAGAAATCTTTACCTTATGCACAAAACCTTTTGCACATCCCAGCTTAGCAACAGTCACAGAAGCAGAAAGTCGCATTACAGGGGCTAAAAACTGAGCCGGTCCTGGAAGTATGGAAGAACCGTCAAATGTGAGATGCAAACCATTAATTAAATCCATTCCAAGAAGAGCAGTGCCATATCCAACTATAAAAATTTACGGGTTACAGTTCATATTATCTCTAGTAACAGTAACGGGTAGACAGCCAAGCACTGGTATTATATCTCGTGAATACATCACCAATTTAACAGAAGGAGGCAGAAAAGAGTCTCAATATTGGTTATTAATTAATTAATAGAAATGTACATTTCCGGGGCATGGGAAATGTCTTTCTTACTAAGTACTACTAAGAGCAAATAGTCAAGATCGATATGTAAGAATTGATAAATTAGGAAATTCCAGACAGTCTGTTTCGGGGGTGACCAGACACTGAGAGGACAAAAGGACGTCTCTGGAGATTACCATTTGAACTGGCCTTCATGCACCATTGAGACGAAAGTCTCACCTCCGAACCAACTTCATCTACATCTCCCCTCACCCCCACCTGAATGCACCCAAGAAAATGTAGTTTTAATGTGAATGATTATCACAGAGTATTTTCATGTTTAGTATTATTTATTATTTAGATCGCACTGTGAATATAGTATTATATTCACAGTGCGACTGGTACAAATGTCCTATTTCCAAATAAGTAAAACAAAGGGTAATAAGGTTTTTGAGATTTTATGGATAACTAGCACACAAGGAGGTGTTGGCCTCTAGACAAAGGGTCTCCCTACACCCAGAGGTGCTACCTCTGAATGCAAATGTCTCACTGTTAGCAAATGGTTACTAGCAGGTAAATTTCCACTGTGAATGATGTTTAGATCTGAAATGAGGTCTGGGTATATAATGAAACGCAGCGAGAGCTCGGGGCCTTTTATATATTTGAGATCGGCCCGTGAGGCTGAGAGTTGCGAGTCTCTCTGCCTCACGCATTTCTTGTCGGGTAAACTTTTTCCTCTTTGTTCTAGAGCATTTGATGTTTTGCATTGATTATCCTTGAATTGATTATGAAATTATAATGATACATTTACCTGAAATATTAAATTGTGACATTTGATTATTCTAATTGACTTTGACATTAGTTGCATTCAAGAGCTTAAAAGAATAGTAAAACATTCGCTCACATTTAATGATGCACAGATATCATTGAAAAACCTTTTCATTTTATGGAGTCAGATGAAACGAGTTAATACATAAGATAAAATGTATTGCATTTAACCAAAAATACTTTGCCACGTGAAAAGACAGTAACACGCAAAGACCTTCACCTGTATTATTGGAAACCCTCATTGGACCAATAAACAGACTTACAAAGTGGTGACCTCGACGTGATGTCGCAACAAATGAAATTCGTGAGCAACGTCTTTTCCAGCAAAGTATTGGGATTTTGAAATCAACTTGAGGTTTGAACATCTTCTCTTTCTTCCGCCGTTATGATAAGTCAACTTTTTCTGCCCTTTTTTAGAAGTGTTGAGAAAATGTTGTTTGCATTGTTACGGATCGCAAAGCCATTTGTTTAGTCCGGAACTGAAACACGTGAGGACGTGATAGTGGCGGCGCAGATGAAGAATGAAAACCCTTGTTAATAGATTTTAAAGATATCCTTGTTTGCCTACGCAAAGAGAAACGAAACCTAAAATTTGAAAACATCTTCCAAATTATATTCTATTATTCGATTAAGATCTGTAAATTTGAGCCTCAAGATTTAAAGTCAGCATGTTTTCTCCATTGTTGCATGGCCTTGTTGAAACAAACGAACAACACGTGATTAAAAATGAGCAAACAACAGAAAGAAAATTCTAAGTTTGTAAACAATTGGAAAACATGTAATTTTATATAAAAAGGCAAGTCGATGCATTTGTTTATGAAAAGCAATTTGGGAAAAAATAGGATTGTATGATCACAGGTTAAAATTTAGATTCCAAGGCTAAGCTAAATGCTATGACCATGTGTCTTCCAAAAACGATTAACAGGATATGGGACTAAAAAGCACGCAATAATTCTGTTTGTATTTTTGGATTTGTAATTGTGCTTAACACATTGTGCTCATAGAACACACTTTATGGTTGTTTGTGCTACTATATGTGCACATAGGCTAGTTTATTCTTTGAAACACATGTTTACTTAACTGTAAGTGTTGGTTGTAGCACTTAGGTTAAGGCTGTAGATGACATGCATTCTAGGCCAAGTATCTTGTGTATACGGTGTAAACGTGTCTATGAGAAATTTGTTTGCCTCCTTGTACAGGAGCATAGGATTGCCATGTGGTTACAATGTGTTTTCACAGTGCATTTGAAATCTACAAAAGAGAAACAACAAACGCGCATCTCATTAATCCTGAAACAAAAACCCTTTCACGTTTGAACTAATTCTGGATTGCTCTGAAATTATTTTTCAAAATAGATTACCGGATTCGTATATTTCCACAAGTTTGCGCCAGACATTAGTGATGACTAATACTGAATATCAGATTCAAGTGTACTTGAATGAGGGGAACGAGTTATTTCCGTCCAGAATCAGCAAAATGCTGTTTGATCAACCTGGATTCGGGTGCGTTCCTTAACCTCTGTTCTAATTTAATGTTCTATTAGATCATGACCTCTACTAATTGAAACAATTAATTTAAGTTCCTGAGGTGGCATTCAAGGGGGCTATTCAAGTGTCTGTTATTGTGTACGTGTGAATACGGCACATCTCAGATATTTAGCCAATTACCTCTGTTTTGATAAGTCAGACTGGCGAGATTGTGTCGTGCATCCTTAGAAGAAGGACTGCAAAGTGATATAGTTTCCTGATCTATAAGCGAAAAATATAAAGTAAGAGAAAATAGAATAATCAAACGTTAAAATGGCCACGTTGCCTTTATGTAGTCTTTAAAAAGACTAAATTAAACGAACAGGCATTTGAAATCTACATCGGAAACCGCGAATGTGCTTCTAATCAGCCCTGAGCCAAGAAACCTTTTCATATTCAAATGTATTGACATGAGAATGAGCAGAGATTTGACCATGTGTTTAGCATGTGCTTGCGGTCATTGGGTGTTTACAACAACAGAATTCCTCATTGGCTATCAGCCTGACTGTTGTTGTACATAGCCTACAATGCACTGACCAGTACAGCTTTGACACTTTGACAACTAAGTTGTTCCAGAGACTATTTAGAGACCAGAAACAATATAATTTAATTTATATTCCTTTTAATATAATATAATTGTATTATAACTCAAATTATAATATACATTATATTGTAATCGCCAAGCAGGGCATTAATTGGAGAAGTGTGACATTAATCCTTTCAATTCGATTTCATTGGCCTGCTACCCAGTGCCAAAAGGGGAGGGGATGTGCTTTTATTTTTTGCCTTTACAAAAACACAACCAGAAGTGTGGCACAGGTAATAGCAAACCAAATCATCCTTGACTGGGACGCACCAACTAAAATTGAATCTGATCAGAGAACTAAATTTACAAGGAGGGTGTGAACAGAAGTATCACAGCCTTTTGCATGTCACAAGAGATCTGCACACGTATGAATGACACCACAGAAAAGCAAATGCTGAGCGGGCAGCGCCGAAACAGGTGAACTAATTTCTGCCCACAGATCTGACTGTAAAGAGAGCAACTTTGAAATAAAGCCATGGGCATCGACCCATTTGATTTTATAAAAATATGAGTGAGAAAAACTCTGGTTAATCCAGAATATTTCCCCAGCAGAACTGGGAGCTCTAATGCTCATGACACAGCAGACTGTGAAGGCTCAACTGCAAGAGCAGCTTTTAGGTGTCACACACTGCACTGAATGGACATGATAATGGAGCAAGGAGAAGAATTCCACATGTCTGAATTTGAAACTGTTGAAAACATCAGAATTAACTGTGGTTCTCTCTGCATTTGTTTCTGTCTCAGGTGTATTACTGCAATGCCTTGAAGGACGGATGCCAGGATGGGCCGGACCCAACCTGCATCAGAGCCAGGACAGCGGGATTGTTAGAACATAACCTAAGACTCGGGAGATGGGTGAAAAGACACTTCAAGAGGCCATTAACATCACACAATAGCACACCACTATATAAGCATGGCCTCCCAGTATAGAACTGGAACTAAATTTACAACACAATTATTATAGATTAGATTCCACCCATCTCCTAGACATGAACACTGAAAACACTCCTCCATCACTACACCCTCACATCACCATCACCTGGAATAGATCAAATCTATCCAGGCTGAACACTACACATACTAAGAAGATCACCTCACTAAAGACCTATTGTACATCTTCACACTAACAGATCCGGATAGCTTCACACATATAGGATGGTAGAGCTGATCCAATGATGACAGTCTAACAGACGCACATAGCATACGCTATTCACAACACTCACACAAAAACACTGTAATATACATATGAATGGCCACAGTCACAAATCGATGATGCAAATTATAAGCAGAGACAGACCTGCTATTCAATTTTCAAAATGTTAAAATTTTCTGATTGTTGTTAGGGTGGTTGGAAAATCGGAGGGCCCCTGATTTCTCAATATACCACTAATAACAAAAACATCATAAAAAACGAATAGATCTGAAGAATGAGCGCTTCGATCAATTACAAAATTTACAATTTAACCCTTTCATCGACTGTGACTTAGCCAGAACACACACTCTCATACACAATATCTCTATATCTCTCTCTCTCTCCCACACACACTCACACTCACTCACAACTATTGCAAGGAATGAACTATCTACATTATTGAATGATTAAGCATGTCCCAAGTCATTTAGATCTGCATAGGTGGCTTGCATTAGAAGATTCCTGAACACAGTGATTATTATATATATATATATATATATATATATATATATATATATATATATATATATATATATATATATATATATAGTTATTTCTTCATAATTTTCGATTGAATATTATTATTGCATGATTTATTGATGCATAGGATATATTTGATAATGTCCGACCTCTTGCTGCGTTTCCTTTGAATAATTCAGACCAAGAATATTTATAATTCCACTACAATTTCACTTCATCACAGTGGCAATGGAGAATTGGATATTTAAAATGAGACCAACTTACCATTCAGGACTTTTAGAAACACTCGAGACCATATGTACCAACCGCACTTGCTGACATGAACCCATCTATTGTTTCGTTTTTTGTTTTGTTGCATTATGTGTTCGTATGCATTTCCTCATGGCTTCAAGTTCATAAGTGCTCAATCGTGAAGTGGACATTTAAGACGATTTTCAGGTGTCTCATACGAGGCAGTGTGGAACCAAGGAGAACGCCTTCATCCATCGAGGTCTGCCCAGACAACCGCACTGCTGGAGGTGACAGGATTGGTCAAGAGGGTCAGATTATCGTCATGGGAAAGGTGCCAGAGAAGCAGAAGTTTCTCTATGAAGGAATGACACATCGACTGAACAAGTCACAAAGGTCCAGATTGACTTTATGAACTTTGCTCACATTCAAGGCTGAAACGCAAGAAGAAAACCTGAACGCATTCATCCACCTGCTGAACTCAAGCTACATACACCTGGTGAGACCAGGCGTTCTGCAGGTGAACACAGTCATCTGCAAGCTTCTACAGATACTAACATTGAAAAGACAATTTTTCAGTGACATCTCAAGGTTTACAACAGACGTTTATAAGTTACTCCATATGAGCTCATTTGAATTTGACCCACGGAGTCAAGGAGGGAACTGTAAGAATTGATAAATTAGGAAATTCCAGACAGTCTGTTTCGGGGGTGACCAGACACTGAGAGGACAAAACGACCTCTCTGGAGATTACCATTTGAACTGGCCTTCATGCACCATTGAGACGAAAGTCTCACCTCCGAACCAACTTTATCTACATCTCCCCTCACCCCCACCTGAATGCACCCAAGAAAATGTAGTTTTAATGTGAATGATTATCACAGAGTATTTTCATGTTTAGTATTATTTAAAATGTCACAGTGCGACTGGTACAAATGTCCTATTTCCAAATAAGTAAAACAAAGGGTAATAAGGTTTTTGAGATTTTATGGATAACTAGCACACAAGGAGGTGTTGGCCTCTAGACAAAGGGTCTCCCTACACCCAGAGGTGCTACCTCTGAATGCAAATGTCTCACTGTTAGCAAATGGTTACTAGCAGGTAAATTTCCACTGTGAAGGATGTTTAGATCTGAAATGAGGTCTGGGTATATAATGAAACGCAGCGAGAGCTCGGGGCCTTTTCTATATTTGAGATCGGCCCGTGAGGCTGAGAGTTGCGAGTCTCTCTGCCTCACGCATTTCTTGTCGGGTAAACTTTTTCCTCTTTGTTCTAGAGCATTTGATGTTTTGCATTGATTATCCTTGAATTGATTATTAAATTATAATGATATATTTACCTGACATATTAAATTGTGACATTTGATTATTCTAATTGACTTTGACATTAGTTGCATTCAAGAGCTTAAAAGTATAGTAAAACATTCGCTCACATTTAATGATGCACAGATATCATTGAAAAACCTTTTCATTTTATGGAGTCAGATGAAACGAGTTAATACATAAGATAAAATGTATTGCATTTAACCAAAAATACTTTGCCACGTGAAAAGACAGTAACACGCAAAGACCTTCACCGCTAATTCGAATACCGCCATTGGATCGAGTTAGACGGCCTTACAGATATGATTAGGGACTCCAGATATGAGCTTGAGACATGGACAACTTTACGTGTGATATGAACAAGATTTTATTAACTAGACTAAACATTTAAACTACTCTAACATACACATACATACATGCATACAGTTTACCAAGGGAAAGAGAGCTGAAGCAGAATAAAGGAAAGCAAGAAGTTATAGCATTGTTTGAAATTCAGCTTTTAGTCTCTGACCTTCTGTTCCCGGGCAATGAAGAAACAAAGCTCGCTTTCTTGTAACTGGCAAGTCATCTCCTGATGCATTTACGACAAGTAAGTAATTCTCAAACATCCTCAACCAGACTCCAAGGGGTATAGACGGCTCACCTGGCCATGGTAAGAATGGCGTAGGAAAAGCAGCAACAGCAGACATCTTTCATGTAGAACAGCAAAATCCTCGTCGCCAATTTGTTATGTCTAAGTCCAGGTAATCATGAAGACCAGACAGTTCTAAATTCTCCAAGGTTTATTCAAACCCACCAGCAATAAAACAGTGCCAGGTATTTACATGATTTGGCAGCAGGTGCTCTCTCTTCCATTCTTGCTCTACACCTTTTATAGGTAACCACATGTGGACTGCAGTGCCATATCCTGACAAGTACACAAACACAACAAACTTGTAGCTGTATATTCAAGTGATCTCTATGCCAAAGTGGCATTAAATATACAGTAAATTGTATCAACAGGAAAAGAGTGGGAGAGTGACCCAACTCAAAACATGGATTACACCTGTGGTGGGAGATGACTTGAAGGCTCTTTATAAATATAATATCTTCGAACACAATTGAATGACTTAATTGATGATGATGATGATGATGCTGATGAATTTTATTTATAATGCACTATACATTTGACATCAAATCTCAAAGTGCTTACAAAATCAAAAAAACAAATACGCAGACACTTAAAAATACTTAAAAATACGCTTTTCTAAAAAGATAAGTTTTCAGTTCTTTTTTAAAAACATCCGTAGTCTTGGGAGCTCTGAGTTGTTCTGGAAGGGCATTCCACAGACGAGGAGCGGATGCTTTAAAAGCCCTGTCGCCCATAGTCTTGAGCTGTGTCCTAGGTATAACCAGGAGATGCCGTTTGCCTGCTCTGGTCCGGATGTAGGTGTTTCGGGAAAGGAGATCAGTGAGGTATGTGGGGGCCGCACCATGCAGACAGTAGTGAGTGTGCAAGAGGATCTTATATTCTATGCGGAAGTGAACAGGGAGCCAGTGAAGGGATTTTAGGATAGGAGTAATGTGCTCATGTTTCCGCACCCTCATTAGGACCCTGGCAGCACTATTCTGCACAAACTGGAGCTTTTGGAGACTCCTACCAGGGATTCCCCACAGCAGTGCGTTGCAGTAATCCAGCCTGGAGGAGACAAAGGCATGGACGAGCTTCTCTGCAGCTGAGAAGGAAAGAGAGGAACTCAGTTTGGAAATACTACGGAGGTGAAAAAACGAGGTTTTACAGATTGAGGTGACATGATTGTCAAAAGAAAGGTATGGGTCAAACTTGACCCCAAGGTTAGTAACGGAGGGAGAGAGAGAAATAGTATTGCCAAGAAAAGAAACAAGTGTGAAAGGAGACGAACGTAATTGGTGAGGCGTTCCGATTTGGATGGCTTCTGTTTTAGAGCCATTCAGCTGCAGAAAATTTTGATTCATCCATGCCCCGATCTCCTCCAGGCAGGAGGTAAGGCGGGAAATGATGGCAGAGGGGGAACCAGAGGGAGTGATATGAAGATAAAGTTGTGTGTCGTCAGCATAGCAGTGGTAGTGAATTACATGCCTGCTGACGACACGACCAAGGGGAAGCGTGTAAATAGTAAAAAGGGTTGGACCGAGTACGGAGCCCTGGGGTACCCCACAGGTAACAATGTGAGGTGAGGATTTTGCCTCCCCCAAGGCTACACACTCAGTCCTATCTGTAAGATAGGAGCGAAACCATTTTAGGGAAGTGTCGGAGAGACCAATATAGTGCTGAAGTCTGTGAAGAAGGATACGATGATCAACAGTATCAAACGCAGCAGAGAGGTCGAGGAGAATAAGCAGAGAAGTGGAACCAGAGTCAGAGGCCATAAGGAGGTCACTAGTCACTTTGAGGAGGGCTGTCTCTGTGCTGTATTGAGAGCGAAAACCAGATTGATATTTATCGTACAAACCTTTGGAACTGAGATGGGTATGAAGCTGGGAGGAAACCACTTTTTCTAACACTTTTGAGATGAATGAGAGGTTAGAGATGGGTCTGTAATTTGACAGAGGTTAAGGATCTAGGGTTGGTTTTTTCAGAAGAGGTTTAATAATAGCTGTTTTTAGAGCTATTGGAACATTTCCTGTTTGCAGTGAAAGATTTATCAGTTTAGTTATGAGAGGACTAATGGACAAATGGTGGGTTTTGAGCAGAGCGGTGGGAAGGGGATCAAGAGAACAAGTGGATGATTTAAATTTATGGATAATATTCTCGACCTCCTGCTGCGTTGTAGACGAAAAATGTGACAGTTTTTGCGTGATCAATATTGTAGGGGTGTCAGGAGTGGAACATGTGAGGGGAGAGAGAGCTGAGCGGATACAGTCTATTTTGGAAGTGAAAAAGTTCATAAATTTATCACAATTTGAGTCGGTATGACTGAAAAATGATGGAGTCTGTGGTTTGAGAATGTGGTGAATTGTGGAGAACAATTTTTTGGAGTCACCTGCATTGTTGTTAATCAGCATGGAATAATGCTGTGACCTAGCCTTTGAAAGAGCTCTTGCATAGGCCCTACGATGCTCTCGATAGGCCAATTTATGCACCATCAAATCAGATTTTTTATAGGTCCGCTCCATGACATGACCAGACTGCTTCATCTCTCTAAGTTCTCCTGTGAACCAGGGTGCGGGCCTAGAGAAAGTGACAGTCCGGCTTTTAATTGGGGCATGACTATCCAGAATGGAGCTAAGGCTGGTGTTATAAAAAATCACAAGTTCATCCATTGACAAATCTGGGGAAGGGGAGAGAAGATGTAAATCCTGACTAAAAGAGATGAAGTCAATGTTTTTGATATTTCGAAAAATCATCTGACGTTTTGGTTTATGAAAAGAAAATGACAATGGAATTTTGAATAATGTTGCCAGATGGTCAGAGACACCAACATCATACACCTCAAGGCCAGTAACTGTAAGAGAGTCAGTAATCACTAAATCCAGTATATGGCCTTTATGTGTTGGGACATCAACAAGCTGATGGAGATTAATACAGTCTAATGCAGTGTTTCCCAAACTTTTTTCAGTCGAGGCACCCTTTGGAAATTTAGAAAAATACACTAGTGTTGTCACGATACTACTTTGATACTATACCTTGAAATGTATTGATTTTCAATACCACAGGGAATAACTGCCGTATATAGGCCTACTGTCATATAGATATTTTTTAATATTATCAATTTTTTTGTCCATCCATTTAAAGTCTAGGAAATCATTATTTTCTTCTGCAGAGATCACTTTACATGATGACATATTTAATTAAGGCTTTTATTCATAATTCAGCAAAACATTGCTCAATTACCATTGCAAATCTCACCTAAATGTTTGCTCACTCAGTGTAGGCCTATTTGTGTTTTTATATTGGGATAATTTTGTTATAATTGCACAAGATAGCTTGTTTTTAATATATTTTATAATGTAATAATTTCACAGTTAATCTCCGAATTAATGTATAAACAACATAAAGACAGTATATTTTAAATAATTGTTTAATGGCATCTTTTTTATGAATGAAGCCCAGTATCACTGAACCAATACTGCTACTGATGTCAGGAAATACACAGAAATTGAATAAAGTTATCAAACACTTTACAGTCTTCACTGCATAAATAATAAATTAAATATAGATGAATCCTTATTAAAGCTACAAGCGTTCTTTAGTCAAGAGCAGTGAGTAATTTGCTCTGTTACCTGTTCTTTGATTCTGTTGTCACTGCTGCACTTGTTTATCTCACACGCGTCCCATCTTCTCACAACTCTAATTTAAGATTTTAACTAATTTAAGACTGCTCTCATGAGGATACTCAATAAAACGGACATTTTGGCATAACTGTGTGTTATTATTCGTTCAAGCACGAAAGAGAAGTCGATTCTGGCACGCGATGCGCGTCGTCCTGTGTCAGCAGGACATTCACAGACAGCGCGTTCTCTTTTGTCTTTTCGCGGTTGCATGGTTTAAAAGCATTTGCATGAATAAGAACGTGATTATATAATGTAAGGCTAGCCAAAGGATGACATAAAAAAACGGATGCTGCGTTAATTGTGTTTAAATATTTTTTAACGCGTAAAACTGAAAAACATTAATCGCACGCGTTACCGTTGACAGCAGCACGGACATAACCGATGTGTTTGTGAATATGCGGCAAGACGGACGTTGTGACAATGTTTCGTGTGTATTTGACCGTAAGCGCAACAAGCCATGAAAAAGAGGCAGCTTTATGTGTGGACGCTGGGAATGAAGCACGAGAATGAAATCATGCGGAACCCCCGCAATTCAACGAACGCAGAAAACTTATGATTTGCATTTTTTATTATAAATTTGTGTGCATTATTTGTTGTTATTAGACGCTTCCGACGATGCGAGATTGATGATACATTTATTATTATTTTTTTTACACATTTTTGAATTTTAAAATGTTTAATGGAGTTTTTACACGGCACCCCTGCTCTCGCCAGAAGGCACCCCAGGGTGCCGCGGCACCCCGTTTGGGAAACGCTGGTCTAATGTGTATTTGAAGTCAGATGCCAGTCGGCAAGTCTGGGAGTCCATATGTACATTAAAATCACCAATAACTAAAATGTTGGAGTATATTGTACAAAGGGAAATAAGAAAACCGTGTATGTCACAGATGAATGTTGAATGTGGTTTAGGCGGGCGATAAATAAGAGCTATTGTTGCAGAAAACGGATGTTTACAATTAAAAACAAGACTTTCAAATGTGTCCATATTGGGAATGGCCACGGGTGATAGCACCAGATTGCTGCGATGTATTACAGCAAGCCCTCCACCCCGGCCAGTTGTGCGGGGCTTAGAAAGATAGCAATACCCAGGTGGGCAGGCCTCATTAAGAGAGGAATAGACATCAGGCTGCTGCCAGGTCTCACTTAGGCAGAGAATATCTATCCCTTTGTCCAAAATGTGATCGTGTATGAGTGCAGATTTATTTGACAATGACTGCACATTAAATTGTTCAATAGTAATGTAAGTTTTGAGATCCAGTTTATTACAAGGACGTAGGACGCTGTGATCCACTCCGGGTTTTTTGTTGTACCAATCGGAGTTAAATGTTCCTCCAGTGGCGGCGCTCTGATGACGTAATCCAGGTGCGACGTGGCGTAAGGCCGTCCAGAGAGATGCGATGTTACTGTGGTCACCGTGTTTGGACAAAACAAACCGGCGACCCGACCCTCTATGGATATACCGGGCTCGACGTGGTAGAAGATCCTGTTGCGAATGGATTTCAGTACCGCTGGAAATCCTATGTTGTTCCATTAGGATGTCGGTCGTCAACACAGTGCCGGCTTGGGCACCGCTACTCGCGGTTAGCCAAAATCCAAGAGGGCAATAAGGTATAATAGTCACCCACGCAACCAGGATAGTCCACAGCATAATCCACGGCGTCAGGAGAAAAATTATTTCTTTGCAGATATCCGTTTAAAGGCAGAGGTATTGCAGAGGTAAAACTTCATGGCAGTCCAAAGGATATAAACTGGTATACTTACAGTCCATTTATTACTGTAGTGGACACATCCAGTATGTAAAGAGCACTCAGTTAAACTAATAACCGGAAAAGCGACAAAAACCGGCAAAAAGACCAGGAGAAGCGGCGAACAATCAGCGCCAGCGTCCTCTCCCTCGGTCAGAGTTTATTGGCAAAATTTACAGGAGGAAATTGAAATCGAATATTGGACAACTTGTCAGGGCATCTGCAGCTTTTTAAAAAGACTACAATCTACTCGGCCCCAACAGCGAAAGAGATTTGAATAAAAAATTAATCAGTTTTGACTGTGCTAAGTTCTGCGTTCTACAATATGTAGGCCTACTTCACGAAAGATGTACTGTAGTACTGTCTGAAGTAAATTAAAGTATGTTCTAGCCCCGAAAAAGAGAGGGGATCCTGAGAATGCCTTACTCAGGCCCACCGATGCCGGCAAAGGACGTAAGGAGTCGTGGTGGGAGAAAAGGACACAAACACCAAATACCATATAAAAACCGAAGCTTTTATTTAGCCACAAAATTAGTGTAAACCATTACCTGGGAAAAAAAGGGGAGGGCTGGACGGACCAAAGGAAAGAAACAAAACAAACCCCACCCCTAATCCTTGCTAACATTACTAACATAACTAACTAACATTATAAGTGCACCCCAGGAAACATTATAAAATACTCCATTGACAAATACAACTCCAATAATTTTACCTTGCACAGAATCATAAAACAAACGTTGTTCAAACTCGACAGAAACAAAATAAAACTCACCAAAACCATTTCGGTTTGTTTTTCAACTCTAATCTAGAGGGAGGAGTTGGCAACATTCGCTGGCTAAAATGACTAAAAACGATGTACACTATAGCGTGAGAAACCTTTAAAAATTTACTTAGGCTGCCGAACTTCCAAATAACCAGCCTTCTGCTTCAGTGGAGTCCTGTCTGTGCGGTGGTGTGACGTCCAGTGGTGCGGAATTTAGGTTACAGCAAATCCTGTATTATTGCCTGGCAGGGGTGGGACAAAAATAAGCAAAATCAGTGAAAAAAAACTATTTTATTGGTAACTAAGGGTAACAAAGACAAAATAATTTCATAGAAATAACAACTGGTAAAAACTTTGTATCTGTTCATGAGAGAGGATGCGTCTGTGAGTGTATTAAAGTAGCAGTGTTTATAAGATATCATATCACATGACATATCTAAGCCATTGAACTATTATTTGGAACCTCAAATAAACAGATTATGAAAAAACATTTGAGAAACACAGATGTATAAGGAATAACTGCTACTATACCACACTTTGCAGGAGAGAGGAAACATGCAAAATGGATGCAGACTAACTCATGAAGACAGTCCTCTAAAAATGCTGTGCTACCATACTTAATACTATGAGAGAGTCAATGTGAGTGGAATAAGTGTTTGAGTCAGTAAAAGTGATTGTTCTTTTCTGTAGGCCCTATAATGCATTGGCCAAATTGGCCAAAACCGTCAAGTCATTTGTGCACTGTAGGGGCTGTAGTGATAAAAGCGTCTGCCAAATGAATAAATTTAATATAATGTAACTACTGACCAGGCTGCTTAAGAACCAGAACTGAGATTTCAGCTTCTCCAAGTGGGGATTCAGAGAAAGAACAGATGGAACAACAGAGCTCAGGGTGACCATCTTCTCCCCCTCTATCAAATCTGTTGCCTCAAATGGCTTCCACTTCAACTGGTTCCACTCCCTTGATGTGAACAACAGCTCCTTCTGTCCAGACTTGTCCAGAACACAACAGAATCTTGGATGTTTGCATTCAATTACTGCATGTACCTTTCTCGGTGTTGAGTTCCATCTTGTGTTAAAAACAGCTGGAATGCTTTTTTCCACAAATTCAGACTGAAATACATCTTTGAATTGTTATGCAATTTTGAGAAAACACGTGACATCATCATATTTGTTTCTTTCAAGGCTAAACAGGCGGCCAGGGCTGCGCAGGCAGAGTAAGTGACCAGGGCGGTACAGGCTGGGCTGACGACAAACACGGCGGAGCAGAAGACCATCACACCACACCAAGGCGGAGCAGGCGGGGCTGAAGGTGTAAGTTGAGGACCACCCAAGGCAAATTTGGTGGAACTGGAGACCAACACAGCTGATCCAACGAAACTGAAACACAGAGCACAGAGAGGTTAGGATTGGACTAAGAGCCCCTGTCAAAACAGACAGGGAGCTCAAGGGTGTCCTCCATGGTCATAACGGGACCTGCAGGGTCTTCCAAGTCGACCTCTGTGGTCATTTCAAGGCAGACAGGCAGTTCAGGAACGATCTTTGTGCTCACATCAGGGCAGGAAACTCAGGGACAACCTCCATGTTCACAACAGGGCAGACAGGAAACTCTGCGGCAGGAGTGGTTTCTGGAGTGGACTCGTGGCTGAAGCGGTGCTCTGGAGTGGACTCGTGGGCTGAAGCGCTGCTCTGGAGTGGACTCGTGGGCTGAAGCGAGCTCTGGAGTGGACTCGTGGGCTGAAGCGGGCTCTGGAGTGGACTCGTGGGCTGAAGCGGGCTCTGGAGTGGACTCATGGGCTGAAGCGGGCTCTGGAGTGGACTCGTGGGCTGAAGCGAACTCTGGAGTGGACTCGTGGGCTGAAGCGAACTCTGGAGTGGACTCGTGGGCTGAAGAGGGCTCTGGAGTGGACTCGTAGGCTGAAGCGGGCTCTGGAGTGGACTCGTGGGCTGCAGTGGTGCTCTGGAGTGGACTCGTGGGCTGAAATGGTGCTCTAGAGTGGACTCGTGGGCTGAAGCGGGCTCTGGAGTGGACTTGTGGGCTGAAGCAGGCTCCGGAGTGGAGTCATGGGCTGAAGCGGTGCTCTGGAGTGGACTCACGGGCTGAAGCGAGCTCTGGAGTGGACTCGTGGGCTGAAGCGGGCTCCGGAGTGGACTCTTGGGCTTAAGCGAGCTCTGGAGTGGACTCGTGGGCTGAAGCAGGCTCTAGAGTGGACTCATGGGCTGAAGCGGGCTCTGGAGTGGACTCGTGGGCTGAAGCGAACTCTGGAGTGGACTCGTGGGCTGAAGCGGGCTCTGGAGTGGACTCGTGGGCTGAAGCGGGCTCTGGAGTGGACTCGTGGGCTGAAGCGAGCTCTGGAGTGGACTCGTGGGCTGAAGCGGGCTCTGGAGTGGACTCGTGGGCTGAAGCGGGCTCTGGAGTGGACTCATGGGCTGAAGCGGGCTCCGGAGTGGACTCTTGGGCTTAAGCGAGCTCTGGAGTGGACTCGTGGGCTGAAGCAGGCTCTAGAGTGGACTCGTGGGCTGAAGCGAGCTCTGGAGTGGACTCGTGGGCTGAAGCGGGCTCCGGGGTGGACTCGTGGGCTGAAGCGGGCTCCGGGGTGGACTTGTGGGCTGAAGCAGGCTCCGGAGTGGACTCTCGGGCTGAAGCAGGCTCCGGAGTGGACTCGTGGGCTGGAGCGAGCTCTGGAGTGGACTCGTTGGCTGGAGCGAGCTCTGGAGTGGACTCGTGGGCTGAAACTAACACTTACTGAAAAACTAACTGAAATAAAATAACAATTAGCAAAAATTATGCTCTAATTAGGTGCTGTTATTATCTTTGTTTTTACAAAACATTTACTGCAAATAATATTATCCATGTGCAGACATTTCCCCACAATGTAGACACACCCTCACTCTCACACTCAGGGCCTTTCCAAATACCCACACCTGCAGTCTTTGCACTTGATCACTTGTCTACTTACATGACGTACTTCCTGTATTTGACTCAAGTGTTAAAGTAGGCGTGAAGACTGCAAGTGGGTGTAGAACTTTTGATTACCCAATGGGCCACACTTATAGTGTTCCAAAAATGCAAGTCTTTACGGAGCTTTATTTGATTTTGAATACTTTGCATTTTAAAAGAAACTTCTAAATGTCTTGTCAGTAGTCCCTATGTAACAGAAGACACAATTTAAATTTGTGGTGCATCTAATTAAGTGACAAAAGGCAGTTGCAAATGTTGCATAGCCTACTCATCTTGGCACCAATAAAATTATACTTTAAAAATTTGTTTTACTACCAAATTACATCTTTATTTTTTTTTTAAATTTAATTTACAAATTAAATTACAATTTTACTTATAGTGGAATGCAATAGTGGGAATTTGGAAAGGCCCTTACTCTCACACTCACTTTAACTCTCACACTTTTTCTCACACTACCTTCACAGCAGGTTTTGTTTGCTGTAGATGACTTGGACTGTTTTGTTGTTTTTTGGATATACTAGTGGCCACACTGCTTCATTGTAAACCAGGCATGTTTAACAAGATTTCATCTGTAATATGAATGATTTTATCTGAATCTTTCATAATTTTTACTCTTATGCTTTTAAGTTGCATTATTTGGTCATTTGTTCAATCTCAAACCATCACTTTATTTTTTATTAAGATGTCTGCACAGGAGTTGCAAACATTAAACTTGGCTGAAATTAAAGGGGTCATGAACTGGCTTTTTTAAAAAAATTATATTGTTGTCTGAGGTCAACTTATGACGTTCGCTTGGTTTTTACATTCAAAAACATCAAAATGAATAAGTAATAGGCTATTTTCTACCCTAGTTTTGAGCCTAGCTCAAAAACGCTCGGTTTTTATGGGCGTCTCGCATTGAAGACTTGGAAATAAACGCCCACTGCTGTGAGTGGATAACAGTTTTGCATAATAATGAGTTTCAACTCACTCGTCAGTGCACGTGGGGGAAATTGTTTTGAAAACTTCCAATGTTGTAAAATACCAACCGGAATGATTCGCCCATACATGTTCGACCCAGAGTCCGATCCCGAATCGCAGGACAATGAACCAACAACACCTCAAATACAACGGATACTTCAGCCTGTGACAGCGTGGTAAGTTATTGTTAATTGTTTATGCTACTTCTAATGTAGGCTATCTTTAATGTTTTTATAGAAATTTTACTCACATAAGTGTGTTGCACCATTCCTGTCGGATCCAATATAGAAGGCACAGCACCGTTTTTCAATCTTAATCGGTCTGCAAATCCTGTCTCGACCTGTGTCTTGTTTACAAAACAGTCCTCGGCGAAATGAAGCGAACAAACTGACAATGTTTTACCCACATCAGCTGGAACCTCATTAAAAATAAAATTTGACCATGCATTCCTATTGGAATCCAGAGGAAGCTTATGCAGCGACTGTCTTCTTCCACAACCAGGCACTACACAATATTAGTAAACGACATGTTTACTGCTCGGTAGCTCGATCCGGTTTGTCATCACGAGGTAGGCCTATGTTATTTAGCTATGCCTGTAATGCGCGAATCGGTGGGCGGGGCTAAACCGGCCGTGTTGAAGTAGGCGGTGTCTTCTTCTGCGGGGGTGGTGTTTTATCCTCTTTGACGTCATAGTTCCCCAGTTTGAAAAACGAGTCGTTTGCTGAGCCTGGTGTCAATAAAAGCATTTATTGGACTAACAAGGACGTTTTCAGTTCTGAAACTTACAGGATATTCTTATAATATGGTGACCTCTTAGATGTCAAAAGCTCAAGGAAAATTTGATTTCTCAGTTCATCACCCCTTTAAATCCCTTGCTTTGGTCTACACTGGAAGTGTTGTTAACTCTGCTAAACTATAATTGCTAAAACTGAAACTAAATATAAATGTGTTCACAAAATAAAAACTAAAACTAAAACTAACAAAGCCATTAATGAAACTAAACTATAATTTATTGAAAAATTGAAAACAGTATTAAAATAAAAACTACAGTAATGTAAAAATGCAAAACTATAATAACCTTAATGGGATGGAGAGCAATGTGCGGCCCGAACACACAAAATGGCCATCGCCGTAACAGGGCTTGCTGCATTGTTAAAAATTACCAGCATTTCACAATAATTAACAGTATTATTTTACAGTAACTTGTTGTAATTAAATTTCCCTGTAATATCCCAATGAATACCTGTAAAAACAACAGAATCCTTGGATTTTACAGCATCTAACTCTTATTTTACAGTAAAATCTTGTAATCTAAAACCTGCTGTTATATCACAACAAGGTCTGTGATATCACAGAAACACAGTGAAAACAAATAAGGATTTCACAGCATTTAACAGTATTATTACAGTGAAATATTGTATTGAAATATGCCCTGGGAAGTCACATGACATAACAAACTGTTTTGAACTGAAGGCTCCGTTGTGTCCCTCTTCTATTCCGTGCTTAATGGAGAAGGTGAGCAACATGCATGTTTGCAGCACTTACACCCATGTTATTTTAATATAATAATAATATTTACTTTCAAATAAATGTTTATCGCATGAAACAGTTCACATTTTGTTAGCAAGTGCCCAGAATTGTTGAAAGTTCTCTCACAGCATTTGCTAATAGTAGTAATGTTAGTAATGACGAGAGTTTCGCTACCATTTTTCATGTCACTATCACCGTTTAGACAAATCTGGTGTTTGTAAAGTTTATAAAACCAATGATGGAACAAACATGACTATTTATGTATGCACATTTCTGTAATTAGTTAATTGGGTTATCATAGATTAGCAGGGCTAACCGTTAGCTGTTTAACTTGAATAACTTAGTGATTCAAACGGTCCATGAAAAAATAACAGTGCCTGCTGATCTGTGCAGTGATCTGCCAGTGTGTGTGTGTCTCCCTGTGTGCTTCAACATCGCAGAGTTTTTTCTCCTCTCATAAAAGAGCTTGCACGCGGCACGTCTTTTTAAAGACGGCTCGCCCGTGCATTTCTGGTTGCAGCGGACTGGTATCGGACTCTGATGGGCACGAGCGCTGTCTAGTGTGTTTGGGCTTTGATCATGCTTGAACAGCGCTCGTGGATGACTCATGTTCTCTCTGGGAACGTGATCATCGCGTCATATATAGGTTGAGACTCGGTGAACTCGCAAGAGTGAGAGTCCCCTCATCCACCACCCGATCTTCGGCTGGTGTCCAGGTTGACCTGAGGGTGTTGGTCTGGAACAAGGCACCGACTCTGTGTCAACGCCCCAGCCCCCCCCTCTTTAATGACGGTGCCCGCTAGCGAACTGATGATTCCACGAGTCTACCCTCGGGTGGCCCGTGTGTTTTCATTTGAAGCTACAGAGGATGATGCTGTGTCTGTAGCAGCATCACTAGGTGGGCTTGATTCTTCTGGAAATTACGACTCGACACAGCCACCACCCTCTGGTGTGCATACGGCTGTGCCTGAGTCTGATCCGGAGATGACGGCCATGCTTTCCCGGGACGATTGGTTTTGGGTAAGGCCGCCGACGCGTCCACGGCAAACTCCAATATCTTTGTTCCCGGACGTGCATGATGAGATCACGGGTCCTCTCGTTGGTCTCATCCGCCTTTCCTCCCCTCAGGGGCCGCTGCCAATGGGTACACTGGGGTTCCCCCGGTTGAACGCTCTGTTGCCATGCTACTATGTCCTCAGAGTGCTTCCCGGCGCAATCCTAGGCACCCGTCCAAAGCCTGTAGTTCTTTTCGTCTACACTAATCTGTGGCGAAATCCTATAGTGCCACAGGACAGGCAGCTGCCTCACTGCATCCCATGACCGTTCTGCTGGTCTACCTGACCCAGATGCTCATGGACATGCAGGAGGGCGGGACTGACCCGAGGCTCTTCAGTGAGCTGCGCGCCACCACTGACCTTGCACTCCGTGCGACGAAAGTGGCCACATACTCAAAGAAAGAGACTATGAAACAGAAACCCTCTTTAAAACAGACTTTGCTGCATTAATCATAGACTAACTGATCTATAAATGAACATGCATAAAACTGTGAAAGAAACAGTGTGAATGGTTTACTGTCTCGTGTACTATTAGGTATATATTATGGTATGTATCCTGGTATACAACCAACTAACGATCAATGTAACCACACCTGTATCATGCCTCCTACCTAATTAATCCTCATTTAATGACTCACACTTTGATGTACATCACCTTCTTCTAGAATGCAGTGTGGATGTGTTATAGCTATCTGAGCATTAATGAAGGTATAATCATGCTAGGGACAAAGATCCGTAAATCAACTAAGAGCCACTTTCCCTCTCAGACATGTCACCTTTCTGATTGGTCGAGTTCAACCCTTAGGGGAGGATCTTTTCCAGGCCTTATTAGAGACAGTCCACATGTGACCTCCCTCTCTTAGTTCTTTCATCCAGCCGCAACACTGTTCTCGTGATACTGGGGAACCCCCTCCCCCTCCACGGGGGCCCCAGGGCCCAGCAGGCCTCGATTCCAACCAGATATGGGCTCAGGCAGGAGAGAGATGACTCTCTCACAAAGAACCAAGGACAATCTCAAGAGTTTTGGAACAAAGACTCCAACCAACAACGACTCCAATCACCCATCCTTCCGACTTCCTCACTTCTCCTGGGTGCTCGGCGTGGCCTCAACAGAGTCCCAGGCCTTGACCAAACCAGCCATGCGTTCCTAGAGAAAGAGAACGCTCAACCAACTTCCACTTGACACTGCCGGAACCATCAACGACTTCAATTTTCAACAACTTCAAGAATTGTTCCCATTACAAATGCAAGTATTCAATTCAATGAAATGTGAAAATGAAATTCTGATGGTTCTTCTCATAGACCCTCTTCCAGTTTCCAATTTCATCCTATCACTAACCTATTTATGTATTCAAGTGTGTATGTTGTTTAGTTTATTTATATTCATATAAATATCTATATTTAGTTAATAAAACTTGTACATAATATGTATTTGGTTCTGTTTTGTTTGCAATACAAGTCACTTTACGATCACGGTTTTTGCTACTGGCTCAAAGTACTGTACAGGCGAAGAAATAATTATTCTTCTGTGGCCATGGAAGATACCCTTTTCTTAGAATAAATTAATAATCAAAAGAGTTCGTTGGAAGAACTGATTAATTGATTGTAATATTAATTCAGCCACATCAAGTTAATCCAATTAACTGACCCAAATATTTATAATTAATAATAACAAGATATTATTGATTATTATTATTTCCAAAAAGCTGAGTTACTTACACCGGTCTGATGTGCACGATGTTGGGCGGACCCGTCTGCTCAAAACCCCCATCTCCCAGGTCGGCCTCTTCGGCGGTGCGGTTGAGTGCTTCTGCCCAACAGTTCTCAACCGCCCGTGAGCAGATTGAGGTTATTCTGCCCGACGGCCCCGCCGTCCGCTCAGATCCCTCAGTCTGCCTACCGCCGAAGGCTCCCTCCCACGGTTCCAACCCCGCCCGTTCACCCGGGCCTGGCTCTGGAAGACCGTAGGGGGGATGCCACAGCCCTCTCCAGCCCCGCCCCCAGCTAAACGCCGGTTAAGTGGCACTTTTGAGATGGGCTGCTCAGAGATGAGACTCAGTTCTTTCCAGGAGTTGGTAGCAGGGCCACTCCTTTCCCCGGTGGAGGGCTGGGGAAGAATCCTTATTCAGAAAGAACTGACTCTCTCATCTCTGAGCATACAGAGTTCTCGGACGACACAGAGCGCCGCCCACAAGCCGTGCTCTCCTCGTCCCCCTCTGTCCCAGAGGCGGTTGACATGGCGTGCCATCCACGGACCGCTTCGCCCCTCTCCCCCTCTGTCGCCAGACCCCTGACAGAGCAGGCCCCCGTGGAACGCTGGTCCTTCCCTGGCCTCCTCTGTCAGGGTGCGAATATGACCTTGCCCCCACACCGGGCCGCTATGCCGTCCACGTCTGGGCCGGTCATTCCGCTTCGCTGCACCTCCGGGGGGACGTCTGTGGTTCTTGACGCCGCTGGCACAGTTGGGAGCCTGGCTAGAGCTTCCCTATCTGTTCCGCTGGGTCGCGCAAACCATCGGCTCGGCTATGCGATTCAGTTTGCATCCGCTTCACTTTGGTCGGTGGCTATGCCCCTATCATGAGAGCGGAGGTTGCTACCCTACTGGCGAAGGGTGCGATTGAGACTGTCCCTCCAGCCGAAATGAGGTCTGGGTTTACAGCCCCTACCTCATTGTCCCGGAGAAGTCTGGTGGGTTACGGCCAATCCTGGACCTACGCATCTGAACCGCTCCCTTCACAGGCTGCCGTTCAAGATGCTCCTGGCCAAACACATTTCTGGATGTGTGCAGCCACAGGATTGGTTTGCAGCGATCGACCTGAAGGATGCCTACTTTTATGTCTCCGTTCTCCTTCGACTCAGACCATACCTACGGTTTGCTGTCAGGGCGCGCGCATATCAGTACGCTGTTCTCCCATTCGGGCTAGCCCTGTCTCCTCGCGCCTTCACAAAGGTTATTGAGGCAGCCCTTGTTCCTCCATGGGAACACGGGGTTCGCACCTCCTTGTTCCTTGTCCCTTGTCACCTCCTTGTTCCTCTGAGGAAGGACCTTCTTTCTCAGGGACGGGGCACCCTGTGGCACCCTTGTCCCGATCTTTGGAGCCACACGTGGAGGCTCCAAAGATCGGGACATATGCCCCAGGAGCCTCTGAAAAAAAACTTCAGTGGAACCGCACTCTTGCGCTTGATAGTCTCAGGCAAGTCAGCAATGGCTGAGTGGAGAAGGCGACCAAGTCCATACCGAGAAAAGAGCTCCTCTGCACGGGGCAAAGTTTACTCAATTCAATTCAATTCAATTCAATTCAAATTTATTTGTATAGCGCTTTTCACAATACACATTGTCTCAAAGCAGCTTTACAGAAATTGCATATTGGAAATGTACATAGAAAAATACAGTTAGTTAATCAAGTATTAATTTATGTCATAACATATCGCCGGCTTTGAGTCGTCTCTTCACAGGCGTCGAGTCGTCTCTTCACAGGCGTTGGGGCATCTGAAGTCTCCGTGAGAGGCTGGATACAAACTGGAGCTGACGAACGCTATTTACCTCGGGACTAGCGTCCCGAGATAACAGCAGAAAGGCAGATGGGAAATAATTAGCATAGCTGATGTTCATAATGTTAATGCATTCGAACAGATTCAGCAGTAGTATCAAAGGTTAAGCATTAAGTGAATGCTTGGTTAAAGAGATGCGTCTTTAATCTAGTTTTAAACTGGGACAGCGAGTCTGAGTCTCGTACAATATCAGGAAGGCTATTCCAGAGTTTAGGAGCTAAATGCGAGAACGCCCTCCCTCCTTTTAGTGGACTTAGATATCCTAGGAATGACCAGAAGCCTCGAATTTAGTGATCTTAAAGAGCGCGATGGATTGTATGGCGATAGAAGGTCTGTTAAATACACAGGAGCTAAACCATTTAGGGCTTTATAGGTCAGTAGGAATACTTTGTAATTGATACGTAACTTAATAGGTAACCAGTGTAGAGATGATAAAATAGGTGTTATATGATCATATTTCCTTGATCTAGTAAGAACTCTAGCAGCTGCATTTTGCACTAACTGTAGCTTGTTGATTGAGGATGCAGGACAGCCAGCTAATAAAGCATTACAGTAATCTAGTCTCGAGGTCATGAATGCATGAACTAACTTTTCTGCATCAGAAACAGATAGCATGTTGCGTAGCTTAGCAATGTTTCTAAGGTGGAAAAAGGCTGTTCTTGTAATATATGAAATATGATTTTCGAAAGTCAAGTTGCGGTCTAGTATAACACCCAGGTCTTTTACTGTAGTGGATAAAGTAACAGGACATCCTTCTAAATTAAAGTTGTATTGTAAGGGATTTTGTGGGTAGTTTTTTGGACCAATAAGTAGTACCTCCGTTTTATCTGAATTTAATAGCAGGAAATTACACGTCATCCAGCATTTTATATCATTTAGACACTCTGTCAATTTAGATAAGTTAGTGTTTTCATCTGGTCGTGATGAGATATATAATTGAGTGTCATCAGCATAACAGTGGAAATTAATTCCATGTTTTCTTATAATATTACCAAGTGGCAGCATATATATTGAGAATAGCAGAGGGCCTAACACCGATCCTTGCGGCACTCCATAGTCTACTGACGTTATCTTTGATTTTTCCCCATTTAAACAGACAAAATGGTAACGGTCTGATAAGTACGATCTAAACCAGCTTAATGCCTGTCCCTGAACACCAGTGTAGTTTTGTAGTCGATCCAAGAGTATTTTATGATCGATAGTATCGAACGCAGCGCTAAGATCGAGTAGAACTAGTATTGAGATACAGCCTTGGTCAGAAGCTAAAAGTAAATCATTTGTAATTTTAACTAGCGCAGTTTCTGTGCTATGATGCGGTCTGAATCCCGACTGGAATTTTTCATAGATATCATTTTCTTGTAAGAAAGAGCACAATTGAGCGGACACAATTTTTTCTAGTATTTTAGACATAAATGGAAGATTTGAGATGGGTCTGTAATTTGCTAAGTTATTTGGATCTAATTGCGGTTTCTTAATGAGAGGTTTTATTACTGCCAGCTTGAATATTTTTGGAACATGACCTAAAAATAAAGACGAGTTAATAATATTAAGAAGAGGCTCTTCGACTACAGGTAACACTTCTTTCAGTAGTTTAGTGGGTATTGGATCTAATAAACATGTTGTTGGTTTAGATGCAATGATAAGTTTATTTAGCTCTTCCTGTCCTATAGTTGTAAAACGGTGTAGTTGTTCTAGAGGGGCCATAATTGAGGCTGAATCATAAGACATCATAGAGGATTGTATATTTACAATTGTGTTTCGGATGCTTTCTATTTTCTCATTGAAGTAATTCATAAAATCATTACTACTATATTGTAATGGAATATTTTGCTCTGGTGATGTTTGTTTATTTGTTAGTCTAGCCACGGTGTTGAATAAAAACCTTGGATTATTTTGGTTATTTTCTATTAGTTTGCGGAGATGCTCAGCCCTGGCTGCTTTTAGAGCCTTTTTATAACGTGACATACTGTCTTTCCACGCGATTCTAAAGACCTCTAAATTAGTTTGTTTCCATTTACGCTCTAAGTTACGAGTTTCTCTCTTGATTGCATGCGTAGCACTGTTGTACCATGGTGCTTTAGTTTTCTCTCTAACCTTTTTTAATCTAATTGGTGCAACAATATCTAGTGTACTAGAGAACATGCTGCTCAAACTGCTAGTCATTTCCTCTAGTTCATCTGTTTGTTTGGGTGCACTGCGCAGCTGAGATAGATCAGGTAAGCTATTTGAGAATCTATCTATAGTGGTTGGAAGGATTGTTCTGCCTGGTCTATAACGTGGCGCAACATGACAAATTTCAGCAGTACGTATTATACAAGTTACCATGTAATGATCAGTGAGATCATCACTTTGCGGTATAATATTTATATCAGTTGGATTGGTTCCATATGATATAATTAAATCTAGTGTATGATTTCGACGATGAGTGGGACCACTGACGTTTTGCGTGACCCCAAAGGAGTTTAATAAATCTGTAAACGCAGTCCCTAACGCATCATTTGTATTATCTACGTGTATGTTAAAGTCTCCAACAATTATTGCTTTATCGACATTGACCAATAGATCTGAGAGAAAGTATGCAAACTCTTTTAGGAAGTCAGCATAGGGCCCTGGAGGTCTATATAGGGTAGCCAAGGCTAGAGATAATATGGATTTGTTTCTTGCATCTAAGAGCGTAACATTTAGCACAAGTACTTCAAACGAATTAAACCTGTGACCTGTTTTCTGAGTAACATTAAGAATATCTCTATAGATTGTTGCAACACCGCCGCCACGACCGATCAGACGGGGCTCATGCTTATAACAGTATCCTGGTGGAGTAGACTCATTTAGACCGAAATAATCATTTGGTTTAAGCCAGGTTTCAGTAAGGCAAAGTACATCGAAACTATTATCTGTGACCATTTCATTTACAATAACCGCCTTAGGTGTGAGCGATCTAATGTTTAGAAGACCTAGCTTTAGAAATTGTTTTTGTTCACTGATATTTAGATTTTCTGGTTTAATTACAATAAGATTTTTGCTAGATCCTACACTAGATTTATTGTTTGGCCTCACTAAGCGAGGAATAGACACAGTTTCTATATAATGTTCTACACTACTTATGTCAATTAAGTTGGGACAGCAAAGACTGTGATTTGGACTTTGACTTACTAGTCATATGGTGTGTAACGTCTTGGAGATGTTGTCCGACAGAACAGCCGCTCCGATTCTGCTGCGGTGCAGGCCATCAGCACGGTAGAGCCTAGGTCGCTCCCAGAACAGATTCCAATTATTTACAAAGAGCAGTTTCTGTTCATTACACCATGACATTAACCATTCATTTAGAGCAAATAATCTACTGAACCTTTCTTGTCCTAGTCGGTACGTGGGAAGCGGTCCAGACACGATGATCGTTGCTTCAGGCGATGTGCTGCGAACCGTCTCGATCAGGCTTCTGTAGTCCTTCTTCAGAACCTCCGTCTGCCGCAGCCTGATGTCGGCGGTTCCGGGTGGAGATCTCGAAGACCGGGAGGGGCGGGGAAGTCCTTGGTCTGGTCCTGGCTCGTGTCTTCCGCTGTGGGATCACCCAGGGTCCATGGTGTTGCCTCGGTGCCGGAGTGAATGAAGGCAGAGATGATCGCGTCCTTCTGGGCAGAGAAACGCACGGAGTAGACGAAGTCGGAGTCAAAAAGTTACTAACCACTGACTTGTGAGCATCGGCGCGTGATGTTTCAAGCGTTGATCGCCGATCTCGCAGCTCGGCTTGCTTCACCAGCAGAACGCGGATCTGTTTCTCCACCGACTCCAGCTCCAATCGTACCGAAATCAGCTCGAATGTGTCCTCACCTGCACTCAGAGGTAACGTTAGACACACATCCGATATGTTCGCCATTATAACAGATGAACAGTAAATTAGTAGTGATACTACCAATATCACTACTAATTTAGGACTGAAATGATGGATATAACCCGTATCCTTTCAGTCAAACGGGTGTAAAATGAGAGGGTCGATAGGCGCGAGGCCACGCGTGAAATGCTAGCGGGCTAAAGGCTAGTAGCCGAGATTCGGAAAGTTGGATCTAAGTAGCGATATCAAAGCAATCCGATTGTTTTTTATAAGGAATAGTGTCGAGGATAAGTTCACATGATATAAAAATAGAAAGTGCTTGTTTATAAATGAGTGGTAAAGAAGAAAATCAGGGATTAATGAATCAATTCGACGGAGCTCCAAACACAAACACAGATCGCACGCGCATGCGCCGCGAGCATACCAGCGCATACTCCTTTCCCAGTTGACCCGAAGGCCCAGACAAGCTAGGTGCCGGAGCACTGGGTCCCTGTATTCGCAAACCTGGTCTCAGGAGTGAGCTGTCAGGGGCGGGACCAGGCAGGTTTGAGTACCCTACCACCTGCGGTGGTGGCTACCTTCACTTCCACTAGAGCGTCGTCCACGAGACACGTATACTCGTTGAAGTGAAACCTCTTCGTCAGCTGGTGCTCTTCTCGCCGAGAAGACCCCCGGAGATGCTCGGTCGGTGTCGTGCTTTCCCTCCTTCAAGAAGTGTTGGAGCGAAGGCTGTCTCCCTCCACCCTCAAAGCCTATGTTGCCGCTATTGCCGCACGCCATGACTTGGTAGAAGGTAAGTCCGTGGGGAAGCACGACCTGATCATCAGGTTCCTGAGAGGAGCGAGGAGACTGAATCCTCCTCGCCTCCTCTCGTTCCCCCTTTGAGCCTTTGCAATCAGTGGAGCTTAAGCAGCGCTCCTGGTTGCACTGGCCTCTATCAAGAGGGTAGGGGACCTGGACGCATTCTCCATTGACAAAGCGTGCCTGGAGTTCGGGCCGGCTTACTCTCACATGATCCTGTGACCCCGGCCTGGATATGTGCCCAAGGTTCCTACTACTCCCTTCCGGGAACAGGTGGTGAACCTGCAAGCGCTGCCCTCGGAGGAGGCATACCCAGCCTTGGCACTGCTCTGTCCAGTATGTGCTCTCCGCACCTATGTAGACAGAACACAGTGTTTCAGGACCTCAGTCCAGCTCTTTGTCTGTTATGGCGGGAAGCTGAAGGGAAAGGCTCTCTCCAAGCAGAGGTTGTCTCACTGCATAGTGGACTCCATTGCTTTGGCATACCAGCAGCAAGGTCGACCGTGCCCCCTTGGTGTGACCGCCCACTCCACCCGGAGTGTGGAGTCCTCTTGGGCTCTAGCGCATGGCGCCTCGCTAACAGACATCTGCAGAGCTGCAGGCTGGGCGAAACCTAATTCATTCACCAGATTCTATAATCTCTGAGTGGAGCCAGTTTCCTCTCATGTACTCGCTTCTACCAGCTAGTATTGGATCCGCTCAGGTGTCTCGCTTGTTCGCCAATCCACTGTACGGACTGGATACCTGCGATGTATTCCTCAGGTGAGCCTCCTCTCTGAGGCCCTGAGTTCCTCCAGCACTGTTGACGCTGGCGCCAGTGTCTATTGCCTGTGCGTTGGCTAGGTGCCTCCGTGTGCATGGTTCCTCCCCTGAGTAACCCCCACATGTGTATTTCCACTGTAAGCCTCCTTGAGCATGTGTCTTTCCCTTGGCAAGCCACCTTGCCACCCCTGGGGTTGAAATATTCCACCTGCGGCTGGACACCCCAGTGTTCTCCATATGCATCCTTCGGGGTCATATGTGTATTCTCTAAGTCCCCCCCATTTGGGCTGGCAATATTTTGCATATTTCCTCTAAACTATGGGATATGCTCCTCAGTGTACCTTGGTATTCCTGTGTTAAATAGGAGACCTTGCTAGTCTTACGACAGGGATCTCAGTTTTACACAGGGCACTGGAAGACAGCTGTGAAGTGGCGTGATTACACGGGGACCCCCATTCGTCGTCATCCGACGTAACTCGGAGTGACTACGAAAGGGAATGTCTCGGTTACGTATGTAACCCTCGTTCCCTGAGTAGGGAATGGAGACGTTACGTCTCCCTGCCACTTCCGCTGTACCGCTGGGTAGACGCCTGAGTTCAGTCCCGGCTCCTCAGCGAAGACATATCTGCATGTTGCCAGCGTCCTCCTTTTATACCCACGAGGTGGGGCGGAGATACGCTATGCAAATTCCGCAGACCCATGGCATTTCATCGCCATTGGCTCGTTTTGTAATACTCGAAGTCGATAGGTGTTCTAAGCGAAACCCCCGTTCGTCGTCATCCGACGTAACGTCTCCGTTCCCTACTCAGGGAACGAGGGTTATATACGTAACCGATACGTTTTCCTACATCTTGAAACTTTCAGGTTTATAAATGGTGGTAATCTTTGAAGGATGAACAAATAATGTTTTAGTCCTCACATTAAAAATAACATTTAAATATAGGCCTATATTTAGAAATATAATATTGAGATATTTGATAATTTTGAACTCAATATTTGAGTTTTGAAGTGCTGGAAAAAGATGTGTGAAGTACTTTAAAGCATTTCACTATTCCAGCCAAACTTCCATACAGTTAGTGTTATTATATTAAATCCATGGGGAATGTTGCTGATCTGTGGACTTAAAGCCTATAACTAGATAATTCACGGCACAAAATTTTTCTCCAGGGGCACGTTCAAGTTCAAAATGGTGCGCAACGTTTTGCTACGGTTTCCGGGTTGAACGTCATGTTTCCTGGAAACGGCGTGCACCGGTGTGCAACGGGGTTTGAGATACGTTTTCTCTTGTTTGGTGGGTGTGTCAGAACTGCAGTCCAATCAGCAGCAACATGTATATTAAGCACGCTGTATTAAAGTGAACTCGCACAATGGGTTCAAGGAAAGTAATTTACAAATGTGTTCGATGCAGCTCGGTATACACAACAACTGAGGATATTAGAAGACATGTTTGTCGTAAGTTTTATTGTAAAAATATAGGATATCAACATAATGATGTAGTTGTTTATATTTTTAGCTTCATTGCAAGTGTATGGCATTTGGTATAGAAATAAACAATGGTAATTAAGTGCTTTTCCTAAAAATGAGAAAGAAAATACAGGGTATTAAAACAGTATGAACTACAAATAAAGTCAGTATGTGAGGCTAAATAGATGCGTTTTAGTCTGAATTAGGTAAGATGTGTGCTTCCATTTCAGTTTCCACAAATCCCTTCACTCGATTGGGATGTTCTCTTGTGTTCTGGGCGGCAAGTGCAGTAACTGTAACATCGGGCATATTTTGTAGTATTAAACACATATTTATACCGACTTCATCAGGCTCCGAAAATTATTCACAAAGAACACAAAGAATGGCCTTCCTAGCTGCCATTGTTGCAACTCTTGCGTCATCAGTACAGTGTTCAACGCATCACCGTTTCTGTTTAAAAAACGTTGTGCAACGTTTTGTCGGGGCTGAATGCAGCCCTGGTTTCCACGTCAGCACTGTTTGATCTAATAGAGATCTACGTCTAATAACCGAGAAATTTGAATGCTTCTCACTAGATCTCGCAGCGATGTTATTACTTCAGTGACGAATTCAAATGTTTTCTACACTGGATCTTAGCGCTGTGTAGTAACAGTGTCGCTTGATCAAGATCGGCTCGCACTGCACAGATGTTGCTGGTCCGAACTGATAAACGGTCCGTGAAGCACAATATAATGAGTAGCGCAGGTTCGTTCCGCTTTCATTACGTTTGCCATTTGATGTTGCGCAACGTTGTGGTGGCCGCGCCATCGCCCAAGAGTGGCAGGAAAATGGTTCAAGGAATCGTTCGGTTTGTATGGGTACCGAACCGGAAGCCTCGTACCGAAACGGTTCAATACGAATACATGTACCATTACATCCCTAATATATATATATATAAATATATATATACCACTATCATTTTTGACATACGGCTAAAATTACATTTAAATTACAATGATCATAATCTGCATTCAAACTGAAATTCTTATTTTTGTTGCCTTTGTGTAATTTCTCCTTTTTCTTTTCTTTTCTTTCCAGGTCATCAGAGGGTGAGGCTAACCATCCTGTTCAGTGTCAGGCAGGCTAACCATCCTGTTCAGTGTCAGGCTAAGAGTGAGTAGAAATAGATTAGGTAGGTGACTAGTTAACATGCACCACAATGTTCAACTGTAAATTTGTTGGCTGTGAGCATGTGTCTGAGAATGTGTGTAACTATGTTCAGCACACAAAACTGCATAGCAATGCCCCCAATTATCACTACCAGTGTGGGGTGCCTGACTGCTCAAGGAGGTTGTGAGGGACCAAGCTGGCAGGCATGAGGAGTCAAAAAATAAGTTTCCAAAAAATGTAAGTTTTTATTTACAAAACAAAAAAAACAACTAAGTTACAGAAAAAACTGAAAGTTCTGGGCCCATAAAAGAGGTCAACTTAAACAGAACATAACAAAGGCTAAACACATGAAGTAACTTAACAGACCTACTAGACTAACACATGGGGGAAACTTATATAGTGGCTGATCAGGCCATTCTGACACAAAAGGGGGTAGACAAACACATAATATATAAACAAACCACAATAACTACAACACATGTTAAACCAATGCTACCTAATATGAACTAAAGATAAATCAATTAAATAATCATAACAACAAAGTATAACTAGCAAAGAAAAGAACACAACTCAAAAATGAAATACTCTGCCACCCCCATGATTTGGGAAAACATGGCGCAGTCCAATCATCCATTCCCCTACTTAAACAACTTTGAGTCAGTTGAAAGTCCTTTTGCCTGTCGCCTGTCAGCCTGCCAGTGAACCCCCCGCAGCAAATCCCCGGAACTGGTAACTCAAAAAGAAAAGTATTAATTTCACAGAATGTAACTTAAAGATAAATGAACCTAAAATTAGCCAAATTGACAAAGTTAACTAATTGTGTGCACCCAAATGGAAAACTAAGTCAAATAACTAATAAAACTGTTTTTAAAACTAAAATGTGTCCATTTATTTATTTGTATGATATATAATGTGCTCAAAACAAGTGAAAGAGCTACCACCGCGAGTTGTTTCCATGTGTGGCTGCTAGTGCAGCCCTCACATACTCCCCCTCTTCAGAACTCTCGCTGTGACAGCGAGAGAGGTAGTCTGCGGTCACATTGAGTTTGCCGGGAATGTGCTCTACCGTAAAGCGGAAGGGTTGCATGGCCAGATACCATCTAGTGACACGGCCATTAGTGTCCCTCATTCGCTGCAACCACTGGAGGGCCTTGTGATCAGTCTGTAATGTGAACTCCCTACCCAACAGGTAGTATTTCAGTGAGTCGAGGGGCCACTTGATTGCGAGGGCTTCTTTCTCTACTGTCGAGTATCGCATCTCCCTAGGGAATAGCTTGCGACTGATGAAAGCGACTGGATGCTGGTCACCTTGTGGTCCCTGCAGAAGGACAGCTCCAATACCCCTCTCAGAGGCATCTGTTTGCAGAATGAAAGATTTTTCAAAGTCAGGACTATAGAGGACTGGGTTCTTACCCAGAGACTGCTGAATGTCCCGGAATGCTGCCACGGCCTCCTCTGTCCACTGGACTTGGTTGGAACACCTTGATCCGGTCCGATCTGTGAGTGGGGCAGCTCTGGCTGAAAAGTTGGGGATGAATCGGTGATAAAAACCTGCCATCCCCAAGAAGGACCTCAACTGCTTCCTGGTTTGAGGCAGGGGGCAGGACTCTAGTGCATGTATCTTGTGGACTTGTGGTTTAATCACTCCATTTCCAATAATGAAACCCAGATACTCAGTCTCAGGCTTGGCGAAGACACACTTTGCAGGGTTAATAGTCAGGCCTGCTGATTATAGGCGCTCCAGCACTTCCCTCAGGTGCTTGAGATGGTCCTCCCAAGTAGCACTGTAAATCACAATATCATCAAGGTATGCACAGGCATAGTCATCACATCCAAACAATACCTGATCCATGAGCCTTTGAAAGGTCGCAGGGGCCCCATGCAGTCCAAATGGCAACACTGTAAACTGGTAAAGTCCCCACGGAGTCCTGAAAGCAGTCAACTCCCTGGATTTCCCAGTCAGAGGCACTTGCCAGTAGCCCTTGCACAGGTCGATGGTGGTCAGGTAGCTTGCTTTCCCTAGGCGCTCAATCATGTCATCAATACGTGGCGTTGGATAGCAATCAAACTTTGACACAGAGTTCAGGTATCGAAAATCAATACAAAACCGTATTGTAGCATCTTTTTTTGGAACCAACACCACTGGATTACACCACTCACTTTTTGAGTGCTCAATGATCCCCAGAGACAGCATCAGGTCCACTTCCTTTTTCAGGGACACCAAGAGGCGCTCTGGGATCCTGTAACTCATTCGTTTAACTGGAGCCTCCTCTTTTAACACTATATCATGCTCCACCATATTTGTGCAACCTGGGTACTCTGAGAATATTTGAGGATTACATAAAGCTTTCACCTGCTTTTGTCGATCAGCCGACAGATGGCCCAAGTCAGGTTCCGTGGGGGCTGGTGAGGGCAGATATTGGTCATCTACCGCCTCTTCCTCCTCCACAGCTCTGATTAGCAATACCTCTGCCTTCCGCTCAGGTCTTTCAGCCCACTCCTTTAGGAGGTTCACATGGAGCACCCTGCTGGAACGTGGTCGGCCCGCAGTGGCAACTCGGTAAGTGGTGGGTCCAAGTTGTTTCTCCACCACAAATGGTCCCTGCCATTTAGCCAGCAATTTGCTGTCACTGGTAGGCAGCATGATTAGGACCTTCTGACCTGGAACAAAGGTCCTCTGCCGTGCCGACTTATCATACCAAACTTTCTGGTACCGCTGGGCCTCGGCCATGTGCTGCTGGGCAAGTTCTGCCATCTTCTGTAACCGGTCTCTCATCTGAACAACATAGGAGATAATGTTAACACCCCCCTCACTCTGCTGGTCCCCTTCCCAGGCCTCCTTAAGCAAGGTCAGTGGTCCCCTCACCTCATGACCATACAACAGTTCAAATGGGGAAAACCCAGTAGAGGCCTGGGGTACTTCCCGGTATGCAAAAAGGAGGTAGGGTAGCCATTGATCCCAATCAGAACCAGTGTCATTGACGAACTTGCGGAGCATTTGCTTAACCTGTTAACCTTCAAGGCCACTTTTGAAAAATCCCCAGAAATGGCATACCCAAACTTAAACAAATACAGTTCATGAACCCTTTGCACTAAAAGCACAAGTATGATCTCATTTGAAAGCTGACACCTAGTAGTTTATTGTAAATGTAGAAATAATTATTGTCATAATGAAAAAAAAATGTTTAAATAGCTTCAAAGTTTTGTAAAGTTATTAGAAATTTACTTTTATGAAACATCTTCATAAAAATAAAATTGAAGTTGGCCCTGGAGGAATCTAGAAATGCACTGCAGCTAAAGCCATATGTGTGACCATTTTATATTTAAAATCTGCAAATGATAAGTCTAAAACTCTGTATTTAGTTAAATGTTTTTCAAGATCATGTCAAATTACTTTATTTTGATTAGACTCTAAAATGCAAACTGATGTTTAGTCATCTTCTGAGTCATCTAATCAGTCTATTGTCTCTATTATTTTGTGGTGCAAACGAGCCCCATTCAGAGTCAGTCTCCCCTGCACACATTTACACCTCTCCAGACTGGTTATGGCTCTGAATATGCATTTCTTTTGACTGCATTATAGCTACTAACGACTGGCTATTCACAGGCTATTCATAGGGTTTCAAACCCTAATTTCTTTTATCAAAGTTCTCACTAAATATTTGAAACTGGTATCAAATGCACTGAAACATTTCAGTAAGCATTCCTATTTAGAAAAAAATCATAAAACAATAACTGCTGGTGGCAGGTGCACCTGGGCTAGCTAGCATGTTAGCTTAGCACACCATCAATACACGACCATTTATGAGATTAAAACCATGTTTGTGCTCCAAACTTACTTTATAACGCAAGTCGAGTGTTTTAAATAATCTTCTGTGATCTAATTTGGCTTCAGATAAAAAAAAATCCGACAGAAAATGTATTATTTATAGTGTTCTGCACGATGATGAAATCTATATCGATTAGCATTACATTATAAATATAATCTATTATTATGAAATACCTGGCATGGCTTGAAGAACACAGGTAACTCAAATATCATTGCAATCATGTTTATTGTCTTCAAAACATCTTTATCTGCATGTTACAGCGATCTCTGTCAGCTACTTTCTGTATCAGTGACGTCCTGGAATGTCACATGACTATGGGTCTTCTTCGTGATCCATATTTGGACTATTAGTGTGCATATAGCGCCCTCAGGCTATTGGTATGAATTGAAAACACAGCACATCTCAGTAAGAAGCGATCATAATGATTACATCGACGCATTTGGGTATAAATTCAACAAATATTATTCCTGTCTATAGAAATATGATGTGAATCTATGAGAATATATCAATATTTCTCCAAGTCTGCACATTTTTGAGCTAAAGCCCTGAGGGACGATGTTTTGCGAATCGCTGTCATGACGACAGCACGGAGTGTTTTTTATGAATGGACCAGCTGACGCTCATAATTCATAATAAAGGTATCGACTCATTTTTTCATTTCATAACTCCTGACACAAATTAAGACATAACTGTCACTATAAGTTTCTCAGAATACAATAGTGGTCAAATACTGAATCTTGAGTATTATATCTTTTTAATGATGTATAGTTTGTCAAGGTATAACATTAAATCTGATAGTAAATTTGAACTAAATAAAAAAAAAACCGCTTCAGTGCGCCGACGCTCTGGAAACGGTTAACAGGTTAAGGGTCTGATTGAACCGCTCCGTCAGTCCGTCTGTCTGCCGGTGGTAGGGGGTAGTTTGCACACTCTTGATGCCAAGCAGCTGGTAAACCTGTTTTAGAAGCGTGGACATAAAGTTAGTACCTTGGTCCGTTAAAATCTCACGAGGGAAACCAACTCTAGAGAAAAACTGTACCAAGGAGAATGCCACAATCTTTGCTTTGACAGATTTCAGGGGAAACACTTCTGGGTATCTAGTAGAGTAATCTGTGATCACCAACATGTAGCGGTTTCCAATTTTGCTTTTTTCAACTGGTCCGATAATATCCATCCCAAGACGCTCAAAGGGAGTACTAACAATGGGGAGAGGTTGGAGTGGAACTCTACACGGTCTTTTCCCTGCAGTCTTCTGGTACTGAGGGCAAGTCCTACAAAACTGGGCAACATCTGCCCGCAAACCAGGCCAGTGAAAGTACCGTCTAACGCGAGCCAGGGTCTTGTGCTTCCCTAGGTGGCCAGCCCAGGGAACAGAGTGACCCAAGAGAAGTACGGTATCTCGGGCCACCTTGGGAACCACTAGCTGCTTAGCTGGTCCATGTTGATGATAAAGAATACCATTCTGCAGGAAATATTCCTCTCCGCAACTGTACTCAAACTTACTCCCCACCACTCTCTCTTTAGCGCTACACAATAAAGTCACTAGGCTGGGGTCATCGGGTTGCATCTGAACAATGTCTGATGGGATCTTAAAACCCAGTGGTAAGTCTGGAGCTACTGCAACTGGGGATTTTATGACTGTGTGCTGGAACCTCTCCTGTCTCTTTTGCCTGCGTGACTTTCGGGGTTTCTCTGGTTGAGTGTCCAGGTCTGCATCATAAAAAGGCAGGGCACTGAGGGTAACAGAGGGCTCCTCCACCAGCTTGGCTTGGGCTCTAGTTACAGCAACATTGCAATTTTGAGGTTGGTTTAACAAATCAAACAAGACTGGCAGGTCACTACCCAGCACTACTGGAAAAGGAAGGTTGTCAGCAACTCCAATGTTCAACAGGTAGGGTTGTCCTTGTACTTCAACGTAAACATCAGCAGTGGGGTAAGGTTTCCTATCACCATGTACACAGCAGATGGGAATGGTTTCAAGGGTGCGGACAACATTAGATGGTACAAACTGCCTGTGCACCAAGGTCTGATCACTGCCAGAGTCAATTAGGGCCTTCAGAGCTTTACCATTAACTCTGACCGTTGTCATCTTCATGGATTGATTGCTGTAATATTTACGGTCATTTTCCCATGGCACAACACACATCTGAGTGAGCTTAGCAGGGTTCTTTGGGCACATTGGTTTTGTGTGACCCTCTTGGCCACACAGATAGCAAATAGGCACTTTACTAGACCTTTGTGTATTTGTTGGCTGGTTCTCCCTCAGAGGAGCCTTACCCACACCTGGTATTGCCCTCTGATGGTATTGAGAGGATGTGGGGCTGCGGGTGTCTTTTGTAGCCTTCCAGGTGGAGTAGCTCCACGGTTGTCCTTTCCTTCTTGCAGCCACAAACACATCAGCCAGTGAAGCAGCTTCTGCAGCCGTTGAGGGATCGTGTTCCCTGATCCATACCTGCAGCTCAGGAGATAGCATCCACAAATACTGCTCCAATATAATAATTTCACCAACAGCTTTAACAGTTTTACCTCTGGGTTGGATCCACTTCCCATAAAGCTCCTTCAATCTTACATACAGCTCCTTGGGACTTTCACCAGGATCAATATCTGCTGAACGGAATCTTTGCCTGTAGGTCTCTGGGTTAATGTCATATTTATTGAGAATGGCATCTTTAACAGTCATAATCATGAGCATCATCTAGGTCCATATTCACATAGGCCCCTCTAGCCTTACCCGTCAACAATGGAATAAGGCGGAAAACCCAGTCAGCCCTAGGCCACCGACATGCTGCTGCAATCCTCTCAAAAGTTATAAGAAAGTGTTCAATATCATCATGCTCTGTTAATTTCTCTAATCTGGGCTCTGGGGGGAACCGAAACTGACCTGATGAGGCAGTGGATGGAACACACTCTGGTGCTGACTCTGTTTGATCTTGGGGCCCAGGTTCAACTGAGTCCAGAGCTGTTGATGTGTTCGCTGAAATCGGGGAAGTGCGAGCTTGCACCTCAAGCTGCAGCAGTTGGAACTGATGTTGAAGTGACCTAAACCGCTGCTCCTGTCGTGCAGACTCCTCCCTCAGTCGAGCGTCACGAGCCTCTTGCTGGCCCATGTGGGCACGAAGAATGCTAGCCAAGTCCGACATCATTGGATCTCTGCTTTCTTCACCCTCAGTGCCTGTGACTCCTCCTGAAGCTCCATTGTCAGTGCCATCTGCTTGCTCCTCTTGTACAGTCTGTTGTTCCTGAGGCTCCCCTCGATTTCCTCTTCCTCTCCTTCCTCCACACTGCATTACTCCAAAAAAAAAGAAATGGAGAGGTTGAAAAAAAAACACAATAAAAATGACTCCTCAACTGGCTGGTCTCACCGCTGCCACCATATGTGAGGGACCAAGCTGGCAGGCATGAGGAGTCAAAAAATAAGTTTCCAAAAAATGTAAGTTTTTATTTACAAAACAAAAAAAACAACTAAGTTACAGAAAAAACTGAAAGTTCTGGGGCCATAAAAGAGGTCAACTTAAACAGAACATAACAAAGGCTAAACACATGAAGTAACTTAACAGACCTACTAGACTAACACATGGGGGAAACTTATATAGTGGCTGATCAGGCCATTCTGACACAAAAGGGGGTAGACAAACACATAATATATAAACAAACCACAATAACTACAACACATGTTAAACCAATGCTACCTAATATGAACTAAAGATAAATCAATTAAATAATCATAACAACAAAGTATAACTAGCAAAGAAAAGAACACAACTCAAAAATGAAATACTCTGCCACCCCCATGATTTGGGAAAACATGGCGCAGTCCAATCATCCATTCCCCTACTTAAACAACTTTGAGTCAGTTGAAAGTCCTTTTGCCTGTCGCCTGTCAGCCTGCCAGTGAACCCCCCGCAGCAACTCCCCGGAACTGGTAACTCAAAAAGAAAAGTATTAATTTCACAGAATGTAACTTAAAGATAAATGAACCTAAAATTAGCCAAATTGACAAAGTTAACTAAATGTGTGCACCCAAATGGAAAACTAAGTCAAATAACTAATAAAACTGTTTTTAAAACTAAAATGTGTCCAGTTATTTATTTGTATGATATATAATGTGCTCAAAACAAATGAAAGAGCTACCACCGCGAGTTGTTTCCATGTGTGGCTGCTAGTGCAGCCCTCACAGAGGTACAGAAAACACACGGGACTGCAAATTCATATGTATAGGCAGCATAGGTCCTACCTGCCGGCTGCTGGGCCTATACTGCCTGGCACATCAGCTCTACCACCTGACACATCAGCCTGACACACCCTTGAAATGTCTGATTTAGGCTTGTGCATTTAAGTGTGACACTTTGGCCTCTCTTATTAAGCATTTAAAGACGCACATAAAGGGAGGAATGGTAACTAGATGTCCATTTAGAGGTTGTGATTGTACGTTCACACACGTGATCACTTTTGCTTCACATATTTCCAGAAAACATAGGTGTGCAGAGGATGCAGTTTTAGATTACCTTGTTTTAGACAAGTCTATTGCTACAGAGCCGTTGCCGGGACCCAGTCAGTCATATTCAGAGGCTGCCGAGGAACATATTGAACCACAAATGCCATTAGCTGTCGACGAAAACCTATTTTTACAGAACCTTACACTTTTCTTACTGAAATTGCAATCTAAGCTACTCTTACCAGCAAGCACCATTCAAAACATTATTGATGGCTTTCAAAGTGCTCATGAACTTGGCCTGTCCAATTCCCTAAACATTCTGAGTGAGAAACTATAAGAACTCGGAATCCCTCAGGCCACTATAAGCAGCATCACTGAGGAAATGAACAGAGATGATCTACTCTCACTCTATAACAAGGGAATGCTCAGTACAGATGCAAAGAGGACGGCTGCTTTTAAAGAGTGTTTTAACTGTGTTCATCCCGTTCCTTTGCTCTTGGGCAATGATGAAAATGACAAAGAATGTTTTGCTCATTATGTTCCTATACATGAGACATTGGTGACACTTTTCAAAAATGAGTCTCTACGCGAACAGTATACCATGACACGTTTGCAGCCATCTACTGATGCGGTCTATCAGGATGTCAAGGATGGAGAAGGCTTTCAAAGTAATCCAATGTTGAAAGCTGACCCTTCTTCACTTGGTTTAATACTGTACCAAGATGCCTTTGAGGTTGTCAACCCCCTGGGCTCAGGGAAAAAAAAGCACAAAGTTTTAACGGTTTACCTAGCTCTGACTGACATCTTGCCTCACAATAGATCTTCTATTGATCAGATGCAACTTGTTCTCTTATGTAGGGAGCAGGACTTTAAGTATTTTGGGGTAAAAAAAGTTTTTGCTCCCCTGATTGAGGATCTCAAAATTGTGGAGCAGTGAGGTGTAGTCACATCTGATGGCATTGTACTAAAGGGCTCTTTGGTTGCCATTGCAGGAGACAACCTGGGATCCCATTGTATTGGGGGATTCTTGGAGAACTTCAGTCAGTCTACTTATTTTTGTAGTTACTGTGAGGTGTGTAGAGATGATTTCCTGACTAATCCTATATCGTGTGGCACCAAAAGAACAGCCCAATCATACGCAAGTAATTTACAAGACCAGGAAACTACTGCCACTGACTCTGTATGCGGCATCAAGTGTGACTCTCCTTTCAATCAGCTTTCAATTTCCATGTTTGCCAGCCTTGCCTACCAACATGTCTAGGCCATGACTTATTTGAGGGAGTCATAGCTTATGACCTTCCTTTATATATTCGCCATTTAGTTGAGGATAATCATTTTACATACCTGCAGATAAACAGGTGCAAGAACCAGTTCAGATATGAAGTTAACGATGGTAAAGATAAACCAGCAGACCTCTCTCCCACCAGTGACAAGCTCAGTGGGCATGCAGTTCAGAACTGGTGTTTGCTTAGACTTCTCCCACTCATGGTGGGTGACAGGATTAAAGATCCCTGCGAAAATGAGGTGTGGCAAAACTCTAGCAGAGAGGCACCAACTTCTACAAGCGTACTTGAGTGCAGGAAACTTGTTCCCTCCACTTGTACAAGCAGAAAAGGGGACTGATTTTCATGTTGGCAATTACAATGACAGGATCAGGGCATCTGTAGCCAGTTGTCCATTCGAGTTACAGTCGGCAGTGGCTTGTAATTGTGTTACAGTCAAAGGCACAGATTACAGAAGGGGGATGTACATTTTACTAGAGAACAGTGATGAAGGGCTTCTTATGGGGAAGATTATGCTAGTTATTGTTGTTCATAATTCGGTCTATTTTGTCTCAGAGAAACATACTTTTGTAAAGTTATGTGACACAGGTGTGACAATTATGACAAGACAATTATGTGTGCAGTAAGCAGGAAGATCTACTGGACTACAATCCTCTTTCAGCATACAATGTGTATGATCAGTCCCTTGTTGCTCTCCAACATTCTTTCCCAGAGGCAGTATGAGCAGGGAGGAAAGTGAGGATACAGAATACTTGAGGAGAGATGTGAGTAGTAGAGCAGGCTATGTAGTCATAGCAAACAAAGTTTTTTTTCTGTTTGGTAGCCTTGAATAAAGTTGATTTTGTCTTTAATTTTCTTTGCTTTGTTAGTTGAACAGACTATAGTAGGAAATATGCATACCGTGTAGGGATGGCAAAAATTAGAAATTACAGTGTTTAATGATTCAATACTTAATGAGATTAGGTCAAGGAAGCAGTGTGGTCATACTTGCCTGGTCTCCCTGATGACCTTCTTACCACCATGCTGGATGAGCTTGGGGTCGAGTCTATTGAAGATCTGACCTTGGTGGAGGAGAGGGTTCTGGTGAAATACCTCAAACCTATCCAAAGTCGGAAGTTAATGAAGGGCATCAAGGCTGGTGCATTCATTTGTTCACCCATTACACTTTTCACTCTTTCATGTCACTGAACTAGGGCCTTAGAACATTGGCAAAACTGGTAGACAATATACTTTGTATGTAGTCCCAAGCTCACACATTTGTTACCTGTCAAATACTATTGGATGAAGTGATTAATCTCAGGTGTGCAGCACATCTTGTAGACCTTATTCATGTTATTCGCGTGAATAAATTTGAATTGCTTCATCCAATAGTGCTGACAGGAAACCAATGTGTGAGCTTCCTCCAGGAAGTACTGGAGCAGGACTACAGTTAAGCACACAGTCTATTGACCCATAGCCCTACATATTGCCCTATCTTAATTTATAAATTGTTTCTGTGCCTTCTAGGACTTGTTACTCTTAATATGGATTTGGTCTCTGCTCCTGATCCAAGTCCTCCAAGTTCCCCAACTCCATGTTCTCCAAACACAACATTCCAGCCTCTAAATCAGCTGTTGCCCAGCCCTCCAAGCACTGCCCCAAGCACGTCAAGTGCTTCACAGCCTGGCGTACCATGGCATGTTGACTTTCGTCTCAACTGGGACCAGGTGTCATCAGCCATTCGACTTAGAGTGGAAAAAGAAGAAAGACCTTTGCCAGACGAGAGAAAGGCCTTCGTGGTCGTGCTCGTGGACCAAATGATGCAGCGCGACCGCAACCCAACCAGAGCCATGTGCCACAGCGTTGTGAGAAACATAGTCAGGTAGGGATGGGACTGTTATCAATATTAGCTGTCAGTTTATCCCCAGCCCCATCCCCTTCAACTGTTTGAAACTTTCACTGATTCATTCCCTGCACCTATGATGTAACAAGGGTGCAAAAGTGAAGACTTTGTAAACATGGTTTGTTTAAACAGAGCTAGTATATTCAAGAAAACCATACTAATTCACATGTTTTTATGAAGGTCTTGTTCAGCCTGATGTTTTTTTTTTGGTCTTGTTCAGCCTGATGTTTTTTTTAAGCGTGGTTCTTTCCTTTAAGTAATTCTTACATTAGCTGTACGCTTCTATCGTAAGTGCCACAATGGTGACATGTTTTCTAATTATCCCACCCACATTTTCAGGAGCCATCCAAAATCATTTGGCGACATTGGCAAGCACGGTGATACTGCTGCAGAATGATGTCACTCTCTTCTCCAACAAGTAAAAACGAGAGTGGAGTACAAAAATAGGAATAATACTCTTGCTCAACGCCGCAGAGAAAGAAGACCGCACACGGGAATGGCAGGAAAGGCCAGACTGGCAAGAGGTCCTGTTGACCAATATGGGTATGTGGCAATATGTATGTGGCAATATACATGTAAAGTCTGTCAATATTTGTTCGAAAGCATTGTATATGACCATGAATAACCCTGAAACAGGACAAAACATACTTTTCTCTTGTCTACTTTATTGACACTTTGACATGGACCCATTTCACAGCAAGTCTGTTTCGATGTTAATAGTGTAGTAAACACAGGTGCAATTAACTGTGATTATGGCCTTGTTCCATTTACGATTTAGCTGAGCCAGGGCGCTGATATTGTGCATAGTGGCTCTCTGGCATGCATGGTTGTGGTACACTAAATACCTTGACCTTAAAGGGATATTTCACCATTTGAGGAATTAAGCTCATTTTCCACCTCCCCTCGAGTAAAACAATTGATTTTTACCTTTCTCCCGTTCATCCAGTCGTTCCCTGAGTCTGGCGATACCACGTATACCTGATTTGACATGGAACTATACTCTCATTCTGGCGTAATAATCAAGGAACATTGCGAACGTACTATGGGTGCAGTGATATCACGCAGCACCTGAAAATAGTCCCCGTAGACTACTTTCAGGTGCAGCGTTATATATCACTGCGCCCATGGTACGTTTGCAACATTCCTTGATTATTACGCCAGAATTAGAGTATAGTTCCAAGTCAAATCAGCCTAGAAAATTGCCACGTTTCATTTTCCGTTAGTTTTATTGCACGTTCTAACTTGAGAAGAGACTACTTTTAAATAGGAAACATTCCGGAAATCTTAGTCACTTTGAGGGCGAGATGCTAATGGTCTAATCCGATCCAATGATCTATGATAGGCTGGAGTTATACGTGTTATCGCCAGACTCAGGGAACTGCTAGATGAATGGGAGAAAGGTAAAAATCAATTGTTTTACTCGAGGGAGGTGGAAAATGAGCTTAATTCCCCAAATGGTGGAATATCCCTTTAATTAGTTTGATAAAATACACCTGTGTTTACAACACTATTACACTGTAACAATTTCTGAGGGATGGGTCTAGTTAGACAGTCACAACAGGGAATCAAACTGCTGACCCTTCAGTCATGAGACGACTTGCTCAAACTTCTGCGCTATAACCGTCCCCAATAGTATTGTTACCCTGTGATGCCCACTCCTAGGTGTGTCAGGTGGGGCCCAGTAGATTGGCCAGAGGGGGAGACCGAGGCAACGTTGGAGAATATGAAGAGGGATCTGCTGAACATCTACTCAGGCATGTCATCTACTGTCTTTTTGGGTAATTTTTTTTAGACTTTAGTAATTGGTCAAGATCTGAACACTGTGTGTTGGGCGGCTACAAGACCAAATTGTTACTTGGGTACTACCAATACACTTGTATGTCTGTATACACAGTGGAAGGAATGAGTGGGGCAGAGAGAGCAGAACCAAATGATGGAAAAGACATACGTCATCCTGCGGAAATACCTTAACAAAGTGCCTGCTACAGCGATGTCTGAGATCAAACAGGAATGGCCATTTCTCTTCTCTCAGAAATGCCTATTCTCACACTTTGGCCTCCTGACGGACGTCGATGTCCTTCTGAAGCTACAGGAGGCAATTAGTCGACGAGGACAGACCATCCTGGATTACTGTGCAACACTGGACAACCCCAAGATCCGTGATGTTCTGGCCTGCTATGATCCAGACTCTGACATAATTTTTTATTTTTATTTGCAGAGGTAGTTGTCAGGCTCAGTTTTGAGTAGTCTTGTTCTTCTTGTCATTTTTCAAGACAACTTTGCACCACAAGGTGTTTACACAATGCTGTTGCGTGTGGACTCGTTTGAGATGTTTGAGACTGAGAGGATGGCTCTCCCTTTTATAAAAGCCATCTTAAAAAAGTTGAAAGTCTAGAAAGTTGAATTTCTTGAATTCTTGAAGTTCATCTGCTGAACATTAAAAATATTTGTTAATAAATAACCATTGGGCTAACATTGACTTTACCTCAGAGTTGTTTGTTGGGGGGAGGGGGTTAATTGTACAATGTTTGTAAATGCACAGTAAATGGAAGCTTCATCTGCATTACTTTTACAGTAAGTTACTGGATAATTTTAGCATAACTTCCACAGTATACATTGTAAATTCACAGTAAATTATTGTGAACTTGTACATTACTTTCACAGTACACACTGTAAAAGTACAGGGCCTTGTTGTAATGATGTACAGCAAAATATTGTAATTCCCCAGTAATGTACTGTAATATCACAGTAATTGCTTTGTCATTGAAGCTGTGAAGTTACAGTATACAGTTGTGCTTTTACAACATTGCATTGTAATATCACATATATAAAATTACAGTAAATTGCTGTGAGTATATTTCACACTATATTGCTGTAATCCTTACTGTGAAAGTCATGCAAAATGTATCCAATTATTTATTGTAAATTCACAACGAAGATTTTTACAGTGTGGACCTGCTTCTGATCGTGACACAGATACATTTTGTGTTGCTTAACACAGTTTTTAGCTTCCTGCATCGCTCCACAGCAAAGTTTTCTACTTTTGAGGCCAATTTTCAGCGACACACTTGGGGTGTACTTCTAGTCAGCCACTGAGAGAAACTGCCGAAAAGTTTTCCAGAATAGACAGAGGTAGATTGCAATCAAATGTGCTTTTGTTTATCTAATTTTCTTCTAACCTGTGCATGGTGAATATAATACAAAGCAGAGATTCTATAAATGAAAATATTAAGAATAAATATATACAGAAATTTAAAATAAATCTGGACAAAAATTTGATATAAAAAATATGTTATGATATTTTAAAATAGCATATCAATATGAATTGTGATTGGCCAAACGCCTAAAGCATGTTTCAGAAATGTAACCACACAGTTAATAATGTTGTCGGTATTAAAGGGTTAGTTCACCCAAAAATGAAAATTCTGTCAGTAATTACTCACCCTCATGTTGTTCCAACCTCGTAAGACCTTCGTTCATCTTCGGAACACGAATTAAGATATTTTTGCTTAAATCTGAGAGCTTTATCACTCCTACATAGGCTTCTAAGGGATTGAAACTTGTTGCCCGAAAAGTTATTAAAGACATCGTTAAAATAGTCCAAGTGACTACCGTGGCTCAATCTTAAGTTTATCAAACGACGAGAATACTTTTTGTGTGCAAAAAACAACAAAAATAACGACTTTATTTCAACTATTCATTTCCTTCTCTGTGGACCTCGAGTGAGTTCACTAGTGTAATAGCATAAGCTTCTGTTGTTGTACATCACACGCATCACACACATGACCAGCGTCGGCCAGTAGTGAGCCTACGTGTGACGTAGCTCTACGTTATCACACTACGTTGCCTGACTAGAGGCCCACAGAGAAGGAAATGAATAATTGAAATAAAGTCGTTATTTTTGTTGTATTTTTGCATACAAAAGGTATTCTCGTCGCTTGATAAACTTAAGATTGAGCCACTGTAGTCACTTGTACTATTTTAACGATATCTTTAATAACTTTTCGGGGAACAAGTTTCAATCCCTTAGAAGCCTATGGAGGAGTGATCCAGCTCTCAGATTTAATCAAAAATATCTTAATTCGTGTTCCGAAGATGAACAAAGGGCTTACGAGGTTGAACAACATGAGTGTGAGTAATTACTGACAGAATTTTCATTTTTGGGTGAACTATCCCTTTGACGTATCAATTCATCTCAGAGTAAGATTCTGAAAAATCAACTTATTCAGTTCAGTTAGTTAATTTGTCTTCTGTATAAATATTTTTAGAAAGTTATCTTAGTTCTTAATGTGCACTAAACTGTGAACTGTGAACATTCCTTTGTCTAGTGCGGGATTAAGCTGAAAAAGTGAAAATATTTCACTTCTGCTTTTTGCATGAGACATTTAAGTGAAAGATTGTCATATCAAACTCCAAATCAATTGTGTAGGTTTGTTTTGAGATGTTTGTTGTGAGAAATAATCGGGAAACTACTGTTTTCTGTGATAGATATTCACACCAATAGTAACAAAGTTTATTCACGTAGTAAACGCTGGTTACTTTTGTCTGGGCTGCTGTCAGTCTCATGGAAAACTTAAAACGTTAACACTCTCAAAAATGAAAACTGTTTATTTCATTAATTATATGTTTAATTCATGTATAAATTAGGGCTGCATGTTTTGGGGAAAATTATACTGGTGGTGCGCGTCTTTTTGAGTCACAGTCAGGTTCATTATTTGAAATAAACAAGAATAAATCTTTTTTTCTGTAGTCATCTAAATGTGTTAAAAGCATGGACTGTTTTTTTCTACATCAAATTCTCTTTGTTGCATCAACGCACAATGCAAACCATACTAAAGAAAAAAAAGTGTGATAAAAAAGAGATAATGCTGCAAGGACCAGGGTTTTTTTTGACATAATTCAAAAGCCCGGTTTCACAGACAGGAATTAAGCCAGGATTAGGCCTTTTTTAGGGCATTTAAGTGGCTTTTATAAACGTGCCTTAGACAAAAACGTTACCGGTGTGGATATTGAGACAAAACAATAGCAGTGACATATTTTAAGATATGTCAGTGCAAATTGCTTTCAGTTAAAACAGCTCAAACTTGTATTTTAGTCTGACTATATATAGGCTATATTTTAACAGTTTATAACATCAAGAGCAAGATCAGGGTAAAGCTTACGTTAGACAAAAATATTAAAACATTTACTTGGCATATCACCAACACTGCAACAATATGAATTTATGAATTAGTAATCTACAGTAGAAACAATAACATATTTGGCTACAATGTAACAAATTCCTCTGTATTAGTTTATTTTTCATCCCATCCCACTCTTTTCATCCAGCTCTTACTGGTTTCCTGTTTCTTTCTGCACACCATAAAATTAATAAAGTCCTGGCTGAAACTTTAAACAGGAAATGAAATAAATGAGAAAAACATTTTACTTCTGCTTTTTGCATTTTTAAGACGTTATCAAATATCTCAATCAGAGCTTGCAACACAATTTGATGATTCAAATGAGATCTTCCATCTGTGTTAAAATTATTTTTAATGGTGGTAGTAGTTCATTGCAGGCTTATATTAATGCTCTGGGTGGTTTCTGCTTATCACTGTGACTTCACCACAACTGAAGTAAAGGTCACACTTATCTGGCTCGCTGTAGTCTCATGAAAATATATTTAAGGTAAACTATAAAATGTGTTTTAAATTAGAAATTATTTAATTGTAAACTTTCACAACTGTCAAGACAAATGACTATAAAAAAGATGCTAAATTTAATCTTCATTGTTTCTACACATCAGGTGATTCTCAGAATGCTTGCTGCAGATTTTCTTGTATTCAGCACCATTCTATCAGGTTCGTCTTTTTATGTTTTCATTAAGAATATAATTGAACTAACAATGACCTCAACCTCAAGAAATATTGGACACTAATGTCATACTTGAAAATGTCTGAAATTCATTGCATTAGATCAGCAAACAAATAATGCAAGAACTTTTCTCACAAGTAACTTCGCTTTCAGAGTCACTTTTTAAATGGTAACACTTTACAATAAGGTTTCATTACTTAACATTAGTTAACAGTTAACATGGACTAAGAATGAACTATACTTCTACAACATTTTTAATACATTATTAAAATCAAAAGTTGTATTTGTTAACATTAGTTGATGCGCTGTGAACTAACATGAACAAACAATGAAAAACTGTATTTTATTAACTAACATTAACAAAGATTATTAAATACTGTCACAAATGTATTGCTAATTGGTAGTTAATGCATGTTTATCATAGACTCCTAAAATTAAAGGTTCCAAAAAGGTTCATGGAACTAAAGATTCCAAACCTTTATTTTTAAGAGTGTATATGAAGTGTACATGTTCTATTTTGTGACATGAAATTGAATTTCAGACTTGTTGACTGAAAAGTGTGCTTGTGCTATTTTCTTTCAAATAAATGTATATCCTATGCAGACATGTAGGTCTATTAATAGTTAATTGTGGTATAATTGTCAAAATATTTTTGAGGGAAAATGTATATATAGCCCTATAGATTTTTATTACATTTCATTATAGCACATTTGTATTCCAGCTGCTTGGTGTAATGACATGAATATATCGATCCCCAAAACCCTAAACGCCACCAGCGGCTCCTGCCTTTTGATTCCCTGCCGATTTGAAATTTCAACGGAGAATGAAAAATATCTTAACCTTTCACCAGTAGTAACCTGGAGACGAGGATCTCTGTGGTCACTCTATGATACAGAGCGTTTTACCAACGCCTACAGTCAGACGGAACCTCTGATAATGGTGGTGGGGGACTTACGAAAGAAAAACTGCACTTCTGTCATGATGAATCTCACCAGCCTGCATTCAGATCGCTACTTCTTCAAGTTTTCATCTGAGAGCTTTAGTGTGACTGCAACTAAAGCTATGAAAATACTTGTGTCAGGTAAGGCAGTGCAAATGTTTCAATAAGAATTAGACGTTACTTTTCGATTTAAGAGGTTTGTGGCATCAAATCTTTGAAAAATGTTCAGAGTTTTACGGGGCACATAGTAGCTATATAATCAACTTACATTGCCATTAATTTTGTGTATTTTTGCTCCCAAAACACATAGTTGTGTTTTGTGTGTGTTGGAGCGCCAAAATTGTAGCCTGGCTCCACCCTATACGTACTTCCGCTCAATTTTCATTTTCCTTTAGTACTACTTCTGGGTTTGCGGTATATTCGTGGGTTTCCTCCATAGACAGTAAAAGAAATGGACACAGCGACACCCTTGATTTCAATGGAGAAAACTGAAGCCCATTAGAAGCACTCACTTCCGGATGGCTGAGCTACTGCGCAGGCTCAAACTGAGCTTGACGACAGTCTGACAGTTGTAAATCTTCTAGTAGCTGTGCAAAGACAAATCTGAATCACTTAATTCCTCAAATACTTTGTTGAAATATTTTGTCCCGTTGCTTTTATGGACTCTCTATCTATGGGCTTCTCCCTTGACTTTATGCCTCTATGTCCCCCGACTGCCTCATAGACAGTAAAAGTTTGCCGACGAGCTTCTCCTCCTGTCTATAAGGTAATTTCTCTATTGTGCGACAGAGAGTCGCGTGGTTATGACGCAATCGTTAGCCTATTTTGCAAAAACAGCTTCTATGGGGCCATAACACAAAGTAATGGAGCCTTTTATACATTGTCGTGTTTCTTTAGAAATAAATAATGGACAAATGAAGTCTTTGGACGCCTCAGATGTAAAGTTATTCTCTGTCAAAGTGACGCCAAAATGAATGGGAGTCAATGGAATGCTAAAAGCAGGTGATGGTCTGCTACAAAGGCGGCCCCCAGGGAGGCTTCAGTTTCCGGCTGATGGATTACCCCCTTGGTTTTCTCCGGTCAATTTTTTGTAAATACGGCCTTCGGAGGATGCAGCCTTCACATTGGGACACAGCTTCTCTGTACAAATGAAATCTACGAGAGTCTGGTAGGACCAGGCTACCAAAATTGTACATACGGGGATGGAAATTTTTTCTTTTCTTTTTTTTTTTACCTGCGGCAACAGCTCATCCACTCCTCGGGTCGGTTTGACCCTGAAATATTAACATTTTTATAAATTGAGTGTTCATTGGAGTTGTCCAAGACCTTAGGACTTTTGTCACACTTAAACTTGGAATACACACAAAAATTGTAATAAAATAAAATTGCTTGTAAGAAAAATAGTAGGCTACCAAATCCTTCCCTCACGGGTCAATTTGACCCCCATAGGAATGAATGAGAAAATGGTGATTTTTTTAATTTTATTTGTCTAAAACAAATTACATTTTTGGCACAATCCAGAACTAAAAAACACACACAAATGAAGGCATGAGACTATAGAACATCCCCAATGCACACCAATCTCACATGCATACACACACACACACACACACACACACACACACACACACACACACACACACACACACACACACACACACACACACACACACACACACACACACACACACACACACACACACACACACAAACACCTAGGAATTCCAAATAAAAATCCATCAGTCACTATGCAGACTGCACACCATATGCTTTTCATTCAGAATATAAAAACCTGTTACAGATCCTAAAATGCTGTTATAATTTCACCAATTATTTTGCAATTGTGTGGGGTTGGGTTGTTCTGCATTGTAAATCCCTGCTGTCCACCTTACTGACTTTAATTATTGCAAAATAAACTATTAAAGTATAAATACAAACCAAAAAACATGCTCAAAATTAAAACTAAAAATGCCCACATATTTCCAAAACAAAAATAAACTATTTTGTAATGTCTAAATATGTAAGTCTACCTGAATGCATACAGAAGCAAACTGACTTCAAATGGGACTTTGGGATCCAGGGGAACAGTTTATTTGCAAGAGTCATGAAATATCATATATATATATATATATATATATATTTATTATTTTTATTTTTTTCCCACAAGTGGCCGGCAGAGACACCCAAAATGAGATATTTTGACCTTATTTACCAGGGTTATGCATTAATCATGGGTTATTTCATATTTAAGTGAAATAATGTGAAGAATGTGCTTATTTGTATTAATATTATTGATCAAATCTAAACATTTAGAGGTAAATAAAATAAAAATTAAAAAAATTCTTTAAAAAAAGCATTATCTAAATGCATTAAACGTTATCAAAATGAAATTATAGAAGCTTTCTGGACAAAAATAATAATTATACTTTTTTATGTCTTCTCATGATATTAACCTTATCTTATTCCTTATTAATGCAGAAAATGTTCTCACCCTTCTTGGTGGAGTTGTAAGCTTTTCTTTTCAAGCTAGGGAACAATAATCTGCATATGAACATATACACAATTACACAAATAACAATTAAATCTTCAGTCGTATATCTATCTCTTTGTGTAGTACTGTAGGCCTATGCTAGGCAGCTGCAGCTGAATGATCTAGGAAATCAGTAGCCTAATAAAGAGGTTAACTTCACAAAAATACTAAACTTAACTGTATTTAAATACAAATTTCATTAAATAAGATTTTGTATTTCAAATAGGCCTAGGTATATTTTAAATATATGTATCTGAAATACTGCTCATCCCTACCCTTGGTTTGTTACTGAATGAATCAGCGTCTTTTAAGACTTTCCCTTGGTGCCTTATGCTGGTGTATGTTACTTCACGACATGGAAAAACAAAAAGTTTTCTTTACGTCATTCACAAAGACACTTCCTATGTTAGCTGTTCTTAGCTGCAAACTAGATCAGACACGTCTGAGTTCTGGTTTTCCAAAAGTCTTTATCAATTGTACTGTTATCTTATCAATTAATTGAGAAATGTGTCCTATAGCAACTATAAAAAACGGTAATATTACACGGTAACAAGGGCATCTTGAAATAAAGTGTAATTATTTGTAAATGCTTTCTATTTTCTATACAAATGAATACCATCACCATCACTCTTTCTCCCCTCCATATCCTTATAGATTCAGTGGCTGAGCCGTATGTGATTGTGCCGGGACTCAGGGAGGGTGAGGTGGGGAATCTGACTTGCACTGTTCCAGCGCCTTGCCCCAGTAACTCTCCAAATGTAACATGGGATCCTGCATTAGGTGGGAACATAACACAATGGACACAGCTGAATGCTGATAGGACACAGAATGTTTCTGCCATTTTGAACTTCGTCCCATCGTTCCACCATCATGAGCTGAAAGTGAACTGTGTTTCCACCCGGCTAGACAGACAGGACAAACCCCTGCTCAGCCACAAGACAATCATCCTCAATGTGGAGTGTGAGGTTTTAACCCAACACAGTTTGCAGCTTTTCTCTTTTTGTGGTCATTCTGAAAATACTCAGTTTCTTCTCTTTATTGCCCACAGATCCTCCTAAGGAAACACAGATCTCTGTTACAGGCTCATTCTGGCTAGGTGATAATGTAACCCTTACCTGCCAAAGTAATGCCAACCCTCCAGCGGTCCATAGGTGGTTCATGAAGAAGGAAGGTATAGTGGAAGAAGTGGGTGCCTGGCGTGTGCTTTCCTTTACTGCGACCCATGATAATAGTGGGGAATACATTTGTGAGGCACAGAACCTACATGGTGCAGGGAACTCCACAATCCTACAGATCAATGTCCCAGGTCAGTCTATACTTGAGACTGTAGAGCAGGGTTCCCCAAATCCTGCCCAGGAGGACTACTGTCCTGCAGAGTTTAGTTCAGATCCTAATCAATCTCACCTACCTGCAATTTTTCTAGTAACTCTGAAGACCTCAGCTGTATCCCAATTCAGAGGCTGCATCCTTCAAAGGTCGCATTCGAAGGCCATTGCATCACCACGGCGGGACGAAGGCTGTCCCAATTCGAAGGCTCCTTCAGATGCGGCCTTCAAATGCGTCCTTCGTTTCCCATGAAATGAAGGATACAACTCGTACGCTGGTGACGACAGGATTTTTTTGAGAGAATTTGCTGAATTACACTTTTGTATTGGGTTTCAGCTTACTCAAATATCTGATACAAATGTAAAAATAGGAAAAAAAGACCTCTAAAGCAGTTCAAATGTTGACATATCTTACTAAGATGCGATTATATATAGTTTATACTCTTTGTTATATACAGAAATGGACCATGGTGAACATATTTAAACTGTTTGTGAACCCTGTTTTGTTTTCGAACAGTTTAAAGGGTACATAACACACACAGTTTCTGCCAATCTCATGTAAATCTTGAGTACCTATAGAGAAATATTGAATCCTTCATATCTCCGAAGAGTCTTAAGTTTGATCAGATTTATAAAACATAGATACAGCTGTACCGGTTCTTTCCGAAAACAGTCGACCTCCTGGAGGCATGCCGTGGGCAGAGCTAAAGAGTCACAAGAACGGATTGGTTTTAAAATGAAAAATGGACACTTATGGTGGTCAGCTAAACAAATGTATTTAAACACACACAATACATCCGTCCGTTTTCCCCAGATAACTTTTGATTCACTATATGTTCGTGTTGTTTACATTATATGCACTTGATTGCCGATTGCCAGCAAAACACAGACATTTGATGCTGTTTTACCACCTGTAGTTCCGACTCATGACCGGGATATTTTATCGCTGAGACCGCTCCATCTTTCAGTTTCAAACGATCTGCATATTCAGCGTTGAACTGGGCCTTGTTTATATGTGGCAGTATAGATGTTTGGCTTCGGGCTGCTATTGGTTGCGTCGGGTTTATTTATTAAGACTATCAGGGCTAAAGGCGGAGCATATACCTGCGTTGCTTGGAATTGCGTCACAGTGTTTCTTCCTTGCTTTTCCGGTTCCGTATGCTGAGGAGCATGCGGGAAATTTGTCTGTTTGGTCCCTCGTGTGGCATGTAGGAGATCGAGTGCTGTTTCCCACGGCTGGCGGTCTTGTATAGACTTTCCACAGGTAGGAACGTGGTTGTTTATAGTTTGTATTTGCCCTTTTATACTATAGGGCAGTGGGTGAATTAAAATCCCTCCTGTTCTATATACAGCATGCACATTGATTTCGCACCTCGGACCGCCGTGACTGGATTCCTTGCACCCCAAGTATGCAGGTTATTTGTAAACGTGTCATGCTCTATGAGATTTCTTTTTTTAATTATAGTTGTCGTTTCAGAAGTGTAGTATATTTTGCCGAGTAGCGGGGAGGATTCCGTTGCTGGGGTAACCTGTCATTCGCTCGTTCATCACGGAGCGCTGCTGTTTTGCTGCTGTTTCAACGAAACTGAAAACGTATGCAGGTTGATAAGAGGTGTTTTACCTCCCTGAAGTTTTAGTGTGTTTGTGCGTGCGAGTGTGTATGTGTGAACGGTTACAAGGAGAGTGTGGTGTTAGTTTGGTAATTGTATTGTTTCTTTCTAATGTTTATTGTTTAGTTAATTTATTCTGATCTGGTTCTATCGTGAACTGTGTATTTAATCGTTTTCTGCATATTCTGTTTTTTTGTTAATTAGGAATTGAGTGTCTAAAAGCAAAGGGGCGGGGCTTGACTTGATTTATTTTTGTGCGGTGTATCTTCTGGCCCTTTTGTCCGGTGTAACTTCTGGCACTGTGTGTGTAGGTGATACTAATCTTGTTTTTCTGTGGTTTTCTTTTGCATTTCGTGTGCTACTTACTGAGTGTTGTGGTGCTCCTTGAGTCTCCCCCTGCTGGCCACATTCAGTTTTGTTGTCTGATCGTTTTTGAGTGTTACTCTTTTGATTAAGTGTGTTTCTTTTGTATTTATTTGTTTGTGTTAGTCAGCGCTGTAGTTCTTTTGAACATTCTCCTTGTATTGTCTTTGTCTTGACTTTATTATTATTGTGACATTTAATAAAGCAATTATTTATTCATCCACGTCTATTGTCCGATTAAGGGAATACATCTGTGCATCCTATTTATTTATCCTGGGTTAAGAATTCCCAGGTGGCGTAGTCATTACATTAGAATTATAGCAATTTCCCTTCTCGCCACATATAGAACATTTGTCACCGAAATGCCGGGAACAAACACACTTGGCACAACTCTGTTGCTGCCCTGGAAAAACAAACTGCATCCTCTGTTTCCCTAACGCTGGTTCTTTGGGAAGCTGAACAAGGTTGTCTTTCAACCAAAAACACTCTGTCACGATTCATGGTTTCACTGACTCGCCCTCGCTATGCGTGTGCGTGTTGTGTGAGTGATTCACACTCGCTGTTTTCAATGTGGATGTCCTATATATTGTTTGTTACTTCGTCCTGTCTTTGTCAGATGGTTGTTGAGGCTCACTGTTGGAAAGGCGGGGCTTAGTGCACCTGTCAATCATCGCCCTGACGCAGCCGAATGAAGCGCGAGTGAGAGAGACTTGCACGGGACCGGGAGAATTAACCCTTATTTTGTGTGCTATAGTGTGCGTCTCTTACTGATTGTGAGTACCCGTTTTGATCAGTAGACAATCCTTGTTAATATAATAGTATTTATTTTCAAATGCACTATGGTATTTGTCCGCTTTTAGTCAGAATTAAGAGTGTGAGAACTAAGCTCGCGTGTTCGGTGCATTCACGAGCTGTGTTCACAATATAATATCGTTTGAGGATATCTTCAGCCTTTTCCATACCTGTTTATTTATGTTACTATGGTATTATACTTAATTCTTTGTTAGGTTTGTATGGGAGTACTGTATAGTGCGCTGTGTGATATTCATATGGACACTTTCGGTTTCAACGTGCCGATTATGTTTATTTAAACAATGACGGCGCCAAATTGCATCGTATTGGTCCAGTTTAGTTATGTATATTATAACATTATATAGTGTAATGCAATGTGATGTATATTGTGATTCATTTTGGTATAACAGTCAAGTCATGTTATGCTGATTATTTCTTTATTTATGTTTTATTGTAGAACCACACACATACCTCACACAGACCAACGCATTCTCAGTGTACAATAAACCCCTTTGATTGAATCAGACTGTCCTGATCCATTCCTGTGTTTTGATCGACACACCAAGAGGAAGGCTAGAGACATTAGAACCACCTTAGAACACAATCCTAGAGTAACTACTTAACAAATTGGTCCTTCGAGCCGGATATCGGCCATTGCTCTTGGATAAAGTGGGATCTATCAGCTCTGATATGGAACCAGAAGGGTTATATGCAGATGGTGGCAGACCTCAACGCCATGTTCGCACTCCTGCCTATCTCGAGGACTACGATCTCACAGCTGCACGACGTAGACCGATCAGACAGCCAATGATGTCTTATGCTGCAGAGGAGCCTCAGAGAGGAAATCCATCAGATGCTGCCAGGATTTCTCCCTCCCCCTCTGACAGAGCCTCTAGTCCCGTGAGTCAGTATTCCTGGAACGTGGTGGACGAATGGTCGCCGGCTGCTTATAACAGAGAGCATTCCTATGAAAGACATCAGGTGAGAGCTCCCATGCCTTTTACTCAACCTCAGTTTTCACCATATCATCGGCCTTGGGAAGAGACTGAGGTTCAATTATCTTCACAAACTGTCTGTGACTCAGCACGCAGGCCTTCGCAACCCATGTTGCGCTCTGAGTCTCTTCCAACACCACTTCCCCACTCATCTACCAACCGGCAGTCAATGCGGTTGGCCAGTACAGTTGCTGCACCGGTGAACTCAGATTCGTCTGCCCTTAAAGGGGATTACTCATTCTCAACCCCGAAGCAGACTGTGGACTACAGAGATGGTTTTTTTCTGTCTAACCACCCAGAGAGGAATGCTGAGGAGCCATTAAGGGAACATGTGATGGTAGATTTCTTGGGTAAGATGCTTAGTGAGCTTCAAGTAATGAGAGATCATATACAAACTGGATTGCCTGCCAAACAAGAAGTCACACAGTCAGTTAAGCCCCCTAATTATTATGACTTCCCTCCTGCCAGCTATCCAGATGAAGCTGTCCCACCTACTTCTCGCAGATTACCTCCACCACTCAATGAGTACGATACTTACGCCCATGGTCCAAGTTGGTATCCAGAACAGAGGTTTGAGCCTGTTAGGGCTGCTTACCTGCCTCAACCTCATGAAAGGTATAAGCCAAGGAGACCTAGGTGTGTGACACCTACGCCCAGAGCTTCCACTTTGCATCCAGATGAGAGAGAGAAGACCTATCGTGGGCCTACACCGACCATTCCAGACTTCATCACGGGAGATCCTAGTGAGTTCACCAGACTAAAGCTTGCTCTGGAAAACCTTTTACCTCATGATGCGACTGAGCTCTTCCGCTATCAGATATTGATGGATCATTTGAGATTAGATGAAGCCCGCCTGGTGGCTGACTCCTATCTCAACTCACATTTCCCGTATAGCGATACTATGGCAGCTCTGACTGAGAGATTCGGACAACCTTACAAGTTAGCCCTCAGAAGGATAGCTAAGGTGATGGATGCTCCTGATATACGACGAGGTGATACAGCAGCCTTTGACAAGTTCGCCCTGCAAATCAGATCCCTTGTCGGTATGCTGGAGACTTTGGGCCATGAAGGTCAGTCGGAATTAAGATGTGGTTCGCATGTGGAGAGGCTGCTAAGCAAACTACCTCCTGAAATGAGGTCAGAGTTCAGAAGACACATGTTCCGTCGTCCGGGTGCAGTGTACAACCTCCTAGACTTCTCTGAATGGTTACAGTATGAAGCGTGGTGTCAGAGCAGTGAGAGTCAAACTTCGGACCGTCGGCGGAGGGTAGAGCAGAAGACGGACCGGGGGAGAGCGACAAACCCTGCTGGACGTTCAGCTACTGTACTTCATGGATCGGATGAGAGCCCTGCCAAATTACCTATCGGACCAGCTCTGATTCCATTAGCCAGTTCAGGGATCACCAAAGCACAGCCTAAAGCTTTCTGTCCGTATTGTGACAAAAATGACCATTACCTCAGTCAGTGTGATACCTTCAAGTCCTTCAACAAGCAGCAGATCACAGATTGGATCCAGGCGAATCACCGTTGTTGGCGCTGTGGACGTGCACACCCAGCGGCTAAGTGTACCCTCAAAAAGCCATGTAGTATCTGTAAAGGCAGACACCTGCAAATTCTTCATGAAGTGAACTCCAAACCAGTGACTGAAGGATCTTGTCTGGTTAATTCAGCGACTGAAACCCTGTATCTGGATAAACCTCCAGGATGTAGGAAAGTTCTCCTCAAGGTTGTCAGAGTTCTGCTCCGTCACAAAGATAGGACCCTGGATACTTATGCCGTCCTGGATGATGGTTCGGAGAGGACGATTCTTCTATCCCCTGCAGCCATCAAACTCGGAATTCATGGTCCCATGGAGAGCTTAGCTCTGCGTACTATCCGCCAGGATGTTCAGACTGTAAATGGTGCCGTAGTCTCTTTCCAGATTTCTCCAGTAACTCAGCCACAGAAAATATTTAGAATCTCAGCTGCCTTCACTGCCGAGTGCCTTGGTCTAGCGGACCATTCTTACCCTCCGAGTGTCCTGGAGAAGTATCAGCACCTGAAGAACCTTCCACTGCAGTCTTTCAATGGGGTAAGCCCACTATTACTGATTGGAGCTGATAATACGCACCTCATTACTCCCATATCACCTGTTCGTCTGGGCCCCTCTGGGGGACCTGCAGCTGTTCAGACCAGGCTCGGATGGACCTTGCAGGGACCAGCAAGATTCTTGGAGGATCAGCTGTCACCACAACAGTGCTTCTTCGTATCCCTCACCCCTGCTGAACTAGAGCTGAAAAAGGATGTGGAAAGGCTGTGGCAGATTGATGTCTTACCCTACCGCTGTGAGAAGCAGGTCACCCGATCCAAAGAGGACCAAGAGGCTATCAGTCTCTTGGAGACTAAGACAACTCGGGTTGAAGTTAACGGCATCCTCCGCTATGCAACGCCTTTATTGCGCAGGAAGGACTTCCCCTTCTTCTGTGCTCCTAAGGAAGCAGTAATGCCTAGTCTCAGAGGCATGGAGCGTCGGCTTGTTCGGTCACCAGAGAAAGCGGAGATTTATAAGTCTGAGATAAATAAGCTGGAGTTGACTGGTGCTGCCATCAAACTGCAGAATGAGGGAGAGGAGGCCACAGGAGAGAAGTGGTATATCCCACACCATATGGTCACTCACAATGATAAGAACCGCTTAGTGTTTAACTGTTCTTTCGAGTATAAGGGGCTAAATCTTAATAACTCCTTACTACCGGGTCCAGTCTTGAGCCCTTCTCTTCTGGGTGTCCTCCTGCGGTTTAGGGAGCATAGTGTGGCCATAAGTGGGGATATACGTGGGATGTTTCATCAGGTCCTGCTACTGCCTGAGGATAGACCACTCCTGCGGTTTTTATGGCGTGACCTGTGTCGGGATGACCCTCCAGATACTTATGAGTGGCAAGTACTTCCCTTTGGGACTACGTGCAGCCCCTGCTGTGCGTCCTTCGCTCTTCAGCGACACGTGGCGCTACACAGTACACCTGATGAGGATGTAAGATTCTCTGTAGACAGATGCTTCTACGTGGACAATTGTCTCCAAAGTTTGAGTTCTGTTCAAGAAGCACGACTGTTAGTGGATAAGTTACGTACCCTCTTATCTTCTGGTGGTTTTGACATCCGGCAGTGGGCCAGTAATGCAGCAGAAGTTGTCAGTCATCTACCTCCCGAGGCCAGGTCCCCTAAGCTGGAGTTGTGGCTTTCTCAAGACAAAGCCGACTCACGAGAGTCAACGTTGGGCCTGAAATGGCACTGCGAGCTGGACCATCTTGGGTTCAAACACCGACCTGTCACATACAATGCCTTGACAATGCGGAGTATCTATAGGGTGCTGGCAAGTCAGTACGACCCCCTTGGCATCATCCTTCCCTATACTACCAGAGCCAAGGTGATCGTGCAGCAGCTTTGGCTAAACCACCGGGACTGGGATGATCCACAACTCCCAGGTGAGCTCAGGCAAGCATGGACAGACTGGGAAGAGGAGCTTAAATTCCTATCGCAGGTGACAATTCCAAGGTGCTATAACCCCTCCTATATGGATCAATCAGATGTACGCCGGGAGATTCATGTTTTCAGTGATGCCTCTGAGAAGGCATATGGGGCTGTTGCTTATCTGCGTTCGGAAGGTCGCCAGGGGGAACTTCACCTTGCCTTTCTTCTAGCCCGGTCTAAAGTGGCCCCACGAAAGCGACAGTCAATACCGAGGCTCGAGCTCTGCGCCGCCTTGGTAGGTGCACAGTTGGCGAAGTTGCTCACAACTGAGCTCACTCTGAAATGGGACAAGGTCACCTATTGGACTGACTCTACTATTGTCCTCCACTGGCTCCTTTCTGAGTCCTGTAGGTACAAAGTCTTCGTGGGCACCCGGGTAGCAGAGATTCAGGAGTTGACCGACCGGACAGAATGGCGATACATAAATTCTGAAGGAAACCCTGCTGATGACCTGACTCGGGGCAAGAGACTGCAAGACTTTATCGGCCCCAACAGATGGCTTCAAGGTCCGAAGTTCCTACTGCAACCACAGGAGGAGTGGCCCTCTCAGCCCACCTCATGCTTTCCGAACTCTGAAGATGCAGCTGAACTTAAAGGAGGAATCTTCTGTGGGATCACTAACACTGTGCCGTTGACTAATGAAAGGAGATACAACCACTGGAAAGATTTGGTGGACGCAGTTGCACAGGAGCTGCATGGGGCGGCTGCCCAGGATAAATCTCCTCCAGCAGGTACCTACAGAGAGGCAGAGACTGTTGCCCTGAGAAAGATACAGCTAGATAGTTTCCCTGAGGATTTCCAGCTGCTAAAATCCAACAAGTCAGTTCGCTCCAACAGTCGGTTACTATGTCTCTCTCCTGTATTTGACTCTGAAAACCAACTCATCAGAGTCGGAGGATGACTGAGGAGAGTGGAAGCCCTTGACCCAGCTACCGCGCACCCTATTGTACTTGACTCTCATCATCCTAACACTCAGCTACTGATCAAGGACTATGACACTCGACTTCACCATCCAGGACCTGAGCGGGTGTTTGCTGAGCTCCGCAGGAGAGTGTGGATTCTGAGAGGTAGGGAGGCAATCAGGAAGCACCAAAGGGCATGTCTCGACTGTTGCAAGTGGAGGTCAAAGCCAGCAACACAGCAGATGGCTGATCTCCCTCCTCCAAGGCTCAGATTGTTTAAGCCGGCATTTTACTCCGCAGGAATGGACTGTTTTGGGCCACTGGTGGTGACATTGGGACGCCGGGTAGAGAAGAGATGGGGCCTCCTATTCAAGTGTCTCACCACCCGTGCGGTGCACATAGAAGTGCTGGCCTCAATGAACAGTGATGCCTTTCTGATGGCACTGAGAAGGTTCATTGGTCGACGTGGCCAGCCTGCCGAACTGTACTCCGACCAGGGCACCAACTTCCGAGGTGGAGAGACAGAACTCCGGGAATCTTTCAACCAACTCAGTCCAGACTTACAACAGCTGTTAGCCAAACAAAGGATCAGTTTCCACTTCAATCCTCCGGCCTCTCCGCACTTTGGAGGTGTGTGGGAGAGGGAGATCCGGTCTGTAAAGGCTGCCCTTCGTGCAACCCTAGGTTCAGAAACGGTGTCCGAAGAAGTGCTTCAGACAGTTTTGATTGAGATTGAAGCTATCCTAAATTCTAAGCCTTTAGGATATGTTTCGGCAGATCTGGCTGATCTGGACCCAGTCACTCCAAATTGCCTGCTGATGGGGCGGCCAGACGGTTCCTTACCCCAGGTGGTGTATCCGGAGTCTGAACTCCTCACAAAGCGGAGATGGAGACACTCCCAAGTATTAGCTGACAGATTCTGGTCTGCATTTATAAGGCACTATCTACCGGCAATGCAGACGAGAGGAAAGTGGCAAAGACCATCACCTAACATCGAGCCTGGCACTGTAGCCATGTTGGTTGACCCCCAACTACCTCGGTCCCTATGGCGTATTGGAAGAATTCTGAAAGTCTACCCAGGAGCCGATGGCCGTGTCAGAACAGCGGAGATACAGATAAAAGACAGAACGTATACTCGGCCTATAGCTCGTCTAATAGTTCTTCCTGAAATCCCTGAAGAGGATGACCATCCTGGGAGTGAAGACAACCAACAGTAACCCTGAACTCATTTCCAACGGAGCAAATTTCTTAATAAATTTGGGGGCGGCAGTGTTGGAAAGGCGGGGCTTAGTGCACCTGTCAATCATCGCCCTGACGCAGCCGAATGAAGCGCGAGTGAGAGAGACTTGCACGGGACCGGGAGAATTAACCCTTATTTTGTGTGCTATAGTGTGCGTCTCTTACTGATTGTGAGTACCCGTTTTGATCAGTAGACAATCCTTGTTAATATAATAGTATTAATTTTCAAATGCACTATGGTATTTGTCCGCTTTTAGTCAGAATTAAGAGTGTGAGAACTAAGCTCGCGCGTTCGGTGCATTCACGAGCTGTGTTCACAATATAATATCGTTTGAGGATATCTTCAGCCTTTTCCATACCTGTTTATTTATGTTACTATGGTATTATACTTAATTCTTTGTTAGGTTTGTATGGGAGTACTGTATAGTGCGCTGTGTGATATTCATATGGACACTTTCGGTTTCAACGTGCCGATTATGTTTATTTAAACAATGACGGCGCCAAATTGCATCGTATTGGTCCAGTTTAGTTATGTATATTATAACATTATATAGTGTAATGCAATGTGATGTATATTGTGATTCATTTTGGTATAACAGTCAAGTCATGTTATGCTGATTATTTCTTTATTTATGTTTTATTGTAGAACCACACACATACCTCACACAGACCAACGCATTCTCAGTGTACAATAAACCCCTTTGATTGAATCAGACTGTCCTGATCCATTCCTGTGTTTTGATCGACACACCAAGAGGAAGGCTAGAGACATTAGAACCACCTTAGAACACAATCCTAGAGTAACTACTTAACACTCACCAGGGATCATCTCACCGTGTTTCTCCTGCTTTTCCAGTCCTGTTCCCATGCTGTGGTTTTCCCTGTGGATTTACTGCCTGTTCCTGTATCTACGTCTGCCCATTAAGCATCCCTGCGTTACCAAGCCCTGGATCTTCTTCTGCCTGCCTCCACTCTGACCTGCACTACTACCTACTAACTCTTCAATTAATAAATTCACAACTGTTCACTCACAACTGAATCCTTTTGACTTCTTCCATCAGGGTTATGGGACACTCTTCTTTGGTGACATTGTGGTTTTGGTGGTCTGCATTTCCCAAAAGCATTGTGAGCCTAAGTTTATCGTAGAGACCATTGGTGGCAATTGTTCTATGATCAAATTAGCCTTACGTTGCTTTTGGGAAACGCAGCCCTGGTTGATGTGTGTGCACGCTCTTCCAGGAGAAGTGCCCATACAAGGAATTTCACCCTTGATGAAGTCATACAGGGACATACTCGAAAAAAAAACTTTAAACTTTAAAAAAAATTACGAACCCTGGACGAGTGTATTTGTCACAGAAAAGCTGTCATACGTCCAACACTTTTTTTGAAACCTTGGCCATGTTTTGCATTGGAATCCCACTCTTTAACAGTGTAAATATGTCAGTATGCATGAAATAGTATTAGACATCCCCTCTAATAAAACTTTCAAAAAAGTCCAGTACAAATGTTACTGCCACTCATCAACAGCAGCTGTCACAATTGTTAGGCGTCAAGAACAATCCTCCGTAGGCTAGACCGTCCCATTTAACAACGCTTGTTCTGATCTTCATGGCCTTTGAAGGACGCAGCCTCTGAATTGAGACACAGCTCTTGATTAGCTTGTTCAGGTGTTTTTGTTAAGGTTGGAGCTAAACTCGGCAGAGCAGTGGCTCTCTAGGACCGGATTTGAGGAACCCTGCTGTACAGATTCACCATATATTTGTACATAACTCTTTTGCTCAGTCTCTTTGGCTCAATTCTCAAATTAGATTTTTTTTCTTATCTCTGAAATATTAGTTTCTTGTTTGCTAAGTTTTAGCAAATTACACACGTTTTGGCACATGTGCAAAAGAGTTAGTGTAGTTTTCTACAGTTCTAAACATGCAAAAATGATCCATTCATGTTGTTTAGTTAACTTTTACCTACTGTTGACATCTGTATCTAAAAAGCTTAGTGTAATACACAATAGCATTCGGCTAGACAAATCTGTCAGTCAGTGTCACCAAAAATTATGAAAAATGAAATTTGTGTATAAACAGTTCTAGGGTTGACTACCATGGTAAAACATCTAAACATTTTGACAGTACAGCTCACATGATGACAAAAATGTTTTCATTGTGGTGACACTGACCAATTTAAGGACACAATAACTGAAACATGAATGAAATGCTTTGGGCGAGTTACTACATTTTACAGACATGCAGTACTCATTATTTACCATATACAGTTACAGTTTAAAGAATTTTATGACTGTTTCAAATAATGAGCCTAAGCGACATTGAGAAAAACTATATTAGTTATGTAAACAGATTAAATGAACAGGCACAAAAGCCATGTTTGTCAGTTCTCTTTGTTTTTTGCAGGCATATCATACACTGCTTTCCTCGCAGTTTTGGCACTGTTCGCATTGCTTTTATTTGGACTTCCTATTGTTCTGATTTACAGAAGGTAGGATCCTGCTAGAAATTTAAATTATATAAAATATTTTATACAATTTTTGAGATAAATGAGAATGTTTTCCTTTTTTTGTTATATGCAGGTGCAAAAAAACTCACAGAAGTGTAAGTATCTTGATATGTTTCTCATAGATAGATAGATAGATAGATAGATAGATAGATAGATAGATAGATAGATAGATAGATAGATAGATAGATAGATAGATAGAAAAAACATGTCTTCAATATTCTTAGTCCATTTGTTTTCTGTAATAGACAGTAAATTTGACTGTAAAAGATATAAAACTACAGTTTGAGGTCAAGGGTTAAGCAAGGCAAACAAAATGTAAATGTAAAAAAACAGCAACATTTTGACAGTAACATGCTGTTTTCCAAGTGAGTTAGTGAGTTAATTTGGAGACTGATGAACACCTGCTGTTAACAAGCAGAATCACTGAAGGAAAGAGGAACAAGAAGAACAGAAAAAATATGAAATCAACTGAAGATAAAATACGTTAAATATCTGAAGATCTCAGCAGAGGAGGATTAAACAACTTCACAAACAGAATTACCAGCTTGACTTATTACTAACCAGATTTTAATTCTGTCAGAGGTCTACATAAGTTCTTATTAAAAGGTGACAGAGGTTTAGATGTCATTTTATTTTCATTTGATCATTGATCATTTGATGTTACCATGATGGTGATCATCGTTTGCTTTAGTTGTGCTCTTGACCCTTGACTTTTGAATATTAGTTTTTCTTTGGCTGCTGCAGCTGTATGGAGTTAATATTGTGCCATAATTAAACAAACAAATCCACCATTTTGCAAACAAACTCGATCTGCTTTGCAAAGGAAAACTCGACTCGCAAACAAACAGAAAGCAATGTGCAAGTATAAAGGTCAATTTGAGTGAAAATGCAGTGGAGTAACAAACATGTATTGCGTTTTACAAATATAAATAAATGAACCTAGATAATATTTCACAAATAAATACAAACCATCCTACAAATTGCATGTAACATTTGAACAAATTCCAAATATAGTGCATACAAATGCGTATATGTCTGTTATGATTGTGAGACACTTTGCTTTTTATGAGATCTCTCAGCTAGATTTTTTCACAAATGCGTCCAGGCAGATTTTCACATAAATGCAGTTGAGCAACTTCCTCTTCTAAAACAGTAGATGGCGCTAAGATAGGGTATTAATTTAGCGCTAGTCTCCCGGGAGAAGCACTGATTTGAAACGCGTGCTTGCCTTTGCCTACAGCGGAGGGAAATGAGCGGTGAACAGGCGAGTTTCTATCTTACTGTGTCTATAATTAACCTTTTTGAGGTTTTCTCTTGCAAAATGTATATTACATATCTAGACAGAAATCCACATTAGCACTTAGTAACACTCCACTCTTTCTAGGATAGAGGAATCTATAAGCTGAAAGCTCTGCCATATGTTGCTTTTTCCTTTTTGTCCTATCGGACGCGTGCGAAATGACTAAATTAGTGATTGTCTACACTGAACGAGGCTATTTCTTTCGTTCTCCATAAATTAATGAGAACATTTCATTTAATTAAAAGGAGGGTTTCATTTGTCTGTCCAAAATAATAATTTGGGCACAGCATATGTCACAGGCAAGTTAAGAAACAATTGTATATTGTTTGTTTTGTTCATTCATTATTTTATTACATTAACAGTTAAGCTGACTGAATTCAAACAAAATAAATAAAGTGGGACCCTTTATTTCAATTAAATTAAATGTTCTCATTAATTTATGAAAAAAACGTTCAGTAAATGTAACGTTTTTACAAAAATGTAATAAAGCAACATATGACGGCAGAGCTTTCAGCTTATAGATTCCTCTATCTAGAGAGTGAAGTGGTACTAAGTGCTAATGTGGATTTCTGTCTAGATATGTAATAATATTTCGCAAAAGAAAACCTCAAAAAGGTCCATTATAGATACAGTAAGTTAGAAACTGACCTGTTCACGCTGCACACATTTCAAATCAGTGCTTCTCCCGGGAAACTAGCGCTAAATTAATCCCCTATCTTAGCGCCATCTACTGTTTTAGCAGAGGAGAAGTTGCTCAACTGCATTTGTGAGAAAATCGAGCCGAGAGATCTCATAAAAAGCCATGTGTATCACAATCATAACAGACAGATGTGCATTTGTATGCACTAGATTTGGTATTTGTTCGCACTAGATTTGGTATTTGTTGTTTCCAATTAAGGAATATTGATTGTTAAAATGCCTTTAAAATAAAATGTTAAGTCGGTATTAGGGATGGGCGATACCACTAATTTTGTTTTCGATACGATACCGATACTTTCAAGGCCAGTATCGCCGATATCGATACCGATACCGATACAGATACTTCTAAACTGAACTTTTAAATTTGAAAATTTCTTAAATTATTGAATTACTAAGATTAAAATGGGTAAGGATACCGACTTAAGATTTTATTTGAAAGGCATTTTAACAATCAATACGCCTTAATTGGAATTTATTAGATTATATTTTTATTTCCACGTGGTTACAATGTTTATTTGTAGCGGTAACCATGGAAATCTACAAAATATTATAGTTGAACTATGATCATTTTAATGTTAATTTTCATAAGGGACTACCAGTGACTGGCTGTTGCACCCATAAAATGCAACCTTTTTATTCTGACAGTGTATGATTTATATTAAAATTAGTTACAGAATAGAACTATGAACTTTTAACATTCAAAAAATAATTTAATTGCACAAACTATGTAGGCTACAATTTAAATTAGTTTATTGTGAAATAGCTCAAATATATGATGTTTTCCTGTCTTCTGTTATGCATTGTTCTATTGTTCTGGGCTGCGTTTCCCAAAGCATCAATGGTTTCTTGTGATACTTTTGGGAAACGCAGCCCGGTTTGAATGCATTGTCGGCAGTGTGCGAACGCTCTCTGTGATTGATTGCTTCTGACTTGCAGCTTTTGCGTGTGTTCAGATAAGCAGGAAAATAGTTATACTACACAATTATTTACTAAACAGGTTATTCATCCAATTCAATGAATATTGTACGCATTAAACTTCTTGTCAAATAAACAAGATCACTGGTAAAAACAAACAAAAAAAAACTGTAGTATCGATATTTTTTCTTTGAGTATCGATACTTTCGATACTCGCCGTCAGTATCGATACGCCCATCCCTAGTTGGTATCATTACCCATTTTAATCTTAGTAATTCAATCATTTAAGAAATTTTCAAATTTAAAAGTTCAGTTTAGAAGTATCGATATCGGCGATACTGGCCTTGAAAGTATCGGTATCGGATCGAAAACAAAATTAGTGGTATCGCCCATCCCTAACATCCAGAAAATATGAAGGATTTAAGACACAGTTAGTGCTCTTTTTTTTTTTACTTTTACTATATCAGTCAGACACACACAGACATCAAGAATCGGCATATGAATCTCAACAATGGTGACAATCAACATTTTCATGCTGCAATGCATGATGGGTACCAGCATAGTACAAAAAAAATACGTCCATGACTCCCAGCATGCATTGCGGCATGAATAACTTATGCAGCTGAATTGTCTGATTATTTTCTTTCATTTTTGCTATTGGTTTTGTGTTGACTTTTATTAGCATGTTATGTGATGTTCAGAGTTGATGTTATCTTTTTTGTTGATTGTCACCATTGTTGAGATTCATTGGCAGATTCTTGATGTCTGTGTGTGTCTAAATAAAGCTGTGGTTCAAAACATTTTAGTGAACGATGAATTTTAAAATCATTCATAACTGATTACGCAGCATTGCTTAATCTTTTGCTGTAGTTTTACAGTGTAGTAATATAAAATTAGGTGCATTAAAACACATTTTTTGATGACATCATAATCAAAACATAACCAGTTACACCTGATCTCATTTTGTTGGCCTTGTTTCTGCCACAACAAATGTGTCTTATAAACACAGTTACAACAGCCAAATATAAAACTAATGTTAAGTCAAGGGTCAAGAGCCCAACTAAAGCAAACACTGATTTCCATAATGGTAAAGTCAAATTAAACAAAACAACATCTAAACCTCTGTTAATTCTCAATAGGAATTTCTGTAGATGAATGAAAAAATAAATAAAGTCAATCTGGTTAGTAATAAGCGAAGTGAGAGATTTTATGTCTTTTGTAGGTGGAAGTCAGTTGTAGTTCTTGTGTTTCACTTTTTTTCTGTTCTTGTTGTTCCTCTCTCTTTCAGTGGTTCTGCTTGTTAACGTCAGGTGTTCATCACTAATGCTCAATAATTAATCACTGAATAATATCATTAACTTCAACACTGCTTCAGTGTTCGTCCAACACTCTGTAGTGTGGACAAACAAGTGTTCATTTAAAACGGAAGATTTTGCAGTGGGGTTAAAGGGTTCAATGTGACAAATAAAATAAAAAAACAGAAATTGTAAATGAATTTACGGCATTAAACTGTAAAAAAAAAAAGAAAACAGCAATTTACTGGCAACCAGAGCTGCCAGTAGATTACCGTAAAATCAAGGAAAAACAGTAATTTACTGTAAAACGTAACAGCCAGATTTACTACACGAAAGAAGTTAATTTCCATGAAATATTAGTGAAAGTTATGTGAAGTCAATAACTGAAAGGGAGAGTAAATATTAAATTGAAGTGTTTTATGCGTTTTTGATGATATAGGAGAGATCTGTTAGTTTAATGAATTAGTTTTGTGGGTCAACATTGTGCTGGAGAGTAGAGCCTGTGCTTCAGTCAAAGATGAGCAGAGAAATAGTGATGCTACCTGTTGCTTTATATAAAGACAGTAACTGTGTAGTTGCTAATGCAGTGCCAATCTCATTGCTAAGTACTTTAGCACATAGGCTACATGGATGCTATTGTTTGCTAAATATGAATCGATATTCCTTTTCAGTGGACTCAAATGAAGTAAGTTCACAGTACTATCAGTTTAAATGCTAGTTTTTAAACTCAAACTGTTTGAAGCAATCGGTTTCCCAAATGATATGAGTACCTTTCATGGTATTTTTACGGTAACATACTGTGAAAAAGGAGCCGGAGATTAATGGTAGAGAGCTGTAAATTAACAGTACATTGCTGGTAATCACAGAAAATTGCCGTTATTTTACAGCGCAATTTTTCACAGTGCTGCACTGTCAAGTGTTACACATGAAGAGTGCTTCATTGTTTTCAGAATAATGTTCTGTTGTGAGTGAATTATCATGAAGCTAACAGAGTAAGTACAAGTTCACAGCTTATTTATTAATCCATTTCAGGAAATAAACCAGGATCAGGACATTTATGCCAATGTGTCTTCAAGTGCAACATATAGCCAAAATACATATGGTAATAAGGAGACCTGCACCGTTAACCCTGAACGCACATTCAAAAAGAATCTCTCCTACGAAGACATCTATGCAAACTGTTGAAGTGAGAAGTGGAATATTTTAAACACCCTTTCATGGATCACCACTGAACAAATCTACTTTCTGCATGCCAGTAATGATCCTTTTAATAAGCATCAGGATATTCAACTTCCCATCTATTATATTCAGAAATACATCGTTGCTACTTCCTTTCTCATTTTAAAGAATGAAAACCCTATAATTTAACTCTGAATACTTAACTGTATGTTTCTATTTTCATTGTTGTGATACATTCACTTTGCTCAATTAAAAAATGTAAAGTCTCCATGAAATTAAATTTGAGTTATTTTTTTATGGAATATTGCATTTAAAAAAATGTATGTGCCCTCGTAATCTTTAATCAAAATGTCTTGCCACATCTCTTCTCTGATGAGTGTTTATTGCAGTGAAGGTAAATTACTGTCACTCACACACAAACTGTCACTCACATGAGATCAACCAATAGCAAACAACAACCATCCAATCAATTCCTAACGGACAAAATCAAGTCCCGCTCTACATTTTTTTGTTTGTTTGAGAAGCCGTTTCACTCAGATATATGTTAAAATACAACTTCAATTTCATGTCTTTCATATGCTAAATAGTAAGGATCGTTTAGATCTTATGTGATTTACACTTATTTACACAAGTAGTAAGGATAATTTAGATCAAATGGCGGTGAATGTTAGGCCATTATATGCAAGTATACGAAACAAAGGACCAAATGGTTGGCCAATGCATAGAATAAAGAATAAAAATAAAAGTGGTGGTGTCACCAAACCTCAGTACTCTAAGGGGCGATAGAGAGTTCAATCTCTGTAGAAGTCCTTCTTGGAGACATTGAAGGAGGAGATGGTCTTTTAAGTGGTTCAGTAATGAGTCTTATGGGGATGATGACACAGGATATTTTTTTGACAGTCTGTGGATAAAACCTGCGTCCCCTGGATCAGAAAACCTCTCTGGATGAGAAGACGACAGGCAGGGCTGAGGCAGGTAAAGAATGGTATAGAAGGATAATGTAAACACAAAATCACAAGAACATCAAACATATGTTAAAAGAATTGTCTGAACACAATTCTGTGTTTTATACTGTCATTTCAGCGTATAAAACAAAAAAAAAAAACTTTTGACTTTAGAATACGGATAGCCAATTTTGAACTGTTTTTACAGTAGTATTATGATAGGATGAGTTCATTTCTTTTTGTTATGCTTTTTAAAATCTCTGAAGAGAACACCCAACAATTACAGCATTAAACGCAAGAGATCCACACACACACAGCTTTAAAGTCTTTAAATTATTCCTGTAACTGTTGGCCAACTACTAGGCTGTACGTTTTCTTTTGTAGATATTATTGTAATTCTGAATGTACTTTGTGGTAATGTAATAACCCCTCCCCCCACACACATATATATAATATAGCCTATATAATATATTTTCAGCAATTACCTATATTTTTTGCTTTCCTTATTTTTTAAAGAAAGAATGAATGCTTCCACATAATTTAACCAACAAAGTAAAATATTTCTTTTGTGTGTGTGGATCTCTCCTGTACATTTGTGGATTGATTTGCGTGTGAGGATCTCTCGCGTGCATTTGTGGATTGGTGCGCGTGCATGTGGATCTCTCGCATGCATTTGTGGAAGGTTTTGAGACTGTTTTCACTCCATATATATTCATTGAATGAATTCACATTTGAATATCCCTTGTAAAAAGTCATTAGGCAGAAGTTCTGTCTGATTTCAATTATTAATAATTCAAGCCACTCTTGTTTTAGATTATTATTATTATTGCATACGTTTATCCTTCACAGATTATTCAACCTGTCTTGATTCACAAGCATGACAATTTGGATGGCCAGTGAACGAACAGTGACCGAGATGCTGTAGGCTATGCCTACAATGCATATACTTGAACAAATTTGTTTCCTATATATGCATGCTTATTCTGTCTTCTATTGCCTGTTTATTGTTGTATAAAAATAAATAAACAGCTTATATATATATATATATGTATATGTGTGTGTGTGTGTGTGTGTGTGTGTGTGTCTATATATATATATATATTAACTTTAAAAAACACTGCAAAACAATGATTCAAAAGGGTGCCAGAAAAGGCTCTATAACAAATAATGCATAGTGGTTAAATTATAAAAAGATGCTTTAGAAATATGCTACAGTATAAGTGTATGAAAATACTGTTTGGAGAAATGTGTAATTATCCTTACACAATTTATATTGTGATTGTGAAAATGGTCATGACTTCAGGGCTTGAACAGTTATAGTATATGTAGCCTATAGTTGTAGCCTAAAGACATTGTTCAACATGTATTTTCACATTAAAAACTGCTATTTACGAGCCTAATCTAGTTAAGTTCTGTGTGTTTGAGCAAGAGTTTAGGTGCTAAAACCAGTAGGGGGTGCTAATGTCTAGTAATTTACGCGTTAACGTGTAAATGACGTGTTAACGCGTAAATTGCATGTTAAAGGCTGATTTATACTTCTGCGTCGGACCTACGCCGGAGCCTCTACGCCGTAGACTACCCATTGGTTTTAATTTATACTTCTGCGTCGTTGTCCGTGGTTGACGCACGCAGAGGGAGCATGTGAAACCCGAGGGAGCGGTTTGAGCAGACCAATCACAGCGCTTGCGTCACCTAGAATTGACGCGTTGTTACATTTTTGGAGAGTTGTACGACAGGGTATGCCGAAGGGTACGCGAGCTACACACAGCCTACGACGTAGCTACGGCGTGAGTTCGACGCAGAAGTATAAATTGGGCTTGACGCGTAATTACACGTTTACACAACAGTTTCACACGTTTTGGCCCTTTTGGCCTTCCATAGACGCTGGTCGTGTGTGATGCGCGTGACATACAACAATAGAAGCTTACGCTATTACTCACTCGATTATAATATTATGGCATATTAAGTGTAGCATGTTATTGTTTAAAAATTCCTGTTGCAAGTGCAACTCATGTATGTTGTGCTTATGTTATGTGTATGATCCGTGAGTATTTAATACAGCAAGTACACAAGGAATATTAAGGTTAGTAGTAAGAATAAGTGTTTATTTTATTACACTTTAGCTTTTTGCATCTGTAGATTTCAATTACAATGATATTATTAAAGGCTGTTTTGCTCACATCAGTAGCACTTACACACACCAAATGCTTCTAAATTTTTATAAAGATTTGTTCATTTAACATTCACTTAATTTATATATTTTATTCCTAAATACATGGTAATTTTATTTATTTATTTATTTATTGGCTTTCTGGATGTTGACAGCCTTTTCTGATGTATGGAGTGATAAAAAGAGACATCCAAACTTCTCTTTGGAAAAACCTTCAACTCTAATATGGCAACAAAATGAAACAAGAACTTTAAACCTGGTTTATCCAATGTTTACATTTCTGCTCTGGAATTGAATGCAAATTAGCACATAATTAGATAATGCATCATTATCATATTTAAACATATTTCAGAAAATTTGCAATGCAAAAAAAATGTTCTTAATATACTGTGATAAATCGGAAGGGGAGGTGATGAACTATTACAAAATGTTCACCCTTTTTATCCATCAAGTAATTTATGTTCAGATCTGCTGTTTTGATGGATGTTAGCATGAGATACATTGTAAAACTGCAGGTGTGTTTCAAAGAAGGGAGCAAAACAATTGTGTAGATACTTATGTCTTGCTATATTCTGGATTTTCAGCAAAATCGATTGTTTCCGCAGCTTTGAGTTCCTCAAAAACAACAATCTAGAGATAGAAAAATATAGAAAGATTGACATGCATCGTATTTCTTAGATTTAAAGGAAGACCAAGATTTGGTAACACTTTATTTTGATGGACCCTTTTGAACATTCTGTTAACTATAAGTAACTTTGCAACTACATGTCAACTAACTCTCATTAGAGTATTAGTGTACAGTCTGCTTAATATCTGCAAACTCTTTATTGTGATGGTCCTCCAACAGATATTCTACTGACTATAAGTGACTTTGCAACTACATGTCAACTTATTCTAACCCTAAACCTACCAGTCAACTAATACTCTACTAATACTCTAATGAGAGTTAGTAGACATGAAGGTGCAATGTTACTTATAGACAACAGAATGTGTTAAAGGGACCATCAAAATAAAGTGAAACCAAAGATTTTATTACTGATGCATGTAAAATACATTTTCTAGAACCAGTTTATGGCTTTTGTTATACTTCACCACAGTGAAATGTTTATTTGCCTACATATTTACACACAGCCAGTCACCTCATTATCTCCACTCTTGAGCCAGGGACCGGGGAGATAGAGGGATTTCTGAGGACCAACCGACCAGTGGCGTCCAAGATTTTGCCCGTTCACAAAAACCACTCCTTTACTCCAATTCTGCCAACAGTACAGATCAACGTGATTTGTGGTGTCCATGTTCTCAGGCTGTGAGGATGTCAGTCAAGGATAAAAAGTAAATGTGTAGAAAATGAAATTAAACTGTAGACTCACCGGCAGCTTCACAAAAGTATCTGTGGGCTGATCCACAACCAGGGTTGCCCTGAAAAACGCAGGGTAGGAGGGCTTCTGACCGACAGACATCCATTTCAGTGACTGCAATCTAATTAAAATTGAGAGATTCAGTTTTGACCTATGATCTGGGTTTATAAGCCCTGTGTTTTCTCTCACTCTTTGCAAAGTCTTACTAATGTCACACTGCATTTCTGAGCGCTCTCTCGTTTCCCTTGTCATGAGCCGTGTTTCCCCCGAAATTACCCGGAACAATTTGACCCAGGAACTTTTTTCCTAGGAACTTCCTCCCCGACTGAATGTATCAGTGGTGAGAAGTAAGGTACACAGGTGAATGTTTATTTTAGCACACTTCACCAAAACCACACTACAAAAGAATCATGTAAAGCAGTAAACCTTGAGATTTTTAGGCTACTTGTTACATTAGAACAAAATAAATGAATCCGAGAACATCGCCAATACAACTAAATTAACGATAACTTACATATTTTCTAATTTCACTAAACATTTTCATTTAGTTTTGAGAACATTTTTTGGTAACACTTTAAGGTAAGGGTACATGAATTATCATAAATCCATGCATGAATTCTGCATTCATTCATGCATTAATATCTCATGAATCATCAGGAACTAACACAAGTTCAACATTTTTCATTCATGACTTCATGGATGAACAACACCTTAATTAAAACATTAACTAAGATGAGCACATCATCATGAGTTATGATTTATTACGCATGATCATGATGTTTTCTTTGTTCACAGTTATGTCACCATTAATAGCACATTGTTCATCAGTGTTTCAAAGGACTAGTCACCACTTTAGTTGAGGGGCCACACACATGATGAAGTCCTTGATAGATAATCCTTAGTTAATGATGACTACTGTATTTGACTGTCAACAGAATTTGTGTGCTATGAGTTGCGATTGGTCTATTTTGGGGTCTGTCCAATACAGTAGTCATCATTAACTAAGCATTATCTACCAATGACTTCATCATGTGTGTGGCCCCTCAACTAAAGTGGTGACTAGGTCACTGACCTAGACAAAGAACAAAGAAAACATAATGATCATGCTTAATAAATCATAATTCATGATGATGTGCTCATCTTAGTTAATGTTTTAATTAAGGCGTTGTTCATCCATGAAATCATGAATGAAAAACGTTGAATTCGTGTTAGTTCCTGATGATTCATGAGATATTAATGCATGAATGAATGCAGAATTAATGCATGAATTTATACATGAATTCATGATAATTCATGTACCCTTACCTTAAAGTGTTACCCATTTTTTTTTATAAAACATGGACTATAATTAAAAGGGCTTACATCTGCTATTGTAGGCTCATTTTGTAAATTTAAGCAACTACTAGACGCACAAACTGGGTGCCGGTGTGATGAGACGTATATGCTTGGCCAGATTCGTCTCGAAGTTGTGCATCTTCGGATGCACAGCCGCACGCGCCATGCAAAATGGCCCCTTGCGCACCTTCGCACACGTGCAGACCGGCGAGTATAAACCAAGCTTGAGGCGCCAGAACTGCAGCTGATAGAATGTGACCTGTAGCATGATACTACCATATTTCTTAAATCATCCACGACCAAAAATCGTGATATCGACTGTTATCATGTCTGAAAACAAACAAAAGTAACGGAGTTTGCAAAACTGTATGGCACGCACTACAGTGGTACATTTATTCAACGCACAGACCAATCTTTTCGTAGATATATGTCGCACTGTACGGCCCTGTACAGGACCCCCTTTTAATGAACGTTTGGTGTAGGTCTAGTAGGCATCGATATATCTGAACATCCTTGCCAAGCGCAAACCAGTACAAAAGTAATCAATAAATTACCGGGGAGGGTCATGCCATCATCATTTTGGAGGGTCATAGAAAAATTTATTGCTGGCGAAGGGAGGGTCAAGTCTATTTTGACTATAGATCTCAAAACTCCTCCAGTAGCCCCTTAAATAAAAACTGAACAGTCCCTAATTAGAAAATATTAAGCTAAGGCTCATCAAACTTTTGTAAGAAAGCATTTACCTACTCAAGACAATAGTAACATAACTGTCGAATAATTAGTAAGTTGTAGGCACAGAAGAATCAAAATAAATGATGACTTTCCTTTCAGATGTAGCAATTATATCTTCAGGAAGGACCTAAGGTTAGAGATGGTGCCAGTTCTTAACCCGTGCCAGTAATTGCTTAAGTTAAACTTACCCATTTTAGTATAAAACTATAATGGAAGTTATATTATTATTATGGAAACTATTATGTGTCCGCAATGGAATAAAAAAAAAATCAGACTTTTTTGCGTAATCCCTGAGTTAATAATTGACATTCTTTACCTCAGAATTATACACTTAATTAATACACTTAAGACACAATACAGAAGCAAATACTCAGAATTAACCTGTTTATGAAACTGGTTTTCATATCCAAACAGTACATGGAGAACTTTTTTAGAGGTACATCGTTCAGAGTTATATCCCCAACAAGCCCTGTATGGATGAAAACAATTATGAATGGCATGTTATGTTCACTACATCCCTTATCATATCTATTACAGTACTGTGTGACATACAACTAAAGAATGTTTATATTTATTTACTTATTTTTATTAAATCAATCTTATCACACCTTTCTGCTGGTTGTCCAGGCCTGGACCATAGTTCACTCGCCCACAGTTCTCAACAAGCAAACTCAAGGTCCTCTCACTCTGCAAAAGTGTAACTAGCGCAAGATTAATACATTCAGAAAAAAGATTGTTGTAAGTCAAAGGACGAAAATGAGCTTAAAGTGCTCAAATCTTTTTTTATTTTATAATACTGATATAATAATAATAGTATAATAATAATAATAATAATAATACTTTTAATATAACAACAATGCATCATATTTACCTTACTGTGAGATATTCTAACTTTCTGAGTTTTATAGTCCAAAACACCAATCAGTTCTCGGTCAATAAACACCTTTAAAAGAGATTAGAATTAATTCAAATTCAGTTCTCGCCTTGATTGTTATTGTTATCTATTATAACCTGAAATTAAGGCCTAAATAGATAAGAAAAGATCTTACCAGAGCTCTGTCACGAACATGGTTCCTTGAGTTGAGTTCTCCACCTATATAAATGTCAGTCTGATAGAGTGTGTACCCATAGGACTGACCATTGTTGTGGTTTGCAGGAAGGTTCTCCATGCTGACAGGATCATCAGCTCGGAAATGCTATTGGACAAATAGAGTTAAGTCATTTTTGGGAACATTTCTAGCCAAATAAGTTCTCCTCTTTCTAATTTTTCCCTACAACATGAAACAGCGGATGCAAAACCACTTTTCCTTCCTCATATGACATTTCCTAGTGAAACTTTCCTAGTGATATTTAATGGTAGGCCTAAAACGATGTAAAACTGGGTCAGTTTTGATGAAATGGAAGCTCAAATGCGCATGCTTGATGTGCGAAAACGTACCAAGTAAGCACAATTTTGCTTCTGTTTAACATATTTGATGATCTCATGTTTATGTGAATCATATACATTTTCTCTTCAAAGACTTGGTTTAAACTTCTCAATTCATATGGATGCAATGTCTTTATAAACTTTTTAAGATCAAAAATTGCTTTGGTTCCATGAATTTCCAATGCAGGGACAAAAAATATGAGACAATATTTCAAAAATGCATTTGTGTTTCGAAGATGAATGAAAGTCATGTGGGTTTGGGACATGAGGGTGGGTATATGATGACAGAAATTTATTTTTTGGGAGTAAATTATCCCTTTAAGGGAAGTAAAGAAGTAAAAGAAAGAATGTTATAGTGTGATATGATACATGGTTCTTACTGTTTCTGCACATTGAAGACTCTCCCATAGAGAAATGTAATGAGAAACAACCACTGGCTCATATGCTCTTCTGCTCTGCACAGCTGGCGGCTCTGATATCGGCTCCTCTGTCATAGATAGAGACAGACAGAGATTAAGAGACAAGCAGAGAGGGATGGAGAGATTCAGCTCCATAAATACATTTTTAAAATAGCAGATTGTGTAGAAGCATACTGTTGTAGGTGCTCAGCAGGTTTCTCAAGAGATGATACTTGGTTGTATAATCACCGCTCTCAGTCAATGGAGCATCATAATCTAAAAGAGACAATGTTGAAGTGCCAATTACTTTAAAAACACAGTTACAACACCCTTCAAAAGTTTGGGGACAGTAAGAAACATTTCATATTATCAACATTGAAAACAGTTGTCCTGCTTTAAATGGATAGTTCTAGCCTGGTAATACCAGACTCTGCTACTTCACTTTGCTTCGTACACAGAGTCTGGGATAGCATAATAGAGAAGTGTTTTCTCTCTCGCTAGGGGGCGCGTACTGAAGTTTAAAATCATTGGTTACCCGTAAGCCAATCAGATAAGTTTGTTTATGACGCATGTTATGCGCCGACACAGCCGCATCGAACCACAGACATCATGCATCGAACTCAAATCTATGATCGAACTTCCACTGTAAACACTTGATGATGCGAGCGAAATACCCGAGTGAACATGGCTGTAAACGACTTTTTTGATCTGTGAGTGATGTAATAGAATGACTGCTGCGCTTGACAGGGCACAAACGAGCAGAGAGAGAGAGAGAGAGAGAGAGCCCCGGCCGCGCGCGCGCACTCCCACGTCTACAAACAACACGAGCGCTGTCTTGCTCTCTCTCCCTCGCGCATATTCATAAAAATCAATCGACAGGATAGTAAGAGGTCGGAAGACCGCGGTTTCACGTGGAGCATTTGGAGATTTTTAGAGATTATAGACTCTAGGAACAACATCTCAATGAACAACATCTCAACTATAAAGGCCTGTCTCATATAAGTTAGACGCCTAGCATCTCAAGTACAAGCCGGTGCAGTTCGACGATTTGGGCAAATAAAAGCCCGGGCTATTATTTGAAGTTTTACGGTATTTAAGACCTGGAAAAGAAAAGAGACACTGACCTGTCAAAAGGCTCCCCAGTCTCTCGCTGAAGATCGGTAATAGTTGATAAATTAAACTTTTCCCAAAGGGAGTAGGGCCACAACATCACCTCCATTCAAAATGTTTAATACACACTCTTCGTGTTCGGGCTTCAGTTTGCTAATGCCGGGAATATTCTCCACAACAGAGCGAATTGCATCCGCGTCTCCATATCAGCGGTCGTTTTCGATTTCCCTGACCTAATCTTAAACACGGCGCTTACCGACTACGTCACGGCTTTCAGCCCGCCCTCTGTTCGTTGATTGGCCAGGCTGTTTTCAGGCCGGTGGAAAACAGAAAGATAGGCTGCTATCTCAGACTGACTACAGGAGCGAAATGAAATTAGCGGAAGTAGGAAGTCTGACGTAGTCAGGCTAGGATAGTTCCCCCCAAAATTAAAATATTGTCATCATTTACTCAAGGGCTGTGAAACGATTAATCGCATCTAAAATAAAAGTTTAATAGATTTCCCACTACCAGGTAGTGATCTTTGGCTTTACCCGTTCCTGAAGAACATACTTCATTCCTTTTTCTTTTGGAGTTGTTTGTTTAGGGTTCTTTTTGCACTGTATTAATGTTATCACTTTTTTACTGTAAATACATTTATAGGAAATCTTTACTTTGTGTATTGTGTACTGGGACTCAGATCAGTTAAAAACTTCTCTTTGTCACTGTTAACTTTTGCTTTGAAGCATTACTTCCCTTTTGCACGTAGAAAACTAATTGGGAATGTAACAGTTTACATAATATATAAGTGTCATGATTACTGCACTGCGCTGATTACATACACCTGCATCTCATTCACACACACCTGCATCTCATTCACCCACACACATATAAACCACTTCCACGCATCACACCAGAGTGAAGTCTTGACTTTCCTGGCTGTCATTTTGAGTGTTTCTCCCTGTGGACTGTTTATTGCCTTGACCTTGGACTGTGTACCCCGTTTCTGATCGTTCTCTGCCTACCTCAACTTTGATTGTTACTGGACCTTGCTTCTCGCTGCCTGCCCCGACCATTGCTTGTTATCTGGTTTGTCTCTGCCATTTCTCCATTGCCCTGTTTGCTGATGTTGATCCCAGCCTGTTTGACTACTCTAAATAAAGCTGCAAATGGATTCCCCTGTTTCTGCTGATTTCCTAACAATGAGTGTAGACTGTGTATAATTATTTTGAATATATAAATACACACACATGCATGTATATATTTATATATTAATATAAATATATACACACATGCAAATGTTTATTAAATATATAAATGCATTTGTGTGTATGTATGCTTACAAAATAATTATACACAGTCCACACATATATTATGTAAATCGTGATTGTTTCACACCCCTAATTAACTCATCCTCAAGTTCTTCCAAACCTGTATAAATTTCTTTCTTCGGCCGAACACAAAAGAAGATATTTTGAAGAATGTCAGTAACCAAACAGTTGATGGGCCAGATTGACTTCCATAATATGGAAAAACAATACTACTACGCAAGTTTGGAACAACTTAAGGATGAGAAAATTATGAAAATTTTCATTTTTGGGTGAACTATCCCTTTAATATGTACATTATAATTGTCCCAGTTGTCATGAATATTAAAACTACAGAACCGTAGCTGCTCGTCTGTGGTTTGTAGGTGCCCATGCCATCTGCGCCGTTCATGAATCCAAAGTTGGTTCCTCCATGAAACATGTAAAAATTGATGGAGATGCCACGATCCAGAAGCTCTCGCACTATAGAGATCATTTCTGTCATAACAGAAAAAAGCAGACACAATATGGGTCAAAGCAGAGAGGATTAATCGGACAGTAAAGTATATACTGACAAGAGAAAATTGATCATGCAATGCAAGTAGAGAAAATTGTCTCATGCAAAAAGTAAGTTTACAGTAGATACAGATTTAAAGGCAGTGCTTAATCTAGGTGGTTTGTTCCCTCTGCCTTGGTAGACCGTCTGTGTCCATGTCTTCATGCCCACTTTGAGGCAGATGCTATACCTTTCGCATTGAAAACATGATGAGGTTCTCCCCAGATATCAAACCACCCGGACCAATACTCCATCACCATCAGCGGCTTCTTCGGCTGCAGCACAGAAAATGCTCTCAGAAATGTTCAGATATCTTTTGTGCTGCCATATCGTGAGCTTAGAATTAAACAGTTCTATCTCCGTTTAGGGTAGTTCTGAGATATTGAGCATAAAAGTTTTTAAATCCCTGCTGTTTTGTGAGATGGAAACTTTTTATTTTATTAATAACTACTAACAAAATATTTTTTTTACAAAAATAACACCACATTAATAAACACCTAATGGATAAGATTATGTCAAAAACTCAATTTCGACCAAAAGTGGAGATAGAACCATATAATTCTAAGCTCACGGTATGTTGTAGGTTATTTTTATAAACTTTTGCTGCATAATTAATTTAGTGTTTCATATAATCATGTACTATTTGTAGGTATTTCATTGTTCATTAAGCTATATTTCTTTATAATACATCATCTCCAAGAAGTACGGGAGGTTTTACTTCGGCTGTAAGAATTATAGCAGATTGATATGCAGAAACGGCCATTTTAACAAAGTAAATTGATGAATACAAGTCAAAATGTGAAAACATCTAAAATACTGACCTGCAATTCTGCCAAATGCTGTAAAGCACCAGATGACAATCTCTGCAGGTTCACTGTCTGCAAGACTTTTAGAAGAAGTGAGAACAATTAAATTGAATCTGTGGAAGAGGAACTTTACTTACCCTACAGCACAGTTGAAAGTTTAGGGTCAGTAAGATTCTTTTTTAAATAAATTTATCAGCAAGGATGCATTAAATTGTTCAAACTTTTACATTGTGACAACAATCAATAAAAAAAAAAAACTGTTCTTTTGAACTTTATGTTCATCAAATATACTGAAAAAAAATCGTATTCGGGTTTCCACAGAAATATTAAGCAGCACAACTGTTTCCAACATTGATAGAAATTAGAAATGTTTCTTGAGCACCAAATCACATTTCTGACGGATCATGTGTCACTGGAGTAATGATGCTGTAAATTCAGATTTGCATCACAGGAATAAATTACATTTTAAAATATATTACAATAGAAAACATTTTATTTGATATCATTCTTGCTCAAATAAATGCAGCTTTGGTGAGCATAAGAGACTTCTGTCAAGAGCATTGAAAATCTCTCTGTCCCCGAACTAATGAACAGTAAAGTAAAAAAAATGAAATGATACCAATATCTCATTGATCATGAATATCACATTATTAAAAAGCAGTGAGAACACTAAATAAATTAGCGAATATATCAGCGTTACCTCCATCCACCCTTCCACATTTTAACCCTTCATGGTTATCTGATGTCATAAGAAACTCAGAGATTCCCCGGGACAGTAACGCCTGTTGATTTTCAGAACAAACTGTATGCATAAAAGAAATGGATAACCATATTGCAGAGTAAAAGTTAATGATTTCATTTCATTCCATACCTCTTTGATGAACGACAGGTATTGTTCATCCTTGGCATATGAACCGTATTCATTCTCTACTTGAACAGCAATAACAGGGCCTCCATTCTTAAACTGCATGGAGAGCAATGGACGCAGTTTCAATACAATAATTAACAATTACATATATTTAATAATTTTCAACAAATAAAAAAAGGCACCTGGAGGGGTGTGATTCTCGGAATCATATTATCAAAGTACGAGTTCACAGCACTTGTGAAACCAGAGTAGGTCGTTCTTAGTTTCATTTTCTTATCTTGAAGCAGCCAGCTAATTAAAACAAGGTAAAAAAAAAAAGTATTACTAACACAAACCTGTGATATTAAACCTCTGGTGCTGTCCTTTTTTTATCGTTTTTCAAAATTTTCATTTTGTTTTTTTTTAGAATTTTTTTATTTCATCGGAATGGTACGGAACTTGGTAAAGGTTTTGGCACTTTCTGTGAAAACACAAAATAATCATGGACATGAATTCACGAAAAGGTTAAATGGTTCTGAAAAAATAGTCACATAAGGTGAAGTAAACATCTAGATGCTTTGCCACAAGCGGTCACTGTAGTAACTACTAAGTATGATGCAGACCTTCTTCCGAGATGGTATTCCCTGGAGCATCCACATTGTGGGAACTCTTCCGCATCATCAGCAGGGATCTCAGGGTCTCAGGTGTTTCGCCCCTTAACCTGAACACCTCACCTGAGTAGGGCCATGAAGACTGACTAGCCTTCACCTGCAGAAGGGTTCCAACTGTGGGGTCTCTTCAGCCATAGCCATCTTGAGCTAGACTCGGCTGCTGCAGCTATGTCCCTGGTGGCTTTCTTCAGCTGTTTAGGCTCCAGGCCCATCCTCTGGAGGAAGTAGCGCACCAATTTTGCTGTGAACACGCAGCACCCGACTTCAATGGGGTAGCTGGTTGCATGCCACCCCTTTAAAATGGCTCCGTCGACCAGATCTTGCTACTTTTTTTTTTTTTAGTTGGTGTGACGTGGCTAGCCTTTCTTCCCAAGGCACCGTGAGCTCAGCAACTATGATGGATTTCGTGCTCCTGGATAGCAGGACCATATCTGGTCGGAGGGATGTCGCTGCCACGTCCTGTGGGAAGACAAGCTTCTTCTTAAGGTCCACTCTCAACTCCCAGTCGGAGGCTCGTTGCAAGGTCGAGGGTGGGTTCTTGGCCACCATGCTGGTCTTTTGAGCCTTGTCTCCTTCCATCACAAAGTTTGTAGCTTGGGGCGGGTAGGCCTGCTTGTTGTTGGCTTTAACTCGCTTCTTTTCCACCCATTTGGCAATTTCCGTGAGGACCTTGCCACGCCTCCATCTGTACCGGCCTTCTGCCAATGACCTTGGACAACCGGCCAGAATGTGGTTTAGCGTACAAGAGGCTGCTCCACATTGGTTGCAAGATGGATCTTCCTCTCCACCCCAGATCTTTATATTTCTTGGTGTTGGCAGCAGGTCAGACACTGAGCGCAAGAGAAAGCTTAACTTCCCCTGGTCGGTTTGCCACAGTTCCTTCCAAGACAATGGTCGCTCCTGTGCCTGGTCCCACTGCGTCCATCGACCCTGAGAAGCAAGTCCAGTCACCTTCACCTGACGCTCCTCCTCCACTGCCTCACGGACTCTTTGCACCACGAGGCCTCTTCTAGATCTGGTATCAGCCCTGCTCCACCTCTTCTCACTATAGTGTCCAAGGCCCAGGCGTCCCTGGCATACCACGCCTACGATTTCCTGGTGTTTCCAGTAGGATTCTGCTTCCAATAAGGCTTGCTGAGGCTTCCACCTTCTGCCGCATTTGATGGTCTTACTTGCGTGTCTTACTTACAGTGTACTGACTGCCCTTGCTTTGGTGGCTTTAAACTCCTCGACCACCGATGAGACTGGCAAGGGAAGCTTACAGGTCTTGCTGTACAGGTTGACTGCGCTAAATGATGGGGGGACTCCCAGCCATTTACGCAAGTACTTACTGCACAGTCTTTCCATTCCTTCCACCTGGGACATGGGAAAGTCGTAGAGTAGGAAGGGCCATTTTAGCCGAGGTATAATGCCATACTGGAAGCACCAGACTTTAAACCTCCTGAGCAGTTGGCTGTGCTCGACTGCCTTGAGCCAGATGTTCAGCTGGGCCTTGGTATCAGTGAGATTGCCATTGTTGGGATCTCCGAGCCTTGGATGTTGAAAATGTTTCCTGTTAGCTTCCCCTTCAAGATACTGAGGCTCCTTGACTTTTCTGGTTTGAACTGCAAGCGTGACCGTGTTGCCATATTTCCCAGTGCACTCAGGATCCATTGTGTCCCCTGAATAGATGGAGTTGTCACCGTCACATCATCCATGAAGGCTCGACAAGCTTGGTGTCTCGTGCCGTCAACTGCTTGCGGGCCTCTGCACTGCATTCCTCTTGCCTTTAACAACAGATTCATAGCCGCTATAAACAGGGCCACGGAAATCGTGCATTCTGCCATGATGCCCTTCTCGAGCCTTTGCCATTTGGTGGTGACGCTTCCTATGGTGAACCTCATCTGCAGCGCATCCATGTGTTCCATTACAAGCTCAACTACCTCTGAAGGAACTCTTCCTTTCGGATTGAAGCTGGTGTGGGAGACTTGGGTAGGCTTAGGCGAGATCCAGCCACACAACGGAGAGGGTGTTGTTGTTACTCCTGGCTTCATTGATCAGCTGGCTAATCACTGCCGTGTGCTCCAGGCAGCCTGAATATCCCGGTACTCCTCCTTTTTGGATGCTGGGGTGGTCAATTAATTGGTTGGCAAGCCGGTATGTAGTTAGCCTTTTGGCGATGATGGACCAGAATATTTTCCCCTCAACATCCAGTAGGGAAATCTCCCGGAAGGGAGATTGAAGTCTTGTGGAATTTAGCTCTTTTGGCAGAAAGCAGCCTTCAGCAAGAGTCCAGAGCCCGGGTTCCAACTTCTTCTTCCACAGTGTCTGTAGGAGCTTTGAGAGCCTTTTCAGCAGCTGCGGGCAGCATTTGTAGATTTTGTAGGTGGTTCCTGATGGTCCTGGGACTGATCCCGCCCGTGCATTTGTCACCACCGCTCTCACTTCATCCATGGTAAAGTCTGCCATGTTAAAGGGGGTGTGTGGTGTGAGTATCGGCAGTTGAAAAGGGCATTCATCCAGAGGAATACTTCTGGAGGAGTCTCCATGTGCAGCCGCCACACTGTCTTCTATTTCCTCCTTTGCACATGACAGGGTTCCACCCTTCGGCTTTCCCAGTAGGTCCGCTGTGAATTGGAAAGGGTTGTTGAAAAAGGCATTCCTCTTTCTGTGCTTCTCCCTCTGCTTCTCCTGTATGGTCTCAGCACTCTGAAGCTGGATTAACCTTTTCCGCATCTCTCTGCTGATCTCATCGAGGGCCACTCTTTCCTCATCATTTGCTTCCCGCCATCTTCTTTTTAGTGTCCTTAATTCTCCTCGTAGTTCTTTGATCTGCCGCTGTCTTGGAGTCTTGGGCCAAAAGTGTCATGAAACACCTGGTACACAATGTCAACCATGATCTTGATCTTCTTGACTGCATCTCTTTTCAGAGTGTTTTCCAGGGTGATATTTAGATCGTCATCCAGTTGGGCCCATCGGCAGTCTGCTGCTGGTGGTAAGTTCAAGCGTGGTTTCCTCTCAAAGTCTTTTGGACCGACTCTTTCTGTGGTCGGAGTAGGTTGAGCAGGGAGGTCTGGGGCACTGTGGTTTGCCTCCTGGCCCTGGTCCTCCCCCACCGACTGATGAACACCCTTAACAAACTTAGAGAGGTTACTCTGCGTAAGCTTGGTAGGCTCTGCGTTGCTGACTCTGCTCTTTGCAGAGAGACTTGCCTTGGTGGATTTTAACACCACGCTCGTTCTTGAAAAACACTCCACAGATGTTGCATCTTTTTTCTTCAGCCTTCTGTCTTTCCACATCCGATCTCGTGGTTCTTTTTCCATTGTCCGGGTCTTTAATCATTGATCCGTCCGATGGTAGATTATCCTCCCCCCCTCTTCGGTCCGCCTGGGGGTATTCTCTTTGTTCAAAACTTGTAGCTTTTGTATTGTTAAACGTTTGGTACTGCGCACAAACAAATTCTTACTGAAAGCTCATTTTCTGAGATATCAATCTCAAATTTGGAACCCAACTTGTTTAAATTTATGGCTTTGATTTTCTCACAGTTTTAGAGTAAAGTGTGTTTTACAAATATATTACATATTTCATATATGATATTTATAAAATATTTCATATTTCAACTTTTTTCAAGTTCATTTTTTTAAAACTTTTTTTCACTTCAGCAATTATCTGCCAAGAGTCTTCTTTTAAAAAAGAGACCCAACTTAAGTATGTACTCCAAAGCATTTAAGATTTATGACTGTTTAGTTGAACATTTTTAGGTCCGTGCTCAAAAAGTGTATAAATGGATTATAACTACTACATACATACATATATAATATAACCATAAAGTCCCCTTAAAATACAAAATATTAAATAAAAATATAATAAAATAAAATATGTAGTATAATAAAAAAAAGCAGCCACGAGAACAGTACCAAAGACTAAAGCAAACAAAAAAGGATGAACACACATTAACACCCACACACAAATAATAATTATTTTCATAACACAGGTGATGCACTAACCTTGGTAAACCGCCCAAATCCCACTCGGCACATATATATGGCCCTGGACGCAGAATGACCCAGAGGCCTAATTCCCCTGCGAGACGAATGTACTCCCTGTAAACAAGCAAAAGAGTTTGATAAACTGATGAGTACACTGGTGAAAACAGAACATGAAATGTTTGTTGCTGAGGCAAGCATCACTGTGGCTCATACATGGCTGTGAGAGTTTTCAAACCCTGGGGGAAAAAAGGATATTGAATGCGGGATTATATTTAGAATCCATGTATGTGTGACGATCTGCGGCTGGAGTGCCCGCTTGAGCCTCTGGAGGGCAATCCTTCCTAGTTTATTGTTTCCATTATGTTTCACCCTGGACTGATTATGGTTTATTTGTTGCACCTGTTTTAGATTGAGCGTCCCTGATTTAAGCCTGAGTTTTCCCTTTGTTCAGGGCTCAGTATTGTAAGTGTTTGTATGTGTCTGACTGCATTACCTAGCCTTGTTCCAGTTTCCTTGTATTCTAGTGTTTCGGTTCCTTGATTATCTGCCTGTTCCCGGTTTCCCGTTTGCCTTATCCCTGCACAGATTTGATGTTTGTTTGGACTGCTTACCTGGTTTTGACCCCTGCCTGTTTCCTTGTACCTGTCTCTGGATTCTCCTCTTAATAAAGCCTGCGTTTGGATCACCTCTGTCCATGTTCCATGTGCAGTTTCATGACAGAATACTGAGCCACAACTGATCCAGCGGCTGAGAGGAACACGGACCTCGATATGGATCCCACAGCGCAGATCGTAAGCCTCCGTCAAGGAGAACGTCCTCTCAAGGTTTTTGTGACAGATTTTTTGAAGCTCTCTCGTCAGTCCTACTTGAATGATTTCTGTTTGATGATGCTCTTTCGGGGAGGACTGTCTGAACCGCTCGGCTCTGCTATACCATTTCCGTGTTCAAGCTGGACTCTAACCCAATATATTGACCTGGCCCTTTCCATGAGCGGTTCGGCTTTTACTGTGGATTTTTTGAAACTTTTGCTTCACAAAGGACCCGACGATTCGCCACTTTACAAGGTACCCACTGAATCCACGCATCAATTGTCTCCCGGTGAACCAGCGCATCACACGTGCTCCGCCGAGTTAGCGCTACATGAAAGCCCAGTTGAACCAGCGCTTCGTAAAGGGTCCGCCGTATCCACGCAACATGTGAATCCCGACGTTCCAACACTTCACGTAAGCTCCGTTATATTCCTGCGTCAAGAGTTTTCTACTGAGTCTGAGCGCGTGCCAGCTGAATCAAGTGAGTCAAGTGAGTCAACTGCCGAGTCAAGTACCGCCGAGTCAAGTGAGTCAAGTACCGCCGAGTCAAGTACCGCCGAGTCAAGTGAGTCAAGTACCGCCGAGTCAAGTGAGTCAAGTACCGCCGAGTCAAGTGAGTCAAGTGAGTCAAGTACCGCCGAGTCAAGTGAGTCAAGTACCGCCGAGTCAAGTGAGTCAAGTGCCGCCGAGTCAAGTGCCGCCGAGTCAAGTGTCGCCGAGTCAAGTGTCGCCGAGTCAAGTGCCGCCGAGTCAAGTGAGTCAAGTGCCGTGTCAAGTGAATCTAGTACCAAGTCGAGTGAATCAAATGAGTCGAGCCAAATGAGTGAATCCAGTCAAGTCAGTGTATCAAGCCAAGTGACTCGCGGTCGCAGGAGGAGGAGGACTCGTTTGGTTCGCCAGGCTCCGGTGGGTGTTCCCAGACTCCTCGCCCTGCCGGCCCCGCCTCTGCGCCTCGCCTTACCTGCGCCTCTCAAGCTTCGGGAGCCTTTTCCAGTAGCGGTTTCCAGCCCGGAGGCTTTAGCTTTCAATTTCCCCATGAACTTTTTGGGGGGGGGCAATAGGTACCCTAAGAGGGCCATGGAGGTGGCATCTACGTGGACCCTTGCACTACCACCTACACCTGAGAGGGTCATGGAGGTGGTGCCTACATGGACCTTTGCACAACCACCTTCGCCTGAGCTTACCATGTCACTGGTCCTGTCCAGCCCTGTGCTCCCCACGTCTTGGTCCCCTGTTAAGTGTACTCTGCCCTGGTCCTGTGTTATGTGTACTCTGTCCTGTTCTCCTGTCACTTATGCTCCAGCCTGTCTTCCTGCCAAGCATGCTCCGCCCTGGCTACTTGCGGAGCGTGCCTACCCGTGGTCTCTTGCCCTGCTCTGGTCTCCAGGCCCCAGGTCTCTCCATGGGCCTGGCCCCCTGCCTCTCCACGGGCCTGGCCCTCCATCCCATCCCCCGTCGACCTCCCTCCGGAGCTCTTAGGAGCGTCTGGAAGCCGCTCCTTAGAGGGGGGGTTATGTGACGATCTGCGGCTGGAGTGCCCGCTTGAGCCTCTGGAGGGCAATCCTTCCTAGTTTATTGTTTCCATTATGTTTCACCCTGGACTGATTATGGTTTATTTGTTGCACCTGTTTTAGATTGAGCGTCCCTGATTTAAGCCTGAGTTTTCCCTTTGTTCAGGGCTCAGTATTGTAAGTGTTTGTATGTGTCTGACTGCATTACCTAGCCTTGTTCCAGTTTCCTTGTATTCTAGTGTTTCGGTTCCTTGATTATCTGCCTGTTCCCGGTTTCCCGTTTGCCTTATCCCTGCACAGATTTGATGTTTGTTTGGACTGCTTACCTGGTTTTGACCCCTGCCTGTTTCCTTGTACCTGTCTCTGGATTCTCCTCTTAATAAAGCCTGCGTTTGGATCACCTCTGTCCATGTTCCATGTGCAGTTTCATGACAGTATGAAGATTACAGCTGTAATTGCATACAGGTATTAAATATAAGTACAATGTAAAATATATAGTTTTTTTACATAGACTAATTTTATATACACTAATTTATATATCAATTGCTGTCCATCGTGTCCGATGACGACTTCCTTCTAATTAGATTTCTCCACAGAGTCCTGTTTTTTGCTTGGCGATCCCAGCTGCCTAGTGGGATCTGTTTAAGCTTGAGATTCCTTTTAACTGTGTCTTTGGAGCGCAGCTTTGGCCTGCCTATACCACGGTGCCCATCCTTGAGCTGGGAGTAGATAATCTGTTTTGGCAGTCGACTATTGTCCATTCTGCTCAGATGGCCAGCCCATCTCAGATTGCGCTGGATTAGTGTTTCGTATATATTGGGTGTGTTGGTTTTGTCTAGTAACTCTTTATTGGATATATGGTGCCACCATTTAATGCCTAGAATAGGTCTCAGGTGTCTCATCATGTAGGCATTAAGGTTGTGTGCTTGGGTCATGTAAACTGTCCAAGATTCTGCTCCATATAGAAGAACTGGGAGCACAATTGCACGATATACTGCACATTTAGTCTTTATGGTGAGGTCTTTGTTGGACCAGACTCTTTCTTTTAGTCGGCCGAATGCCTGCGAAGCTTTAGACTTACGTAGGTATAATTCGGCATCTAGTTTGTTGTTGTAGGTGACTATTGCCCCGAGAATTTTGAACTCTTTGACCGAGGTTAGCTTTTCGCCTCCGATCTGGATGTTGTTTTGGCTACTTTCGTCCGTGCCTGGGGGTGCCTGGAACATTATTTCTGTCTTCATTATATTTACCATGAGTCCATAGGCCATTGCTGCTGTGGCAAAGCGGGTGATAATATCCTGTATATCCTGATGTGAGTGGGCGACAAAGGCAATGTCATCGGCGAACATAAGTTCCCGGACAAGGAGAGGTTTTGTTCTACTTAATGATTTGAACTGATTTATGTTGAAGAGATCAGCTCCTGGCCTTGTCTGTATCATCACACCTTTATCGCAATCTGCAAAAGCACTAGTTCGGACTGTGGCAAGAAAGAGGGAAAACAAGGTTGGCGCTAGGACACAACCTTGTTTCACTCCATTTAGCACAACAAAGTTTTCAGATAGTTCCCCCTTCATGTTCACTGAAGCCTTCATGCCATTGTGGAGGGAGGCGATCACGTCAGTGAACAGGTCAGGGCAACCAATTTTATGCAGGATCTTCCATAATGTTTCTCTGTGCACTGTATCGAAGGCTTTAGTAAAGTCTACAAATACCATGAAGAGAGGCCTATTCTGCTCAATGCACTTTTCCTGTATCTGTTTTAGGGAGAAAATCATGTCTACCGTTCCTCTACCTGGTCGAAAACCACATTGGGCCTCAGGGAGGATTGTTTCAGCGTGGGTTGCTAGTCTGTTGAGGAGAATTCTGGCAAATACTTTTCCTGGGATAGAAAGAAGTGAGATGCCTCGATAGTTCCCACATACACGTCTGTCGCCTTTCTTAAAAAGGGTAATCAGTTGTGCGTCCCTCCAGTCCTGTGGGACGGATCGGGAATCCCATGCTGCAGTTATGATCTTGTGAAGTGCAACGAGTAGTTTGGTGCCACCTTGCTGGATTATCTCAGGATGGATTCCGTCAGCACCTGGTGCCTTACCACTACTTAGCAAATTCCCAGCTTTATGGACTTCGTCAATGGTAGGGTGGGCATCCATCCATTGCTGAGTAGGTGCTTGAGGAATACTATCCGTCACATGTTGGTCGACATCTGTGCGGACATTTAATAGACTGCTAAAGTGTTCAGTCCATCTGTTCAGTAGGTCCTGCTTTTCACTTAGTAGGGTTGTATTATCACTAGCGAGAAGTTGATCGGGGTAGTTGACCCGCGGACCCCATACTGCTTTCATGCTCAGGTAAAATTCTTTTGTATAATTCATGTCTGCCAGTTGTTGTAGCTCCACTGCCTTTTTTGTCCACCAATCATTTTTCAGCTCTCTGCATCTTCTCTGCACTAGCTTAGAGTGCTTCCTGAGTTCTGCTATGGCCGATCTGGTGTTTCTATTCAGAACTTTGTTTCTTGCCTCATTGATTTTTATATCCACTAATTTATATATATATATATTTCATATCAAATATATATATTTATATATATAATATCAAATATTGTGCACAATAAGTGCATTGTAGCAAATTATTAATCTAAATGCAGGTTCACAGTAGTTAAAGACCCTTAATATTATGTAGGAACCCCACCCCAAAAAAAGAAAAGAAAACTCGGTTACGTATGTAACCCTCGTTCCCTGAGAAGGGAACGGAGACGTTAGGTCGGATGACGACGAATGGGGTTTCGCTTAGAGAGCCTATCAACTATTACAAAACGAGCCAATTACAAAACGAGCCAATGGCAAAGAAATGCCATGGGTCTGCGGAATTTGCATAGCGTAACTCCACCCCACCTCGTGGGTATAAAAGGAGGAAGCCGGCAACATGCAGATATGTTTCTTCGCTGAGGAGCCAAGACTGAGCTCAGGCGATCCCCGCTGTACAGCGGAAAGTGGCAGGCAGACGTAACATCTCCGTTCCCTACTCAGGGAACGAGGGTTACATACGTAACCGAGACGTTCCCTTTCGTTTTCACTCCGAGTTATGTCGGATGACGACGAATGGGGTTACCAGTCTAATCACGCCACCTTCTCGGCTGTCTTCCAGTGCCCTGCGTAAATCTGAGATCCTTGTCGTGAGACTGGCACGGTGGCTTGCCAAGGGAAAGACACATGCTCCGAGAGGCTAACAGTGGAAATACACATGTGGGGGTCGCTCAGAGGAGGGACCATGCACACGGGAGGCACCTAACTGACACGCAGGCAATAGACACTGGCGCCGACGTCAGGAGTGCTGGAGGAACTCAGGGCTTTCGGAGAAGCTCACCTGAGGAGAAATCGCATGTATCCAGTCCGTGGAGTGGAATGGCGAGCTAGCGAAGACACCTGAGCGTGTCCAGTACTAGGTGGTTGAAGCGAGTACATGAGAGGACACTGGCTCCACTCGGAGATTGTAGAATCTGGCGAATGTGTTAGGTGTCGCCCAGCCTGCAGCTCTGCAGATGTCTGTTAGCGAGGCGCCATGCGCTAGAGCCCAAGAGGACGCCACACTCCGGGTGGAGTGGGCAGTCACACCAAGGGGGCACGGTCTACCTTGCTGCTGGTATGCCAAAGCAATGGCGTCCACTATCCAGTGAGACAACCTCTGCTTGGAGAGAGCCTTTCCCTTCAGCTTCCCACCATAACAGACAAAGAGCTGGTCTGAGGTCCTGAAACACTGCGTCCTGTCTACATCGGCGCGGATAGCGCGTACTGGATAGAGCAGTGCCAAGGCTGGGTCTGCCTCCTCCAGGGGCAGCGCTTGCAGGTTCACCACCTGGTCCCGGAAGGGAGTGGTAGGAACCTTGGGCACATATCCGAGCCGGGGTCTCAGGATCACGTGAGAGTAAGCCGGCCCGAATTCCAGGCACGCTTCGTCAACGGAGAATGCGCGCAGGTCCCCTACCCTCTTGATGGAGGCCAATGCAACCAGGAGCGCTGTCTTCATAGACAGGAACTTAAGCTCCACTGATTGCAAAGGCTCAAAGGGAGCACTCTGCAGGGCAGTTAGAATCACTGAGAGGTCCCAAGAGGGAACGAGAGGAGGACGAGGAGGATTCAGTCTCCTCGCTCCTCTCAGGAACCTGACGATCAGGTCGTGCTTCCCAACAGACTTACCTTCGGCCGGATCATGGTGTGCGGCAATAGCGGCAACATAGACTTTCAGGTTGGAGGGAGACAGCCTTCGCTCCAACCCATCTTGAAGGAAGGAAAGCACGACACTAATCGAACATCTCCGGGGGTCTTCTCGGTGAGAAGAGCACCAGTTGACGAAGAGGTTCCACTTCAACGCATAGACGTGTCTAGTGGACGACGCTCTAGCGGAAGTGATGGTAGCCGCCACCGCTGGTGGTAGGGTACTCAAACCTGCCTCGTCCCGTCCAGGAGCCACACGTGGAGGTTCTAAAGATCGGGACGAGGGTGCCATAGTGTGCCCCGTCCCTGAGAAAGGAGGTCCTCCCTCAGGGGAATCGGCCAGGGAGGTGCTGTCGCGAGGAGTACTAGTTCTGAGAACCAGGTCCGGGCGGGCCAGTGCGGTGCGACCAGAATGACCTGCTCCTCGTCCTCCCTGACCTTGCGCAGGGTCTGCGCAAGAAGGCTCACTGGGGGAAACGCATATTTGCGGCCCCGCGGCCAGCTGTGCGCCAGTGCATCCATGCCGAGCGTGCCCTCGGCTAGGGAATAAAACAGGGCACAATGGGTCGAGTCGTGAGAGGCAAACAGATCTATCTGTGCGTCCCCGAACTGGTCCCAAATCAGCTGAACCGACTGGGGATGGAGTCGCCAATCTCCCGGGAGGGGCTGAAGCCATGAGAGATCGTCGGCTGCACAGTTCAGGGCTCCGGGGATATAAATGGCATGAAGCGACCTCAGATGCTTCTGACTCGGGCGAATTGCGACATACGGCGGGAGCGTAGACCACCTTGATGGTCGATGTACGCTACAGTGGCGGTATTGTCTGAACGGACTAGTACGTGTTGGTTCTTGAGCACGGTCCGGAAGCGGTGCAAAGCAAGACGTACAGCCAGCAACTCGAGGCAATTGACATGCCAGAGGGGTCGGGGTCGTGTCCAGGAGCCCGCGGCAGCACGTCCATTGCACATGGCACCCCAGCCCGTGGAGGAGGCATCTGTCGTTACAACAACATGCCGCGAAGCTCGTTCCAGGGGCACTCCGGTCCGTAGAAAACTGAGGTTCGACCACGGGGTGAAGGTCTGACGGCAGGTCGAAGTAACTTTTACTCGGAAAGTGCCGTGTTGCAATGCCCACCTCGGGACTCGGTCGCGAAGCCAAAGCGGTCTCATATGAAGCAATCCGAACGGCGTTGCCGCGGTTGCAGATGCCATATGCCTCCAGGAGCCTCTGAAAAAGTTTCAGTGGAACCGCACTCTTGCCCTCGAACTGTCTCAGGCAAGTCAGCAGTGACTGCGCGCGCTTGCTCCTAAGCTGCGCGGACATGGCGACCGAGTCGATATCCATGCCGAGAAAAGAGATCCTCTGCACGGGGCAAAGTTTGCTCTTTTCCCAGTTGACGCGAAGGCCCAGACGAGCTAGGTGCAGGAGCACTAGGTCCCTGTGTTCGCAAACCTGGTCTCGTGAGTGAGCTAGGATCAGCCAGTCGTCGATATAGTTCAGGATGCGAACCCCGTGTTCCCGAAGGGGAACAAGGACTGCCTCGAACGACCTTCGTGAAGACGCGAGGGGACAGGGCTAGCCTGAAAGGGAGAACCGCATACTGGTATGCCTGCCCCTCGAAAGCAAACCGTAGGAACGGTCTGTGTCGAGGGAGAATGGAGACATGGAAGTAGGCGTCCTTCAGGTCGATTGCTGCAAACCAAACCTGGGGCCGCACACATTCAAAAATGCATTTGGCAGTGAGCATCTTGAACAGCAGCCTGTGAAGGGAACGGTTCAGCACGCGCAGGTCCAGGATTGGCCGTAACCCACCGGTTTTCTTTGGGACAATGAAGTACGGGCTGTAGAAGCCGGTCCTCATCTCGGCCGGAGGGACGGTCTTGATCGCACCCTTCGCCAGCAGGGTAGCGATCTCTGCTCTCATGATAGGGGCGTTAACACCGACCAAAGTGGAGCGGACTCCCCTGAAGCGGGGAGGAGACCGCGCAAACTGAATCGCGTAGCCGAGGCAAACAGACACCACAGACTTCCCACCGGTGGTGCAGCAGGGCGGAATGACTGGCCCAGACGTGGACGGCATAGCGGCCCCGTGTGGGGGCACAGTCATTAACCGCGCCCTGACAGAGGAGACCAGGGAAGGATGAACGTTCCTCGGGGGTCTGCTCTGCCAGGGGGCTTGCGACAGAGGCGGGTGAGAGCGGCACGGTCCGGGGACGGCGCGCACTGTCAACCGGCTCTGGGACAGAGGAGAACGAGGGGTGCATGGCTCGGGGGCGGCGTACCATGTCGTCCGAGAACTCTGTGTGCTCAGGGATGGAAATGTCACGTCTTTCTTTAACCACATTAGGGTGCTGCCCACCCGTGGGTGAGCAGTGGGGAGTGGAGAACAAAAGATTCTCCCCCAGCCCTCCACCGGGGGAAGGAGTGGTCCTGCTACCATCTCCTCTGAAGTAACTTTCAACATCCCTGAGCAGCCCGTCTCAGGAGCGCCGCTTGGCCCGGCGTTTAGCGGGGGCGGGGCTGGAGAGAGCTTGGGCGCCTTCTTATGGCTTCCTCCGCGACCGGGCCCGGATGGAGGCTGCTGCTTGGGCCAGGCGGGAGGGGCGGGAGCCACAGGAGGGCGCCCTCGGCGGCGAACAGACTGAGGGTTCTGCCCGGTCGGCTGGGTGGAATATGCTTAATAGCCTCAGTCTGTTTCTGGGCGGTGGAGAACTGTTGGGCGAAATCCTCCTCCGCAACGCCGAATAGGCCGGCCTGGGACATGGGGGTGTCGAGCAGGCGGGACCTGTCAGCATCCGGCATGTCAGCCAGGTTCAGCCATAGATGTCTCTCCTGGACCACAGCTGTGGACATCACCAGACCCATGGAGCGTGCGGTCACCTTCGTCGCCCGGAGGGCGAGGTCGGTGGCGGTGCGCAGCTCATCAAAGAGCCCTGGGTCCGTCCTACCCTCGTGCATGTCCCTAAGCATCTGGGCCTGGAAGACCTGCAGAGTGGCCATGGCATGCAAAGAGGCAGCGGCCTGTCCCGCCGCTCTGTAGGACTTCGCCACTAGGGTATACGAAAACCTACAGGCTTTGGATGGATGCTTAGGCTCGCCGCGAGAAGAAGCACTCCGAGGACACAGCTGCATCGCAACAGAGCGTTCAACCGGGGGGAGCCCAGTGTACCCACGGGCAGCTGCCCCATCGAGGGGAGGAAAGGCGGATGAAACCATCGAGCGGTCGCGGGTAGACAAGGGAGTCTTCCAGGACTTCGAGATTTCATCATGCACGTCCGGGAAGAAAGGTATTGGGGCAGGCTGAGGACGGGAAGCCGCAGCTGCACCCAAAAACCAATCGTCCAACCGCGAGCGCACAGGACAGGGTGGAGGGGTCCACTCTAAACCAATGCTCGCGGCTGCCCGGGAAAGCATGGCCGTCATCTCTGGATCAGACTGAGCCACAGCCGTATTCACACCGGAAGGTGGCAGCTGTGACGAGTCGTCACTTCCAGATGAATCAGACCCGCCTTGTGATGCTGCGATTGACATCACGTCTTCCTCTGGAGCGCCAGAGGAAACCCGCGGGACATCAAACGACGGTTCCGCGGGAATCCCCTGAACGCTCGCGGGTTGCAACACTGGTGAAGGTGCTGTGGGGCACCGACAAATATTCGCCGCTTTGTTCCACGCAGTCACCCTCAGATTACCCTGGCCACCAGCCGAAGTAGAGCCTCTCGAGGAGGCGCTAGATCGGGGTGTGGATGAGGGGACTCTCACTCTTGCGAGATCATTGAGTCTCGATCTAAGTGTTGCGATGGTCATGTTCCCACAGAGAGAACATGACTCATCCACGAGCGCTGCTCTAGCGTGATTAATGCCCAAACACACTAGACAGCACTCGTGCCCATCAGAGTCAGACACAAGCCGACCGCAACCAGAAGTGCAAGGGCGAGGCATCTTTAAAAAGACGTGCTCTTTTTGTGAGAGAAACTCAGTGCTGAAGCGCCCGCGGAGAACACACTCACTGGCAAACCACGCTCAGATAGGCAGGAAGTGTGCACTCGCCGGGAGATCGCCGTCACACCAACACTGGAGAGTTGCTCGTCTCGTAAGAAGCTGACAATCAGAGATAGCTTAGGGAGTGAAGAATTACACTTGGCTCCGAAGCGAAAACATATCTGCATGTTGCCGGCTTCCTCCTTTTATACCCACGAGGTGGGGCGGAGTTATGCTATGCAAATTCCGCAGACCCATGGCATTTCTTTGCCATTGGCTCGTTTTGTAATACTCGAAGTTGATAGGCTTTCTAAGCGAAACCCCATTCGTCGTCATCCGACGTAACTCTGAGTGACAACGAAAGGGAACATCACTTACTCCATATCCAGCTGCTCCTGAAACAGATAAACTCCTCTTTCTGGTTCATGCAGATTCCATGGCACATACCTGACAGACAGAACGAATAAGACTCTTCAAGATGATTTTGAGAGGAAAAATAAACTGTCCTTGAACCCCTGTCATGGTCTTACGTCGTGAGAGTATTGAGACCACAGGCCTTCAGTTTCAGCAGCCGGTCTCTCCAGTGTGCCCTGTGGACCCGGAAGTAATGAATGGAGCCTCCCAGGATCAGAAATGGTGCTCCCCCTAAAGTGAAGTGGGTCGAGTCTGCCCTGAGTCCTTCTCTTTCTGACATTCTGTAAAAAAAAAAAACAAGATTTTAAAAAAAAATACAGATTATTTTATATACAGTACCTATGTTTACACAGGATATGAAAACAGCAACAACATTTTGGTGCAGTAGTGCAGTTACTCCATTCTGCCTTTGTAGTGTCCCTAATATCAACATTTTTGTGCAATGTCGTCTCTTTTCTTAAGAGCACATTCTCCCTGTTTGTTGCTGTAAAGTTTGGCCTCTCTATTCAATAAGAGTTATAAGTTGTATTGATAGTAGTAGTCCCTTTTGGAAAAAAAAAGTGTTCTTAATTGTGCACTGGAATTGCTTAAGTGTCTGAACTGGAATTTCATCATTTCAAAAGTATAATTACAAACATATTTCAATACATGACACAAGTTTCAATAGAAATGTATGTTTTTAAATTTATGAAGTGTTTTACTTTACCATTAATACTTGTCAATAGATTCAGCACAGTTTAACACTAAGACAACAGAAGTATGGAATTACATATAAAGATGTACTTAAGTTCAACTGATTGGATTTAATATCAATTTTAACTACGATACATTTTAACTTAAAATGTATAAACTTTTAAATTTAAATTGTAAATAACATGCAATTAAGTGTCTGAAAACATTGCATTTAATTCATATTATTTATAAAGCATATTATTTTTCTAATAAGTACTCTTTTAAAATGTTTGCTTTTAACAAGGGTTAGAACTAGAAATGAGCTATGAGCCTTTAATTAAATAACACACTACAGATAACAAGACATATGTACATATTAGCCAAACTAGGAGTCTTACCTTAAATAAATGTAAAAAAAGTCATACAACGCAATTGCACTGGCTGTTATTAGGAGAGGAGCAGTAATCAAAGCTGTGGCCACTGTACCAGCTGGAAATTAATGAAGCAATGTCTAGAATGCACTGATACAAAGAGAACAATGCAAGCCGTTTTGATGAGCAAACAAACAGGTTCACGGTTCAATGTCACATTATTTGTCATGTGTTGCAATAATGGTTTCGCCTACATTGCAACAATATCAACAACAATAAGTTAAAAACAAATAAACTATATATATATATATATATATATATATATATATATATATATATTGCAAATATGAATATAAAATAAAAACAGGATATGATAATGTCCGTGTCTGTATGTAATGTATGTGTTTTTATACATAGCTTAAAGGATAACTAAACCCTAAACCAACTTTTTTAGTTAATGATCTGTAAGAATTGAGCTTCATAAATGCTGTTCATTGATTCGAGTAACTTTTTTGACATTTGTGTATAAAGTGTTTTAATTCTACAATATATGGTGTAAAAACGTCTGAGTGCTGCCCTCTTCAGGTTGAACGATGGCTACTGCTGTTGAATTTTCCTATTGGATGTTTGGGGTGGTTCGTGATGTAAGGGGTTGTTGGTGACATAGGCAAGTTCCATACAGAGAGATGCGTCTCAGGTGCACGCCCCTTTCGGCTAGGCTCTGCCCACTTTTCCAGCATTTTTCAAATATTGCCCATGGGTGGAGTCAGGCTCTACCCTTTAAAAGTTCTACAGACTCATCAAGAGGCCTACTTCACAAAATGGCGACCGAGACCGGAAGTAGGGCAAACTATTTTCCGGTGAAAGCGCTAGCAGTTGCAGTCGGAGGACAAATGCGGAGACTAAAAGCGGTGAGTCCTGTTGCGTACCTTTTTATGTTTCAACCCAAAGAAGAAACAACCCTATTTATCACTTCACAGCTTTCCGTGTTTTGCTGGTTTCCATGGAACAACTGGGGAGAAGTTAAATCACGCCAGACTGACACAGACGATAAAAAGATTTCTGGTCGCGCCGCCGCCTGCTACGATCGCCATTCATTCTCAAAATGGACTGTGAACAGCTTGTTTTCTCTCTCAGTCATTCATATATCTGACAAAAGTAAGAATAGCAGATGTTGTCCGTTTTGTTGATAGTTTTCAGGGAGCTGTGAAAAGATCGCTGAAATTGGACAAAGGTTACAAATTCTTGACGTTTGCTTACATTAAAAAAAAGTTCCATTCATTTAAATGGCATGACACTTGATGACTAAGCTCACATTTAACGTTACTATATCTAAACACAATAAAAAAAAATTAATTGAAATGATGTCTGATTGCTATGAGTGAAATCTAGTGGCTTTTGTTACAAATTCATGTTATTAAGTGTTAGTTTGCCCAGGAGATTGCAGCAATCTTCCACTAGATTATGGCTCATTTTTCATGTTACCACCATGAATGAAACTAAGAATTGTACATCTTTACAGTGAATTTGACCAAACGTTGCTAATTCAAAAATAGTTAGACTAAAAACATGAATGAAGTGAGTGATATTACATGTTTTTAAAAAAATCATGATGTTACAAAATAATATTTTAATGTCTGAGGTCACCCTTATGAAAAGAAAATATATTTCCCTATATATGAATGATTAATATATGAAATGGTTTAACAGCTCACAGGCATAAATGGTTTAAAATATACAGAATAATTTATGGTGTTAATATATTACAATATATTTAATAATACATAAGGAGTTTTCATATATTAAAATATATATATATATATATAATGTATGTAAAGTGTCCCCCTGTCCTTGTGTCTTAAATTCACTTTTCATAATTTAAAGGCCGTAAATATGCTTACATTTCTCAAATAGTGTAATAAATGTCTTAATTTTAGTTTGAATGGGAAGGACGAGGTGTTCATTCTGCTGAGGGGGATGTGATAAAGCCTGGAGTGGAGCAAAAGCCCGTTCCTCTTTGCACTCTAAGCGTGCTGTCATTACTCCGCTCCTGATCCACTCCGGATTTTCCAGTCCCACTCACGGGAAAAACTGCTCCGTGTTTAAACAACTTTAAAAGTTATTCTAATGTGTTTATTTTTGTATATCACAAACGTCTGAATTTATAATACTATATGTAACGGTTTGGAAAGTATTCCAACGTTCAATAAATGTTCCAGCTGCCCTTGCTTGCACAAGTAAACAGCAGGCCTGGCAATGCGCACCCAGGAAAAAAGGGAAAGAAAGTTACAGAAAACAACTTCTACAAACAATTTTAAATTGCCAACAGTTAATAATAATAATAAATAAAAGTGCATGACGTGCAAATCGGATAACAATCAAGTGCAACATAAACATGTTCAGGGCATCACTCTCGAACCCCGGCATCAACACTCAATTTCAACATCTGCTTCCTCCTTTACACGTGTCTGGCGTGATTTAAGTTCTCCCCAGTTGTTCCATGAAAACACAGAAAGCTGTGAAGTGATAAATAGGGTTGTTTCTTCTTTGGGTTGAAACATAAAAAGGTACGCAACAGGACGGACCGCTTTTAGTCTCCGCATTTGTCCTCCGACTGCAACTGGTAGCGCTTTCACCAGAAAACAGTTGACCCTACTTCCGGTCTTGGCGGCCATTTTTGTGAAATAGGCCTAGTGTCCTCATTCAATAGCCAGATTTCCTGAGGATAAAAAATTCATCTCAGTCTCTCTATATTGCTTCTCATGGTCCAGTAATGCTTCCCTGATGGGAGCAATGACAATTGGCTGTGTCCAGGATGATAAAAAGGGAGCAAAAATCAAAGATCCGTGACAAATAGAGGAATTTAGCCCTAGAATTTTAAGCTTTTTGCAGAGGTGGACGGGACAACACTGTTAAAACCAGAGCTAATCCACGAATGTATCCATCCACACACAGTTCCCTTTCCTCTGATCCAGATGTGAAATAACAGTGTAGTATGTAGTTAATAGTGTCATCTGTAGACCTATTAAGCCTATCTTCAAAACTGTAAAGGGTCCAGACCACTCGAGAGAGAGGAACAAATAAAAGCTCCGACCAATTCTTCAACGCACTTCATCACTATAGAATTGAGTGCCACAGGACGATAATCGTTCAGAGAGGAAGGAAAAGGGGTTTTAGGGATATACATCTACATATTATTATCCATGACCATGAGAGTCCAAGGTTTGATAGTTTTGTAAAAGAAAAGTAATTTAATTTTTTTAATCCGCTCTTTGAACAAATTACTTTTGCTACATTGACCACATGCTGCCATGTGGTGTAAAACCACATCAGACAAACATAAAGAAATCTGAATAGCAGAAATGTCAAGATGTTCACAAATTCAATGACTGTTTTAAATAAACATAATAAAAACTGTATGTCTAAAAAACAACCATTTCCTAATTTTAATAATAGCAACATAACAGAATTGCAAAAAAAGTACAAATTCCATGGACACTTTATGTATCAACTACCGTTGAATTGGCTTGAAAGGCTTTTTAAATGGCCAATAGCGTTTAGCTTGTGTCTTACATTTTATTTAAAGGGATAGTTCACCCAAAATGAAAATTTCCTGATGATTTACTCACCCCAATGCCATCCAAGATGTTCATGTCTTTCTTTCTTCAGTGGAAAAGAAATTAAGTTTTTTGAGATAAACATTTCAGGATTTTTCTCCACACAATGGACTTTACTGGTCACCAACATGTTGAAGTCCAAATCAATGCAGTTTCAAAGGGCTTTAAAGTGCTTCAAAGGTCTCTGCACGATCCCAGCTGAGGAATAGTGTCTTATCTAGCGAAACAATCGGTCATTTTCTAAAAAAAATAAAATTCATATACTTTTTAACCACAATCGTTCGTCTTTTGCTGGTCTGCGACGTGCTCGGCATTAAGTCATCACTTTGGAAAGGTCAAGTTTGAAGTACGGCCCCATTGTTTTAAAAGTGTGGAGAAGGAGGATCGTTCCAATTTTACTGAATGTTGAATGACATATTTATGTCTTTGTGTCAGTTTATTGTTTAAAATGGTTCTTTCGTGTGCGTATCCTGGATGTTTGAAACAATGGGGCCGTACTTCCACTTGACCTTTCCAACGTGATGACTTAATGCCGAGCGCATCGCAGACCAGCACAAGACGAACAATTGTGGTTAAAAAGTATATCAATTTTTATTTTTTTTAGAAAATGAAACATAGAAAATGTTTCGCTAGATAAGACACTATTCCTCAGCTGGGATCGTGCAGAGACCTTTGAAGCACTTGAAAGCCTTTTGAAACTGCATTGTTTTGGACTTAAATATGTTGGTGACCTCTAAAGTCCATTATGTGGAGAAAAATCCTGAAATGTTTTCCTCAAAAAACTTAATTTCTTTTCCTCTGAAGAAAGACATGAACATCTTGGATGCCATTGGGGTGAGTAAATTATCATGAAATGTTCATTTTGAGGTGAACTGTTCCTTTAAGTTTATCAAGCGACGAGAATACTGTTTGTGCGCAAAACAAACAAAAATAATGACTTTATTTCAACTATTCATTTCCTTCTCTTTGGTCCTCTAGTGAGTTTGCGTAGTGTAATAGCGTCAGTGTACGTCACACGTAGGCTCACTATTGGCCGACGCTGGTCATTTGTGTGATGCGTGTGACGTATAACACAGAAGCTCTGCGGTATTACACTAGTGAACTCACTCGAGGCCCACAGAGAAGAAAATGAATAGTTGAAATAAAGTCGTTATTTTTGGGGGGTTTTGCGCCCAAAAAGTATTCTCGTCACTTGATCAACTTAATATTGAACCACTGTAGTCACTTGGCCTATTTCAACGATGTCTTTAATAACTTTTCGGGGATGGCAAGTTTCAATCCCTTAGAGGCCTATGGAGTGATCCAGCTCTCAAATTTAATCAAAAATATCTTAATTTGTGCTCCGAAGATGAACGAAAGTCTTACGGGGTTGGAACAACATGAGGGTGAATAATTACTGACAGAATTTTCATTTTTCGGTGAACTATCCCTTTAAGCACCGTAAACATTTAACATTATCTTCTTTTATTTTACCGAAATTTACGAGATCCTGTGTCAGCTAACGTTATAGCCCTGCTTCCAGCTTCATATCCCACTCCCTCGTCTGTGGTGCTGAGCGACATAGATAATACGAAATATCAAAATAACGAAAAAACAACCGTGCAGTTTAAAATACACAATTTGAGTAGAAAATATTGGTTGACAGTCAAATAATGGAAACGTCGGTCTGTTTATATTCCTAGCACAGAAGAGAGTTAGAATACATCAGTCATTTCGACATATTGCCTGTGACCTCTAATCAATTTCAGAAATTAGTCGGCTATAAATCCTTGTTTATTCTTACGCTACCGCACGTGTAACTTTTTTTATTTAGAAAAAAAGAAAAAGAAAATGATTTTCTCATAGTCTGCTTAGCAGCACCAGCTCCATTGCAAACCGTGCTGCTGTAGTTCCCTTTCGAGGGAACTCGCGATGCGTCGATGACGCTTTGGGAACGCCTTCGCGTGATTACCTCTGAAGCACGTATGTCAACTAGTCCAATGGAATGAATGACCGAACGCCACGGGCGGGTAAAATCATGACCAGGAAAGGATAAAAACACATCCGGTGCGTTATTCGCGTTAGCTTTTGTGCCTCGGCAAAGCGCTCTGTGACAAAGATGTCTGTGAATATTTATTGTTGTCTGTCTGATATATAACTCTGTGTTCTCCCTGCTCACGTTATTTAATGAGTAGGGACACACACGAGCTTTGTGTGATGAGTTGGGAGTGGAGCATGCGGTATCAGCCTTGGCTGATTGCCAACATTGTGAGAAGCTTTTCGCTTCGCTCCCGCCTGTCACTTTTCGAGGGAAGTGGCCAGGCTCGCGATTCTCAGAATGCATTCCTGTGGATCGCAAATAGGTCTATCCGGTCTCGGAAGACCGGGCTGCGGTCTCTTCCGCCCGGAGAGAGAGACCAATGCACAGTGTTCTACCTCCGAGGAGGTAGATGTGCTGGGCATTGAAAGTAACAAAGCACAATCATGGGGGAATTGGATTTGCCATCTCTTTCCCCAGCGTATGAGATATTTATATATATATATATACACACATATATAATTTATATATAAAAGTTTATATATATAAAATAAATGTATATAAACAATAAAAATAAAATAAAGCTGGTGGAGGTGCTTACCAAGGCTGTAGATAAATTAAATATTTAATGGCCAGCAGAAATAAGGAAGAGCTCATCCTAAAATTAAAGAATTAGTTTCCTTCCCTCTATTTTTTCACCTCCATCACGGGGCCTTCCATTTTTTCCCGATCTGCACAGAGAGCTGTCTAGATCATGGAAAAAGCCTTACTCTTCTTGTCTTTTAGCCCCAAGTTCATGTATATTCAGATATATGGGGGTTAAGAGAATATGGCTATGGGGCAATACCCCGGGTAGAACAGACGCTTGCTAGCTATCTGTCTCCCGGTTTAGTATCGTCCCTGAAGGCGTCGGCTTCTCTCACTAAACCATTAAAAAAAATATATATATTTTTAATCTAGTCGGAAAAGCATTTACGGCCGTGGCTCTAGCAGGAGGCTTTAAAAATAAAATAAAGCTGGTGGAGGTGCTTACCAAGGCTGTAGATAAATTAAATATTTAATGGCCAGCAGAAATAAGGGGGAGCTCATCCTAAAATTAAAGAATTAGTTTCCTTCCCTCTATTTTTTCACCTCCATCACGGGGCCTTCCATTTTTTCCCGATCTGCACAGAGAGCTGTCTAGATCATGGAAAAAGCCTTACTCTTCTTGTCTTTTAGCCCCAAGTTCATGTATATTCAGATATATGGGGGTTAAGAGAATATGGCTATGGGGCAATACCCCGGGTAGAACAGACGCTTGCTAGCTATCTGTCTCCCGGTTTAGTATCGTCCCTGAAGGCGTCGGCTTCTCTCACTAAACCATTAAAAAAAAATATATATATTTTTAATCTAGTCGGAAAAGCATTTACGGCCGTGGCTCTAGCAGGAGGCTGCTTGCACACTATAGCAGTGCTACAAGCATATCAGGCTGACCTGCTGGGGTTGGACAGAAGTGAGGGAGTTTGGCCCGATGGGGTTGGAGAACTTCGTTCGGCCCCATATTTATCTCTCAGGGAAACTAAGGAGACCGCCTGAACATTTGGGCGGTCTATGGCAGCCCTTGTGGTCACTGTGAGACATCTCTGGCTCAATTTGATGGAAATCGTGGAGAAAGATACAAGAGAATTTCTCTCTCGCTATGTCCAACCCCCTGGGGCTGCTGGGCGTGAGCAGCTCCAGCCATCTTGTTTCTCATACGCAACACAGCAGCCAAAGCCTTCAAAGCAGAAGCCGGATCCGAGGACTGTTCTTCATGCTGAGAAGGCTTCGGCTCAAAAGAAAAGGTCTTGGCGCCACTGGCGTCAGACCGGTGAGGGCAGCCCCAACCGGGGTGGAACGGTGTACACCTCATTATACGGTGCCCTTTCCATCTCGGTGCCCTCAGGGGACCGTTCTCCTGACCCCGCCACCCTTGGTGCTTTGGGGCGCAGTGGTCTCCAGCGAGCTTCCGGCGCAGCGTCAACTCGACATTGCGTCGGACTCGCGCCCTCTGAGGGGGGTTCGAAAACAGTCAGTTCGGGTGGTTCCTGCCAGTATGCTTCAGGCCCCCTAATCTGACTGTCTCAATTACAGCAGAGGCCAGCCTCGAGGGGCTGGTTCCCTTGGTAGATTTTCTGGCAGCACGGAAGCTACTGCCGAATATATATCTATGGGTCCTGCAGTTAGTAGTTAGAGGCAGATTTGGTTCTCGTCCTCCAGGTTACAACGGGGTGTTGCTCACGTAGTGCATCCCGAGCAGGCTCTGGTAATGGAGCAAGAGGTAAAGGCCCTGTTAGCAAACAAAGCTATAGAGCAGGTGTACTCAACCGACATTGCGTCGGTCTTTACAGTCGTTATCTCATTGTTCCAAAAAAGGATGGAGAACTGCATCACATACTAGATCTTCGTCTGTTGAAGTGTTCGGTGCTGGAACTCAAGTCCAAGATGCTGACACTCAAACAGATCGTGACCAAAGTCAGATCCGAGGACTGGCTTGTCACGATAGATCTGAAAGACGCCTCGGCACAGGAGGTTCCTGAGGGTTTCTTTCAGGGGCAAAGAACACCAGTATCAGGGACTTCCTTTCGCTCTAGCTCTATCACGCCGCACATTCACGAAGCGCGTAGATGTAGCTCTGGCCCCGCCAGACTGCAGTGCATACGCATTCTGAATTGCATAGACGATTGGCTGATTCTAGCAGAATCAGAACAGTTAGCGGTTCGGCGTCAATATGTCGTCCTCGCTTATATGCAGGTTGGGGTTGAAGCTCAATGCCAAGAAGAGTGTGCTTCTCAAGTACAGAGGACCACTTTACTTGGAGTGGTCTGGGACTCAGTCACGATGCGAGCCGTTCTGTCGCCCGCTCGTGTAGCTGCTATCTGACACAAAAGAGCTAAAGCTAGGCCAGGCACACACTGTGAAACAGTTCGAGAGACTGTTAGGCCTCAGGGCAGCAGCGGCCATTGTGATACCCTTTGGCCTGCTGTACGTGAGACATTTGCAGTGGTGGCTCAGGACCAGAGGGTTCTCCCCGAGGGGAAACCCATTCTGTATAATCAAGATCACGCGGCAGTATCCCCGCGCCTTGGTTATATGGACGAAACTCTGGTTCTCGTCTCACAGACAACACGTTGGTGGCCTCTTATTTTGGTCCCTCAAGAAAATACGCTATCTGAGGGCAGTGTATATTCCAGGGGGCCAGAATATTGGAGCAGACACCCTGTCGAGGCCGGGGCTGAGGCCAGGGGACTCCACCCTGAGGCGGTGGAGGAAATATGGGAGTTTTCCGGCCAGGCAGAAGTGGACCCGTTCACGTCTCAGCATACGACGCACTGTCCACTCTGGTTCTCTCTCACTCAACCAGCCCCCTCGAGGCTGGATGCTATGGTGCAGACATGGCCGAGGCTATGTCTGTACGCATTTCCCCCTGTTGCTCTGCTCCCAGGAGTTCTGGAGTGAATCCGCCAGGATGGTATAAGCCTATTGCTAGTAGCACCACCCTGGCCAAGCCGAATTTGGTTTGCGGACCTAATTCTTCTCGACGGCCCTCCCTTGGAGATCCCGATCAGGAGAGACCTTCCGTCTCAGGCAGGGGATGCAGTATTGCACCCCCGGCAGGGGATTTGGAAACTGTGGGTTTGGCCTCTGAGGGGGCCCAACTCATGGAGACTCGCTACGAGGAAACTATATTTACTATTTCGAGAGTTTTTCACTTCTTGGTGTTACCAGTGTCAGTGGAATCCAGTTAACTGCTCAGTAAACACAGTATTTGAGTTTCTGCAAGAACGCTTTGTATCAGGTCTATTTCCTTCCACGCTTAAGGTATACGTGGCGGCCATTGCGGCTTTCCACGCCCTGGTGGGTGGTACATTTTTGGGTCGAGACCCCCTGATCACTCGTTTCCTTCGTGGCACTTTGAGGCTGAGGCCTGCAACTTGCACTAGGGTGCCGGCTTGGGACCTTGCAATAGTTCTAGAAGGCCTATCTGGGGCTCCCTTTGAGCCCTTAGATTTGGTCTCAGAGAAGTTCTTTCTTTTAAGACTATTTTCTGCTAGCTATTTCGTCCCTCTAAGAGTCGAGACCTTCAGGCCCTTTCGGTCCCCACCTGCCTTGAGTGCACTGGGGATGGCCAAGGCAATCTTACCCCAAACATGGATATGTTCCTAAGGTGCCTACCATTATTCCGAGGCCTATTGTGCTGCAGGTTTCTGTCCTCCCCCGTTTATCGGACCAGGAAAAGCTGAACCTTTTGTGCCCAGTGCGAGCACTGGACACTTATGTTCATCGGACTTCTCTGGCGAGAAAATCCAACCTATTGGGCGAATAGATAGTCGAGACTATTCTTCTTGCTTGTGAGTCCTCTGGCCAACCATTTGGTGGTCAGGGCTCATTCCACTAGGAGTATGGCTTCTAAGCTTTATTATCTGGAGTTCTCTCAAAGACGTTTGTGATGCGGCGGGCTGGTCCTCACCATTCACATTAGTGAGGTTTTACAGCTTGGACCTGGATGCTGCCCCAGGTGCTTTTTACTTAGTTTGCCGACAGTTTTATCATCTGGCATTTTGTAAGTACGGCGTATTGGGTATTCTCGTTCCCAAAGCGTCATAGACGCATCGCGAATTCCCTCGAAAGGGAACGTCTCAGGTTTCGACTGTAACCCTAGTTCCCTGAGAAGGGAACGAGACGATGCGTCGCCTTGCCATACTTCCTGCATCCCTGCGATCGACTTTGCTTCGGCACTAGAAGCTAACGCGAGTAACGCACCGGATGTGCTTATATCCTTTCCTGGTCATGACGTCACCCGCCCATGGCGTTCGTTCATTCATTCCATTGGACTAGTTGACATACGTGCTTCAGAGGTAATCAGGCGAAGGCGTTCCCAAAAGCGTCATCGACGCATCGTCCGTTCCCTTTTAATGGGTTCATTCTATGAACGTGATGGACATTATAGTTTGCAAGAATCTAGCCACATTCAGGAAAAGTCCATCCAGAAGCCTCCAGAAGATATAGAGATGGAGACTGAAGATAGAGACTGTGAGGTATCTTCTGCTGAGATGGAAATAGTTCCAGAAATCCAATTACACCTGCTGAAGTGAAATGACGGCCACTTTTTCCAATCACAGTGGCAGAACCACTGATAATACAGGTGGCACCGCAGCATCCCTCTACGGTTGAAGAGGACCGTTCACCCGAAAGGCGAGGGACAAGAAAAAGAAAGAAAGAGAGAAGAGAGAATCCGAAAACTTCACCATCTTCAACTGTACAGAATGATTGGATGGAGACATGCTACATGCAGGTGGAACCACAATCCCGCTGTGGTTGAAGAGAAGCGTCCACCTGAGAGGCGAGGGACAAGACAGAGTAAGAAGGAGAAACGAGAGAATCCGAAAATACCACCACCTTCAACTATACGCAAGGCTTGGATGGAGACATGCTACATGCAGGTCACCCATCCAGAAAAATAAAGACTGGAAGGCCACAATAAGGAATGAGAAAAGAACAAAGAAGAAGAGGAAAAAAATGACCAACCAGTACAATCATCTCGACCACCAACAAAGCTAAAACTGCCTTGGATAGAAACATCTAATACACAAGTCAGTCATGCACAAACTACAAAGGCAGAAGATTCAGAGCCTGAAACAATGGTGGAGATACTGACAGTGGCCAAAGGAAAGATAAAGAAGGAGAGAAAGATGGAATATCAGGATGAAATTTCACCACCTACAACAAGAAACTTGCATGGATGGAGACGAGTAACACACATCCAGAAGAAAGTACACTAAAAAAAACTGAGCAGGAAGAGAGTACAACTCTCATAGAGTACATGGAGGAAGAGAACAGCCCAGAAGAGCAAAAGGCACAGAGCAGGCAAAAATACTCCACCACCTCCAAAGGAAAAATGTGTTCGGATGGGGAGTGACATAAAGGGGGCAAACAGCCGGCCGTCCCACCGGAAAAAAAAATTCAACAAGAATTTTCTCATTAACTCAATGTCAGAGCTGAATGCATATAAAAAGAAATGAAGAAAAAAAATGAGGAGCGAAAACAGAGGTCAGTCTGCCAATGAACCCTCTCTGAAAGACCGTCTTATCAACAAACTCAACAGGTTCAAAAAGTTAATCTAATGGACAGTCTCCCTCTCAACAAAGGTGGTGGAAGAAACATGGAAAAACGTTAACGATTTCCTTGTATTTTTACAGCAAGTTACTGGCGGCACGGTTGCCAGCAAGTTTCTGTATTTTGATTTACAGTAATGTACTCCAATGCAATGTACAGCACGCAGAATAGTACTGTATAACTGCAGTAAACAGTACTTTACTGTATTTTTACAGTATTTTGTTTTCTATAATATATTATCTATATTGTGGCCTAATTAGAGAGTCAGACTTGTAACCCAAAGGTTGCGGGTTCAAGTCTCAGTACCGGCAGAAAATGTTGTTAGGGAAAGTGAATGAACAGCGCTCTTCCACTCTCATTACCCACAACTGAGGTGCCCTTGAGCAAGGCACCTAAACCCCAATCGCTCCCAAAATTGGCTGCCCACTGCTCCAGGGGCCCGTTCTTTGTACGTCGCTAACTCAGTTTGGATTTGATTGTTGGCGATTTGGCATGATCTTGGATTGTTTGGTTCTTCGACGCTCATCCTGGACTTGCTGTCATAGCAACAGGTGCGTAAGCTTGAACCTGCTCGCGAGCAGGCTTATTTCACGTTAACAGGATTAGATCGCGATATAAGCGGAGCTGATACGGGAAGTCCTTTAGCGCAGCGCGATAGTATAGATACTAAAGTCGGGCTTTAACAACAGCACAAACTGTTTGCATGGCCCTAAAATTCTTTGCGAGTGGCTCTTTCCTTTACACTATTGGAGATGCGGAGAACTTGATAAAGTGCTGTCTGGTTTGCCATTCGCAGTTTACCTGGCGCTCAAGCAGTTTTTAGTTGTTGTTTTTTTCATTTCCAATCCACTTAAGACACAAGATTGCATTGCAGTTTTTTTTGGCCAACGCAGGTAGGCTATTATAATTTGATGAAGATCATGCAATCTTGACCATGCCGATTATGACTTAGAGTATGTCCCTCAGGGTTCACTAACGTGATTGGTGCCATAGACAGCACACATGTTGTTCCCATCAAGGCCTAAGGGAATTTTGTGAACAGAAAGGGGGTTCACAAATGTAAATGTGCAGCCAAGTTACTATTGTGATTCTTAATATTCCAGATTAGTAATATTATTAAATCAAATTAAATAAATAAAAAAGGCCGTTGACTGACTAAAATCTTTTAGATGGTGTGTGACTATGTTCCCCATCACAAATGTGAAAGCAAAATGGCCAGGATCTGTGCATGACTCAAGAATTTTCAGAGATTCACATTTATGCACATTATTTGAACGTTGTAGGATTACAAATTGATTTAAATGTTTTAATTTAGGTTCAACAGTATTTTAACTGAGAAAGTGCACACACTGTTTTCCATTTGAGGCAATCAAGGTTTTGGACATTAACCTCTTGTCACATCTCAAAGGTCAGCTGGGCCTTTTGTTGATCTAATCAGGCTGATTGGATTAGCATCTCAAGGCTCTGAGTTACACTGTTACCTGATGAAATCAGGTAACCAGCTGAATCATGTACTTTCCTTTACATGTTTTGTTCAAGAGTCCCCTCCTCTATGAAATTAATCCTACCCCCTTGAAATGTATATAAACTGCAATGTTAAGTTCCCTTATATTAGACTTGATTGAGATGACTACAGCGACGAAATAAAGAACTTATACCTCAACAATCTCCTGGTCTGCAACTCTATCTTTTCTACACTTGAGAAGAAAAAAGTTCACAACAACGTGGTAAGGAAAATTATTAATATCAAGCTCACTGTATTACATACATTTATGCTGATCCTAACAGAACTGCATTTTTCCATTAAACAGGTGATTACAACTGGATCCTGCTGGGAGACAGGTGTTTTATGACCCCGTTCCCTGACCCAAACCCCAGACCAGTTACAATGCAGCTCTAGCCAGGACAAGGGCACACAATGAAGGGAACTTTGGCCAACTAAAGGGCTTTCAGTGTCTGAAAAGCCTGAGGATTGCACCTGACATGGCCTGTGACATTGCATATGCCATATTACACAACATTGCTAACATCAGAAAAAAAAAGGAAAAAAAACTTTCATTATATGCTTAATAAAAGACAAGACAAATATGCATAGTTCCTTGAGTTTTATTTCAATTGTTCTTTGTAAAGAAAACCCAGTTATCAAGTCATCTTTTGCCTGCAATAAGATATATAATGCAAGGTCAGCAATAGTACTCTGTGTGAAATAGTGTATTTGCACTTATGCTGAAGTTTCCTTTGAAGCAACTCTCTCTAGTGCCACTTTTTACTTTAAGTAGTCAAGTTCTATTTCTCCCCCTAATTTTAGTTTTTTCAAAATAGTCTATTTTCTGTTGAAGACTCCTATTATATAGGGAATGAATATCACCGTGTCATTTGTGAGATGTTTTATATTTTTGTGAGATTTGTGAGATGTTTTAGACAAACATTTTTTTTAACTATGAGGCGCCACGTAGGATTTAAATCAAACTTCGCTTATCAATACATACATAGCACACGACCTATAAACGTACTCGGTTACCTAACGTAACCTCGGTTCTCTCTAGAAGAGGGAACGAGTATTGCGTTAGTATAGCTTACACTACGGGAAAGATTCATCTTTTCGAGATATTGAAGCCAAAAAATTATCCTTAATTTTTGTATCCATTGTCAACGCAGTGCAGCAGATAGCAGACCTAGAGCAGGCTGTCTAGCTTGCTCCTAGGCTGCCGTGCGGGAACTGCAGCAGCCCATCACTGAACCCGACCTGACGTCACACCCAATGAAGGTGCTTGCGCCTTCACAGCATCAAAGCCCGCCAATATGGGCGTGGCTTAGCATATATAAGCAGGGTTCGTAGGCTGAATTCTCTGGTTTCAATCAACTGAAGCGGAAAAACGCTCGTGGCGCAAGCACGTCAGGTTACGCAATACTCTTTCCCTCTTCTAGAGAGAACCGAGGTTACGTTAGGTAACCGAGTACGTTCTCTTACGAGAGGTTCTCTCGTATTGCGTAAGTATAGCTTACGCAACGGGAACCCCTCGTCAACGCCGTGCGCGCCAGCATCCACTTATGAGTCCCAGAAAAGTCCGGGGATCCCAGATCAGCGGGAATAAGCCTATGTATATATAAGAGCATTTATATAGGCACTCACAGGGAATACAGAGCGGCGACGCATATAGCACATAACCTGATACAGTGCAGCTCAACCAGAAGAGCTAAGCCATATGAGAGTAGTTTGCGCACGATAGTACCTGAGCAAAACTGACTTCTCACTTAGACTGATAGTAGTTTCGCCTGCAGGGCGGGAACTTCAAGATTATAGAATCTGACAAAGGTGGAAGGGGAGGCCCAGCCCGCCGCCACACATATGTCATGAATAGAAATTCCACTGGACCATGCCCACGAAGAGGCCTTGCCTCTGGTAGAATGAGCCCTGACGCCTAAGGGGCATTGCAGACCTTTTGCTGTATGAGCAGCTGCAATCGCGTCTATTATCCATCTGGATGGACTGTTTCGAGGCGGCGAGACCTTTGGTGCGCCCACCAAATTAAACAAAAAGCTGCTCAGAACGCCTGCAAGGGGCGGAGCGCATAATGTAAACTCTCAGCGCCATGACCGGGCAGAGGAGATTAACATCACTCTCACTATCGGATGCTGGCAGAGCCGATAGCGAAATGACCTGTGCTCTAAACGGTGTGCCAATCACTTTAGGAACATAGCCATGTCTAGGTTTGAGGATGACTTTTGAGTCATTCGGGCCAAACTCAAGACACGCGGCGCTAACAGACAGCGCGTGCAAGTCCCCCACATGTTTGACTGACGACAGAGCGATCAGAAAAACGGTTTTAACCCTCTGGGGACGGATTGGGCGGTACCGCCCAAAATGGCATACTTTTACAAATGTGTAATTATCTTAACTATTAATGATAGAGAGGTGCGGTCTTTTTTGCCGTCTAAGCATTCCTAAGAAAAACGCCTGGGACTACTTGTAAATAAAGTGAAATTTTTCATTGTTCTTTACACATTTTATTTAACAATTACACATGTCTTTCAAGCAAAGGCTTTGACAAAAATATTTTTTGTTCAAAAACTGTTCACTATTGTTGTGTGATGTGTGATTTTCAGAAATAAATGCCAAAAATCGAATTTCCGTTTTTGAAATTCTCTAGTTTATTGTACATTTTCACTCATACTTCCTTTATAAACATATTACATGCGTGCTTATGTTAGCTTACGGTCTTCTGAATCCATAGATACCAAACACAGTGTTCCATCTCCATTACATATAGTTTATAAGCCCAAATGTAAAAATAGAGAAAACGGACCAAAAAGAGCTTAGTCCCCAGAGGGTTAAGTGATAAGTATTTTAGATCCGCAGTGTCTAAAGGTTCAAAAGGGTATGCTTTCAGGGCCTCGAGGACCAAGGAAAGATCCCACATAGGAACTGAAGGGAGGCGCGGGGGTTTCATTCTCCTGGCTCCTCTGAGGAAGCGGATGATGAGCTCGTTCCTGCCTATTGACTGGCCGCGCGTCGATTCTCAGAACGCTGCGACGGCTGCCACATAGACTTTGAGTGTGGAAGGGGATCTTCCCTTTTCCAACAGCTCTTGAAGGAAACTAAGCAACCGCGAAACCCCACACTTCCCTGGGTCCAGATTTTTGTCAGCGCACCATTTAGAGGGGAACACCTGGGGGTGGTGATGGCGCAGTGGATAAGACACATGCCTTTGGTCTCAGCTCCACCTGCACTCTCTCACACCAAACAAGGAGCCGTTCTTCCAGATTGCAGAGATTTCTGGATCTGACACCACCCTGGCGGTTCACGTAGGACACTACAGACATGTTGTCCGAGCGGACTAGCACATGGTGGTCCTGTATAAGCGGGTGGAAGCGCTTCAGCGCATTCACGACCGCTATCATTTCCAGACAGTTTATATGGAGGAGTTTTTCCCGTTCTGACCACAGGCCAAAGACTGGTCTGCCCTCGAAGAGCGCGCCCCAACCCGTGTTAAGCGCGTCTGTGAGATGACCTTCCGGTATGAGACCGTTCCCATAACCACTCACCGCTGGTACCAGTCGGCCACTAACCAGGGCTGCAGAGCTGTGATACAGCTCTGAGTAACTCTGATCCAGGCACAGCCTGACTCCCAAGCTCGGTGAGACACACGAGCGGCCAGCCAGCGTTTTAGTGGGGGCATACGTAGCAAACCCAGCTGAACCGGCACAATGGCCCTTTTGCACAGCAGTTTTGCTATTTCTGAGCGAAATAGATGTGCTACTTCCGCATTCACTGTCGTCGCGGTCCGTGCTTGGAAGCGTGGGGGACAGCGAGCGAACTGTAATGCATAGCCCTGCTTTATTGTGCTTAGCACCCATTCTGATACCCCTGGAATCGCTTCCCATGCTTTTATGTGCGCAGCTAGGGGTGCGCGCTCTCTTTGCCTGAAAGGGGCGGCTCGCTGACAGCAACAGCAGGCTGTTTCATACATTGTGTCCCGATAGCTGTGAATGGGGAGCGCTTTACAATCACTTTGTGATGCACGCAGAGCCTTGGGCGGCGTGTATGTTAGTAAGCGTGGGCGCTCGTGAGCGGGCACGGGACTTACATTCATAACTTGACCGATATGAGGCTGCACTTTGTGACGCACGTTTAACGGCGTGGGCGAAGTGCATGTTAGTAAGCGTGAGCGCTTGCAAGCGGGCACGAGACTTACGTTCATATTCAGACTCATATAAGTCTGCACTTCGTGGTGCGCGCGCGGCGCTGTGTGCGAAGTGCTTTTTAGTAAGCGTGAGCGCTTGCGAGCAGGCACGAGACTTACATCTACAACTTGATTGATATGAGTCTGCACTTTGTGATGCGAGTGACTTGGCCATGTAATAGAGTGGGCAGATAGTAGATGTGGGCACGGACACGTGGGCACATCTCCTGCAGTTAACACTCAAGCGGCACTTGCCAGCTTTATGAGAGTGGGCTCTGTGGGTGACACGGGAAGTGCTGTGTTTGTGTGTAGGGGTGAGCACTGTGGCGTGGGCACTTTTTCTACACTTAAAACACCCTAGGCGTGAGCCGGATAACCAGACATTATGCTCTTTTTGAGATTTCTCTGGTTCGCCGTAAAAACGGCGGTTGTGTGCAGGCGAGCGGGTTGATTTACCGACTCGTTGGCTGCTAAATAACTCACTGCAGTAGCCTGTGTTAAGGGGACTGACAGGGGGAAAAGCTTTGACGGTGGTCCAACCGCGGCGAGACCCAACCGTCTTTTCCCTCTCACTGTTGCTAGGAGGACTTCGCTTGCTCAGACTTCAGTGCGATCTTTGGCAGCGGACCACGTGGGGGGTGCAGTCTGCTGCGGGTAGCTGAGCGCGATCTGGGGTGGCCGCCCTGTCGCTGCGAGCAGTGGCTGGACTGTCTCGGCTGAACTGGGCGCTGTGTAGTGGCTCGTGCAGGTGGCTGGTCACGTGGGCGACCTGCAGTGGAGCTAGCGCGACGGGGCAGGAACAGATTCATGGCTTTAGAGGTTCTGAACTTCAGAAAAACGGTCTACGATTCCGTTCACTGCAGGGCCAAAGAGACCAGTGTGGGAGAGAGGAGCGCCGAGGAAGACAGACTGCTCAGACTCTCATGTCAGCCAGTGTTAACCATAAGTGTCTTTCTGTGACTGTCAGCGAGGCCATGCATCGTTCTAGGGCTTGAGCTGCAGCCTTGGTAGCACGAAGGGAAAGATCCGTCACGCTTCTCAGGTCCGTTACGGCAGCTGGATCTGGGCCTTTCTCGTCCCATTCACGGAGGAGATCGGCTTGTAGGATCTGTAAGACAGCCATGGAGTGCAGGGCGGAAGCTGCTTGTCCGGCGGCGGCGTAGGCGCGACCGACAAGAGAGGATGTAGTCCTGCAGGCTTTAGATGGCAAAGCAGACTTTGAGCGCCATCTCGCGGAGGGCTGGCAAAGGTGTGCAGCAACCGCTTCCTCCACCTTGGGGATCGAGCTGTATCCTTTCTCGGCGGCGCCGTCCACTTGGGAGAGCAACGCGGCGATAGAGGATTGGAGCCTCGTGGAGAATGGAGCGTTCCACGATTTAGAAAGCTCAGAGTGCAGCTCTGGGAGGAAGGGTGCAGGCCTGGCAGCTGGCGCTCGGCGGCGGTGACTCTGGAGAAAGCAGCCGTCGAGTCTGTTGTGCGCGGGCTCCTTAGGCTCCTTAGGGCTCTTGTTGTGCGCGGGCTCCGCGAGCGCCTTCATTGGGTGTGACGTCACGTCGGGTTCAGTGATAGGCTGCTACAGTTCCCGCAGGGGAGCCTATGAGCACGCTAGACAGCCTGCTCTAGGTCTGCCAGCTGCTGCACTGCGTTGACAATGGATACAAAAATTAAGGATAATTTTTTGGCTTCAATATCTCGAAAAGATGAATCTTTCCCGTAGCGTACGCTATACTTACGCAATACGAGAGAACATGTATACTATTGGATGTTCAAAATACATATATGAAATACACGTGCACACTAATGAAATCCATACCAATACATATTATGTTAGTATTGAATGCATATACACTTGTGAATAACTTGCATATACATATAAACTTGACGCACGCATACACCTATAAATACTCGCATATACATATAAACTTCCATGCATATCCACCCATAAACATTCGCACATACATATAATCTTCCATGCATATACACCTATAAACACTCGCACATACCTATAAACCCGAGGCGCGCATGCACATCCATAAAACACTCGCGCATACATACAAGATAAAACGTCGATGCATGCTTTAGTTGTGTATGTATATGCGAGTGATTTCATATGTGGATGTGGTGAACTTTTCAGTGCAAACGGAAGGCATTTCAGTGTAAACAGAAGCTATTTCAGTGTAAAAGGAAGTCATTTGTGCGTACACGGAAGTAACCTGCCTATTTACCGCATTTGCAATCATGGAGAGGGGTAGTACGGAGCCCGGGAAGTCACCTATGAAAAAAAAAAAATAATCCGTGGCGACGGTTTTGCAATCCGTCCGCTCAGTTTATAAACCGTACTCACGAATTCTCTAACTGTTCCCTTTGTTTAACAAATCGTGCCCACGGATTAATAAACCATACCCACGAGTTCCTTGAGAGTTCACTGAACTATAGGTATGTGCGAGTGTTTATAGGTGTATATGCATGGAAGATTATATGTATGTGCGAATGTTTATAGGTGGATATGCATGGAAGTTTATATGTATATGCGAGTATTTATAGGTGTATGCGTGCGTCAAGTTTATATGTATATGCAAGTTATTCACAATTAATCCCACGGATTAATAAACCATACCCACGAGTTCCTTGAGAGTTCACTGAACTATAGGTATGTGCGAGTGTTTATAGGTGTATATGCATGGAAGATTATATGTATGTGCGAATGTTTATAGGTGGATATGCATGGAAGTTTATATGTATATGCGAGTATTTATAAGTGTATGCGTGCGTCAAGTTTATATGTATATGCAAGTTATTCACAAGTGTATATGCATTCAATACTAACATAATATGTATTGGTATGGATTTCATTAGTGTGCACGTGTATTTCATATATGTATTTTGAACATCCAATAGTATACATGTTCTCTCGTATTGCGTAAGTATAGCGTACGCTACGGGAAAGATTCATCTTTTCGAGATATTGAAGCCAAAAAATTATCCTTAATTTTTGTATCCATTGTCAACGCAGTGCAGCAGCTGGCAGACCTAGAGCAGGCTGTCTAGCGTGCTCATAGGCTCCCTTGCGGGAACTGTAGCAGCCTATCACTGAACCCGACGTGACTTCACACCCAATGAAGGCGCTCGCGCCTTCACAGCACCAAAGCCCGCCAATATGGGCGTGGCTTAGCGTATATAAACAGGGTTCGTAGGCTGAATTCTCTGATTTTCATCTCTTCAGCGAAGCTCTTTGCATCGCTGGATCTAGAGAAGCCGCCGCCGGCTACAGCCCGCTCTGCCCCCGCGTCTGACGATGAGGCGGAAGGACCCGCCGCTATTGACAGCTGTTCTATCCTGGCTTCTGATAGTGAGGAATGGTCGAGTTCTCAGCACTCCACCGCCTCCTCGATCCAGGAATCCGGCAGGTCTCGCGCCGGAGTGGACGCCGAGTTGATGCGCCTCCTCCCCGTTAACCCCCTCGGGCTCGCGAGTATGCCCACGGATTAATAAACCATACCCACGAGTTCCTTATCCGTGCTCTCAGATTTGTAAACCGTGCCTTCAGTTTTTGCGATCTGTACCCACAAATTCATAAACCGTGCCCACGCTTTTACAATCCGTTCCCAAGGGTTTGTAAACCGTACTCACAGATTTGTGGCCTCTCCCCCAATCTGGAGATGGTCCTCACTGCAGAACACGAAATCCAGGGGGAGGAGTTGGATCCCGATCCAACTCCTCCCATCTTACAAATACCTAAACCTACCCATCTCCACCCCCTGATCCCTAAACTCACCCCTAATCCTACCCATCTCCACCCCCTGATCCCTAAACCCAGCCCTTATCTTACCCATCTCCACCCCTGAGATCTGGATCCAACTCCGCCCCCCGGATCTCGTGTACTACAATGAGGTGCTACTGGAAATCTGTGCCGGATGATTCAACCAGGCCTCCTGTTTAGGGATGCTTTTCATTATGTTTAAATGTAATTTTTTTAAATGGATATTTCTTGAATTTTTTCGGGGAGGAAAAAGCTCAGTATAATAGAACAAGCAAAGAAAGGCTTCACAAAAAAGAAATATAACACAAACACATTTCCAAAACTGTAAAAGGTTAGGTTATATAAAAATAAAACATTCATAAATTATTTTATGATAAACATATTACTTTCCCTAGTGAACTCATTTATAGTTATAAACGCAAATAATAATAATGATCATTATTATTATTACATTTAGGCTACATATTTAGATGGCGCTTTTATCCAAAAAAAGAACAAAGCAATTCGTCAAATATCAGTCATAATACAGGTTAGACAATAATAATACAGGGCTAAGATTATCACAAATAAACACAAGATTTTGACGCATACCTGTCACGGAATGCACACGAGAGAAGGTAAGATCCAAGCGCAGTTTATTATGGTATTCGTATTCCAGCCAGGCAAAAGGTCAAAATCCATAAAAAGCAGTCCAAAAACAAGAAACAATACAGAGTGGAACAGGAAGTGCAACAAGACAGTAAAACAAGGAATCCACAATGAACACAGAAACAGACAGGGTATTTATACACACATAACTAACAGGGTGATGGGAAACAGCTGTGTGCAATGATCAGATGATGAGTGCAGACAAAGGATTATGGGAATTGCAGTTCATGATGAGTGGGTGACGATATAAGGAAGAGACCTCTAGTGGACACCCAGGGAAACACACCAGACACTGTGACATAACCCCCACTCTACGGAGCGGCTACCAGACACTCCAAGACACAATTTCAAAACAAAACAAGAGTCTAGGAGGGAGGTGGAATGGTGAAGACAGCCCTCTTGGCCATAGCGGGACTGATGGATGTCAACTGTTGGTACAGGACAGGATGGAGCAGAGGAAGCCAATAGAGAGGCATGTGCGGCCTAGACACACATTACTGCGGCAACGTACAGAGAGAGGGTAACCTCTTCAACCGCGACCTGCTAGCAGGCCGCTCAGGGACGGTCTCCAGGACGACAGCAGGCTGTTCGGGGACAGCCTCCGGGATGACAGCGGGCTGTTCGGGGACGGGCTCCGAAACGACAGCGGGCTGCTTGGGGAAGGCCTCCGGGACGACAGCGGGCTGCTCGCGAATGGCCTCCGGAATTTGAGAGACAGTTGGCTCCTGCTTCCTCCTCCTCCTCCGTGTCTGATGGCGAGGTGGTGGCGCCAAGCCTTCCGCCTCTGGAACCCCCTCAGGTTACCTCACTGGAAGGTTCTCTCGTCGGTGCTGTCCTCTCCTACGGCCTCCACAAGTCCCAGAAAATCTAGGCGGGTTCCCTCAAAGGATTGTCTGTTGTATGGAGTGCTAGCTGACCAGATATCCGTAGTGCTGGTGGAAAGGGGTTCCGGGGAGCTGATAGTAGCAGTATTGGACCCTTCTCCTCCCACTTGACATCTGGCAGCTCTGTTCTCCTCAGTACTTGGAGCGCACATTGCAAAAATTTCAAACAACGTCATAGGAGACCCAGATTCTCCTCTCTTCTCCTCCTTGGTGGTAGGGGGAAGGAAACGAATCCCCGTACTGCTGGATCTAGGCATGGTGGATTCCTTCTGTCACGGAATGCACACGAGAGAAGGTAAGATCCAAGCGCAGTTTATTAGGGTAATCCATATTCGTAAACGTGCCAGGCAAAAGGTCAAAATCCATAAAAAGCAGTCAAAAAACAAGAAACAATACAGAGTAGAACAGGAAGTGCAACAAGACAGTAAAACAAGGAATCCACAATGAACACAGAAACTAGGGATGGCTGACGCGAAACAGTCGTTCCGAAGCTTTGCGAGATCCCGAAGCGCAGATGTTTCGAAACACTGATTCGAAGCGTGATTCAAAACACCCATGTCACGTGACTTGACGTGACAAACGAAGCCTTGAAGTGTTTCACTAAATGTTTCATCAGGTGTGATCCGCCGAATCAGCGTTTTATTGACACGGTCGGAAACAGACCACACAATCGCACATCTGTATAAAAGTGAAATCAACGAATATTGACCTCGTGGGTTTTTGTGAGAGGAGTTTGATTTTGAGATAGCGGATTTTTGGTGATATAGTGACATTTATAGTGCGATTTGTTTAGTTATATTTAGGCTTACATTTAAATTTACACAACACATTGACTGATAGGCTAGAGACACAGAGTATACATATAGTGACACATTAATAGATACATAGATATAAATATATATAGACAGCTAGATTAATAGATAGATAGATATATAGATTAAAGATAGCCTACATATATAAATACATAGATTATAGATACATTTATAGATACATGTCTAAATACATATATTATAGATACATTTATAAATACATATATTATAGATACATATTATTTATATACATATCTAAATGATAGATTGTAGATACATATATCTAATTACATAGATAGATTAGAGATACATATCTAGATAGATTTGGATAGATAGATAAAATGGAGGCTCCCCAGAAGAGATGCCGTACATCTGTGGTGTGGGAGCATTTCCATTTAGAACCCCCAAATAAAGTGAGATGTGTGTATTGTGATCGGCAGCTCGCCTACTGCAACAACACATCATCCATGATGCGCCATTTGAGGAGCACTCATCCTGCGATTTTGCAGGGTGCAGAGGATGGCATTCCCCCTGTACCTAGGGCTGCTACTGACACTGCTGGGCCATCTAAGGTATGCATAGATGTATCCATCACCATCAACATCATCACCATCACCATCAACACCAGTAGAAACACAGGGCATTTTATGGGAACTTTTTGATACTCGTATCCATCAAACCCAGATGATACACAATGCTACAGCTGATGCCACAGTGGAAGTGAAAAAATACATCAACGATGCGTATTTGCCCAGAACTCATGATCCACTAATTTACTTGAAAGAGACAGCAGTAATCTTTCCTCATTTGTATGTCCTAGCTAAAAAATATCTTTGGATGCCAGCAACAAGTGTCCCTTGTGAGAGGATTTTTTCAAAGGCTTGAGAAATTATCTGTAAAAAAAAGAAGTAGGCGAAGTCCTTCCACAGCAGAAAAATTAATATTTTTGAATAAAAATATGTAAAAAAGTGAGACATTGTGGCTTGATTTATTTTATTAATATTCATTTTGCAGGACCAAAATAACATTATGCACAGGGAGGAGCCTATAGGTTACAAGATTCACATATTAGAAAAGTACAATAATAAAAAAACAACAAATTTTCATGGCTCGTCAAGGTTGTTTCAGATCAACACCTGCAAGTGACCACTAGGTGTCACCGTTGAGACGGGTGTCGGATTGATTAGAAGCCTCGAAACAATATGGGCCATTTGGTTCAACTGTTTCATTGCTTCACGAAGCCTCGATCGGCCCATCACTAACAGAAACAGACAATGTATTTATACACACATAACTAACAGGGTGATGGGAAACAGCTGTGTGCAATGATCTACGGTGGCCGAGAGGTGCAAAACAAATCACAATTATAAAAACAAAATAACAAGTCAGAAAACACAACGACAATTCAGAAAACAAAATAACAATTCAGAAAACACAATAACAATTCAGAAAACACAACGACAATTCATAGAAAACGGAAAAGGTAGGTAAATTTTGAGAATGGCAAACTTGTCGCTGATTGGACGAGACACCTGTCGCTGATTGGACGAGACACCTGTCAATCAAGCTTTACAGGAAGTAATAAATTTGTTATCAACTTTATTTTGCTAAATGCGAAAATGGAACACATTATCATTACTTTGAAGAAGGATATTCATATACCGTGATTGTGGACTTTGTGAGGACCACACGCACATTTGCACACGCACGCAAGGTCTCTCGTTCTCTCCCTCTCTGCCGTGCGCTATACTAAAATGTACTAAAATGTACCTGCCTATTAACGAGCAGTGAATATCTTTCTCTTTTCCTTTTTGGCGCTTTTCCACTGCATGGTACGGCTCGGTACGGCTCAGTAAGGTTCGGCTCGGCGCGGCACGGTTCGGCTCGCTTCGCTTTTGCACTGCGTGGTACGACTCGGCTCGGCGCAGCACGGCTCGGTTCGCTTGAGCTCGGTTGCTTTTCCACTGCAGTTAGTACCGCTTCAAAGTGGGTGAGATTATGACTGATCGTTATAGTTTATCCGTTCCTCGGCAACTAACAAGAGGAACATCTGCGCTGACCACGATTCAGCCATTTCTTTTTTGGAAGTTTTTTTTTATTCAAGCAAGTCAAGCAAGTAGTTTTAAAACATTAGAGGCTGTTACTGGCTATTTAAATCTAGCGGGTTTGATATCTTGCAAATACAATGACGCTGGTAGTGACGATTCTGTCTGTCTGACCAATCAGTGATCTACAGTGTTTCCACGTCACATTTTAGTATCGGTACGTTACGCTTGGAACCTCAACAGAGGGGGTACCATTTAAAGCGAGTCGAAGCGAGCCGTACCGTACCATGCAGTGGAAAAGTGAGCCGTGCCGAGCCGAGCCGTACACTCTCAGAAAAAAAGGTACATTTTTGTACCAAAGAAGGTACAAACCCTTGTCACTGGGGCGGTACCTTTTACTGGTACAAAACTGTACCTTAAAGGAGAACTCCGGGCAATTTTTAAGTTAATCTTGATCGTTAGACCTTTGTGAGTACTGACTATAGAAAAAAAACGAACCGGATTGGTGCTTGCTACGCGGAGCTGCGACCGCGAATGCCCAGAGCTCCCACCCAGCTAAAACGGCAGTTATGGGGGCATCGACATAAAGAGCGTTTTTGAGCCTCTTAACAGACACAAAATGCAATTAAAATGTCTGTCCAACATGAACAGGGACCCTACATGTGAACAAGATGCGTTTAGCAACTTAGCCATTGTTTCAACTCACCTAAATAGTCTTTTAGACGGCAAGCTGTAGTCTCGCGCTGCAGTCCCTTGCTGTAGCCGGAAAAGGTAAACAATGTCCAGGTGGGAGGAGCGTTGATCATGTGCGACGAGTCATGTGCGACGCTAAATTTACGTTAAGTGGCTGAAACATTTATAGTTTCGACTTGTGAACTAAATATAAACATAAATTATCATAACTCACCTTTTAATTTTGTCTTCTTCAAGTTTGATATTTAAAATAAAACGCGCAGTCATGTAGCCTGCTGCCCGCTGTCAGTTTGGAAAATTCCTTAACGGCTGAAGCGATTTCGACCAATCAGCGTCTTGTTGCTATGCCAAATACTCAACACAGCAACCAATCACGAATTTAACAGTAGTTTGGCCTTTCATTGTACCCTTGATGTGAGAACAATTATGTACCTTAATTTCAATTGTACCTTAAAAGGTACCAAACCTTATCATCAGAGGTCTTTCCAGTACCATTAAAGGTACTATTATTGAAAAGGTACAAAACTGTTCTTCGAGGAACATTATTTGTACCATCGTGTACCTTTATTTCTGAGAGTGTACCGTGCCATGCAGTGGAAAAGCGCCATTTGTTGCTTTATCAATAGGACACGCTATTACGTAAATATGAGTCACGGATCTGGGCCAGATCTGCACCACATGTCATGGCATTAATAACTGTACTGGACCAGTGCTGGCCCAAATCTGTCTCTGATCCGTAATTCCAACCTGTTCCGGTATTGGGCCGTTGGAAAGAATGAGCCCGGCCCAGGTCCGTTTAGCGGATCTGCGCCAAATGCTAATGAAGACCTGGCCCAAATCTGGCCCAAATACATTTTGCTGTCTGGGACCCACTGTCACTTTAAGACACAAGATAATTTCCAATGACATGCGGATCCAGAATTGCACTGAATCTGATGCACATCCGATACACTCACAACTGTTTGAGACAAAGCCGACATATTTTACGTGAATATTCTCCAAAACGGACATTTAAAGTTAGACATAATATTGTGTGTGCATTTGTCGGAAACGAAACACAGCTCAATTCAATCCTTGCGCGCTGTATAATAAGTGTCTATGGCTGCACGCTTCGGGTCGGGTGTGTGCGCGCAGAAAGATAAGACCAACTCGTGTCCTGCTGGGTAGATTAGCACGTTACAGTGCAAATGTGCGCAATCTACCACAAACGCAGGACATCCGTTCTGACTGGATCGCTTCCAAAATTGTCACTATCTAACATTTTCGTCTAGTTTTTATTCGTTGACAAAAATGTCAATAGATTTTCGTCATAGTTTTTTTCATTCAAAACTATTTTTTTATTATTTAGTTATCAACTCATTTTCGTCTGTGAAAAATGTCTTTGATGAAAATAATGGCGAAAATGATTCGTCAACGAAATTAACACTGACAGACCAATGAGGCTCAGATGAACACACACACACACACACCCTGTCCTGTGTTTTCTGACGTGCTCTCTGCTCGGCACCGCTGCGGATTGAAGATGAAGAACGCGCTGAATCTGAATATAACAAGACTGAAGCGAGCACGAATTTGTGTAGCCTACATTAATCACAAATTTTTAGGGGGGCTAGGCAAGTTGACTGAAGCCCCCCTAAAAAGGGCCTAGCGACGCCCCTGGTGTTATGTATATTGATAAGCGAAGTTTGATTTAAATCCTATGTGGCGCCTCATTACCCCGCCATTCAAAAAACATTTCTTACTTTTTTTCTTAATGAATCATCAGTTTTGAAACAATCGATTGAATAAACCGACTCACTCATTAAGACAGTGGCTTGCCGCCATCTAGTGGCAAAGTACCATTCTAATTTTTTCAATATTTCATACTTCTGTATTCCAAATTTGACATTTGATACATTAGTCTCATACGATTATTTATGCAAGTTGTAAGTGCTGTGTAAAATGCATACGTGCTCCTTCAAAAATTTAAGTGTATAGAGCCATGTATTTATAATTATACTTGGCTTTAAGTGTTTGTGTGTGTAATATGTATGTGAGTGTATATGTATAAAGTAAAAATAAGGTAGTCCAATTTTAATTTTAATCAGCCAGAAAGATTTACCTTTCGTAACTTACCTGTTAAAAAAAAATAAAAATAAAAATTATATATATATATATATATATATATATATATATATATAAAATTTTATTTAAAGTGTATTCCCAGTGGCGGAACTAGAGTTTTATACATGGGGTGGCCACTGCTACTTTCGGGGGTACACAGTACACACACACAGTGGAAAAGCTTGTGGAAGGAAATGAATTGGGTCAATCTGTTTGATTCGAAGTGTTGAACATCCAAAATATTGCAGAAAACAAAGCTGAAGCACCAAGTAGATAAGATACCGCATGTGTCTGTTATGAACTGCTGCATTTATTTACAAAAAAACTCACATTTACAAAAAAAATAATTTAATTTAATTTAATCTTTTATTAGATATAGCAGGCATCAAGCAGACATGTCCTTGAAAAAGTTAAACAATTTTATTGCCCATCAATATAAAATCTTATCCTGGGAAGATTAAATACAACATAATTCTTTCTTTATAATAATTTATAATAATTCTAGTTCTAATTATTTAATTTATAATTATTTTTTTTGTGTTCATTTTTGGGTGAACAATCCTTTTAATCTGGCAAAATCATCTCAACTTAAATTCCTGAATTGGGTATGTGATTGACTGCTTGTGTCTGGTAGATGCTCTGACCTGTTGCTGGTTCTGAAGTCTGACCGCACTGACTATGACTAGCCAGTGGTGATGCAAGGGCTGGGGGGTCTGTTTGCACCTGATCTGCCTGTTAGTCCAGTCATTTTAAGCCAAAATGGGGGTCAACCTTGAACAAATTGCAACAAGCAAACTCAACTGATTTTGTATCCTCAATATGTCCTGAGTAAGGAAAAAAAGTCCCAAAGTATCCCATTAGGGAAAGTTTAGAAAAAAACACAAATATAGCCTTTTTCTTACGAGAATAGGGTAAAAAGTTTAACCTTTAGATATCACCATGAAAATTGATTACTTTGATTGATTACTTACATCAAGACAAACAAAAAATGTATTCCAAGTTTTTAAAAATTGTTTGTTAAGATGGACAAACGGTGTATAATCTAATTACGTATGTGGTAATTTGCATAAATACCACAACAGATCTAAACATTGGGTCTAGCCAGGTGAAAATGTCTTGTTGAATCTTGTTGACATATAACAGTAAAATACTTAATGTTAAGGTCTGAATGGAACCCATTTAGGCTACCCATGAGCATTAATACATAGAGGCAGGAAGAAGTACTTTAGAAACCAGCCTTTTTTTAATTATTAAGAGATGGGGTTTGGGGCTGGGTCTGTGCGACTGTTTCTGGGGGACGAGTCTAAGGGAAGAACAGGAGACAAGGGTAAGGAGAATGCAGAAGACAAAAGGTAAGTAAAATAAAAAGTGAATCCCCAGAAACAGATTTCGAAACTTTCCCCTAATGGGATTCTTAGGGACTTTGTTTCCTTACTCAGGACATAATGAGGATACAAAATTATTTGAGTTTGCTTCTGTTGCAATTTGTTCAAACTTTTTTTCATAAAATGACTGGACTATGTTTGTGCTTATTTTAAAATAACTGATATCTCTCCCTTTCTTTTCATGTTTAATTGACCCTGTTCAAAAATATGACAAATTTAAAATATGATTCCAATCATAATCACATTCTAATCATCATCCAATTACCAACATTTAACTCTTTCTTGCCAGTATAAAAAAAAAAGTGGTTTTGGTAATTTTCACAATTTCATGGCACCCCAGAATATTTTGTTGTATGAATATCTGTACATACCAAAAGAAAGAACAAACCCTGTGCTTTTAAAACAAAAACAAAAAAATAATGTTATTCTAGCTTCGTGCATCTTTTTTTTTAATCAACACTTGAATGTTGGCAAGTTTCATAAAAAGCAACATGAGCAAAAAGCTGAGAAAATCGCATTTTTATCAAAGACTACATCTAGATAAGATTCATAATGATGATCAAAACACAGTAGATCGAGTCCATCAACAACTTACACCCATAAAGCTTCATAGTCCTATAGTGATCGCATTATGATATCGCTTGTTTCTGCTCTTCTTTGCCTGCGTTTTGATCTCCTATCCTCACATTAGCTAGAACATTTGTATACTGTAACGTAGGCTACACACGGCAAGGTACTGTATATGCGTGTATTAGGCCTAATGTAGGCTATTGGGAGCAAACCACCCTGATGCTAAACCTTAAAAGCTTACTTCAAATATGATGTTTTCTTATTCGGTGAAGTTCGGTATCTTGCAACCGTCTCTCGTCCTCTGCTCGTCCGTTTGAAAACTGCGCGCGCCGCGCTGCCGGCGAACGTAATTTTAAAAAAAAATCAGCATCAGCAACTGCCAGTAGCAAATAAAATTTTGGGGTGGCACCCGGGGTGGCCAATCGCATGTCAGGGGTGTCCAGTGCCACCCCGGACCCCCCTCTGGCTCCGCCACTGTGTATTCCTTATCCTGACACATGGGTTGCTCTGGGCTAAGCCCCGGATATTCACTCACTCTTGAACAGCCCCTGTCGTCGACCCTATCTGGCAACACTCAAATCAGAGAGCTAAAATCAGGGTAGGAAAGATGTATTTTATTTCCCTATAATAAAAGTAAATATTGCTATTATGACAATTTTATGTAAAAATCATACTAATACTACAGGAAACATTCTAAAATATTCCATTGACAAATACGTACAGTAATTTTACCTGAAACGTCTTTCAAACTCGACAGAAACAAAATAAAACTCACCAAAACCGTTTCGGTTTGTTCTTCAACTGTTCCAACAAATCATCGACTCGAGTTTGGTCGAAATAACGCCTAAACTAATCAAGAGATTGCAACGTTCGGTGGCTAAAATGACTAAAAACGATCAAATTAAGGCTGCCGAACTTTCAAATAACCACCCTTCTGCTTCAGTTGAGTCCTGTCTGTGTGGTGGTGTGACGTCCGGTGCTGCGGAATTTAGGCTACAGCAATCCTGTATCATTGCCTGGCAGAGGTAGGACAAAATAAGCAAAATCAGTGGGGAAAAAACACTATTTTTTTGGTAACTGAGTGTAACAAAGGCTAAATTATTTCATAGAAATAACAACTGCTAAACACTTTGTATCTGTGCATGAGAGATGACGCGCGTCAGAGTGTATAACATTTCCGAGAATAGGCAGTTCTTCAGAAGAACATGTTTTTTTAACAACCCGCTACACACAGGCTGCGTTCCAGTCCAAAATTGACATGCCCTTCACTAGGGATGTATGTCTCGACACCATTTTACGTGGTCTCGGTCTTGTCACGGCTTTGACAGTCTTTGGTCTTGGTCTTGTCTTGGTCTCGATGTCTCAGACCGACATGGTGGTCGAGGCCGGGGATTTAGCAATACAATACTATAACACTCGTTTTGCCTACTTTTTCAATGTATATCTTAATGGTCCAGTGGTAGAATGTTCGCCAACCTTGACAGAGGTTCTGAGTTCTAATCCGCCCCCGTATGTTTTTTTTTTTCCTCGTATAGTTTTTTTCTCTCATCAAAACCGATCATGTTCATCAGTGGATGTAGCCTATATCAAGCAGGGACACGTTTGTGTGCATTATATTTTGTAATTTCACCAGAATGAATAATAGACAGTATTATGAAGGTAAAATGATGACATAAATAATCGCAGGCGCAGGGTAAGTTTTGTGAAAGAGTAGGCTACATATTCGGAAGAGAAGATTTGTAAAGGTGTAAATCACCCTTCAAGTGTAAGAAAAATATATTTGCAGCATTTAACTGTTATCCGTAAGTGTATTTGAGGCTGCAGCTTCATGCTAACGCAAAAAAAGAAGATCTGTATTCTTCATACTTTCATTTGTCCGTGCTTACACTTTTGGCACGGTTTTCGCGCACAAATGCGGCCAAAAGCATTGAAGGCCTGTGAACAGCAATTTACAAGGGAAAACAACAAAGTCAAGAACTGCAAAACCGATGAATTGCGTAAAATCAAACTTTGTGTAAAAAAATTAACTGTTGCAAATGTATAAATGTCATGTTGAGTGCATGGGGCAAAAAAGTTTCCGAAATAACCCGATTTCTACAGTTGCGTCTTTCTTTTACCTGCGCTTCCAGTTTTGGCACGATTCTCTCACTCACTGACGATTCTCTCACTCTTCTCGCTGACACTCGATGTACTCTGATCTGATTGGTTCAATAAACACGCCAGTCACCAGAACACATCTTTATCTTTATTTGGCTCAGAAATGTTCTCATTGCCGAAATGGTACTTTTAATGCAGACATAGATGTTAAATAAATAATTAAATAAATAAATGATTGAATGATGAATGAATAAATAAATAAATCATGATTGCTTTTTAGGCTGTGCACCATTAGGCTGACTATTGGCGCTTTTCCACTGCACGGTACGGTTCGGTTCGGTACGGCACGCTTTGGCGCTTTTCCACTGCATTGTACGGTATGGCTCGGCTTGGTACGGCTAACTTGTGGCGCTTTTCCACTGCATGGTACGGTACGGCTCGCTTCGGCTCCCTTTAAATGGTACCAGCTCTGTTGAGGTTCCAAGCGTACCGTACCGATACTAAAATGTGACGTGGAAACACTGTAGATCACTGATTGGTCAGACAGACAGAATCGTCACTACCGTCATTGTATTGGCGAGACATCAAACCCGCTAGATTTAAATAGCCAGTAACAACCACCGCTGTAGCACCTGTTTTAAAACTACTTGCTTGACTTGCTTGAGGAAAAAAAACTTCCAAAAAAGAAATGGCTGAATCGTGGTCAGTGGACGAGAAGCGCAGACGTTCCTCTTGTTGGTTGCCGAGTAGCGGATAAACTATAACCATCAGGCATAATCCCCCCCACTTTGAAGCGGTACTAACTGCAGTGGAAAAGCAACCGAGCTAAAGCGAACCGAGCCGCGCCGCGCAGAGCCGAACCGTACTGAGCCGTACCGAGCCGTACCATGCAGTGGTAAAGCGCAATATATGAGCCAAAACTGAATTTCAAGCCGTTGTATTAAGAAATAAAATTTCTGTGTATTCAGTGCATGTATTCTGATCATCAGGCCATATTAGCTTGTAATCTTTATGCTGCTGAATGTAGGCGTAGTATCTGCACTACTGCATGCATAATTTCACCGGTCTACTGATCAGGGGGGATTCCAGAATTATTATTATTATTTTACTAAAATTAGTTATAATAACATTTTTTTCCCTTTAACGTATTTTAAGATGCACCATTTATCACCTGCAATTCCATCGTGTAACCACTAGATGACTGTATAGCCCTATATACACATATCTATGCTGTGTATTCCCTGGTTGCTGGGTTTTTATTCAGACATAATTAGTTACTTTTTGTCAAAGTTGAGTTCATGTTGATTTAGTATCAGTTTTTGATTACAGTCAAATCTGGACACAGAGAAAGCATTTTGTTATTGATATTAGCTACATATAATAGCTTGATCAGTCACATGGAAGTAATCAGAATCAATATTGACAGTGCAAGACAATATTTCAAAAATGATTTCCATTACACGAGAGTAGATGTTAAAACTTCATGCTGATTTGTACTCGGCTTTCGCCAAGATAAACACCAACTAAGACATAGTTTTACAGTAACCTATGCTTCTCCATCCATTTACGCTTCTTTCCATATGGTGATGTAAATCTCCTTCTGTCTAGTGTTAACACGCGTCAGCACACACAACGGCTGCAACCACAGTGCGGTCCCCCCATGACAACCGTCTGGATTGAGCTGAGTAGGGGACATCTCTAGGGTCTTCAAGTGGGCACCTTCCGTCCTCAGTGTTTCGTCGACTAGCCCACGACACTTCAAGAGGGCTCGACAGTGACTCTGGCGTCCCAGAGTCACCCCCCTCCGTCCCCCACTCAACTCAGCCCAGCTTACTGACCTCTACATCCCTCCTGCTGCTGAGACCTAACCACAATCTCACAATCTCTCCGCAACCCAACCATACGCGCCAACCCGTTTGACTAAGGCTGTCGAGCCCCACTGGTGCGTTAATATGCAGTTTCAGTGGCAAAGGTTCCGTATGGCATACCACCTACCACAAAACACAATATCTGCCCAACCACCCGTCATTCACACAATATACACAGGAACGTAATGACTGTAAATACTATACAACCTATACAAATAAACCAACAGACTCTTCAAGTTTTCAAGAATTCTACGAAACTGTAGCATGGCGGCCTGTACACAGCCAGCTAGAATCTTTCCGTCTCAACCACAGCCAGTTGCTGCTCCTTTCTGCTGCTTCAGATAAGTTCTTTACTGTGCGACGCAACTCTTGGCCACTGAATCCGACGTCTCTGAGGAACCGGGTTGTAGAGTGTGCCACAAAACCTCGACAACCCACTTCCACTGGATAAACCTGGACTCTCCATCCTCGCTATTCTGCTTCAGTGGCCAGATGAGCATACCGCAGTTTCTTCCTCTCATATGCCTCATCTACCGCATCCTCCCATGGCACTGTTAACTCTATCAGTTGAACAATGCGTGCTGATCCAGACCACAAAACAATATCTTGTCGTAGGTTAGTGGTGGCAATCTCAGATGGAAAAATAAGCCGTTGATCAAGATCAGCCTGCATCTTCCAGTCCCTAGCAGCTTCCAGTTGTCCTGGGCGAGAATTGGTGTTAGCACCTTTTCTTTGTGGTTGCTCGCCTGGGCGGAGGAATATTGTCTTCTGCGTGTAATGTTTTGCTAGAACAGGCGGCAACTTATTGGTCATACTACGCTTGCCTTCCAATGCTAAAGCCAAACATCGCAATACTTGGTCATGGCGCCAAGTAAACCGACCTTGGCTAAGAGCCACCTTACATCCTGTCAAAATGTGCCTTAATGTATGGAGGACCAAACCTGCAGAAATTAAAAATTAATAAATGAATAAATAAATTTACAAATACATATGCGAATACATGTAAAAAATAAATAAATAAATGACTATTTATACTTTTATTTCCTTATTTATGTATAATTATATTTTTTCCACATTTATTTATTTTTTCATTTATTTATTTATGCATTTATTTATTTTCAATTTTATTTATTTTCACATTTATTTATGTATATATGTATTTATGTCTACATTTATTTATTTATACTTTTATTTATTTATACATTTATTTATTTATACATTTATTGCTCTAGTATGCTAATGAGGGGGGGGGGTGTTTTACCTAAGAAATAGCAATCGATCTCAGAGTGGCAGTACTGAAGCATTGAGGCCACAGTGACACCTTGTGGTGTGACCAAACAATACGCAAGAGGTTTGTGGACGTGACTTTACAGGTCACGCAGGAAATCATGGCCGTAAAACACCAGCAGGTCGGGATTTCTAAAATGTCTGGGCACACATGAACAGAATCCATAGATAACAGACATGGAAGCGCGTCAAAATGATCCACTATTAACCAAATTTTATGACATGCATTGTAGATCCGTACACAGAAGCTAACTGCATTTTTAATGTAGCCTATCTTCCAAAAACAATGTTGACAGCAACAAACTTTTCCATAAAGAGTTAAAATAAACGTAAATAAAGAGAAAATAAATAAATGAATTAAAATATTATAATTTAAATAATTGAAAGAACAACATTATAGTATTACAACATTACAATTATAATATTTTAATTCATTTATTTATTTTCTCTTCCTTGCCTTTCATGGTTGTAAATATGATTTGAGACTTCATTGCTGTTATTTATTGTAATTTGAGAATTGTAAAAAAATACAATTTTGTTAATAGCCTATTGTTTGTTCAATGCCTATTTTGTATGTAAATTGGTTTATTTCTCAAAAAAAACTTCCGCCACCTCGCAAACAACAAAATTAATAAATAAATGCCCCAATAAAAAATGGTGTAAAAAAGCCTATGTATGTGATAATTTTATTATATAACATAATATGATATACTAGCACACGGGAAGAGTGTTGAAAAATAGGCTACTTTTTCTTTATTTTTTGCTGTTTCTTCAGAAAAAGAAAAAAAGTTCCAAACTCCACAGAACCGCTGCGACTCTAAGCAACACGTGGTGTTTTCTTACTGAACGAATCAGTAGCCTATTTGAACGAATCGTCTGAATTAATGATTGAACTCACTCGTTAAGACGGTGGCATAGGCCTATATACAGTATACTGGCTGTTTTAGTTTCATACTTAAAAGTATAATTTCATTGATTCTATCATTAAATATTTTAATATTCAAAATATTATATTAAAAAAAGTGAATCTCATAACATTTACGCAACTGTAATTGCAGTGTAAATGCATCCATGGCTCCTCTGCATTAACAGTCTGTGTAAATAATATCTAATGCCATTCAGAGTCAGCGTCAGTCCCACATCTGCAGTGTGAAGATGGATTTTGTTGAAACTGATTTTACTGGTGACTATGGAAGCTTGTTTCCGCCACTTAATAAATAAATAATAATAATAATTGCGACTTTTTATCTCACAATTGCGAGTTTACATCTCGCAATTCTGACTTTATTTCTCAGAATTGCGAGATATAAAGTCGCAATTGCGTGTTATAAAGTCAGAATTGCGAGAGAGAAAACTAAGAATACAGACTTTTTTTCCCGCAATTCCGACTTTATATCACGCAATTCTGGCTTTATAACACATAATTGCGAGTTTATATCTCGCAATTCTGACATATTTTCTCAGAATTGTAAGATATAAACTCGCAATTGCGAGTTATAAAGTCCAATTCTATGGGGAAAAAAGACTAACTTTTTTCCTCTGAGAATAGTTTATATCTCACAATTCTGACTTTATAACACGCAATTGCGACTTTAGGCTATATCACGCAATTCTGACTTTATATCTCGCAATTCTGACTTTATAACACGCAATTGCGACTTTATATCACGCAATTCTGACTTTATATCTCACAATTCTGACTTTATAACACGCAATTGCGACTTTATATCACGCAATTCTGACTTTATATCTCACAATTCTGACTTTATAACACGCAATTGCGACTTTATATCACGCAATTCTGACTTTATATCTCACAATTCTGACTTTATAACACGCAATTGCGACTTTATATCACGCAATTCTGACTTTATATCTCACAATTCTGACTTTATATCTCACAATTCTGACTTTATAACACGCAATTGCGACTTTAGGCTATATCACGCAATTCTGACTTATTTATTTATTTTTCATTCTGTGGCGGAAACAAGCTTTCATAGGTGACAGCCCTATAGTAGTGCCTTATTAACTGAATTGATCAGTTAAACTTAAGGAGTTATAGGCTACATGATGATGCATATAGCCTATAATAAGGTTTTTAAAAAATGCTCCAGGAAATCAATTTATAGCGGAAATATCACCTCTTTATGGAAAAGTTTGTTGCTGTCAACATTGTTTTTGGAAGATAGGCTACATTAAAAATGCAGTTAGCTTCTGTGTACGGATCTACAATGCATGTCATAAAATTTGGTTAATAGTGGATAATTTGATGCGCTTCCGTGTCTGTTATCTACGGATTCTGTTCATTTGTGCCCAGATATTTTAGAAATCCCGACCTGCTGATGTTTTACGGCCTTGTCCGGAATAAAGAGTAGGCCTATGTATCGTAAACCTATATAGCTATATACAGTTAGGGCATATTAAAGGACATAAACCGTGTTATAAGATTTTGGCCATATTGCCCATCTCTAAGTCATTTATTTCCTGCGTGACCTGTAAAGTCACGTCCACAAACCTCTTGCGTATTGTTTGGTCACACCACAAGGTGTCACTGTGGCCTCAATGCTTCAGTACTGCCACTCTGAGATCGATTGCTATTTCTTAGGTAAAACACGCCCCCCTCATTAGCATACTAGAGCAATAAATGTATAAATAAATAAATGTATAAATATATAAATGCATAAATAAATAAATGTATAAATAAATAAATGTAGACATAAATAAATGTAGACATAAATACATATATACATAAATAAATGTGAAAATAAATAAAATTGAAAATTAATAAATGCATAAATAAATAAATGAAAAAATAAATGTGGAAACAAAATATAATTATACATAAATAGGGAAATAAAAGCATAAATAGTCATTTATTTATTTATTTTTACATTTATTCGCATATTTATTTATTCATTTTTAATTTCTGCAGGTTTGGTCCTCCATATTAATGTGGCAGGTGATGAACACAAAGGACAAGAGGGATCCTCTCCTACCCAGAGGTTTAGGTTCTGCGGTGATGGGAGAACATCATATGTTGACCTAATAAGGAAACTGATCCTACTCTCTTCCATTGACCAAAGGTCTTGCCAGGCCATTTTGCGTTGTTCCACACTCTCCCATCTCATCCACTCTCCCTGCTTGGCCTGGGAAATGGCCTTTATACATCTCATCCTCTCCTCCTGCTTTCGCACCTCGTTGACTACCAGCTTCCTCCTTTGAGCTGGGCCTGCCTTGTGCCATTTAGGAGGAGCTAAACTGAGCCCAAAACCCCCTCTTCCATGCTGTACCTGTCCCCAGATATCCCTAATTTGAAGGTCACCCTTTGCCTCTACTACAGATTTCTTTGCTGACCACTTTCTACCAGTTTTTACCACAGGGGCTGCCACCCTTACACATTTGTCACGTGACTCTGCTAAAGTCATTTCCAGTCTGACCTTGGCACGCTTAAACTTCTCGGTTAAAGCAGAGACTGGCAGCTGCAATACTCCTTTACTATAAAGTCCCACTCTGCTGAGTCAGCATGGAACTCCCAACCATTTCCTGATGTGTGAACTTATTAACGCTTCCAGCTTATCCACTGTTGTCAAAAAAACCTTGTAGACAGTCAGTGGCCACAGCAACCTTGGCAGTAGACCAAACTGAAAGCACCAGAGTTTTAGTTTGCCTGGTAGAGCACAGCTGTTTATGGTCTTCAACCCTTCCAGTGCTTGTCGTCTAACTTCTCCCACTCGAACTGTGTCCTTTAGATCCCCATTGTACCATCTCCCAAGACTCTTCACTGGCTTCTGAGAAACTGTTGGTATTGCCTCACCATTAATGAAGAATTTTTTATCTACTACCTTTCCTTTAACTATCGAGATGCTCCTTGATTTAGAGGGCTTAAATTGCATTCGTGCCCATTCAATATTATCTGTTAAAGGGTCATGAAACCCTAAACCAAATTTTCTGAGATTTTAACAGAGGTATTTGTGTTGAACACCATTAAAGACAATGTTAGGATCTGTTAGATTTAACACAAGGGTGAAAATGGTTAAATTTTAGTATTCCCCGCTATTTTCGTCTTCCGGGTTTAAAATCTTCATCGCAGGCTGTGACGTGGCAGAGCACAGTGTAGTGCGTTGATGACTCATCGGTCTCTCATAATTATTAATGAGACTGAGTTTTTATATCCTATGAGAAGACACTGTCTCTTAATTATTCATGACACCACGTGGATCTTTCCACAGAAATGTCAAACTGTGATATCGCGTAGTAAAGGAGAGAGACAATCATGGGACGCAAGTGTATATTCTCGTGGTGGAAAAGTCAAAGTGGGTTGAATATATTTCCCCGCGATGCTGCCAGGGCTGGACTCTGGCTCCGGGCGGTTGGTTGGCCATCAACCACGGACACATCTAATACCTACTTGTGCCGCAAACATTTTACCCGAGAGAGCTTCGAGAACTGGAGAATGGTGGACTTCGGCCTTGTCGATGACCAATGCATTACGTCTTGCGAGTACTGCGGTACCAAGTCCTGAGGACTTTTCTATCCCTTCAGAGGTATGTGTGTGTCTAAAATGTAACCCTGTCATTTTCCTTGCCTTTTGTTAAATAAGCGGTCGTTATGAACATTTTAGATATTTTGATTATATATCAATTGTATGCTTAATGCGGGAGACTTGTGAATGTGTAGTGTAGACGTGCGGGCCGGGCAACACCATGTGGTGCCTGTGTGTGTGTGTGTGTGTGTGTGTACGTGCTTGCGTGCAGGCAGGTGAGCCTGCGAAATGATTCGGGGTCAGAGAGAGAAGCGGTAGGATGTGTGTTTGGACAAACGACTGAAAACTCATTATTGATCGTACATTGTACAGAGGTCAAAATTATTGTACAAATACGATAATTATCGTACATCTGGCAACACTGCTGGCTGATGACAGTTCCCACTCTCCCCTGCCGTGCCACACCCACTCCCTCCCTTCCTCTCACAGCCATCCACGCCCATTTAAGTAGCATTTTTCAGAAAGATTGTGAGCTAGACTTGAGCTTAAAGAGGGGGGTTTCATGACCCTTTAACTTCCCCAATAACCGATTAGTGCAGGCTACTGTTGTAGTCATGGTTGTCATGTCATCCATGTATGCTCTGATTGGTGGTAGTTGCATCCCAGAAGCCAAACGCTCTCCTCCTACTACCCATCTTGATGCCCTAATGATTACTTCCATTGCCATGGTAAAAGCCAGTGGAGAAATGGTGCATCCTGCCATATTACTCCAACCTCTAAGCATTGCCATGCGGTGCTGAATTTTGGAGTTGAGAAACTAAATTTCCCTTGTTGCCAGCAGCACTATTCACTGCATTCACTGGACGTATCCAGATCTTCATGATTTCCATTACACGAGAGTAGATGTTAAAAATATAATTGAGTGTTAAATACCACAAACAGAGACATAATTTGAAAAACACTGCCTCAGAATGGTATTATTACATAAAATTACATAATTTGTAAAGTTTAACATCAGCTCTGTGGTGTAACAGATTGTATAGCCTAATGTATAAAATTTCAATCCAATAACATTAACACCAGCTCGAAATTCAATATGAATGTCAGTCAGTCTGGTGCACAGCTTATTAAGCGATCATGATTTATTTATTTATTTATTTATTCATTCGTTTATTTATTTATTTAACATGTATGTGTGCATTCAAAGTACCATTTCGGCAATGAGAACATTTCTGAGCCAAATAAAGATAGTGTTCTTGTGACAGGTGTGTTTATTGAACCAATCAGATCAGAGTAAATCGAGTATCAGAGAGAAGCTCATTTGAATGGCTACATGATGAAGGTGGACCCGCCCTCCTCTTCGCGCTTGCAAAACTCAGTGAGTGAGAGAATCGTGCCAAAACTGGAAGCGCGCAAAAGAAAGACGCAACTGTACAAATCGGGTTATTTCGGGAACTTTTTTACCCCATGCACACAATAAGTCATTTAGACATTTGCAACAGTTTATTTTTTTACACAAAGTTTGATTTTACGCAATTCATCTGTTTTGCAGTTCCTGCCTCTGTCGTTTTCACTTGCAAATTGCAGTTCACAGGCCTGCAATGCTTTTGGCCGCATTTGTGCGCCAAAACCGTGCCAAAGGTGTAAGCGCGGAAAAATGAAAGTCTGAAGAATACAGATCTTCTTTTTTTGAGTTAGCATGAAGCTGCAGCTTCTAAATAAATTAATTACACTTAAATGCTGCAAATATTTTTTTCTTACACTTGAAGGGTGATTTACACCTTTACAAATCTTCTCTTGCGCATGCAAATTTATTTTACGCATGCAATCTTATATGCTCTTTCACAAGACTTACCCTGCGCATGCGATTCTTTGTCATCATTTTACCTTCATAGAGTATCCCCAACGGATTGAAGCGCACGTCCGAGTGAAGACAGTGCGGTGTGTGCGAGTCACACGAGAAAACACTGTATCCGCGCCACTGATCGCAGCGGCAATGAGCACTTTGATCACTTGATTTAAAAAAACACTTATCATGTACAGTTTTTGATGTATTAATATTTAGTAAAACACATATCAGTGACATGATCGGTTTTAACTTCATTCAGGAGATTTTGGGTAACTGCACAACTGACAGATGACTTTGAGCGCACCGCCAACGGTGTGTGTGTGTTGTTTGATTACAGTATTGTATTAAAGTTGGTGTTAGACTAAATAAATGGTCTTTTAAATATCATATGCATATCTCCGTTGTGTTGACTAAACATTAGGCCTAATCCAAGTTTATAATTGTGTATATTTAATTTGATGTTACGATTTCATCTACATATTTCTCATTCTTTAGACAGTTGTTGGAGGAGCAAGATGGTGTTGGAGGTGTTTGATGTTTTGTCAGATGAACCAGTCAGTAGGCTACCAGTCATGTCAGTCCTCAACAGTAGGCTACACTAAAGTTAAAGGAGTCTCAATCCTCTAATAGTGCAGTAAAAGCCGTCATGCAATTGCTACACATAGTTGATCTCACCCAGTCTGCAAAAACATTTACAGTGAGCTCACAGTCACACGACATGGTCTGTCTCTGTATTGTTCTGCCTGTATTAGTTGAAGTAATACCATCTAATATGTATTGAATGTAAACTGCGGCTGAACCCTAGTATGCTGCTCTTCTTTAATTCATACTAGTTATTGCTTAGCTTTAACACTAGTCTGTTTTTTCCCCTCCGGTCTCGACTTGGTCTCGGTCTTGGTCTCGACTTGGTCTTGGTCTTGGTCTCGACTTGGTCTTGGTCTTGGTCTCGGTTTTGGCTGTCTTGACTACAAGTCTACCCTTCACTCGCTAACTTCCCTCCGTCTTGTTCACTCGGATGTGCGTCATTGCTTACGTTGCGCGAGTGACCACTACTGGCGGATACTGCAATGGGCTGAACTGGAACGTCCTAGGCCCTTGATCACTTGGAATCAGCTATGGACTTGATTTATTATTATTATTTTTTTTCCTTTAATATTTTGTTTAATGCAGCATCCAAATGTATATAGGTGTGTTTGGGTTGTTTTATATAAAAAAAATTGAATTAATATATCATAGAGCTGTTTTTGGTGGTGGTGATTAGACGAGATCTGCGGTGACGTCACAATCATGTTGCATTGTGGTATATAACTGCCTGAAGGGTACATATGAAGTAGACTCGCTCCCTCTGTCAAAATCGAGGGAACAAGGGTCTGTCCATGTACACTTCCCTCGCCCACTTCACGAAGTGGAACACACTTCAAAATGGCGGCAGGTAGGGCTGGGTATTGTTAGGAATTTCACAATTCGATTCGATATTGATTTATTAGCTTCGATATCGATTCAAATACACAAGTAATTAAGTACCTGAGTATATTTTTAAATAATGTGTGCAGTATTACCAATGTTTAAGAACAAATTGACCCCAGCATGTTTCCTGTCATGGTTTATTTAGCAGAACAAACTGTACAATATTGTACATGTGTTGAATACAAACCACAACTGTAACAAACAGGTGCTTTATTATCACACCTCTAAAGTGCATGTAACTGTTATAGAAAGTATATTTCTTTCTTCCTATACATTTAAATGTTATAAAAGAAATGTAAACAGAAACACAAAATGTGCATACTCATATAAAAAAAAACGCTTCGTGAGGCACACGCGGTTTGGAGCTCGGGAGCTCTAGATTTCGGGAGATTTGAACTAATTTGCGAACATCAGGGAGGCACTATCAATATGCGGGAGATTCCCGGAGACTTATTGTTGTTCTTATTATCATTTAGGGGGGCTTAGGAACATTTTGGGGTAGCTTCAGCCCCCCTAAAATTGGCCTAACGACGTCCCTGGTTGGTGGTGCAGGCTTGAACGGAGTGCAGCTACTGTCCGTCATTTTGCTGTTTTGGTAAAGCGCGTCTTATACAACGCTGAACGCTCTCACTAGAGTGTTGCCCACAGCGCCGCCACTGGCCGGTGGCTGAATCGATTCATAGGATTTGATGAATCAATATTGAATTGAGAAACAAATAATTGCAATGCATTGATGAATCAATATTTTTACCCATCCCTAGAGGCAGGGATTCCCCCGAGGGGAAGTGCTTAGGGAAATTCGCAAGTGCGAGTCTAAAACTGGACTGGAACGCAGCTACAGTCGACATCATCTTGACGCTCGACACGTTCACCCTTGACCCGCAATTCCTTTTGTCTTCCAAATTTAAAATAGCAGTGTTTAAACGATATCATATCACATGACATATCTAAGCCATTGAACTATTATTTGGAACCTCAAATAAACAGATTATGAAAAAACATTTGAGAAACACATATGTATAAGGAATATAACTGCTACTATACCACACTTTATAAGTGAGAGAGGAAATATGCAACATGGATGCAGACTAACTCGTGAAGACAGTCTATGGAGTGAAAACAGTCTCAAAACCTTCCACAAATGCACGCGAGAGATCCATATGCCCGCGCACCAATCCACAAATGCACGCGAGAGATCCGCATGCGTGCACACAAATCCACAAATGCGCGTGAGAGATCCGCATGCGGGCGCACCATCACAAATGCACGCTAGAGATCCACACACGCAAATCAATCCACAAATGCACACGAGAGATCCATGCAAAGCAATCCACAGATGCACACGAGAGATCCACACAGCACAGGCATAGTATTTTTTTTCTACTATGGAATTCAATGGGTTCCATTAGCCGTCTGGTTCTGACATTCTTCAAAATATCTTTTAATTTGTGTTCAGCTGAAGAAAGAAACTTATACAGGTTTAATTCAACGTGAGGGTGAGTAAATGATGTCAGAATTTATGACATCCACCCCCCCACACACACACTTTTACTATTTAACTCTTAATAAACTTAGAAATATTTTGCCAAAGCTTTTTAGTAAATGGACAGATCGAAAAAAGATGAACAGCTGGTTAATCTGATTATAAAGACGTAATCTTGAACATGTTTATCTCGCCAGCCATTTCTATATATAATATTAAACCATTTGTCTGTGATGCAATTTTGCTATTCGCAGTCCAGAAGAGAGAGAGAGCGATCTCTCACGCGGAGCACAACACGACAGCCCTGCTTAATGAGTGACAATGAGGACAGAACTAAACATTCAAACGTGGTTATACTTTAGATCTGGGATATTATTCTAATTTTATTTTAAATTTCGGCTTTCAAAGATTATAAAAAGAAGATATTTGAGATGAAACAATTACAAACTAGACGCATTCTGTCTACTCGCGCAACTTCCTTCCCTTCACATCGGTGCGCTGTCATTTCTTCCTAAAACCCAAACGTACCGTCAGAATCAGCATGATCGGCGATTGTTGTAAAATGCAGTCTCTTCTGTTGCTAAATTGCGGACGGGTGGAGACATACTGTATAAGACTGAAAAAAGTTTAAATTTTTTACTTCAAATATTAGGCATAAAAAATATTGAGTTGTGTTGTACTGACTCTTTCATTTCCCAAAATATATGTGATCTTATAGATTTTGTATTTGAAATTAGATTTATTCACCAATTTGTTGCATTTGTGCCTAAAATTGTCATATGGTGTGACATAAGTTATTTTATATAAAATGAAAATGGGATATACTCTCCCTAAGTAACTAACTTCAACATAAATTGTTATTATTACTATCTTAAGATTTAACATATCTTTTGTGCAGATTCATTAGATTTTGTATTGTTTTTCTAAATCATCATGCAAAGTCATCTTTCCTCAGCCTTTCCAAAGATTTTAGATTAATTATGTTAAACCCGGTTTTAAATCTATGAAAATGCTTGTGACTCTTGCTGATACTATTTCTCTTGTGTTCCATTGACTTTTTTATGATTTAAAAATAAGAAAGTATTTTTACTGGCACAATTCTCAATGTCACACCAAATTATATTGTGTCACGCTATATGATGAACTGCACCACTCCACAATTTGTCAATGCAAAAAACTGTATTCATCAGTATTATCTTCATTCAGTGATACTTTAAGAGAGGGAGGGTTCAGGTTCATAATGCCATTCACTTCTTTTTTCCCTTTTCTGTATTTCTATGGCGCATCTCTCCACATCTCTCTCATGTTTTTCTTGTCTTGAAGGAGGAAGAGACTGTACATTGAATGCCTTGAGTTTTCCTTTTTGTTTATTCTCTTTATACCTGGTAATGAAAAATATGTAATTAAGATATTTTCGTTCCTTTCAGTTTCACCATCTTGATAATAGTATCATGTGTTTAAGTTACACTATGTTGTGGCCTAGACTTTCATCCCTATAGTAGGTGTCTGTTCTGTGTTAACTGGCATGATCTCTTTACTTTTTCATCCTTTCCCTCAGGACCTCCTCTCTCCTTGCATGGTCAGCATTGAGTCTTTCACTGTATTTTTGTCATCTCTTTACTCAAAATTTCTGCCTGACAGAAAAAAAATTGCATCTTTTAGTAGGCAAAGCATTGCAAATATGGTGAAACATGGTTAAATTAAGTATACATTTGAAAAGAAATACATTAATTGTATAGGTAATTTAATGTTCACTATTAAATTCATTGAATATGTTTTGAATAATGATTTATTTATCATTAAAAAAGGTGTATGTAATATTGTGTGACAAATATATCATAGGGTGTGAGTCGTGACTCAGAAAAACAGCCACACCATATGATACAGTGTCACACCATATGACGTTTTGTTCAGTTAAGCTAATCTCTTGGTTAACTAAAAACAGCTAGCTTATACTTAGCATGTAAATTGCCACATGGCGGGAATGATTTTTAAGAATTAATAAGTAAAATTCGTATAAAGTGTTTAATTTTTATGTAAATAATGTCACACCATAAGACACAAACATTGACCACTAGTGAGCATATCAGATACAGAGCTTTTTAATTAAAAATTAAAAAGCCGGAACTCACCTCTTGACCTTGCAAACCACTCCAAAGATGACACTGCAACTTCCTGGTTGAGTGTGGAATTCTTCATCATAGTGATGTCCAAATTATTGCTCGTTCAAAATATAAATTGCAGTGTCACACCATATGATGCCCATTTTACGGACAAAATGTATTTGGCCAGAACTTGCTTTAAAATCATACACAAACATCAACACTTTCTGTGTCTGTTGAAATAGCCTAATTCTGTTACTTAAACTGTAAATCTATCAATTATTTATACTTTGCTGATATATATTGTCATATTAGTAAGGTCACACATATCCCGGACAGTCACACCACATGACAATTTTGATGTTTAGATAACATTTTGATGTAGAGGTCTTTATACACCATCTACAGCTATGGTATGCTGTAATAATATCTTGTCAGAGGAACAACATGAAGATATATATTTTTAACAAATACCCATTTTTATCAGGTTATGACATCATGGACGGGTACAATTGCATGTCATGTCTCCCACCCGGACGCGTTTAATCATTAAAAGAGCTATTAATAGCACAAAAATCTGCGCAAGAGACGCTGTTCACAAGGCGACGCGCTCCGAAATGGACTGCAAAGAGACAAGAAAGGTATACTTAACTTTGGGCTTCATGTGCGCATCTAAACTATCAAATATACATAAAATCAGAATCAGAATCAGAAAGAGCTTTATTGCCAAGTGTGCTTGCACACACAAGGAATTTGTTTTGGTACTGAGGCTTCCAGTGGACTATACAAATACAAATACAACATGAAACATGAAACATAATACTACAAATTATAAGAATAAAAAAAATAAAAATATAAATATGAATATATGAGAATAAAACTATCACAGTTTGGTTTAGTCAGAATAGACATTTTCAGATTTACAGATTATGAACCTATTTACAGTGTTTTGAATATTATAAATAAATAAATCTACATATAAGTATCACCTGAGTTGTAGGATATTGCACTAAACAGTGGGAGTATTGCACTTACAGGCATATGCCTTGGGAGGAGTGTTAACTGTTCAGGAGGGAAATGGCCTGTGGGAAGAAACTGTTCCTGTGCCGAGATGTTCTTGTGGCCAGTGATCTGAGTCTCCGTCTTGACGGTAACAGTTCAAACAGGAGGTGTCCAGGGTGAGTGGAGTCTGTGATGATTTTACCTGCTCTCTTCCTCACTCTGGAAGAGTACAGGTCCTGGAGGTTTGGCAGGGGGGCACCAATGATCCTCTCCGCAGTCCGGACTGTCCGTTGTAGTCTCCTGATGTCTGATTTGGTAGCTGAACCAAACCAGACAGTGATGGAAGCGCACAAGACAGACTCAATGACGGCTGAGTAGAACTGAATCAGCAGATCCTGTGGCAGGTTGAACTTCCTCAGCTGGCGAAGGAAGTACAGTCTCTGCTGGGCCTTTTTCACAGTGGAGTCAATGTGATTGTCCCACTTCAGGTCCTGAGAGATGATAGTGCCCAGGAACCTGAATGACTCCACTGCTTCCACAGTGCTGTTCATGATGGAGAGTGGGGGGAGTGCTGGGCTGTTCCTCCTGAAGTCCACGATCATCTCCACCGTTTTGAGCGTGTTCAGCTCAAGGTTGTTATAACTGCACCAGGCAGCCAGCTGTTCAACCTCCAGTCTGTAAGCAGACTCGTCACCGTTTTGGATGAGACCGATGACAGTGGTGTCGTCTGCAAATTTCAGGAGCTTGACAGTGGGGTCTTTAGAAGTGCAGTCATTAGTGTACAGGGAGAAGAGCAGTGGGGAGAGAACGCACCCTTGGGGGGCTCCGGTGCTGATTGTGAGTGTCTTGGATGTGTGTTTCCCCAGTCTCACTCGCTGCTGCCGGTCCGTCAGGAAGCTGGTGATCCACTGACAGATCGAGGATGGTATGGAGAGCTGGGTCAGTTTGGCTGTGAGAAGACCAGGCATGATGGTATTGAAGGCCGAACTGAAGTCCACAAAGAGGATCCTTGCATAAGTCCCTGGTCTGTCGAGATGTTGCAGGATATAATGCAGTCCCATGTTGACTGCATCATCCACAGACCTATTTGCTCTGTAAGCAAACTGAAAGGGACCCAGCAAGGGTCCAGTGAGGTCCTTCAGGTGGGCCAGCACCAGTCTTCCAAACGACTTCATGACCACAGACGTGAGAGCGACAGGTCTGTAGTCATTAAGTCCAGTGATTTTGGTTTTTTTGGGGACAGGAATGATAGTGGAGCGTTTGAAGCAGCAGGGAACTTCACACTGCTCCAATGATCTGTTGAAGATCTGCGTGAAGACCGGGGCCAGTTGGTCAGCGCAGGCTTTTAAACAAGCAGATGAGATGCCGTCTGGGCCTGAGGCTTTCCTAGTCTTCTGTTTTTTGAAGACTCGGCTCACGTCCTCCACACAGACCTTAAGCTCAGGTTGGATGGCAGGAGGGGGGAGTGATAATTGGAGTGCAGGAGGTGATGGTGAAAGTGTGAAGTGCAGATCAGACCGGGTGTGTGGTGTTAATGAGGGCTTTTCAAACCGGCAGTAAAATGAATTTAAATCGTCAGCCAGCTGTTGATTGTCCACAGATCGAGGGGATGGTGACTTGTAGTTGGTGATGTTCCTCAGGCCATTCCAGACTGATGATGGGTCGTTGGATGAAAACTGGTTTTTCAGTTTATCAGAGTAGTTCCTTTTAGCAACTCTGATCTCCTTTGTCAATCTGTTTCTGGCCTGGTTATACAAGATTTTATCCCCACTTCTGTAAGCATCCTCTTTGGCATGACGAAGGTGTTTGAGTTTCCCAGTAAACCATGGTTTATCATTAGTGAATGATAAGAATGTCCTGGTAGGAATGCATGTATCCTCACAGAAACTTATATATGATGTTACAGTATCTGTGAGCTCATCCAGATCATTGGTAGCAGCTTCAAAAACAGCCCAATCAGTGCAATCAAAGCAGGCCTGTAGATTCTGCTCTGCTTCATTAGTCCATCTTTTTACAGTCCGTATTCCAGGTTTAGCTGATTTCAGTTTCTGCCTGTAGGTCGGTATGAGATGAACCAAACAGTGATCAGAGAGCCCCAAAGCTGCCCGTGGGACGGAGTGATACGCATTTCTTATTGTGGTGTAACAGTGGTCCAGTATATTACTGTCTCTGGTGGGACATGTAACGTGCTGTCTGTATTTTGGTAGTTCACGGGAAAGATTTGCTTTGTTAAAATCCCCAAGAATGATTAAAAGAGAGTCTGGGTACCTTTGTTCCGTTTCAGATATTTGTTCAGCCAGCTGTTGTAGCGCCGCGCTCACGCACGCGTCTGGAGGGATGTAAACATTCACGAGAATGAAAGAGGAAAATTCCCGAGGCGAGTAGAAGGGATTACAGTTTATGAAATGTGCCTCTAAATCAGGAGAGCACATCTTCTTCAGTGTTGTTACATCTGAACACCAACTTTCGTTAATGTAGAAACACAATCCACCACCTCTCGTTTTCCCCGTTAGCTCCGCGATGAACAGCTGGAAGCCCGGCAGATGTATTGCGTTGTCCGGTATGGCTTCACTCAGCCAGGTTTCAGTGAAGCACAAAGCAGCAGAGTTTAAAAAATCCTTGTTAGTGTGGGTGAGGAGAAGAAGTTCATCCGTTTTGTTAGGAAGGGATCGGAGATTCGCGAGATGAATACTGGGGAGTGCAGTGCGCAGACCGCGCTCGCGGAGTTTAACCAGCGCGCCGGCTCGCTTCCCGCGTTTGCGTCTGAAAGCGCGTTTGAACAACAACGCTGCACCTCCGACGAGAATGTCCAGCAAAACGTCCGAATAATCAAAAACTGTAGAAAAGGTCTCTGGTGTGTGTTTCCTAATGTCCAGTAGTTCGTCTTTGGTGAAACTGATAGAAAAAGAATGACTAAACGCAGAACAAACGAACAAAAACAACACAATAGCTGGAGAGCTCCACACCGAGGCAGCCATCCGCGGCGCCATCTTGGATTGTATGTAAAATGTAAAATATAAAAATGACCACCTCTGAGATTCACTGAAACACAGTTTATTCACTTAAACACAATTTATGTCTTAGATGGACGCAAATAGTTGGGAGAAAATGATGGTGCATCTTTCACCTATTAGATCTGCACTCGGTCTTAAAGGGGCAGTAGTCTAATAAACCTGCTGACGATTGAGCCATTAATGCGAATCAAACAACAAAAGGCAGAAAAATCACTCACAGCTCTTAAATTAATAATTTAAACTTTAATAAGCATTAATCTATCTATGATAAACTATGCAGTGTTATTTAACATTTGATTACTAAATTAGATTTCTTTTCAGACAGAAACACTTACCAGAAAAGTAATTTTAGTAGACTTTCCTGAAATTAAAACACTGTGTATATAATTTGTATCTTTGTTTAATTATTCTTTTTTTTAACATGTGTTTGTACTTGATTTTGAATTGTTAAAACATCTCGACACCGCTTTAACTTGGCACAAAGTTCTGGAAAAACGACACTCGGTTACTAAACGTAACCTCGGTTCTCTCTAGAGAGGGAACAAGTATTGCGTAAGTTTAGCTTACGCTACGGGAAATATTCATCTTCTCGAGATATTGAAGCCAAAAAATTATCCTTATTTTTGTATTCATTGTCAACGCAGTGCAGCAGCTAGCAGACCTAGAGCAGGCAATCTCGCGTGCTCATTGGCTGCCCTGCGGGCAACTGCTGCAGCCTACCAGTGAGCCCGGCGTGACGTCACGCCCAATGAAGGGCGCCCGCGCCTTCATAGTGTCACAGCCCGCCGGAATGGACGTGGCTTAGCATATTAAAAGTAGGGGCTGTAGGCTGACTTCCCTGGTTTTTCGTCGACTGAAGCGAAGTCGCTCGTGGCCTGAGCACAGCTCGTTCTCTTACGAGAGGTTCTCTCGTATTGCGTAAGTTTAGCTTACGCTACGGGAACACTTTGTCAACGCCGTGCGCGCCAAGCATCCACCATGAGACCCCGAACTTTCAGGGGAACCCCATAAGTGTAAAAAATAAGGTGGCCAGCCACGCGGGCCATCACTTGTACATAAGCACACATAGGGAATACAGAGCAGCGCGCCGGTATAGGCAAATGGCTGTATAGGCAAATGGCACATACCCTACTAGTGCAGCTCAACCAGGAGAGCTGAGTCACGTCAGAGTGATCTGAGCAGCAAGATCTGGGTAGAATACACCTCTCCTTCAAACTGACAAAAGTTTAGCCTGCAAGGCAGGAACTTCTAGGTTATAAAACCTGACAAAGGTAGACGGAGAGCTCCAGCCCGCCGCTACACATATGTCATGGATAGAAATCCCACTGGACCACACCCACGACGAGGTCACGCCTCTCGTGGAATGAGCCCTGATGCCCAGAGGGCATTGCAGACCTTTTGACGCATAAGCAGCTGCTATAGCGTCCACTATCCATCTGGACAGGCTCTGTTTCGAGGAGGCGAGACCCTTGGTGCGCCCACCAAACGAAACAAAAAGCTGTTCTGAACGCCTGAAAGAGGCGGAGCGCGTAATGTAAAATCTCAGTGCCCTGACAGGGCAGAGGAGATTCACCTCACTTTCGCTGTCAGATGCTGGCAGAGCTGACAGCGAAATAACTTGCGCTCTGAATGGAGTGCCCATCACTTTAGGAACATAGCCATGTCTAGGTCTGAGGATGACTTTAGAGGCATTCGGCCCGAAATCAAGACACGACACGCTGACAGACAGCGCATGCAGGTCCCCCACACCTTTTACTGACGACAGTGCAGTCAGAAAGACGGTTTTCAGTGATAGATATTTCAACCCCACGGAGTCTAGTGGTTCAAATGGAAAGGCTTTCAGGGCCTCGAGGACCAATGAAAGATCCCACATAGGAACCGACGGAGGGCGCGGCGGGTTCATCCTTCTAACTCCTCTAAGGAAGCGGATGACCAACTCATGTCTTCGCAGTGACTGGCCGTGCGTCGATTCTGCGAACGCTGCCACGGCCGCCACGTATACTTTGAGCGTGGATGGGGACCTCCCCTTATCCAACAGCTCTTGTAGGAAGCTGAGCAGATGAGCCACCCCGCATGTCCGTGGGTCCAGACCTCTGTCAAGACCTCGGCGCGCGCGCTCTCGGTTCTGGGCAATGGCTGCTCGCTGAAAGCCGAAACCGGCTGATTTATGTGAGATGTCCCAATCATAAGGGATGGGGAACATTCTTTTTTCGCTTTTTGACGCGCGAGCAGCGCTCCGGGCGGAAAAGCTTCCTGTAAGCGTGAGCGTGTGTGCGCAGGCACGAGACTTACAAGTGTATTTGACGCCCCGATCATAATGGATGGGGAGCGTCTTATTAATGCCCTGCGTTTTGTGATAACACTTAAACGTGCGGGCGGAACCCGGGGGGAGGTCTGTGTTAGCAAGCGTGAACGCTCTCTGGCGGGCACGAGACTTACATTCATAACCTGCTTTTTTGATCGTGTAACAGAGCGGGCAGATAGTGGGCACAGACCTGTGGACACATTTCTTACATTCAACACTCGAGCGGCTTTTCTGCGCTTTATGAGAGTGTGCTCTGTGAGTGACACGAGATTCGAAGTGCTTGTGTGTAGGGGTGAACACTGGGGCGTGGGCACTTTCACTACACTTAAACCACCGACGGCGTGAGCCGGACCAGACATTATACTCTTTTTGAGATTTCTCTGGGTCGCCGTGAAAACGTCGTTTGTGTGCAGGCGAGAGGGTGAACAAACCGGCTCGTTGGCTGCTAAATGAACCACTGCAGTAGCAGGTTTGAAGGGGACTGACAGGGAAATAAACTTTGACGGCGGTCCGGCCGCAGCGGAACACGCGCGTCTTTTTTCTCTCTTTGTTAGGAGGGCTTCGCGTGCTCAGACTACAGCGTGATCTTCTGCCGAGGCCCTCTGGGGGGCGGCGGTCTGTGACGGCTGTCTGAGCGCGACCAAGGGCAGTCGCCCTGTCGTCGCTGCGAAGGCTGAGGCTGTGCTGGACGCTGAGCGCTGGCTCGCACAGGAGGCTAGCTTTGTCTCTCGCGAGAGCGGCCTGTAGCGGAGCTCGAGCGTCGCGGCAGGAAAAGGTTCATGGCCTGCGTGGTCTTCTGTACCTCAGAGAAACGGTCAACGATCCCGTTCACCGCTGGGCCGAAGAGGACTCCCAAGGACTCCCAGGCCTGGGACTGAAGTCTCGAGGAGAATGGTGCATTCCATGACTTCGTCAGCTCCGAGTGAAGTTCCGGCAGGAATGGAGCGGGCCTGCTTGCTGAAGCTGCACGGCGGTGACTTTGAAGGAAACAGCCGTCGAGCCTGTTCGGCGCGGGTTCTTTCGGCAGCGACCACTGGAGCCCGAGACGGTCAGCAGCCTGCGACAGCAGGCGCATCAGTTCCGCATCAGCTCCAGCGCGGGTACGGGTGGATTCCTGGATCGACGAGGAGGCGGAGTGAAGCGACCATTCCTCGCTGTCTGATGCCAGGATGGAGCAGCAGTCTCTCGTGGCGTGTCCCTCAGCCTCATCCTCAGATGCGACGGCAGTGAGGCTTGTGAGCGGCAGCTGCGAGTCGGTGAGGAGGGGCGGGGAAGGCGAAAGCGAGGCTCGAGGGAGGTTCTCCGGCGAGGCTCGAGGGAGGTTCTCCGGCGAGCGCGTAGCTGTGGCCACAGGTTCCGGCTGTCTCAGGGAACGGCGCTTCTTCCAGCGCGGCCCCACAGAGGGCGGAGTGACTGCTGCGGTGTTGAAGGCTTCGAGTCGAGCCCGCAGGGTCGACAGCGGAAGCGCCTTACAGAGCGCGCAGCCCCCGGACGCGAGTGCGAGCTCTGCATGTTCCAGGCCCAGGCAGAGAGCGCAGATCAAGTGGCAGTCTCCGGCGCTGAGCGGGGCTCTACACGAGCCGCAGGAAGCGCGCGCTGAGCGGGGCTCTACACGAGCCGCAGGAAGCGCGAGGCATCTTTAAAAAGACACTCACTGCTGTTTTAGAATAGATTAGCAAGGTAAAGGATACGTCGCCGGATAGCGTAGCTCGCACGGATGGCTGAAGGTGGCGAAGACGGCCGGCTTCCTCAGTGCTGTCCTAAGCTGGCTGTTCGCTTTTCGACGGCGGCAGTGGCTTCTCTCAGATCCAGCGATGCGAAGAGCTTGCTGAAGAGACGCAAAATCAGGGAAGTCAGCCTACAGCCCCAACTTTTATACGCTAAGCCACGCCCATTCCTGCGGGCTGTGACGCTATGAAGGCGCGGGCACCCTTCATTGGGCGTGACGTCACGCTGGGCTGGAGGGCTGGTAGGCTGCAGCAGTTGCCCGCAGGGCAGCCAATGAGCACGCGAGATGGCCTGCTCTAGATCTGCTAGCTACTGCACTGCGTTGACAATGAATACAAAATTAAGGATAATTTTTTGGCTTCAATATCTCGAGAAGTAGTGTAAGCTAAACTTACGCAATACGAGAAAACCTCTCGTAAGACAACTGTGCCCAGCTCTTTTTCCCTCCCTAACGGTGATCGTGTCGACTGACCTGAAGGAAACCACAAAAATGTTGATCGAGGAAACTCAAACTATTGAGGACGTGCTACAATTTGACCCTAAAATCAAAGTGGTTTCTTTTAAATTGTAATTTCAAAGTGAGCCACCACCACATTTTTTTTTAACCAAAAATGTGTTTTAGGTGGACAGATCAATACAGTACACAGAACATGTAGGATGTTGGAAAATAACAATGTCTTTTCTGTTAACCAAATGCTTTTTAATATTCGCTATTCAATGTAAGTGAACAAGCGCGCTGCTATTTGTTGCTTAGTGACGTGTGTGTTCAAGTAAGCCAGAAATGCGCAGATTCTGCGCAATACGCTGTATTTAATATATCATGAGGACTCACGAGTTGCGTATTTGCGCTAAATCCACGCAGATTTGTCTTACACAAACTTCAAAATTGTTTAAATTCATACCTACGAAATCACCATGACCAAAATGTTACTTTTTTTTTTACATTGAATCTTGAAAAAAAAATATAGACCTACCTACCGACCCTTTTTTTTTTTTTTTTTTTTTGCTGTTACTGCAAACCAAAATATTTTTAAGGATAAAAGTGGATCTGGAGTGGACTCGTGGGCTGAATCGGGCTCTGGAGTGGATTTGTGGGCTGAAGCGGGTTCTGGAGTGGACTCGAGGGCTGAACAGGCTCTGGACTCGTGGGCTGAAGCAGGCTCTGGAGTGGACTCGTGGGCTGAATCGGGCTCTGAAGTGGATTTGTGGGCTGAAGCGGGCTCTGGAGTTGATTTGTGGGCTGAAGCAGGCTCTGGAGTGGACTCGTGGGCTGAATCGGGCTCTAGAGTGGACTCGTAGGCTGAATTAGGCTCTGGAGTGGATTTGTGGGCTGAAGCGGGCTCTGTAGTGGACTCGTGGGCTGAATCGGGCTCTGGACTCGTGGGCTGAAGTGGGTTCTGGAGTGGACTCGTGGGCTGAATCGGGTTCTGGAGTGGACTCGTGGGCTGAAGTGGGCTCTGGAGTGGACTTGTGGGCTGAAGCGGGCTCTGGAGTGGACTCGTGGGCTGAATTTGGCTCTGGACTCGTGGGCTTAAGGGGGCTCTGGAGTGGACCCGTGGGCTAAAGCGGGCTCTGGAGTGGACTCGTGGGCTGAATTTGGCTCTGGACTCGTGGGCTTAAGGGGGCTCTGGAGTGGACTTGTGGGCTGATGCGGGCTCTGAAGTGGACTCATGGGCTAAAGCGGACTTTGTCTAATTCCAGCGAGATTCAAATTGCTTGCTAATCTGTGGAGTGATTGCGAGACGTATGTTTCTCCCTGGTCGCTTCAGCATCTGCGGAGTCTTTTTTCCTCTCACTATAGAGTTTGCGCATGTCTTTCCAATACAACAGTGAAAGATGTCTTGCCCATGCACTTCTGGTTGTGGTTAGGGCTGTCACTTTACGTTCGAAAATCGATTGCACAATCGATCGGACCAACCAACACAAGTTTCGAAAACGAAAATAGGGAATCGATTTTAACTGCCTTTTTTTTTAACCAAAAATGTGTTTTAGGTAGACAGATTAATACAGTACACAGAACATGTAGGATGTTGGAAAATAACAATGTCTGTTCTGTTAACCAAATGCTTTTTAATATTTGCTATTACCTCAGTGCAAGTGAACAAGCGCGCCGTTATTTGTTGCTTAGTGACGTGTGTGTTCAAGCAAGCCAGAAATGCGCAGATTCTGCGCAATACGCTGTATTTAATATATCATGAGGACTCACGAGTTGCGTATTTGCGCTAAATCCACGCAAATTTGGCTCACACGAACTTCCCCAGCAAAGTGAGTAAACATAGAAACACGCCAAATTGACTCGTGATATGACAGCGTAACCCGCCAAAGTTCATTTTTATCCGAATTTGGCGGGTGTTAATTTCAATCCCTGTTTGTCATTGTGCAAAAAACTTCACGCCAATAAATCATCAGAAATATTTATAAGACTTGTGCGCGTCTCAAGCGCCCTCTTTACGTTCGTCCTAATGCCTGTTATAGTTGTCCGTGCATTTGCCAATATTTGGTGTTGAAAATGGAAACGTCTTTAGACATGGAAAAATCGATTTTACAATCGATTCAATGAACACATATGTCTCAAAAATCGAACAGGATTTTTTCACAAAAGTGACAGCCCTAGTTGTGGTCGGATGTTTTCCCAATCTGATGGGCACAATGGCTGCTTTGTGTGTTTGGGCATTGATCACACTAAATCAGCTTTTGTGGATGGTTCATGTTCTCATTGCGGGAACATGACACTGCGGTCGAGACTCCATGAACTCACTAGAGTGAGAGTCCCCTCATCCACACCCCGATCTACACCTTCCACAAGAGGTGGTACTTCGGCTGGTGGCCAGGGGGTGACCTGAGGGTGACGGTGTGGAATCAAGCGCCGACAATTCTTCGACAACACCCCCCTCTCCAGTGTTGCAAACCGTGAACGTTCCGAAGACGCCCGCAGGACCATCTTTGGAGATTCCGCGTCTCTTTCGGTGCTCCAGATGAAGATGCCATGTCCGTCCCAGCATCACAAGGCGGGCTCGAGTCATCGGGAGATGATGATTCGGTTGTGCTGCCGCCTTCGGTCATTCCGCCCCGCTGCCTCACCGGCGGTACGTCTGTGGTTTGCATGACCCTGCTGGGACAGTCCTTGGGAGCCTGGCTAGAGCTCTCCAACCTGTCCCATTAGGTCGCGAGAACTATCAGGCTACGCGATTCAGTTCACGCGATCTCCTACCTGCTAAAGCGGAGTACGTTACACTATGTTCGGTGGCAATGCCCCTATCATGCATGCGGAGGTTGCTACCTTACTGGCGAAAGGTGCGATCGAGATTGTCACTCCAGCCGAAATGAGGTCCGGCCCAAGAAAAACGGTGGTTTACGGCCAATCCTGGACCTGCGCATATTGAACCGCTCCCTTCACAGGCTTCCGTTCAGGATGCTCACAGCCAAACATATTTTCCAGTGTGTGGGGTCACAGGATTGGTTTGCAGCGATCGACCTGAAGGACGCCTGCTTTCATGTCTCCATGCTTCCTCGACACCATTTCTACGGTTTGCTTTCGAGGGGCGGGCATACCAGTACGTGGTCCTCCCATTCGGGCTAGCCCCGTCTCCTCGCGTCTTCATGAAAGGTCCTCGAGGCAGCCCTTGTACCGCTACGGCAAAAAGGGCTTCGCATCCTGAAGTATCTTGTCGACTGGCTGATTCTAGCTCACTCTCAAGACCAGGTTTACGAACACAGAGATCTTGTGCTCCGGCACCTAGCCCGTCTGGGCCTTCGGGTCAACTCGGAGAAGAGCAAACTTTGCCCCATGCAGAGGATCTCTTTTCTAGCTATGGAAATCGACTCAGTTGCCATGTGCACGCAGCTTACGATCGAGCGCGTACAGTCACTGCTGACTTGCCTAAGACAATTCGAGGGCAAGAGTGCGGTTCCACTGAAACCTGAAATGGCGACTCCATCCCCAGTCGGTTCAGCTCATTGATAGATCTGTTTGCCTCCCGCGATTCTTCTCACTGCGGCCTGTTTTATTCTCTCACCTAGGTCACACTCTGCACGGTGGACTGGCGCACAGCTGGCCTCCGCAATTATGTGTTTCCCCCAGTGAGCCTTCTTGCACAGGGTCAAGGAGGACGAGGAGCAGGTCATATTGGTTGCGCCTCATTGGCCCACCCGGACCTGGTTTTCCGAACTTATACTCCTTGCGACAGCACCTCCCTGGCCAATTCCTCTGAGGAAGGACATTCTTTCTCAGAGACGGGGCACCCTATTGCACCCTCGTCCCAATCTTCGGAACCTCCACGTGTGGCTCCTGGACAGGAAGAGGCAGGTTTGAGTACCCTACCATCACTTCCGCTAGAGCCGGGTTCCTCAATAGGCGGCCCGCGGGCCACATCCGGCCCGTGAGAGGAAAATGTTTGGCCCGCGCTCATTTCAAGGTTGTCATGGTAACATCAGCGTAAGCAAAAATTCAAACGCAGTATCTGAAATCATTTGCGCACAACGAAAATATGGCAAGTGTTAAGAAAAGAAAAGTGGACACAGAAAATAGACGATTCAAATCTCAATGGACTGAACAATTTTGTTTTATTTTGCCTGACCACCACAACGCAAAGCCAATGTGTTTGTTATGCACGCAGACCGTGGCTGTATGTAAGTCTGATAATATCAAACGGCAATTTAACTCATTTTAACTCATTTTAACAGCAATTTTCCTGAACATTCTGAGAGTCGCAAACAGAAGGTAACACAATTGGTAGCAGCTTACAAGCAATCAGTTGCTGTTATTCATAAAACCACATCCATTCAGGAGAATGCCACCGCAGCATCCTTACGTGTGGCTTGGAACCTGGCAAAGGCCAAAAAGCCGTTCACGGATGCAGAATTAATTAAAACCTGTGCGATTGACATGAGGGATGAAGTTTTAAACCACGATGAGAAAACAAAGAAAATGGTTGTGGAGCTATTACAGAAGGTGCCATTATCCAATTGCACGGCAACAAGAAGAGTAGAGGCACTGGCCGGTGAGTGTCTGTCCAATCTTTTATCCGACACAAAGAAAGCTGAAGTCATGTCACTTGCAATAGACTCGTCTTGCGACCGAACCGACATTGAACAGCTGTCAGTGTTCGTCCGATTTTTTGATGGGAAGGTTTTCCGAGAAGAGCTGCTTTATTTGTTGCCAATACAGGGACGCGCAACCGGAGAAATAATTTTTAACGAACTGATGCAATTCTTTGAAACGAATGGATTAGATTTAAGCAAAGTTGTGTCAGTTGTCACTGACGGGGCTCCGTCAATGGTTGGACATCACAGAGGCCTGATAAGCAGGCTAGCTGCTGTCAATCCAAATCTCATAACATTTCACTGCATTATTCATAAATCGGTGTTATGTGCCAAATTGTCTGGAAAGAGACAATGGATACTGTGATGAGGCTGGTAAACTTTATTCGCGCGAGTTCTGGTCTGCAACATCGCCTTTTCCGAGCCTTGCTGGAGGAAATGTCTGCAGAACGGCATGATCTTTTGCTGCACAATGATGTCCGATGGCTGAGCAAGGGCCGTGTGCTGGAAAGAGTGTGTGAACTTCAAAACGAACTTTGTTCATTTTTAAGCAGCCTTCAAAGCCAAAAGGCAGAGACATTTCTGAGGTTTTTGAAAGACAACACAGAGATGGCATTTTTGCATTTTTTGTGCGATATGTCTCACCTAAATCAGCTTAATTTGCAATTGCAAGGCAAGAACCACACTATTGCTGACATGTACGAAGCGGTTGAAGCTTTTCGTTTAAAGCTGACGCTTTTTGAGCGGGATCTTCAAGGGAGAAAGCTGCACTTTCCGTATTTACAATAGCATTGCGAGAAACACCAGGTGCCAGAGACCCGTTAATGCGCGACTTCGTGATGAGACTGGCAGAGAATTTCGAAGAGCGATTTCAGAGCTTTAACCTGTCAAGTGAACTACTCCTCTTCCTAAGACAGCCTTTTTCAGTCCCAGCAGATAGCCAATGGACTGCTGAGGCCAAACGACTGGTTTCATCCTTAGATGAAGCATCTTTGCAGCTGGAGATTTTGGAAATGTCAAAGTCTGACTTGATCAGAGAGCAACACAAGGAGGCTAGTGTGAGCGACTTTTGGACAAAAGTGGTTTCTCAAGCTAAATTCAAGAACAGCAGAATTATTGCAATGTTCCTTCTTTCAATGTTCCCTTCCACTTACAGCTGTGAGTCATCATTTTCTATAATAAACATCATCAAGAACCAGGATAGAAACAGACTGTCCAGTGTGCATCTTGATCAGTGTCTCAGAATTGCTACAACAGAATATAGCCCTAACATCAGAGGTATTGCTTCAGCCTCTCGCTGTCACTTTTCTCATTGAATGGTGAGTACATGCCAGTTAATACTTTTAGTTTGATCCAAGTAAGAACAATAAAATATTAAGGCTGATAGGTCTAATAATTTAATCTGCTATTAGGGAAATTGATGAGAAGAGATCCAGTGTGGTGATCAGTCGACTCCCATGCAGACATGGAGATCCAGAGTTGTTGTTTGTTAATTTGTTTTCAATATCCACCATGCAAAGTTCTTAAGTTTTCTGTATCGGAATACAAAATAAAACAGAATCATGAGAAAAAGAAAATGATAAATAAAAATAAATAAAATCAGAATAATTATATTGTGATTTGTGACTCTTTTAACAAAACAACAACAACAAGAACAAAAATAGCAGAGCAAACATTGAGGTCATAACATTGTGGTTGGTGGCCCTTGGCTCTGTATTGTCGGCAGAATTTGGCCCTTGGTAAAAATTAGTTGAGGTACCCTGCGCTAGAGCATTGTCCACGAGACATGCCTACGCGTTGAAGTGGAACCTCTTCGTCAACTGGTGCTCTTCTCACCGAGAAGACCCCAGAAAATACCAGATCAGCGTCTTGCTTTCCTTCCTGCAAGATGGGTTGGAGCGAAGGCTGTCTCCCTCCAACCTGAAAGTGTACACTATCGCCGCACATCACGACGCAGTCGAAGGTAAGTCCGTGGAAAAGCATAACCTGATCATCAGGTTACGGAGAGGAGCGAGGAGACTCAGTCCTCCTCGCCCTCCTCTCGTTCCCTCCTGGGACCTCTCGGTGGTTTTGATTGCCCTGCAGAGTGCTCCTTTGAGCCTCTGCAATCAGTGGAGCTTAAGTTTCTGTCAATTAAGACAGCGCTCCTGGTTGCATTGGCCACCATTAAGAGGGTAGGGGGACCTGCACGCATTTTCCGTTGACAAAGCGTGCCTGGAATTTGGGCCGGCCTATTCTCACGTGATCCTGAGACCTGGCCTGGATATGTGCCCAATGTTCCCACCACTCCCTTTCAAGATCAGGTGGTGAACCTACAAGCGCTGCCCCTGGAGGAGGCAGAACCAGCCTTTGCACTGCTCTGTCCAGTACGCACCCTCCGTGCCTACATAGACAGAACGCAGTGTTTCAGGACATCAGACCAGCTCTTTGTCTGTTATGGTGGGAAGCTGAAAGGAAAGGCTCTCTCCAATCAAAGGTTGTTGCACTGGATAGTGGATGCCATTGCTTTGGCATACCAGCAGCAAGGTCGACCATGCCCCCTTGGTGTGAAGGCCCACTCCACCCGGAGTATGGCTTCCTCTTGGGGTCTTGCGCATAGCGCCACACTAACAGACATAGAGCTTCACGCTGGGTAACACAGTCGGCAGATTCTACAATCTCCGAGTGGAGCCAGTGTCCTCTCATGTACTTTCACCCAGTGGCCAGTAATAGAACCCGCTCGATGTCATCTTTTGCTCGCCATTCCACTCCTCGGACTAAATATGTGCGATATTCTCCTCACATGAGTTTCCCTATAAGCCCTGAGTTCCTCCAGCACTGCTGACGTCAACGCCAGAGTCTCCGGCAGCTTTCGTGTTGGCTAGGTGCTTCCAAGTGCATGGTTCCCCCTCTGGGCGACACCCACGTGTGTATTTCCACTGTAAGGACCACAGCAGGGTTTTTTGTTGTTGTTGTTTTTTTTGGGACATCATTCAAAAGCTTTTAAGACCGGTTTCACAGACAGGGATTAAGCCAGGATTAGCTCAATTAGGGCATTTAAGTGGCTTTCATAAACGTGCCTTATAGGGGTGCGCCGATCCGATACTACCAATATTTGCTGGATCGGGTGTCGACCAGATGAGACCATCCAAATCCGAAATTGTGCGTATGTTATTGTTATACAACACAGAACGCACAAAAACATTATAAAGCACCATAATGTTTTTGTGTACTATATTCCAGGTTTTCTGAAGCCATTTCATATAGTTTAATGTGAGTTACAGATTTAAGTCGTTAAACTCAAGTTCACCTAAGTGCTTCCATCCGCTGCGGCTGTCAGTGATTCTCCTTTCAGCACTCAAACAGCGAGTCACGTTCGGTTACGACAGTCAACACCATGAAACTCCCCTTTTTTTCAAATAAAAATCCATCAGTCACTATGCAGACTGCACACAATATGCTTTTCATTCAGAATATAAAAACCTGTTACAGCTCCTAAAATGCTGTTATAATTTCACCAATTATTTTGCATTTGTGTGGGGTTGGGAGCCTTTCATATTACAATACTTTTGCGCAATGGCAGTTTATTGATAGCCTTAGTTGTTCTGTCCTATCTATCATATGTTGCTGCTTCATTAAAAAGTTGCACTTAAAATTTTAAAAGAAATGTCTTTTAATTATATAGTATATATTTTGTCTGTATATTGTTTTACAAAATAAGGGAAATAATGTTTAAGTCAAGCTTTGATGCCTTTAACAAAAAAAATAATCACAGTCTCTTCCCCACAGTGAAGCATACAGATACAGTTTATTAGGTAATTCGGTACTGTTTTTTTAATTATTATTTTAGTATTGGATCGGATCTGTACTCTGTATCGGCCAATACTGAGTCCCAGGTATTGGAATCGGTATCAGAGGCAAAACAGCCGGATCGTGCCACCCCTAGTGCCTTAGATAAAAACGTTACTGGTGTGGATCTTGAGACAAAGCAATAGCAGTGACATATTTTAAGATACAGGTGCTGGTCATATAATTAGAATATCATCAAAAAGTTGATTTATTTCAGTAATTCCATTCAAAAGGTGAAATTTGGATATTATATTCATTCATTACACACAGACTGATATATTTCAAATGTTTATTTCATTTAATTGTGATGATTAAAGGGACATTATGTAGGAATTTCTCCCATCTAGCGGTGAAATTGTATTATGCAGTCAAACGAATTGTGCTCTGCAGCTCCTCGCTTTTTCAAATGCGTGTTGCATCTACAGTAGCTGTTATGTACCAAAAAGCTATGACAAACAATGCAAGAACAATTATATGCTCTATTAAAATATATTCTTATCGAATTTCTAGGTTAGAAAAAGTAAGCTTACAAACCTTGTTTTTAGCGCCTTCTTTACTTTACTCAATAGCTGCTATTTATCAAAGAGCCTGTTTAACTTTTAACTATAAATGTTCTACTGTCTATATAATAAAGTACACAACCAAGCAATGAAAAAAAGCATGTAATTACTGTAAGACTGTAATATTGACTTAGCCTAACGTTACCTGTCGAGGAAAAAGCAGGCAACTTCAGCGTCTCTTTTGAAATCTTTCCACCTGGAAAAGCTATCCCGACATTGTCTTGTTTTGTAATCTCTGGGTCACGTTTCCTTTTACGTTCAATTTTGGACTTTTTTGGTGACGAGGATTTCTTCTCCTCTGGAGAAGCATACAGTATGTATGGTTCGCCATTAAAAATAACAGTGCAGCCTTTTAAACTTGCCGGGGCAGTGACAAACGCCTCTCTCTGCTCTGCTCCTCCGTTTCTGCTGCTTTCAGTTACGTGACGCTCGCTCTGAACGAAAACGCATTGTGGAAACGTGTTGGCCTAGTACTTTTTGACCCTCTCTGCTATTATAGTTTTTCAAGATGGCGGAACGACGTGGACCTACCCGTCACATGTATATAAAGATAATAAATTCTTCGTTTACGAGGATTAGACAGATAATTGGCAGAGGTATTTGTACACCATTGAGGACATATTTATGAATAAAAATATTGATTTTAGATAATAAAATACCTAAAAAACTACACATTGTCCCTTTAAAACTGACAATTAATGAAAATCCCAAATTCAGTATCTCCGAAAATTAGAATATTACTTAAGACCAATACAAAAAAAGGATTTTTAGAAATGTTGGCCAACTGAAAAGTATGAGCATGTACAGCACTCAATACTTAGTTGGGGCTCCTTTTGCCCGAATTACTGCAGCAATGCGGCGTGTCATGGCGTCGATCAGTCTGTGGCACTGCTCAGGTGTTATGACAGCCCAGGTTGCTCTGATAGTGGCCTTCAGCTCTTCTTCATTGTTGGGTCTGGCGTATTGCATCTTCCTCTTCACAATACCCCATAGATTTTCTATAGGGTTAAGGTCAGGTGAGTTTGCTGGCCAATTAAGAACAGGGATACCATGGTCCTTAAACCAGGTACTGGTAGCTTTGGCACTGTGTGCAGGTGCCAAGTCCTGTTGAAAAATGAAATCTGCATCTCCATAAAGTTGGGAGCATCCATAAAGTCAGCAGCATGAAGCATGAAGTGCTCTAAAACTTCCTCGTAGACGGCTGCGTTGACCTTGGACCTCAGAAAACACAGTGGACCAACACCAGCAGATGACATGGCACCCCAAACCATCACTGACTGTGGAAACTTCACACTGGACTTCAAGCAACGTGGATTCTGTGCCTCTCCTCTCTTCCTCCAGACTCTGGGACCTTGATTTCCAAAGGAAATGCAAAATTTAATTTCATCAGAGAACATAACTTTGGATCACTCAGCAGCAGTCCAGTCCTTTTTGTCTTTAGCCTAGGCGAGACGCTTCTGACACTGTGTCTTGATCAAGAGTGGCTTGAGTGCAAGGAATGCAACAGCTGAAACCCCTGTCTTGCATACGTCTGTGCGTGGTGGTTCTTGAAGCACTGACTCCAGCTGCAGTCCACTCCTTGTGAATCTCCCCCACATTTTTGAATGGGTTTTGTTTCACAATCCTCTCCAGGGTGTGGTTATCCCTATTGTGTGTACACTTTTTTCTACCACATCTTTTCCTTCCCTTTGCCTCTCTATTAATGTGCTTGGACACAGAGCTCTGTGAACAGCCAGCCTCTTTAGTAATGACCTTTTGTGTCTTGCCCTCCTTGTGAAAGATGTCAATGGTCAGCAGTCTTCCCCATGATTGTGTAGCCTACAGAACTAGACTGAGAGACCATTTAAAGGCCTTTGCAGGTGTTTTGAGTTAATTAGCTGATTAGAGTGTGGCACCAGGTGTCTTCAATATTGAACCTTTTCACAATATTCTAATTTTCTGAGATACTGATTTTGGGGTTTTCATTAGTTGTCAGTTATAATCATCAAAATTAAAAGGAATGAACACTTGAAATATATCAGTCTGTGTGTAATGAATGAATATAATATCCAAATTTCACTTTTTGAATGGAATTGCTGAAATAAATCAATTTTTTTGATGATATTTTAATTATATGACCAGCACCTGTATTTCAGTGCAAGTTGCTTTCAGTTAATGCAGATCAAACGTGTATTTTAATCTGAGACTACAGGCTACATTTTAACAGTTTATAACATCAAGAGCAAGATCAGGGTAAAAAAAAATATTATAACAGTTACAGTTAACACTGCAACAATATGAATTTATGAATTATTAATCTGCAGTAGAAACAACAACATATTTGGCTACAATGTAACAAATTCCTCTGTATTAGGTTATTTTTCATCCCATCCTGCTCTTTTGATCCAGCTCTTACTGATTTCTTGTTCTTTCTGATGTTTTCATTTAACTGGGAACTCTATAACTGGGAAATCTTTTTATGCACACCATAAAATTAATACTGTCCTGGCTGAAACTTTAAACAGGAAATGAAATAAATGAGGAAAACACTTTGCTTTTTGCATTTAAGACGTTATCAAATATCTCAATCAGAGCTTGCAACACATTTTGCTGATTCAAATGAGATCTTCCATCTGTGTTAAAATTAATTTTAATGGTGGTAGTAGTTCTTTGCAGGCTTATATTAATGCTCTGGGTGGTTTCTGGTTATCACTCTTCACCACAACTGAAGTAAAGGTCACACTTATCTGGGACCCTATATTATGGTCCGACATAAGAAATGGAGGAGGACAGAAAGCCTGCAGTACAATAGGCCTGACCACATTGGTTGGTACCTTGGGAAAGCCTTCACCATGCCTGGTGCAACTTCCAAGCACGAGGGAGAGACCGACAGAGCTTGGATATCTCCTATTCTTTTTAATGAAGATATAGCCAGAAGAAAGATAGTTTTAAGAGTGAGGAATTTCTCCGAAACTTCTTCAATGGGCTCGAACTGTGCTAGAGAGAGACCTTCTAGAACAACCGCCAGGTCCCAGGTCGGCACCCTCGTGCAAACTGCTGGCCTCAGCCTCAAAATGCCACGAAGGAAACGGGTTACAAGTGGGTGTCTCCCGAGAGAAGCTCCACTCAAAGGGACCTGGTAAGCAGATAAGGCCACCATATACACCTTCAGTGTGGAGTGGGATAACCCTGTGGAGAAACGCTCCTGAAGGAATTCCAGCACTGCACCCACCGGGCAGTTAACTGGGTCCAGCTGGTGTTCTCCACACCAAGAGGTGAACATTTTCCACCTCAAGGTAATTTCCAAAGGTAAAATTTATAATTTCCTAGTGGCCGGAGCTCTTGAGTGGAGGATGGTCTCCACGACCTCAGTCGAGAGACCAGATTCTATGAGCTGGGCCCCCTCAGAGACCTCGGCCTCTCCTGTACCATCGCGTCCAATCCCAGAGGGGCTAGAGGACTTAGGGAAACCCACAGTTGGCAGTGTGATGTTTCCCTGGATGCAAATAGGTCTACCTCGGCACGACCGAAATGTTTCCATAGGAGCTCCACCACCCCGGGGTGGAGTCTCCACTCCCCGGGCCTCGGCCCCTGCCTCGACAGGATCTCTGCCCCCTGATTCAAATACCCCGGGATATAAATCGCCCTCAGTGAAAGAAGCTTCCCCTGGGACCATAGAAGGATCTGGCGAGCCAGCTTGTATAACGGGCGCAAACGCAGACCCCCATAATGGTTTATATAAGAGACCACCGATGTGTTGTCTGACCGGACAAAAACATGGTGACCTCTCAGGTCTGGGAGGAAGTGTTTCAGAGCCTGAAACACCGCCATCATTTCTAGACAATTTATGTGCCAATGAAGATAAAGGTCCTGCCACAGACCCTGGGCCAAGCGACCACTCATGATCGCCCCCCAGCCTGTGAGAGAGGCATCCGTCGTTAGTGTTACACAACGACACGGAGCCCCCAACACAGGACCTAGGGACAGGAACCAAGGTTCTTTCCATATAGCCAGAGCATGGAGACACCGTCGCGTGACCCTGATCTTGCGGAGCGGGTTTCCACTCGGGGAGAACCCCTTGGTCCTGAGTCACCACTGCAGTGGTCTCATGTACAGCAGGCCGCAAGGTATAACGTTGGACGCTGCTGCTATCAGACCCAGAATCCTCTTATATTCTATTACAGTGAGTTACTGGCCTAGCTTTGCCTGTTTGACGGCTAAGAGAATCGAAGCTATACGAGCAGGAGACAGACGTGCCTGCATTGTCGTCGAATCCCAAACCACGCCCAGAAAAGTGGTCCTCTGTACTGGAGAAAGCACACTCTTCTTGGCGTTGAGCCTCAACCCCAACTTTTTGATATAGGCGAGAACGACATCTCGAAGCCGAATCGCCTGATGCTCCGATTGAGCCAGAATCAACCAATCGTCGATATAGTTTAAAATGCGAATGCCCTGGAGTCGCAGTGGAGCCAGAGCTGCATCTATACATTTCGTGAAAGTTCGGGGAGACAGTGCTAGGCCGAATGGAAGAACCCGATACTGGTACGCTTCGCCCCCGAAAGCGGACCTCAGGAACTTCCTGTGTTGTGGAAGGATGGAAATGTGGAAGTATGCGTCCTTTAGATCTATCGTGACAAACCAGTCCTCGGACCTGATCTGTGACACGATCTGCTTGAGAGTCAGCATCTTGAACTTGAGCTTCCCTACTGAGCGATTTAATAGGCACAGATCTAAAATTGGACGCAACCCGGCATCCTTTTTCGGAACGATGAAATATCGGCTGTAATAACCCAACTCTCTGCTGGGAGGAAGAACTCGTTCTATAGCCCCCTTCAGCAGCAGAGTTTTCACCTCCTGTTCCATAACCAGAGCCTGCTCGGGGTCCACCACTGTGGGAAGAACCCCTCTAAAGCGTGGCGGGCGTGATCTGAACTGAATCTCGTACCCGTGCTTGATAGTCTGCAGGACCCAATGAGATACATTTGGAAGGCTTTTCCACTCTGCCAAAAATTCTCTCGAGACTGGCCTCTGGAATATTTTGAGTGGCAGACGCAGTGCCGTGTAACGGCGCACCGGCAGGGAACAACTGGTCTAACCACACCACAACGCTCCCCGGAGCGAGCGAGCGTCCCTCGGGGAAGCTCTCGCTGGGACCGTCTACGCCCCGGCACGCAGGCGGGGTTGGCAGAACGGGCCCCTGAGGGCACCGAGAGAGAACGGGCGCCGTGTACTGCGGCGAACACCTTTCTCTCTTGGTAGGGACCACCCTCAGTACCCTGACGTTCGTGGCGTCAGGGCTTCTTCGACGAAGCCTTCCTGGCGACAATAACCGTCCTCAAATCAGTTTTCCCCCTGGAAGGCCTCGACTGAGAGCGCCGCGCCTCGGCCCAGTCTTGCTGGGGAGGAGCACGAGATGCGACGCTCCTTTTCTGTTGCGCCCTGTGCGAGGAGCTACTCGACGGCCGGGGCTGCTGGGACATGCACCCTGAGGGGGAGGAACTTCTGGAGCGCCGCCGCCTGCTTCTTCTATTCTTGAAACCTCTCAATGACCGTATTTACCGAGTCACCGAAGAGGCCAGCGGTCGACAGCGGGAAGTCCAGAAGGAAGGATTTCTCTTTCTCCTTCATGTTGGAAAGATTTAGCCATAAGTGCCTCTCCGTTGCCACCAGGGCTGCCATAGAACGGCCTACTGATCTGGCCGTCTCCTTGGTGGCACGGAGAGAGAGATCGGCTGCCTGACGTAACTCTCTCAATACATCAGCACTCAATTCCTGCCCCTCACTAATATCTTTCAACAGATCAGCTTGATAGGCTTGAAGAATTGACATAGTGTGTAAACAGGATGCTGCCTGTCCAGCCGCCGAGTAAGCTTTGCCCACCAGAGCAGAAGTGTTTCTTAGTGGTCTGGTGGGCAACGCCGGTGTCTTGAAGGACGATGCCGTGTCAGGAGAAACGTGGCTCGCCAACACTTCCTCAGCCTTAGGCATTGCCCCATAGCCATAAGATTTCGACTCAGAAATATTTGAATATAACGATGTTTGTTGTGTGAATATTCTGGATGAAACCGGTCTTTTCCACGATCTCGAAACCTCGGTGTGGAGATCAGGAAAGAATGGCAGACACCGGCGTAGAGGTGCAGCGCGAGATGGCAAAAATCTCTCATTCAGCTTGCTCTTAGATCTAGACTCCTGTCTATCAGCTGGCCACTCAATGCTTAATTTTTCAACTGCACGAGTTAACACCCCTCTATAAGCTCCTCACTAGCAGGAGACTGAAGTGACGAGTCCCCAGTCTCTGCAGTATCCACACTTTCAAAGTCCAGTTCCTCAGAACTGGATAGCTGAAGTGATGGTGCCTCAGCCCGGGCGCAAGAAACCGCAGCGCGTGCTTCCAAACCCGGATCTGAGACGCTGGATCTACCAGGTAAGGGCAGAGATAGGGCAGAGCCCGTCTCCATCCCCGCTGATAGGTCCATCTGCGAGCCCCACGATTGAAGCCTACGCTGTGCCTCGGCAGCAGCGGGACCCGAACCGCGGGGAGAGCGCACCGAACCACTCTTCTCGAAGAGGGCTCGGCGGGAGCGGAGCGTTTTCATGGACAAACGCTCGCAATACACACAATCAGCTCCCTCGAGAGCTGACTGGGCATGCTGCACTCCCATACAAACAACACACAGATCGTGAGTGTCCCCACCTGTGATATAGCGTGGGCAGGGATGAACACACTCTCTGAACTGCTGTTTGCTTGCCATTATATATATATATATACAGGTCCTTCTCAAAAAATTAGCATATTGTGATAAAGTTCATTATTTTCCATAATGTAATGATAAAAATTAAACTTTCATATATTTTAGATTCATTGCACACCAACTGAAATATTTCAGGTCTTTTATTGTTTTAATACTGATGATTTTGGCATACAGCTCATGAAAACGTCGACGGTTACGTATGTAACCCTCGTTCCCTGAGTAGGGAACGGAGAAGTTACGTCGGATGACGACGAATGGGGTTTCGCTTAGAAAGCCTATCAACTTCGAGTATTACAAAACGAGCCAATGGCAAGGAAATGCCATGGGTTTGCGGAATTTGCATGGCGTAACTCCGCCCCACCTCGTGGGTATAAAAGGAGGAAGCCGGCAGCAAGCAGATATGTTTCTTCGCTGAGGAGCCAAGACTGAGCTCAGGCGATCCCCGCGGTACAGCGGAAAGTGGCAGGCAGACGTAACGTCTCCGTTCCCTACTCAGGGAACGAGGGTTACATACGTAACCGTAGACGTTCCCTTTCGTTGTCACTCCGAGTTACGTCGGATGACGACGAATGGGGTTACCAGTCTAATCACGCCACCTTCTCAGCTGTCTTCCAGTGCCCTGCGTAAATCGAGATCCCTGTCAGCCTGGACAAAGGACTCCATTTATCACAGGAATACCAAGGTACACTGGGAAGCATATCCCAAGCTTAGGGGAAGTATGCAATTAATGCCAGCCCGGAGGGGGGGGACTTTAGAGAATACACATATGACCCGAAGGAAGCATATGGAAAACACTGGGGTGTCCAGCCGCAGGTGGAATATTTCAACCCCAGGGGTGGCAAGGGGGCTTGCCAAGGGAAAGACACACGCTCAGAGAGGCTTACAGTGGAAATACACATGTGGGGGTCGCTCAGAGGAGGGACCATGCACACGGGAGGCACCTAGCCGACGCGCAGGCAATAGACACTGGCGCCGACGTCAGGAGTGCTGGAGGAGCTCAGGGCTTTCGGAGAAGCTCACCTGAGGAAATATATCACACGTATCCAGTCCGTGGAGTGGAATGGCGAGCAAGCAAAGACACCTGAGCGGGTCCGGACTAGCTGGTTGAAGCGAGTACACGAGAGGACACAGGCTCCACTCGGAGATTATAGAATCTGGCAAATGTGTAGGTGTCGCCCAGCCTGCAGCTCTGCAGATGTCTGTTAGCGAGGCGCCATGCGCTAGAGCCCAAGAGGACGCCACACTCCGGGTGGAGTGGGCAGTCACACCAAGGGGGCACGGTCGACCTTGCTGCTGGTAAGCCAAAGCAATGGTGTCCACTATCCAGTGAGACAACCTTTGCTTGGAGAGAGCCTTTCCCTTCAGCTTCCCACCATAACAGACAAAGAGCTGGTCTGAGGTCCTGAAACACTGCGTTCTGTCTACATAGGCGCGGAGAGCGCGTACTGGACAGAGCAGTGCCAAGGCTGGGTCTGCCTCCTCCGAGGGCAGCGCTTGCAGGTTCACCACCTGGTCCCGAAAGGGAGTGGTAGGAACCTTGGGCACGTATCCAGGCCGGGGTCTCAGGATCACGTGAGAGGAAGCCGGCCCAAATTCCAGGCACGCTTCGTCAACGGAGAAAGCGTGCAGGTCCCCAACCCTCTTGATGGAGGCCAGTGCAACCAGGAGCGCTGTCTTCATAGACAGGAACTTAAGCTCGACTGATTGCAGGGGCTCAAAGGGAGCACTCTTCAGGGCAGTTAGAACCACTGAGAGGTCCCAAGAGGGAACGAGAGGAGGACGAGGAGGATTTAGTCTCCTCGCTCCTCTCAGGAACCTGATGACCAGGTCGTGCTTCCCCACCGACTTACCTTCGATGAGGTCATGATGTGCGGCAATGGCGGCAACATAGACCTTCAGGGTGGAGGGAGACAGCCTTCGCTCCAGCCCCTGTTGAAGGAAGGAAAGCACAACACTGATCGAGCATCTCCGGGGGTCTTCTCGGTGAGAAGAGCACCAGTTGACGAAGAGGTTCCACTTCAACGCATAGATGTGTCTCGTGGACGACGCTCTAGCGGAAGTGATGGTAGCCACCACCGCTGGTGGTAGGGTACTCAAACCTGCCTCGTCCCATCCAGGAGCCACACGTGGAGGTTCCAAAGATCGGGACGAGGGTGCCATAGGGTGCCCCGTCCCTGAGAAAGAAGGTTCTTCCTCAGAGGTATCGGCCAGGGAGGTGCTGTCGCGAGGAGTACTAGTTCGGGGAACCAGGTCCGGTTGGGCCAGTAAGGGGCAACCAGAATGACCTGCTCCTCGTCCTCCCTGACCTTGCGCAAAGTGTGCGCAAGAAGAATCACTGGGGGAAACGCATACTTGCGGCCCTGCGGCCAGCTGTGCGCCAGAGCATCCGTGCCGAGCGTGCCCTCGGTCAGGGAATAAAACTGAGCGCAATGGGTCGAGTCGTGAGAGGCAAACAGATCTATCTGCGCGTCCCCGAACTGGTCCCAAATCAGCTGAACCGACTGGGGATGGAGTCGCCATTCTCCAGGGAGGGGCTGAAGCCGTGAGAGCTCGTCGGCTGCACAGTTCAGCGCTCCGGGAATGAAGATGGCTTGAAGCGACCTCAGATGCTTCTGACTCCATAGGAGGAGGTGGCGAGCGAGTTGTGACATACGGCGGGAGCGTAGACCACCTTGATGGTTGATGTACGCTACAGTGGCGGTAAGTCTGAACGGACTAGTACGTGTTGACCCCTGAGCAATGCCCGGAAGCGGTGCAGGGCAAGGCGTACTGCCAACAACTCGAGGCAATTGACATGCCACAGCCGCTGGGGTCCTGTCCAGGAGCCCGCAGCAGCATGTCCATTGCACATGGCGCCCCAGCCCGTGGTGGAGGCATCTGTTGAGACAACAACATGCCGGGAAGCTCGTGCCAGGGGGACACCGGCCCTGAGAAAACCGAGGTTCGCCCACGGGGTGAAGAACTGACGGCAGGTCGGAGTAACTGGTACTCGGAACGTGCCGTGTTGCCATGCCCACCTCGGGACTCGGTCGCGAAGCCAAAGCTGAAGCGGTCTCATATGAAGCAATCCGAGCGGCGTGACCGCGGCTGCAGATGCCATATGCCCCAGGAGCCTCTGAAAAAGTTTCAGTGGAACCGCACTCTTGCCCTCGAATTGTCTTAGGCAAGTCAGCAGTGACTGCGCGCGCTCGCTCGTAAGCTGCGCGGACATGGCGACCGAGTCGATGTCCATACCGAGAAAAGAGATCCTCTGCACGGGGCAAAGTTTGCTCTTCTCCCAGTTGACCCGAAGGCCCAGACGGGCTAGGTGCCGAAGCACTAGGTCCCTGTGTTCGCAAACCTGACTTCGAGAGTGAGCTAGGATCAGCCAGTCGTCGATATAACTCAGGATGCGAACCCCTTGTTCTCGAAGGGGAACAAGGGCCGCCTCGACGACCTTCGTGAAGATGCGAGGAGACAGGGCTAGCCCGAAAGGGAGAACCGCGTACTGGTATGCCTGCCCCTCGAAAGCAAACCGGAGGAACGGTCTGTGTCGAGGAAGAATGGAGACATGAAAGTAGGCGTCCTTCTGGTCGATCGCTGCAAACCAATCCTGGAGCCGTATGCATTCGAAAACGCGTTTGGCGGTGAGCATTTTGAACGGCATCCTGTGAAGGGAGCGGTTCAGCACGCGCAAGTCCAGGATTGGCCGTAACCCACCGGTTTTCTTGGGGACAATGAAGTAGGGGCTGTAGAAGCCGGACCTCATCTCGGCTGGAGGGACAGTCTCGATTGCACCCTTCGCCAGCAGGGTGGCAATCTCTGCTCTCATGATAGGGGCATTGCCACCGACCAAAGTGGAGCGGACTCCCCTGAAGCGGGGAGGAGACCGTGTGAACTGAATCGCATAGCCGAGCCTGACGGTACGCGCGATCCAGTGGGACAGACGGGGAAGCTCTAGCCAGGCTCCCAGGAACTGAACCAACGGGATCATGCGAGCCACAGGCGTCCCCCCGGAGGGGCAGCGAAGCGGAGTAACTGGCCCAGATGTGGACGGCATAGCGGCCCGGAGAGGGGGCACAGTTAGCAACCGCGCCCTGGCAGAGGGGGCCAGGGGAGGACCAGGCTGGTCGTCCCGCGGGGGCCTGCTCTGCCAGGGGTCTGGCGACAGAGGGGGACAGAGGCAAAGCGGTCCGTGGACGGCACGCCGTGTCAACCGCCTCTGGGACAGAGGGGGGCGAGGAGAGCACGGCTTGTGGGCGGCGCTCTGTGTCGCCCGAGAACTCTGTGAGCTCAGGGAAGAGGGGATTGTTTCTGACTTTAACCACATTAGGGTGCTGCCCACCCGTGGGTGAGCAGCGGGGAGTGGAGAACAAAAGATTCTCCCCCGGCCCTCCACCGGGGGAAGGAGTGGTCCTGCTACCACCTCCTGAGAAACAACCATCATCCCTGAGCATGCAGTGAAGCAGCCGCCTGTCCCGCCGCTCTGTAAGACTTCGCCCCCAGGGTCGACGAAAATCTACAGGCTTTGGATGGGTGCTTAGGCTCGCCCCGAGAAGAAGCACTCTGAGGACATAGTTGCATGGCAACAGAGCGTTCAACCGGGGGATTCCCAGTGTACCCACGGGCAGCTGCCTCATCGAGGGGAGGAAAGGCGGATGAGACCAGCGAGCGGTCCCGAGAAGACAGGGGGGTCTTCCAGGACTTCGAGATCTCATCATGCACATCCGGGAAGAAAGGTATTGGGGTTTGCCGAGGACGAAGGTCGGCGGCCTTACCCAAAAACCAATCGTCCAGCCGCGAGCGCTCAGGACAGGGTGGAGGCCTCCACTCAAGTCCGATGCTCGCGGCTGCCCGGGAAAGCATGGCCGTCATCTCCGGATCAGACTCGAGCACAGCCGTATGCACACCGGAAGGTGGCAGCTGTGACGAGCCCTCACTTCCAGAAGAGTCAAACCCGCCTAGTGATGCTGCAACAGACATGGCATCTTCCTCTGTAGCTTCAACTGAAACACGCGGGCCACCAGAGGGTAGACCCGCGGGAATCAGCAGTTCACTAGCGGGCACCGTCATTGAAGAGGGGGGCTGGGGTCGCGGACGCATAGTCGGCGCCTTGTTCCAGACCGTAACCCTCAGGTCACCCTGGCCACCAGCCGCAGGACGGGGGGTGGATGAGGGGACTCTCACTCTTGCGAGTTCACGGAGTCTCGACCGTAATGACGCGATGGTCATGTTCCCACAGAGAGAACATGAGTCATCCACGAGCGCTGCTCTAGCATGATCAATGCCCAAACATACTATGAAACGCTCGTGCCCATCAGAGTCCGATACCAATCTGCCGCAACCAGAAGTACACGGGCGAGACATCTTTAAAAAGACGTGCCACGTGTAAGCTCTTTTAGTGAGAGAAAACTCAAGTGTTGAAGCACCCGGGGAGAAACGCACCAACTGGCAGACCACTGCAACAGATCAGCAGGAAGCACGCTCTCGCCGTAGATCGCCGTCACACCAACACTCGAGGTACTCGTTTGTAAAGCTGACAATTCAGAGATGGCTTGTGGAGAGAAGAATACACTTGGCTCCGAAGCGAAAACATATCTGCTTGCTGCCGGCTTCCTCCTTTTATACCCACGAGGTGGGGCGGAGTTACGCCATGCAAATTCCGCAGACCCATGGCATTTCCTTGCCATTGGCTCGTTTTGTAATACTCGAAGTTGATAGGCTTTCTAAGCGAAACCCCATTCGTCGTCATCCGACGTAACTCGGAGTGACAACGAAAGGGAACCCAAAATTCCTGTCTCAAAAAATTAGCATATTTCATCCGACCAATAAAAGAAATGTTTTGAATACAAAAAAAAGTCAACCTTCAAATAATTATGTTCAGTTATGCACTCAATAGTCAATACTTGGTCGGGAATCCTTTTGCAGAAATGACTGCTTCAGCGCGGCGTGGCATGGAGGCAATCAGCCTGTGGCACTGCTGAGGTGTTATGGAGGCCCAGGATGCTTCGATAGCGGCCTTAAGCTCATCCAGAGTGTTGGGTCTTGCGTCTCTCAACTTTCTCTTCACAATATCCCACAGATTCTCTATGGGGTTCAGGTCAGGAGAGTTGGCAGGCCAATTGAGCACAGTAATACCATGGTCAGTAAACCATTTACCAGTGGTTTTGGCACTGTGAGCAGGTGCCAGGTCATGCTGAAAAATGAAATCTTCATCTCCATAAAGCCTTTCAGCAGATGGAAGCATGAAGTGCTCCAAAATCCCCTGATAGCTAGCTGCATTGACCCTGCCCTTGATAAAACACAGTGGACCAACACCAGCAGTTGACATGGCACACCAGACCATCACTGACTGTAGGTACTTGACACTGGACTTCAGGCATTTTGGCATTTCCTTCTCCCCAGTCTTCCTCCAGACTCTGGCACCTTGATTTCCGAATGACATGCAAAACTGAGCAACAGTCCAGTGCTGCTTCTCTGTAGCCCAGGTCAGGCGCTTCTGCCGCTGTTACTGGTTCAAAAGTGTCTTGACCTGGGGAATGCGGCACCTGTAGCCCATTTCCTGCACACGCCTGTGCACGGTGGCTCTGGATGTTTCTACTCCAGACTCAGTCCACTGCTTCCGCAGGTCCCCCAAGGTCTGGAATCGGTCCTTCTCCACAATCTTCCTCAGGGTCTGGTCACCTCTTCTCGTTGTGCAGCGTTTTTTGCCACACTTTTTCCTTCCCACAGACTTCCCACTGAGGTGCCTTGATACAGCACTCTGGGAACAGCCTATTTGTTCAGAAATTTCTTTCTGTCTTACCCTCTTGCTTGAGGGTGTCAATGATGGCCTTCTGGACAGCAGTCAGGTCGCCAGTCTTACCCATGATTGCGGTTCTGAGTAATGAAACAGGCTGGGAGTTTTTAAAAGCCTCAAGAATCTTTTGTAGGTGTTTAGAGTTAATTAGTTGATTCAGATGATTAGGTTAATAGCTTGTTTAGAGACCCTTTTCATGATATGCTAATTTTTTGAGACAGGAATTTTGGGTTTTCATGAGCTGTATGCCAAAATCATCAGTATTAAAACAATAAAAGACCTGAAATATTTCAGTTGGTGTGCAATGAATCTAAAATATATGAAAGTTTAATTTTTATCATTACATTATGGAAAATAATGAACTTTATCACAATATGCAAATTTTTTGAGAAGGACCTGTATATATATGTGTATATCGTCTTTTTATATAGTTTTTTTAAAGGTGAAAAACTCCTGCCTAGCAACTTCTAGGGACAGACAAAAACACTTGAGAGACAGACTGATATGATTCCACACACAGAGCGCTTGCTGAAGACTCAGAAGCTGACGCGCTTGTGTTTTGGGGTGCTTATATAGTTTCCTGGTCGATGACGTCACCCGCCTATGACGTTCCATCTCGCCATTGGACTGATTTCATACGTGCTTCATGACGCACTCACGCAGGGGCGTTCCCAAAGCGTTGTCATGCAGCTCGAGTTCCCTGATAGGGAACCCCATTCGTTGACGTAACGTTGTAACGTCTCCATTCCCTATTAAGGGAACGAGGGTTACATACGTAACTGAGATGTGATAGATTTTCACACCAAAAAAGTAACAAAGTTTATTCAGGTAGTAAACGCTGGTCACTTTTGTCTGGGCTGCTGGTCAGTCTCATGGAAACCTCTCAAAAATGAAAACTGTTTCATTCATTAATTATATGTTTAATTCATGTATAAATTAATTTACTCAGCCTCGCCTCATGTTATTACAAACCAGTATGAATTTATTTCTTCCGTGGAACATTAAAGGAGATGTTTTGCAGAATTTCCACACTACTCTTTTCCAACATTTTTGTTTGATATAAAAGTATCTAATAGATGGTTTGGAATGAACAAGAATAAAAAAAAAATTCTGTAGTCATCTAAAAGTGTTAAAAGCATGGGCTTTTTTTCTGCCATATTTTTAACTTCACCATATTTTTTTGGTTGCATCAACGCACAATGCTAACCATACAAAAATGTTTTTTTTTTAAAAGTGTGATAAAAAAGAGCTAATGCTGCAAGGACCACAGCAGTTGCATTAATGCACAATGCAAACCATACTAAATTTTTTTTTTCAAAAGTGTGATAAAAAAGAGCTAATGCTGCAAGGACCACAGCAGGGTTTTTTGTTGTTGTTGTTGTTGTTGTTGTTGTTGTTGTTGTTGTTGTTGTTGTTGTTGTTGTTGTTGTTGTTGTTTTTTGGACATAATTCAAAAGCCTTTAAGCCCGGTTTCACAGACAGGAATTAAGCCAGGATTAGGCCGTAGTTCAATTAGGGCATTTAAGTGGCTTTTATAAACGTGCCTTGTATAAAAACGCTACTGGCGTGGATCTTGAGACAAAACAATAGCAGTGACATATTTTAAGATATGTCAGTGCAAGTTGCTTTCAGTTAAAACAGCTCAAACTTGTATTTTAGTCTGAGACTATAGGCTACATTTTAACAGTTTATAACATCAAGAGCAAGATCAGGGTAAAGCTTAGGTTAGACAAAAATATTATAACATTAGAAATTGGCATTTCACCAACACTGCAACAATATGAATTTATGAATTATTAATCTTCAGTAGAAACAATAACATATTTGGCTACAATGTAACAAATACCTCTGTATTAGGTTATTTTTCATTCGAAAACTCATGTTTTAATTGCTTTAACTGGCAACTCTTGATTTTTATGCACACCATAAAATTAATATAGGTCCTGGCTGAAACTTTAAACAGGAAATGAAATAAATGAGAAAAACATTTAACTTTTTGCATTTAAGACATTATCAAATATCTCAATCAGAGCTTGCAACACATTTTGCTGATTCAAATGAGATCTTCCATCTGTGTTAAAATTAATTTTAATGTTGGTAGTAGTTCATTGGAGGCTTATATTAATGCTCTGGGTGGTTTCCGGTTATCACTCTTCAGAGTCTTCACCACAACTGAAGTAAAGGTCACACTTATCTGGGTCGCTGTAGTCTTATGATCTATTTAAGGTAAACTATCAAATGTTTTTTAAATTAGAAATTATTTAATTGTAAACTGTTACAACTGTCAAGACAAATAACTATTAAAAAAAGATGCTACATTTAATCTTCATTGTTTCTACACATTTGATTCTCAGAATGCTTGCTGCAGATTTTCTTGTATTCAGCACCATTCTATCAGGTTGGTCTTTTTATGTTTTCATTAAGAATATAATTGAACTAACAATGACCTGAACCTAAAAAAAAATTGGACACTACTGTCCTACTTGAAAATGTCTGAAATTCATTGCATTAGATCAGCAAACAAATAATGCAAGAACTTTTCTCAGAAGTAACTTCGCTTTCAGAGTCACTTTTTAAATGGTAACACTTTACAATAAGGTTTCATTACTTAACATTACGTGAGCTTAGAATTATATGGTTCTATCTCCCCTTTTGGTGGAAATTGAGTTTTTGACATAATCTTATCCATTAGGTGTTTTTTAATGCCTGTGTGGTGTTATTTTTGTAAAAAAAATATATATATTTTGTTAGTAGTTATTAATAAAATAAAAAGGTTCCATCTCACAAAACAGCAGGGATTTAAAAACTTTGATGCTCAATATCTCAGAACTACCCTAAACGGAGATAGAACTGTTTAATTCTAAGCTCACGATTAGTTAACATGGACTAAGAATGAACTATACTTCTACAACATTTATTAATCTTGATTAAGACTAATGTTACTTTCAACATTTACTAATACATTATTAAAATCAAAAGTTGTATTTGTTAACATTAGTTGATGCGCTGTGAACTAACATGAACAAACAATGAAAAACTTTATTTTTATTAACTAACATTAACAACGATTAATAAATAAGGTAACAAATGTATTGCTCATTGTTAGTTCATGGTAGTTAATGCATGTTTATCATAGACTCCTAAAATTAAAGGTTCCAAAAAGGTTCATGGAACTAAAGATGCCAAACCTTTATTTTATAAGAGTGTATATGAAGTGTATATGTTCTATTGTGACAACCAGAAAGTTCATTTTGAAACAAACTAACAAGCTTCATTGAGTGAAATGCGTTGACTGAAAAGTGTGCTTGTGCTATTTTCTTTCAAATAAATGTATAGCCTATAATGCAGACATGTAGCCTATAAAAAGTTAATTGTGGCATAATTGTCGAAATATTTTTGAAGGACAATGTATATATATGCCTATAGATTTTTATTACATTTCATTATAGCACATTTGTATTCCAGCTGCTTGGTGTAATGACATGAATATATCGATCCCCAAAACCCTAAACGCCACCAGCGGCTCCTGCCTTTTGATTCCCTGCCGATTTGAAATTTCAACGGAGAATGAAAAATATCTTGACCTTTCACCAGTAGTAACCTGGAGACGAGGATCTCTGTGGTCACTCTATGATACAGAGCGTTTTACCAACGCCCACAGTCAGACGGAACCTCTGATAATGGTGGTGGGGGACTTACGAAAGAAAAACTGCACTTCTGTCATGATGAATCTCACCAGCCTGCATTCAGATCGCTACTTCCTCAAGTTTTCATCTGAAGGCTTTAGTGTGACTGCAACTAAAGCTATGTCAATACGTGTGTCAGGTAAGGCAGTGCAAATGTTTCAATAAGAATCAGACATTTGTGGTCAGACAAGAGGTTTGTGGCTTCACATTTTTGAAAAATATTTTACGTTTAGGTTGAGTTTTACGGGGCACATAGTAGCTATATAAGAAACTTACATTTTAGGTCAAACATTGCCACTTATTTTGTGTATTTTCGCTCCTAAAACACATAGTTGTGTTTTGTTTGTGTTGGAGCGCCAAAATTGTAGCCCGGCTCCACCCTCCTACGTACTTCCGCTCAATTTTCCTTCAGTCCTACTTCTGTGTTTTCTGTATATTTGTGGGTTTTCTCCGGTCAATTTTTTACCGGTCCAATCAGCGAACAGAGGGAGTGGCTGAGAACTATGTTGTTGTGGTCATGCGTGATGACCAAATGTTAGCGATTGGTTATGGCAGATCCAGACTAGCTCTGGGCAGATCCAATAGTTTTAAACTTCAACAGAGTACCCGCCTTCAAGGAAGTTAACACTTGTCAATGGAGAGTGGCCAGACTCTCTGTACAAATAAAATTTACGAGTGTCTAGTAGGACCAGCCTACCAAAATTGTACATACGGGGATGGAAATCAACCCGTGGCAAAACATTTTTTTTTACCTGCGCCAACAGCTCATCCTCTCCTCTGGTCGTTTTGACCCTGAAATATTATAATTTTTATAAATTGAGTGTTCATCGGACTTGTCCAACACCTTAGGACTTTTGTCACTTTTGGAATACACACAAAAATTGAAATAAAATAAAATTGGTTGTAAGAAAAATAGTAGGCTATCAAATCCTTCCCTCATGGGTCATTTTGACTCCATAGGAATGAATGAGAAAAAAAAATGTTATTTGTCTATTTTTTTTTTTTTACATTTTTGGCACAATCCAGAACAAACAAACACACACAAATGAAGGCATGAGACTATAGAACATCCCCAATGCACACCAATCTCACATGCATACACACACTGGCTGTTCCTGATCCTGATCGATTGCTCCTGTCTGCCTAGCTGCCTGCTGTGTTTTGTTTGCTTCGAGGCTGTAAGCTCCGTCTAAGCCTCGTATTAGCTTTGTATTTCTTTCTGTTTTGAACCATCATTTACTACCATTTCTAGTTGTTTATACTACTAAATACAGCTTAGACAACATCTCAGATTAACCTGACATCGCTAGCTTCCGTTATTGTTAGAACAACACGCTAGTAACTCGCTAGCCTGTTAACGCGCCACCCGTGCGCTCAGTTATTTATTTATTTTTCTCTCGCGCGCCCGCGCCTCTGAGTTCATAAAAAGCCCAGGTGAGTAAGAATCAGTCAACAAACACGGTGAGTAATGTCTTGTCCTGTTATTGTCACCTGCACTTCATGTTACATGTTTAGCATAGCCTTCCCCGTCGGCAATATAGGGTTTATATGTGATAAATGCAGGGAAACAGTCAGGCTGACGGAGAAGATTTCAGAATTAGAAACACGCATCCAAACTTTAATTGAGGATAGTAAGTGTGCTAGAGCTTTAGATTCTACTTTGGATGCGCCTAGCATAGTGAACTCTTTACATGATTCGGTTCCGGCTGAATGATTGCCTGTGCAGCCAGGCAGATGGGTGACAGTGAGGGATCACTCTAGTCGCGGATCAAAAAACCACTCTTCCGTTCCGATTACCACAACAAATCGATTTGCCCCACTCAGTGAAACACCCACTGAGAATTCTGTTGATTGTGCCCTATTGATTGTCTGTTGACGTTACACGGAACATGAAAATAGGGACAACAGCCAACATAGTCACATGTTTGCCGGGAGCCAGAGCGCCTGACATCAAAGCAAATTTAAAAGTGCTGGCTAATGCTAATCGTAAATTCTCTAAGATTGTTATTCACGTCGGCACTAATGATGTTCGACTCCGCCAGTCGGAGATGGCGACCAAAATTAATATTAAAGAGGTGTTTGAACTCGCAAGTACGATGTCAGGCACTGTAATTTGCTCTGGCCCCCTTCCTGTTCGAAGGAGTGATGAGATAGTTAGCAGATTGTCATCACTCAATGGCTGGCTGTCTAAGTGGTGTCCGCAAAATAATATAGAATTCATAGACAATTGGAAAAGTTTTTGGGGCAAACCTGACCTGTTGAAAAGAGATGGTATTCATCCCTCCTGGGATGGTGCTGCTCTTCTCTCTAGTAATTTGGCTCATAGTCTTAGAGACAAAACATGACAATCTGGGGCTCAGGTCAGGAAGCAGACAGACTGGCTAAAGCGACCGTCTGCTAGCGGCCTCGCGTCACCAAGGTCAGATAAATCCCATCACATAGAGGCTCTTTCACCTAGATATCATCATATAGAGACTGTGTCTGTTCCCCGGAAAAACGTTTTTTGGAAATCCAAAAAACGTCCAAACCGATCTAAGGATAAAAATGTAATTGATATTCAACAAATAAAAAATAGATATAATACAGATGAGCAAACGATAAAGCTTGGGTTGCTGAATATTCGATCCCTTACTTCAAAAGCACTCATAGTTAATGATATGATTTCAGATTATAACCTAGATGTGCTGTGTATGACAGAAACCTGGCTAAAACCAAACGATTACATTACTTTAAATGAGTCCACCCCTCATGATTACTGTTATAAACATGAACCTCGCCTGAAAGGCAAAGGGGGAGGTGTTGCTGTAATTTATAGTAATATTTTCAAAACCACTAAAAAATCTAGTTTAAAATATATTTATTTTGAAGTGTTGGTGCTTAATGTAAAAATATATAATGTAAACGATAAATCAAGTTTGAGAATTCTGCTGGCAACTGTCTACAGGCCACCAGGGCACCATAAAGATTTTATCAAAGAATTTGATGACTTTCTATCAGAATTAGTATTGACTGCAGATAAAGTCCTAATTGTTGGTGATTTTAATATACATGGGATTGGCATTTAAAGACATTCTTAACTCTATTGGAGTTAGACAACACGTGTCAGGACCTACTCATAGTCGTAATCATACTCTAGATCTACTCTACATCAATGTTGATGCTGTTGAAATTCTGCAGCAGAGCGATGACATCTCAGATCATTATCTAGTATCATGTAAATTACATTTAGCCAAGGCTGCAAAGCCAACTCCGTGTTACAAGTATGTTAGACCTATCACTTCTGCCACTAAAGATTGCTTTATCAATAATCTTCCTAATCAGTTTCATCGTCTCAGCATCCCAGATAGCTTAGAAGAACTTGATATTGCAACAGAAACTTTTAACTCTCTCCTTTCCAGCACTTTAGATACAGTTGCTCCGTTGCGCTTAAAGAAGATTAAAGAAAATAGTCCAACACCGTGGAACAACGAGCACACCCGGGCCCTTAAGAGAGCAGCCAGAAAAATGGAGCGCAACTGGAAGAAAACAAAACTAGAGGTATTTCGGATTTCATGGAAGGAGAGCTCGATTGCTTACAGAGAGGCTTTAAAAGCTGCTCGATCTGCTTATTTTTCAACCCTATTAAAAGAAAATAAACATAATCCAAGGTATTTATTTGAAAAAGTGGCTACACTAACGAAAAAGAAAGCTTCAAGCCCAGAGGTTTCCAAGAAACACAGCAGTAATGACTTTATGAACTTCTTCACTTATAAGATTGATAATATTAGGGACAAAATTATAACTATGCAACCGTCTACTACAGCATCACATCAGGGAGTGCATTATAGTCTCCCCGTAAAATTTGGTAAAATTTGATTCATTTGTTGCCATAGGAGAGGAAGAATTTTGCAAACTCGTTAATTCATCTAAATCGACAACATGTATGTTAGACCCTATACCGACTAAACTACTGAAAGAGATGCTTCCAGAAGTCATAGATCCTCTTCTTAACATCATTAATTCATCTTTGTCTCTAGGATACGTACCAAAAACCTTTAAGCTGGCTATGATTAAACCGCTTGTTAAAAAAACGCAACTTGATCCTACAGAATTAGTCAATTACAGGCCGATCTCGAATCTACCTTTTCTGTCAAAGATACTAGAAAAGGCAGTATCCTCACAACTGTGTTCCTTTCTTAAAAGAAATGGTATCTGCAAGGATTTCCAGTCAGGATTTAGACCGCACCATAGCACTGAGACAGCTCTCATTAGAGTCACAAATGATTTGCTCTTATCATCCGATCGTGGTTGTATCTCTCTATTAGTGTTACTTGATCTTGGTGCTGCATTTGACACCATTGACCACAAAATTCTCTTAAATAGACTAGAAAACTATGTTGGCATTAGTGGAATTGCATTAGCATGGTTTAAATCATATTTATCTGACCGCTATCAGTTTGTAGCAGTAAATGAAGAGATGTCTTATCGATCACAAGTTCAGTATGGCGTACCACAAGGCTCAGTACTAGGACCGCTGCTGTTCACTCTGTACATGCTACCTTTAGGAGATATCATTAGGAAACATGGAATTAGCTTTCACTGTTATGCTGATGATACTCAGCTCTATATTTCTTCCAAACCTAACGAAACTCACCAATTCACAAAATTATCGGAATGCATAGTTGATATCAAAAATTGGATGACTAGTAATTTCCTACTACTAAATTCTGAATAAACAGAGATTCTAATTATTGGACAAAAAACTTCCACACGTAATAACCTAGAATACCGTCTAACACTTGATGGCTGCTCTGTTAAGTCTTCGTCGTCAGTTAGGAACCTGGGTGTGCTCTTTGATACCAATCTTTCATTTGAAAAATCACGTGTCTAGTGTCTGTAAAACCACATTTTTCCATCTAAAAAATATATCTAAATTACATCATATGCTCTCATTGACAAATGCGGAAAACAACTAGTTCATGCGTTCATGACATCAAGGCTAGATTATTGTAATGCTCTACTGGGTGGTTGCCCTGCACGCTTAATAAACAAACTACAGCTAGTTCAAAACGCAGCCACTAGAGTTCTTACCAGAACCAAGAAGTACGACCATATTAGCCCGGTTCTGTCAACACTGCATTGGCTCCCTATTAAACATCGTATAAATTTTAAAATATTGCTGATTACTTACAAAGCACTAAATCGTTTAGCTCCCCAGTACTTGAGCGAGCTCTTAACGGATTATAGTCCTTCACGTCCATTGCGATCTCAAAACTCCGGCCAGTTGATAATACCTAGAATATATAAATCGACTGCTGGCGGTAGATCCTTTTCCTATTTAGCACCAAAACTTTGGAACAATCTTCCTAACATTGTCCGGGAAGCAGACACAGTCTGTCAGTTCAAAGCTAGACTAAAAACACATCTCTTTGATCTAGCATTCACATAACACTCTATAGACTTCTATAATTCAATATTAGGCTGCTTAGATTAGGTCAGCCGGAACTGGGAACACTTCCCTCAAATCCTGATGTACTCGTTACATCATAAGAAGAATGGCATCTACGCTAATTTTAGTGTCTTTGTTTATCCCGAGGTTTTCCCGCAGCCTGCTGGATCCAGGCCGTTTCCAGATCTGACGAAGGACTTTTGCCTGGACCTGATGACAATGCAGTGCTGAAGTGCCAACTAGCCTCTCCCTATGGAGGATCCCTATACCACTCTACAGATAAAGCGTTGTGGAATTTTTCGGTTCGCGTACCTACCTGAAGTGATAAGATAAAATAAAAATTCTGCATCAAAATTTATAGAGAAGTAGTTTGTTTAGGCATGGTTTGTAAGGAATTACAAACCCGCGCACAAATATTCAAACGCACATAACTATAGAATCAATTCTTAATGCGCATGTGAACGCCATCAGCGTCTATCACAGGTTCACGTTTAAAGTCTGTTTAGAGAGAACGGTGTCGTCTTAGCGGCCCCTAATTTAATAACAAATGATCATTTAGACGGAAGTGAATCAATCAAAACTAACTTTAGCTGGAAAAAACATTTTTCAAGAGCCACTATACAACCAAACCAATCTCTGTTACCTTAAATTATATGTTTATCTCTGTAAAGCTGCTTTGAAACAATCTACATTGTTAAAAGCGCTATATAAATGAGGATGACTTGACTTGACTTGACACACACACACCTAGGAATTACCATTTAAATGAATGGAGGACCATATAACAGGGGCAATATATGTTTGTGTTTTTGTTTTTTCGAATAAGTCTCTATGCAGACTGCTCACAGATATGAAGTTGTTAGATTTGAACATGGGGGGAAACAGTAAAACCTTGAAGAATATTTATTTGAATGTGCTGATTTTCATTCAGAATATAAAAAACCGGTTACAGCTCCAAAAATGCTGTTATAATTTACCCATTAAAGGTACAAAATGCAAGGATTTTTCGCCACCAGGGGTCGCTAACCTCTTACAATAACAAAGGCTTATACTGATGACGTATATTCCACATTAAGCTGAATTATGGATCTTGTCGTCAAGCTGATGGATCTTTTATGGATGAGTGAATACATTAATGTTTTTAACATGACTGTGGTGTGAAGCAGGGCGCGATTGCTGGACACATAACCAGCGCCAAACGCAACGCGAGTCCCGCAGATATAAAAGAATAAGGACATTTCATTCTACCAAACTACACGCAAGTGCTGAATTAATACTCACACAGGTCAGTTTATTAGACGAATCAACCTTGAGGTAATGCAGCGCTGTTTCACTTGCTCTAACAGTTACATTATCACATTAAACGGCATTTGAGTGTGTTGAATGTTGTTAGTTAGGTTGTGTGTTGGCTGTATGAGACTAAGTACGTTAAGCTAGATCAACATTAGAATAACATACAGATCATATTCTAACATTTAATCATGTTGAACTAAATAACATTGATAGTATTATGTACATTTGCTAATCTGTCTAAAAGTACATGCAACACTCGCGTCTCTGTCAAGTCGAAGTTAGTCGCAGACGTGGAGCTCTCGGCATCTCGAAAGATGTTGATCTTCGTTTTAGTCCTCTTTTTGTCTCAAAGTCTGCTTGCCATGATCCAAAATGTTCCCACTCCACGTGTCCCACTGCGGGATCCCAGAACTCAAGCTGCCAAGTTGTTACCGAAGATGACCCCCCACAATGACATAGAAGCGGACCTACAGATGTTTGAAGTCACAGCCACCACTGAACGTTGGCAGCGCGAGGATTGGGCACAGGTATTGGCCCCTCTCCTTACTGGTGAAGCGCAGCGTACATACATTTCTCTCCCCGCCGCCACCGCCCAGCACTACGACGAAGTAAAGCGGGAAATTCTGGCCCGCCTGGGTTTGTCTCCAGTATGCGCTGCTCAATACTTCGTAGATTGGGAGTATAAGCCCCGTCAACCGGCTCGTCCCCAGGCCGCTGAACTCACGCGGTTCGCGCAGCAATGGCTGCTGGAGGGGGATCCAACGGCCAGTCAAGTGGCGGAACGCGTTGTCATCGACCGTCTGCTTCGTGCTCTTCCCCGTTCACACCAACAGGCGGTCGGGATGAGAAACCCAACCACCACCCTGGAACTTGTCGAAGCCATCGAACTGCAAGATGCTGCCCTACAGTGAGAGGCTGGGGAGCGAGCGCCGCCCTTTCCTCGAAGGCTGACCCTCGAGCAACGCACGCTAAAGAGCACTCAGGGACAAGTAGACAGGCCAGCGGTTCCCTCACCGCGGGACGAGCCCATGCCAACGGCGGCCTCTAACTTGGCTCGCTGGCTGCATTGTTCATAACAATCTACCAGTTGGAGCCCTGGAAGCCGACGTCAGGATCAACGGGAAGCCGGTTCGGGCCATCCTGGATTCCGGCAGTGCGGTAAGCCTGGTCCACTCGAACATTCTGTCCCCCCGATCGGAGTCTTCTGCCTTCCTCTCTATAACCTGTGTCCACAGGGATACCCGACAAGTACCACCTCGCAGAGCGACCATCTCAGCTGGCCCCGGGACCTGGCCGGTGGAGATAGAAGTGATGAAGGATCTGCCGGTTCCCGTTCTGCTTGGGAGAGACTGGCCCGGGTTTGACCGCCTGTTGGCCACCTTGACGCTGCCTGCCAGCCGTAGAAGGAGCCACCAAAGGCCGAGGCTGACTCTGGGACCTCGTCAGCGCCTCGTCCTCCTGGCCTCGGACAGCGGAAGAGACGGTGAGTCCCCCTCGCAAATTCCTAACCCATTTTATGATGTGTTCAAACAGGTGACGCGAGGGGGCTCATTCGCCAAGGAACAACGTGGGGGATGACAGGCTGAAACACTGTTGGACCCAAGTCCATGTCATCGAGGGCAAAGAAGCTCAGCCTGACCCCCATCCTTTCCCACACTTCATTGTCCAGAATGGCCTGCTCTATTGTGTCGCTCAGCGAAGGGGAGAGGAGAAAGCGTTGTTAGTCGTGCCACGCACAAGGACGGAGACTGTGCTAGAACTCGCACATTCACACCCCATGGCTTGACATCTGGGGGCCGCTAACACCATTCAGCGGATCCGCGACCGCTTCCACTGGCCAGCCTCCGCTTTTGCAATGACTTCCGTCGCCTCAACGAGGTTTCTGAATTCAATGGTTACCCCATGCCAAGGGTCGATGAGCTACTGGACCGTTTGGGAAGGGCCCGGTACATCTCAACACTGGATCTTACCAAGGGCTACTGGCAGGTACCACTCTCCGAAAACACAAAGCTTAAAACGGCTTTATCCACCCCTAGCGGCCACTGGCAGTACCGGACCCTACCCTTTGGCCTTCACGGGGCACCGGCCACGTTCCAGAGAATGATGGACATCTCACTATGACCCCACCAGGCCTACGCCGCCGCCTACATCGATGACGTCGTGGTCCACTCCGAGACCTGGGAAGACCACCTGGACTGTCTGCGGAGGGTGCTGTCAGAGCTCCGGAAAGCTGGGCTCACCGCTAACCCACGAAAATTCCACCTCACGCTTTTCGACGCAAAGTACCTGGATTTCCAGGTCGGTAGGGGTCTCATCCGACCGCAAGAGAAAAAGGTAGAGGTGATCCACTCAGCCCCAAGACCCGAAACAAAAACCCAGGTACAAGCGTTCTTGGGGTTGGCGGGGTATTATCACTGCTTCATCCCTAACTTCTCCTCCTTAGCCGCCCCTCTGACAGACCTGACTAGAAAGGGAAGGCCGGAGAAGGTTCACTGGACGCCAGAAAAGGAGGAAGCGTTTCGAAACATTAAGACGGCATTCACCTCGGAACCGGTTCTCTGAGCATCTGACTTTAGCTGCCCCTTCCTGTTACAGACAGATGCATCCGATACGGGATTAGGAGCCGTCCTGTCACAGATCAAGGAAGGTGAGGAACTCCCTGTTTTGTATATCAGCAGAAAACTGACCCCAGCCGTGAAAAACTATGCCGCGGTGGAGAAGGAGGCCCTGGCTGTCAAGTGGGCCGCCTTGGAGCTGCGGTATTACCTCCTCGGCCGAAAGTTCACACTGGTTACGGATAACGCTCCCCTTCAGTGGATGGTCCGAGCCAAGGACACCGGTAACCTGATGGTTCCTCACGCTCTAGGACTTCCACTTCATTGTGCGCCATCGGGCGGGAGCCGCAAACACCGATGCTGACGGCCTCTCTCGGATTTGGGCAGCGTTTGCAGGTCTGTCAGGGGTAACTCCCCATCCCCTATTTCTCCCCTACTGTCTCAAATCATCCACAGGACCAAGACGACACTTGGGGGGGGGGGGGGGGGGTTTGTGTGACGAGCACCCAGAGGATTCATCAGTGTCACCCTGGAAACAGACCAGGAACACCTGCATGCCCTCGTTACAGGCTGATCGGCCCCAGCCGTGCTCCATCAAGCAAACAGCTACATAAGCCACATGGACTTTGTCAAATGGAGAGAGATCTCTGCACGAGACAGAACGTTAATGCCTGTTCTCTATCTTTCTCCAGAAAACAGCAGTTGACCGCTCAGCCTCCAAGAAGCACAGCTCAGCCTCCAAGAAGCACAGCTCATACTCGCTGCACTACAAGGAAGAGGCAATGCACTTCACCGGGTTTTTCTTTGTTTTTTTTCTTCATGTTGTAAATAAATCCACTCTTGGACACTTTGCATGAGCTCCCCTTGTCGTGTGATTCTTCACCCCGTGACTATATACAGTATATATATATATATATATATATATTTTTTTTTTTTTTTTTTCTTCACAAGTGGTTGGCAGAGACACCCAAAATGAGATACTGATAATTTGACCTGATTTACCAGGATTTTGCATTAATGATGAGTTATTTCGTGAAAGAATGTGAAGAATGTGCTTATTTGTATTAAAATTATTGATAAAGTCGAATAATTTAGAGGTAAATAAAATAAAATATCTAAAAAAAAGTGCATTAAATGCATTAAACCTTATCAAAATAAAATTATATAAGCTTTCTGGACAAAAATAATAATTATACTTTTTTATGTGTTCTCATGACATTAACTTTATCTTATTCCTTATTAATGCAGAAAATGCTCTCACCCTGCTTAAGTTTTAAGCTTTTCTTTTTAAACTCAAGTAGGGAACAATAATCTGCATATGAAAATATACACAATTACACAAATAACAATTAAATCTCAAGTCGTATAGGTTGCAGCTCACGTGAATGAACTAGTTGATTCAGGTAATCAGTAGTCAAAAATACTTAATGTATTTAAATACAAATTTCATTAAATAGTATTTTGTATTTCAAATAGGCATTGGTATTTTAAATACATTTATCTAAAATACTGCTCATCCCTACCTTTGGTTTGTTACTGAATGAATCAGCGTCTTTTAAGACTTTCCATTGGTGCCTTATCCTGGTGTATGTTACTTCACGACATGGAAAACACAAACACTTCCTTTGTTAGCTGTTCTTTGCTGCGAACTAGATCAGACACGTCTGCATTCTGGTTTTCCAAAAGTCTTTATCAATTGTACTGTTATCTTATCAATTATTGAGAAATATGTCCTATAGCGACTGTAAAAAACTGTAATATTACCTAATTACACGCTAACAAGGTGTTACGTCCCGTACTATAAGGACGGTTAAACGTGGATTTTTATTGATGTTAACAGGAAACCAGCCCCCGGCCGACAGATCACCAAAGACACAAAAATCTAAGTTCCACACAAACATGATTTATTTTTGTAGTGGAAAAGAAAATGATAAGTTAAAGAGTAATGGCTTCAGGGTGCCCCAAGGCCAAAATAATAAACAAAATAAACTTATAAACAAATATATATAAATTACCTAAGCAGGGAGTAAACCAAAATACAAAATAACTTGAAAACATCTTGAAATAAAGTGTAATTATTTGGAAATGCTTCGAGTGTTTATACAAATGAATACCATTACCATCACTCTTTCTCCCCTCCATATCCTTATAGATTCAGTGGCTGAGCCGTATGTGATTGTGCCGGGACTCAGGGAGGGTGAGGTGGGGAATCTGACTTGCACTGTTCCAGCGCCTTGCCCCAGTAACTCTCCAAATGTAACATGGGATCCTGCATTAGGTGGGAACATAACACAATGGACACAGCTAAATGCTGATAGGACACAGAATGTTTCTGCCATTTTGAACTTCGTCCCATCGTTCCACCATCATGAGTTGAAAGTGAACTGTGTTTCCACCCGGCTAGACAGACAGGACAAACCCCTGCTCAGCCACAAGACCATCATCCTCCATGTGGAGTGTGAGGTTTTAACCTAACACAGTTTGCAGCTTTTCTCTTTTTGTGGTCATTCTGAAAATACTCAGTTTCTTCTCTTTATTGCCCACAGATCCTCCTAAGGAAACACAGATCTCTGTTACAGGCTCAGTCTGGCTTGGTAATAATGTAACCCTTACCTGCCAAAGTAATGCCAACCCTCCAGCGGTCCACAGGTGGTTCATGAAGAAGGAAGGTATAGTGGAAGAAGTGGGTGCCTCGCGTATGCTTTCCTTTACTGCGACCCATGATAATAGTGGGGAATATATTTGTGAGGCACAGAACCTACATGGTGCAGGGAACTCCACAATCCTACAGATCAATGTCCCAGGTCAGTCTATACTTGAGACTGTAGAGCAGGGTTCCCCAAATCCTGCCCAGGAGGACTACTGTCCTGCAGAGTTTAGTTCAGATCCTAATCAATCTCACCTACCTGCAATTTTTCTAGTAACTCTGAAGACCTCAGCTGTGTCCCAATTCAGAGGCTGCATCCTTCAAAGGTCGCATTCGAAGGCCATTGCTTCACCACAGTGGGACGAAGGCTGTCCCAATTCGAAGGCTCCTTCAGATGTGGCCTTCAAATGCGTCCTTCGTTTCCCATGAAATGAAGGATACAACTCGTACGCTGGTGACGACAGGATTGTTTTGAGAGAATTTGCTGAATTACACTTAAATATAAGTATTGGGTTTCAGCTTACTCAAATATCTAATGATACAAATGTAAAAATAGAAAAAAACCTCTAAAGCAGTTCAAATGTTGACATATCTTACTAAGATGTGATTATATATAGTTTATACTCTTTGTTATATACAGAAATGGACCATGGTGAACATATTTAGACTGTTTGTGAACCCTGTTTTGTTTTCAGACAGTTTAAAGGGTAGGCCTACATAACACACACAGTTTCTGCCAATCTTATTTAAATCGAGAGTACCTATAGAGAAATATTGAATCCTTCATATCTTCGAAGACCCTTAAGTCTGATCAGATATATAAAACATAGATACAGCTGTACCGGTTCTTACCAAAAACGTACTCGGTTACATACGTATCCTCGGTTCTCTCTAGAAGAGGGAACGAGTATTGCGTAAGTTGCTTACGCTACGGGTGAAGTCATCTTTTTTCGAGATATTGAAGCCAAAAAAATTATCCTAATTTTTCCATTCATTGTCAATCTAGCCCTTTACACGTCACAGCCCGCCAAAAGGGGTGTGGTTTAGCGTATAAAAGTCAGGCTCGGTAGGCAACTCACTGGTTTTCATCGACTGAAGCGAAAGTCGCTCGTGGCGCTAGCATGGTCGGGTTACGCAATACTTGTTCCCTCTTCTAGAGAGAACCAAGGTTACATATGTAACCGAGTATGTTCTCTTACGAGAAGTTCTCTCGTATTCCGTAAGTTGCTTACGCTACGGGAACCCATTGTCAATGCCGTGCGCACTAAGCATCCACTTCATGAGTCCTAGGGAATCCCGAGGAAGATAGATAAGTGGGAAACAGGCGGCCAGCAGCGCGGGCCAGTACATGTTCATAAGCACATATATAGGGCATACAGAGTGGCGTTGCCGGTCTATATAAACCTTCACCATACAGTGCAGCTCAACCAGGAGAGCTAAGGTCACATGAGAGTAGTCTGCGCACGATCAGATCTGGGCAGAACATATACACCACTCATACTGACAGAAGTCTAGCCTGCAGGGCGGGAACTTCCAGGTTATAAAACCTAACAAATGTAGACGGGGAGGCCCAGCGTGGTATGGATGGAAATCCCGCTGGACCAAGCCCACGACAAGGCCACGAGACATTTGGTGCGCCCACCAAACGAAACAAAGAGATGCTCCGAGCGCCTGAAAGGGGCGGAGCGCGTAATGTAAGCCCACAAAGCCCTGACAGGGCAGAGGAGATTGACATCACTCTCAATATCGGATGCTGGCAGAGCCGATAGAGAATTCGCATGCCCTGTTCTCTCAAGGGGGCAAGAGCCGCGTCCATGCACTTCGTGAATGTACGGGGTGCTAAAGACAGGCCGAACGGGAGGGGGGGGGGTATTGATAGACCCGACCGAAGGCAAATCTCAAGAATGGCCTGTGACGGGGTATTATCGGAATCTGAAAGTATGCATCTTTCAGATCGAGAGAGATAAACCAGTCCCTCGGGCGAACTTGCGCGAGGATTTGTCTGGTCGTGAGCATTTTGAACGGCCGTCAAAGAGCTTTGTTCAAATATCTCAGATCTAAGATAGGTCTTAGAGCTCCGTCCTTCTTGAGTACGAGAAAATAACGGCTGTAAAAGCCTGACTCGCTCAGAGAAGGAGGTGCAGGTTCTATGGCCCCTTTGCACAGCAGTTTGGCTATTTCGGAGCGGAGTAGATGCGCTACATCTGCTTTCACTTTCGTCTCGGTCCGTGCTCGAAAGCGAGGGGGACGATGAGCGAACTGAAGCGAATAGCCCTGTCTTATTGTGCTCAGCACCCATTCTTACACACCTGGAATAGCCTTCCATGCTTCTGCGTGTATAGCTAGGGGCCGAATGGACTCTAGGTTCTGATCACCGCACTTTGTGGGCTCGTGAAACTGAACCGGAGGTGTGTGCGTGGCTCGCGCGCCCTCGGATCTCGAGAACAGCGGCTCGCTGACAGCAGTGGCTGGCTGTATCACTTGTGACGTCCTGATTGCTTGGAATGGGGAACATTTTGTGATGATATTGTGTGGGAGCGGAGCCTGGGGCGAAGTGTTTGTCAGTAAGCGTGAGCGCTCGTGAGCGGGCACATGACTTACGTTCATAACTTGGCCACTGTGAGGCTGTTGCTGTGTAACAGAGCGGGCAGCGAGTAGGTGTGAGCACAGATTTGTGGGCACATTCTCTACATCCAGCACTCGAGCGGCATTTGCCAGCTTAATAAGAGTGGGCTCTGTGAGTGTGTGAGACAGGGGGGGTATTGTGTTTATGTGTAGAGGTGATTACTGAGGTGTGGGCACATTTTCTACACTTGAAACAACAATGACGTGAGCCGGATAACCAGACATTATACTCTTTTTGAGATTTCTCTGGGTCGCCGTGACAACGGCGGTTGTGTGCAGGCGTGCAGGCTGTGTTGCCGACTTGTTGGCTGCTAAATACTTTTACTAAACTCTGCAGAGCAGTGGCTCTCTAGGACCGGATTTGAGGAACCCTGCTGTACAGATTCACTATATATTTGTACATTACTGTTTTGCTTAGTCTCTTTGGCTCAATTCTCAAATCAGATTTTTTTTCTTATCTCTGAATAATTTGTTTCTTGTTTGCTTAGTTTTAGCAAATTACACATGTTTTGGCACATGTGCAAAAGAGTTAGTGTCTTTTTTTTAAACTTTTAACTACTGTTGAAATCTGGTTGAAATCTGTATCTAAAAAGCTTATAGCACAACACAATAGCATTCAGCTAGACAAATCTGTCAGTCAGTGTCACTAAAAATTATGAAAAATGAAATTTCTATATAAACAGTTCTAGGGTTGACTACCATGGTAAAACATCTAAACATTTTGACAGTACAGCTCACATGATGACAAATAATTTTTCATTGTGGTGACACTGACCAATTTAAGGAAACAATAACTGAAGCATCAATTAAATGCTTCGGGTGAGTTACTACATTTTACAGACATGCAGTACTCCTTATTTACCATATACAGTTACAGTTTAAAGAATGTTATGACTGTTTAAAAAAACAAGCCTAAGCGACTGAGAAAAACTATATTAGTTATGTAAACAGATTAAATGAACAGGCACAAAAGACATTTTTGTCAGTTCTCTTTGTTTTTGCAGGCATATCATACACTGCTTTCCTCACAGTTTTGGCACTGTTCTCATTGCTTTTATTTGGACTTCCTATTGTTCTGATTTACAGAAGGTAGGATCCTGCTAGAAATTTTAATTATATAAAATATTTTATACAATGCTTGAGATAAATGAGAATGTTTTCCTTTTTTGTTATATGCAGGTGCAAAAAAACACACAGAAGTGTAAGTATCTTGATATGTTTCTCATGAAGTGAGAGATAGATATTCCATTAAAACAGCAATATACCGTAGAAAAAATTCATTCTGGGTGATATTTGTCATTTTCGAGAAAGTAGCCTACAGGAATATACTGTGAATTAACGGCGCTCAGAGTCGACACTCAGCGGCTGTGTTCCAAATCACACCCTATACCCTCATTCACTATTCCCTACAATAGTTCACTAATATAGTCCACTTGAAGGAGTGAATAAAAACAAGTGAGTTAATTTGGAGACTGATGAACACCTGCTGTTAACAAGCAGAATCACTGAAGGAAAGAGGAACAAGAACAACAGAAAAAATTATCAACTGAAGTTAAATACGTTAAATATCTGAAGATCTCAGCAGAGGAGGATTAAACAACTTCACAAACAAATTACCAGCTTCACTTACTACTAACCAGATTGACTTTGTTTCTGTCAGACATCTACATACGTTCTTATTAAAAGGTGACAGAGGTTTAGATGTCATTTTATTTTTGCTGCAGCTGTGTCTTTAAAATACATTTGCAATGGCAAAATATCTGAAAGAAAACAGGATCAGATGACAGTGGTTGTTTGTTAATAGTCACAATCATCATCTAGTGGCCTGATTTACTGATCTCATTTATTGTCTAATGTATTTATATGGGTGATGTTTTGTATTTCTGATTGTGGTGTCACTGTGATTTTACAGACGGAGATCTATCAGAGTTTTGACCACCAGAAAATATGAAGAATTTAAAAAACAATTAATGCTAAACATTTTTTTAACTTCTATATCAGCCAACAATCAAGAATCGGCCAATGAATCTCAACAATGGTGACAATCAAAATGTTCATGCTGCAATGAATGATGGGTACTAGCATAGTACAAAAAAAAAACATCCATGACTCCCAGCATGCATTGCTGCATGAATAAATTATGCAGCTGAATTATCTGATTATTTTCTTTAATTTTTTCTTTTGCTTTTGCTATTGGTTTTGTGTTAACTTTTAGTAGCGTGTTTTGTGATGTTCAGAGTTGATGTTATCTTTTTTGTTGATTGTCACCATTGTTGAGATTCATTGGCAGATTCTTGATGTCTGTGTGTGTCTAAATAAAGCTGTAGTTTGAATTTTTTTAGTGAACGATTAGTTTTAAAATCCTTCAAACTGATTGCGCAGCACTGCTTAATCTTTTGCTGTAGATTCACAGTGTAGTAATATAAAAGTAGGTACTTTAAAACAACACATTTTTGATGAGGGATTAGACACGGGATAAGATCGGTGATCCAAACATTGTGATGACATCATAATCAAAACATAACCAGCAACACTTGATCTCATTTTTGTTGGCTTTGCCTTAAAAACACATAGATATAGTAGCCAAAGAAAAAATTAAAGTCAAGGGTCAAGATCCCAACTGAGGCAAACACTGATCTCCATAATGGTAACGTCAAATTAAACAAAACAACATTTAAACCTCTGTTAATTCTCAATAGGAATTTCTGTAGATGTATGACAAAATAAAGTCAATCTGGTTAGTAATAAGTGAAGTGAGAGATTTTATGTCTTCTGTAGCTGGAAGTCAGTTGTAGATCTTGTGTTTTGCTTTTTTTCTGTTCTTGTTGTTCCTCTGTCCTTGAGTGGTTCTGCTTGTTAACATCAGGTGTTCATCACTAATTTTTAATAATTAATCACTGAATAATATCATTGACCCTCTAGGCGCCACGGTCGAGTTTACTCGACAAGATCGCGCACTGAATAAAACGGCCGATTTTTTCAAATTGGATGTCAAATTTCGTTCGACCTCCCCTCCACTGGATGGCAGACATGTCATGCTTCACCCCCGACTCAAAAAAACGTAATGTTTCTATACAAAATGTTCGAGTTAGAGCGCATTGAATCAGTGCGATCAAAAGCGGAGCTAGTGTGCGAGTGAGCAATGTTATCAGAGCCTCTCCGCAATCGCGGCGACAGTATTGTGGTGGAGACTTTGTCTAATACCACTTGGTATGTTAGACGAGGTCGAAGTATTCATAGGACAGTTAGGAGGCAACGTGGAGGCAGGGTGAGGAGTCGCAATGACAATGACAGTAGTCCGAGCTGTGCACACTCGGCGCGCGCGCGAGGCAGATCTGGCCGCGCTGCTCGTATCATCTCACTCAAGATCTGTGCCTTGCCGTGGAGAGTGAGCGTTTGAACTAAACAGGTCTTGTCTACTTGTGTTTGTATGTCATATGAATAATATATATGTGCCCCATACATGGAATCAGAGTGCCTACTGTATTTAGTAAATGGAAAATCTCTACAACAAAAGGCCAACCACGACATGCATTCGGTTTGTTTCTACCATTTATTAGTTATGATTTACAGTTTGTTTACTACTTACTATATACCTGAGCATTCAGTATTGTGCAATATAGCATACAGAAGGTGATGGACATTTTGGGGGGAAAGAAGTGCTGCATTTTATCATTTAAACGTGACTTTTCATGAAAATTCTATAATCCAAGATTGCCGCCACCATATGACGTCATAATATGCAAATTAGATGGGGAAATTTAATCCCTACATAAACTTTGCTTCATCCTTAATATTTATGTAATTTACAGAAAGTCTCTATCTTTTATCACTTTTAATATATAGACTTTTGAAATTAAGATGTCAAAATTGGACGTTTTAGGAAAAAACCTCTGGCGCCTAAAGGGTTAACTTAAACACTGCTTCAGTGTTCGTTCAACACTGTAGTGTGGACAAACAAGTGATCATTTAAAACTGAAGATTTTGCAGTGGGGTTAAAAGGGTTAAATGTGTCAAATAAAATTAAAAACAGAAAATGTAAATTAATTTACAGCATTAAACTGTAAAAAAAACCCAGCAATTTACTGGCAACCAGAGCTGCTCGTAGATTACCGTAAAATCAAGATATAGGCTACTGTAAAACGTAACAGTCAGATTCCCTAAACGAAGGAAGTTAATTTCCCTGAAATATTAGTGAAAGTTCATAGAAAAAAGTTATGCGCAGGTAATAACTGAAAAGGAGAGTAAATATTAAATTGGAGTGTCTGTGTTTTTGCACAAGGTGATACAGGAGAGATCTGTTAGTTTAATGAATTAGTTTTGTGGGTCACCATTGTGCTGGAGAGTAGAGCCTGTGCTTCAGTCAAAGATGAGCAGAGAAATACTGATGCTACCTGTTGCTTTATATAAAGACAGTAACTGTGTAGTTGCTAATGCAGTGACAATCTCATTGCTGAGTACTTTAACACATAGGCTACATGTGTGCTATTGTCTACTAAATACGAACCGCAAAGATTTTAGTTAAAGTCATGTTTTTAATTAATTCACTATTACACATTAGGTGTTTGCTGTTTTATATTAAGAGATATTCCTTTTCAGTGGACTCAAATTAAGTAAGTTCACAGTACTATCAGTTTAAATGCTCGTTTTTAAACTCGAGCTGTTTGAAGCAATCGGTTTCCCAAATGCTATGTTACCTTTCATGTTATTTTTAACACTGTAAAAAAGGAGAGCTGTAATTTAACGGTAGAGAGCTGTAAATTAACAGTACATTGCTGGTAACCACAGTAGATTACCGTTATTTTACAGCGCAATTGCACTGTCAAGTGTTACACATTTTGAGTGCTTCATGGTTTTCAGAACAATGTTCTGTTGTGAGTGAATTGTCATAAAGAGTAAGTACAAGTTCACAGCTCATTTATTAATCCATTTCAGGAAACAAACCAAGATCAGGACATTTATGCCAATGTGTCTTCAAGTGCAACAAATAGCCAAAATACATATGGTAATAAGGAGACCTGCACCGTTAACCCTGAATGCACATTCAAAAAGAATCTCTCCTACGAAGACATCTATGCAAACTGTTGAAGTGAGAAGTGGAATATTTTAAACACCCTTTCATGGATCACCACTGAACAATTAGTCTACTTTCTGCATACCAGTAATGATTATTTTAATAACCATCAGCATATTCAACTTCCCTTCTATTATATTCAGAACTATATCGTTGCTACTTCCTTTCTCAATTTAAAGAATGAAAACCCTATAATTTGACTCTGAATACTTAAATGTATGTTTCTATTTTTATTTTTGTGATATATTCACTCAGTGGCTTGCACAGACCTCCTCAGGGGCAGGGGCGGAAGGACCAAAAAGGGCAACAACAAAAAAACAACAACAACAAAAAAGAAGAGTTCCTTGTTTTTTTATCTTTTATTTCCTTGGCATTCTATGAAAAGATGTTGATACAATTACAATGTGCATAACACATCAAACGAAAATAGGGAAATTATTATAATATTACTAAATATTATTTACTTTACCAAACAAAACTAACAGTGAGAATCAAAATTGATTATGAGGAATTCATGTTTAGTTTTTTTAATGTTGTAAATTTTATGTATATATGCATATAGTGTTAGCTATCATGTAATCAGTACCACTTTACAAATAAGGTTTCATTAGTTAAATTTGTTAACATGAACTAATAATGAACTGCACTTCTACAGCATTTATTAATCTTAGTTAATATTAATTTCAGCATTTACTAAAACATTATTAAAATCAAAAGTTGTATGTGTTAACATTAGTTAATGCACTGACTGTGACATAACATGAACAAACAATTAACAGCTGTATTATTAACTAAGAATAACAAATACAGTAACATAGTGTTGCTCATGTTTAGTTCATGTTAGTTATACATGAATAATAAACAAATTAACCTTATTGTAAAGTGTTACAATGGAATCAAAGATATAAATTCCTTACAATTTAGAGTTGGACATGGACTTAAAGATTTTATTTCTCTAGATGTAGGCTATTTTCCCGCATGCTAATAACACATGCCTTGGATACAAACGAATGACACTGTCAGACTCAGAAAATGCGGCTGAAATCGAGGCATACTTTTATTTTAGTGAGCATAACTCGCATGCTGCCGCAACTTTTACAGTAGCATGGTAGGATAAATGTAACTTTTCCATTGTAGCTTAACGTTACCAACACATGCTGTTCCTGTAGTTTGAAGACTCGCGGCGAACTTCTGTACTTAGTCTGCAAAAGAAACTCCACCTACCACTTCATCTCCGCCAAAAATAAATTTTATATAGGCCTACTATTTTTTGTATTATTATTGTAAGTGGCAATAATGTATAAGTGTATTGTTATCTATAATTTAAAGTTTCCATAAAATTAAATTTGAGTTATTTTTTTATTTTATTTTTATGTATTGCATTATTGCATTTAAAATAAATGTATGTGATCGTAATCTTTAATAAAAATGTCTTGCCACATCTCTTCTCTGATGAATGTTTATTGCCGCAAAGGTAAATTACTGTCACTCACACAAACTCACACACAAACTGTCACTCATAAGAGATCAATCAATAGGAAACCACAACCATCCAATCAATTCCCCATGGAAAAAAATCAAGTCCCGGCCGTTTTTTGTTTGTTTGAGAAGCAGTTTCACTCAGATATATGTTACAATATGTTACAGAAAAAGACTACCCCAACTTCAATTTCATGCCAAATGGGTAATTTTTTCATTCTTTCATACACTAAGGATCATTTAGATCTTATTTGATTTACATTTATTTATACAAGCTAAGAACAAATGCCACCAGAACATCCTGGGGTTAAAAGCCGTTCAGGCAGATATGCAGAACATATGGCGGTGAATGTTAGGCCATAAACATTATATGCAAGTATACGAAACAAAGAACCAAATGGTTGGCCAATGCATATGTTACATGACCCACCATTACCTAGACAAAAGCACAACTCAGGTTCATTAAATTGAAAAATCATCAAGATTTATTTTTAGCTTACACAAAAGTATATCACACACACGAGGACGCGTTCATCACAAACTAACTGAACAGAAAGAGCCTTTAAACCACAATGCAAAAAAACTGAAAACCAAACAAATCAAAAAACCCATAAGTCAAATTCATTAAACAAAACCTTGTAAATCAATCAATTAATCACAAACAAATTACATGCAAAAGTAGCTTCTCTGTTCAAACACTTAGTCCTCAGCATCCTCGTGCTCAAGTAATAAATAGTGGGGGAACAAACAATATACAAACAAACAAAGGAAAAGAAAACTAGTCCGCCCCAAAGGCCTTTCCAATTTCTTTTGGGCCCGATTACCATCTCAAGCGCCCGGGCGGACTAGACAATTATAGTTGCATATATAGAATGTTGCCAACATCCTGTTTGATTCCGGTAAGCCGTCCCACTTCCGCTCGTCTCATTCCTGAAGATGGTGCTGTTTTATACGCGAAGCCTGCAGAATCTACCTAAATTTACCATCAGTGATCTGCACTGGATTACTAACTCCTTTTCATCTGCAAGAGTAAGAGAGAGAACGGGTTCAAAATATATATTTCACAATTCATCGACTACTATGAAGGTACGTTGTTGTTTTTTTTACTGCGTTATTCACAGTGACAGCAGAGTCAGCAGACTAACGTTACCGCTGACTAGAACTAGGGTGGGCTAGCAGTAGCTTGATGTTAAGTTACCTCAGCTAACTAAATCATCTATGGGAATTAACGTTACAGGCCATGTATCTCACATGATTATAGTAAGTTAGATAGTTTTACCCAGTGACTTTATTTTATATGTACACCTCTTTTTAGTCTGAATGAAAGTCAATCTGTTCTCAAGATCTTAACGTAACTAATATACCGCTTGATTGGAATAGCGTAAATGGTGTACATACACATACTACCTCTATCAATCTGGTTAAGAAATGGATGTTTGATCGGACCCCATCATAATTGGGTTAAAAATAAAAAGGTGTCATGTAAACGGTGCTATTCTGTAAAAAAAAAAAAAAAAAAAAAAAAAACTGCTGCATTAAAAGGCCCTTTTGCCTGTTACTTAAATGATAATCAATGCTATCCCCAACTCAGTATCAAACAAAGTGTCAGGCACAGGGAGGGTCAGTGTGCGAACTATGTGCCACAGGTCCCTGAGGAAAAAGGAGAGACCTCACAACTTGAGAGTAGGATATAGTTCACATCACATTTTACTGCACTGGCTAGGATTAATGTTTGTTATGTGTGTGTAGTAACTTTTTCTTCTGTTTCTTCCTAGATTGTCCTCGAAGACTCGTCCCCAGTTCAGCTGTATGAGACGGTGTGTTTGTGTGCTGCTGGCAAGGCACTTTGCAACCATACCGTGGCTCTCCTTTTTCAGACTGCGACCTACTCTCAGCTCCGCTCCTTGCAGTACCCCCAGTCCTTAGCAGCACCGAGACAGAGCAATGCTGGCACAAGCCAAGGACTATGGTATTTTTCAGAGCATAATTATCAGTAGCCACATGTGCCAGGTATAGTTTGTCTGTGCATAAAATACAACATTTTCCACACGTTACATTTAACCACCTCTGAGATGCCATTTCTTTTTACTTTTATCATTGATTGATAGGGTGTAAAACCAGGCCGGGTCAGTGATATGGTTGTGTTGTCTGCCAAGCCCAAACAAAGGACAGTAGCCAGTGGTGTCAGGTAGGTTATGTCTTGTAATTAAAAAATATTATCATGAAAATGTGCTTATCTGTCACACAGATATGTATACTAATTTAAATTGTGATATAAAATTCTATATAGGAGCACTCTCTACAAGGCGATGCGGGGGATATGCCTGATCCTGATGTATTGAAAGTGACAGAAGCACATGAAGGCTTTTCACCTGACATGTCACCCCTTATTACTACCATGTCCATCAGTGCTGATGTCCCGCTGGTCGAGTCAGCGTTGGGCAAAGTTCAGGAGGGCAGCCTGATCTCTTACCAGCAGCCAGTGCCAGTCAGCTGCATCATATTACTCCACACTGGAGCTCCTCCACCCCCACCTCTGCCCATGGATGGCTACAGATTGAAGCCCACTTGTTGCCAGTTTGTCTGCAGTCCAGAGTCGGCGCCACAGCAGATCTACTGGAGGGGCATTGGGTCATCGGCGGGGGGGCACCGCCGTTTGAGAAATATTTTGACGCAGTGGTGACATCGCGTGATTTTTTTTCCCAAACCACTTCAGCGGAAATCCCGCCCTGCAGCCGATTCTAAAGTTTTCATTGGTCATGTCAATCACTGTACTGATTGCCTACACCAAACACTGATCCCTAAACCTACCCGTCACTGTAACCTAAACCAATGAAATCGGCTGCAGGGCGGGATTTCCGCTGAAGTGGTTTGGGAAAAAAAATCACGCGGTGACATCATAGTCCAACACAGCAGAAATGCTATGAAAACATTTAATCATAGGCGTAATTTGCGGGTGGGTCATGTCCCCACCACTTTTTGCCATGGGCCGATATTGTCCCAGCCAGGGGCTTAGCCAGAATTTTATTTTTGGGGGGTGTCTTTAAATGAGGGGGCTATATATATATATATATATAGTCAGAATTTTATATATATGGCCTATTCTGGTGTGTGCGGTGATGCGGTGGCGACTCGTGTTTGTAAGGGTGGCGCTGCCAATAAAGCACCTTAAAGCTGTCACAAAGAATCGGCAAAAGTAATGATTATGAATATGTAAAATATAGCAAGGAGATATTTTAATTGTTTATTAATAAACAAGTGTCTTCTTTGCCAGTGTCGGCTAAGATGAAGTTGACGATGCTGACTCACGATCTTCAGTAGGCTAGTGAACACGCCAGAGAGAAATGCACATTCATACGGATCACAAAAGCAGAGAGCAGTCTGTAGTCTGTTTTCTTTCGTTTTGAATTATTCTGTTTAAAAGTAGACATGTCTGTAAGGCAAGTAGGCTAGGCTATCTTATACGCTGAGTTTCGGTTCATTTAGGCTATGAGACGAGCTCCAGTTCATGCGCCGACGCCTCCGTTTCTTATCTATCGTCTGCTATATTTACTTCTTATTTATTAAATCCAGGCAATTGGTTGACGAAACATTGATTAAAATTAAGATACAATTAATACAAAACGAAATTCAGGTTAAAGAAAGGTTTTGTGCTTTCTGTTTGATGTCTCTGTGAAAGTTTTAAAGCATCTTTTAGTGCCGCTTTCAGAGCGCTCACGTCCGTAAAGCCTGGTTCACACGGCAGGATAATTAGGCCGATTTTAGCCCCGATTTACCCAATCCGACAATCTTAAGGATGCTCCGATTATCGTAAAATAATCTGATCAGATATTCCTGCCGTGTGTGGTGTGTTAAGAGTGCTCTCGTCTTCACGGAAGGACGTCGGGACCGCTCCGATCTCAAATCGTGGATATCCAACATGTTGGATTTTTTTGGCCCGATTTCTCCTCGTGTGTGGTGTCCCCCGGGGACAAACGAGCACGCAGCCTGTGGACTGTGGCGTGTAGCCAATAAGAAAGCGAGGTGACGAGGCGCCGGTAAACAAAATCAAAACAGCCAGCGGCATGGCGCACCAGAAAGTCCGGTGGACGTCGGAGATGGATGACCAACTCGTCGACCTGTGGCAACACCGTGAATGTTTGTACAACGTTTCGTGTAAAGAATATCATAACCGAAATGACAAGGAGAGGAATTGGGCAGAAATTGCTGCAGCACTTGATATACCAGGTAATGTTTATCTACACTACCCATCGCTAGCATGTCGATAACATCCATTCATATAAATGTCTCGTGTCATCATTGTTTACTCTGAAGTCACGTTTGATCTCGAGGTATTTTGCAAGATTTTCCGTCTGACCTGAGAATGCTCGGGAGTCAAATCGGTTTGTGTGTGATGTGTTGATTTTGCCGTGTGGCTGCACACCACACACTGTACGACCAAAACTGTTAGACCCGTGATTTTTTATCGCCGTGTGTGGGGTCTCTCAGGTTTGGAAAATCGGCCGACAATTTTAAAATCGTCCCGTGTGAACCAGGCTTAACGGAGAACACGTATGTAACATTGTTTTTTCCTCATAAATGCGAACACGAAAAATAAAATAAAATAAAATGAATATTTTATGTACTGTGGAGACTGAGAGCCAACCCTTCTTACTTTGGTTTGCACAGTGTAATTCACATAATCACTAAAAAATATTTTGCCCCCTAAGTTATTATTATTTTATTTTTTAAGAAATCAGAAATCTGAGCTAGCCTACTTTTGAAACATATAACATATATACGGATGTAACAAATACTAATAAACAAATAATACAAATAAATAAAACATCTCCAGTTAACTAGCAGAGCATTAATTTCGTTCGTTTGTTAAATAAGAGGCAATCTAGCACGCAGAAATGTGTTGTTTTTGAAATCAATGGATCAAAGTGCTCGTTACGCTGCGATTGGTGTGGATACAGACAGTGTTCTCTTGTGGCTTGTGCGGAGACTCTCTATTCGTTCCGGTGATATCACAAAGTAAAATGCCACCAAACCCTGTTTGATATACAACCACTGATAAACATAATCGGTTTTAATGAGGAAAAAAAACTATACGAGTGGGGATTAGAACCCAGAACCTCTGACAGGCTTGGCAAAAGTGCTACCATTGGACCATTGAAATACAAACAAAACGTAGTCGGATCGGATCTATTTATTTCTTCACGTAAAGATTCTCACCACCAACACATATTAGATCTCGTTAAACGACAAATTAAACACAATGTACTATTTAAATCGATTGCTGTCCCAGCCACTTTTTAAAGCAAAGTTATGCCACTATTTAATATAAAAAAAATAACTAAAAAGGATATTTTATTAGGCCACGCCATGGCCTGTGGTAGGAGGAGCATCAATGACCGCTAGGGGGGGCACGGCCCTCGAATACCCCACCATAGCGCCGGCCCTGCTGCAGTCTCCACCAGCAACTGCATCTGCAATCTCTACAGACCAACTTGGAAATGGCAAGGGGAATAGAAGTTGCAACAAAGGAACAGAGTATGTCTGTGGAGTGGCATCGGGTCAGAAAGATGAGAGTAACATCTTGTCACTTTAGGAAGATTTGTCATGTTCATGATCTGACATCAGCAGAACATCTCGCTGAAAGAATGCTCAGGGGTGTGACCCAAACATCGGCCATGAAAAGAGTCCTGGCATTGGAGCCACAGGCTATTCAAGAGTACTGTAAAGTGAAAAACAACAGCTACTGGCCTTGTGGCTTCGTCATACACCCTGATGCCCCCTGGTTAGGATCTTCTCCCGATGGTGTTGTTTTTGACCCTACAGACAACCCACCCTTTGGCCTGTTGGAGGTAAAATGCCCCAATGTCAAGAGTTATGTTGACTGCAAATACCTGAAGCTCCACAATGACTCAATGAAGCTGCAAAAGCAGCACAGCTACTACTGGCAGGTCCAAGGGCAACTCCTGCTGACAGGTGTGGACTGGTGTGACTTTGTTGTTTTTGCAGAGAAGGACATGGTCATTCAAAGGATCTACAAGGACCCAGAGGTGACTGCAGTCATCAGGGAGAAGGGGGATTTTTTCTTTTTCTACTTTTACTTATTATGTTCCATGAAAACTTGAGTGTGTGTGTGTGAGTGAGTGAGTGAGTGAGTGAGTGAGTGAGTGAGTGAGTGAGTGAGTGAGTGAGTGAGTGAGTGTGTGAGTGTGTGAGTGAGTGTGTGAGTGAGTGAGTGTGTGAGTGTGAGAAATAAACATTTTTACATACCTTTAGAACAACTGAATCAAGCCCAGTTTTTTGGGGGGGTGTATAGATAGATAATGTAGAAAAAGTGACAATTTTATGCAACTGAGATGAAGGGAAACATGTTTATTTACTACTATGGAAAAGTCGATTGGGGTCATATAGACCCCAAAGATAAATTGAGAATGTAACAAAATTAAGGTTTTGAAGAGCATTTGTCCGGGCTTTGCCACAGCACCACAACAACAAGATCATATTTAACACTTTTATTCAAAGGCTCTTAACATATAACAGTTTAGAGAGTAAGACTTATGGAGGAAACATAGACTTATGGAAACATAGACTTCAGAAACGGGCAATACCAAAATAACAAAGTTTAGTCTACCTGGGTGTTAAATTCTTAATTAGCCTCTCAAAGAATATAACAAATAAATAACAAATGTACAGTCACTCCCTATGTTATATAGAATAGTTCAAACAGTTCAATTAAAATAAGTTATTACTCCACTGTACAAATTAAAATTAATACAGCGTGTCAAGGCACAAAAAGAAAAGTCCAAACAGGTGCCAGTCTGAATGGAGACGCATCAATGTTGGGTTGCCCATGCCTTGACAAGGGGCCCATACTGGTAATTTACCAAGAGGCAAGCAACTGAAAACAGCTGGTCAATAGACCCAGACATGGACAGAGGTATGACCTTTCCAAACAGTTTGTTCTCCTTGACCCTCCTGATGCATCTTTCAACGTGGAATCTGAGGCGTGCAATGGACTGAGTGCACTGGACATCCTCTTTGGACATCTGGGTGTCCTTTACCAGGAAGGCAGGTTGGTAAACCTTTCCAGCGACAAGGTTGTCCACTAGAAAGCCTTTGTCCACCATAATGGCCATTTCTGGTGTGAGGCATTTGGTTATTCCAGACAATTAAAAAATTTCTCTGTCGCTCATTGAAATCAGAAAAATCAGAAATCAGAAAGAGCTTTATTGCCAAGTGTGCTTGCACACACAAGGAATTTTCCTTGGTACTGAGGCTTCCAGTGCACATATACAATTTACGCTTGCAATCTTATGTACACTTTCACAAATCTTACCCTGCGCATGCGATTCTTTATGTCATCATTTTACCTTCATAAAACAGCAGGATACGCGGACCCAGACTGCACTGCTGTTTTGTCTTAATTTATAAATACGTTATTGTTTTGTCTCCCTTATAAATTTTCTGTGTTTCGTTAATATTATTATTTTAATGGAACCTGTAATTTAAGTGCTGTGGGTTTTCTCTGAGACATCTGTAAGGGGGTAGGCTATTTGGCCCACCTACTTTTGGGGTGTAGTGTTAAACACGCTTGAGTGTGGATTTGTTTCATTGCCTTTGTAGTGTTCGACACTAGCGTGTGGGTGTAGCCTAGTGAGTGATTACTTACGAGATGGGTCATTTTCCCTGCTAGTGTCTTTGATTAACCCCCAGTCTTTACCTAGGGTATTTTCTTTTCGGTTTTCTTTTTTCTTTTTTTTTTTTGAAATACCATCCTTTCGTATTAATATCTGTGGGTCATTAAGAGATAAATGTCTGGAAGGTATTTACTAGTGAATGTGGTGTTTTATCAATGTGGAATGATTTTATGTAATAAAATGCTTTTAATAGTTTTTTTTTTACTTGTCTGAGTATTACATAGCCTAGAATGAAATCCTTGAGGTGGCGTAGTTGGCTACATTGAAAATCTTATCAGAGTTTTATTAATGTGAACTTACTAGCTGCTTATCGTAGCTATAATTTCTCTCTTGGCCCTTACCATCCCGCCACACGATCCAGATCTAGGCCCAGTCCCAATTCACCTACTTATACTACGACCTAAAAGTATGTACTCTTTTTGTGAAGAAAAAGTAGGCTACGTACTTTTGAGCGTGTAGAAAAAGAGTAGCTTTGGGACATATGTCCCGATCCGATACTCAGTATCGGCTCCAATACTGAATACCGGATCGGGTATCGGTCAGACAAGGCCGATCCAAATCCGATGTTGTGCGTTTACTATTATGTGTTATTGTAGCCCCACAAAAGCATATAGCACCATAAGGTTTTCGTGGTTTTTATGCGCGTGATCAAGTCTACACAGAAGCATCGCCTCGGTAGCAACGGACTCTCTTGTGATCAGTAAGCATAGGTGGCCTTACCTATGTTTCACCCGTTTCAATTGAAACGAGCCCCGCCCTCCAAGGGGGCCCCCAAAACACCGGCAAAAATCCCATTCATTTTCTCCATAGGATATTGATTTTCAGCCATAATGTCTAAACCATCCGAGGTAGACTGACCACGAGATTGTGAAACGAACGTTCCCCTTCAGGGACTACCGCTGCGTGTAATCGCAGTGGGAACGCCCCCCCCAGCGTAACGCGTCTGAAGCATGAATGAAATCAGTCAAAGGAGAAAATGGAGCTGTGACGTCATTGACCAGGAAGCTATAAATATCCCCTGAATACGCAAGCTGCCAGCTTCTGTTACTTCAGCAGCGCTCTGTGTGTGTGAACTGAAATCTCGATTGTGTTTGTCTGTTCTGTCAGGACACATATAAATATATATATATAAATATATAAAACCAAGAATATGAGCGAGCAGTATAAGAAGTGTGTTTCCCCCTGTACACGATACATCACGGGTGGGGATTCACACCAGCTATGTGTGGCTTGTTTGGAAGTTCAGCATGCCCAGTCGGCTCTCGAGGGAGTCGATTGTGAGCATTGTGAGCGTTTTCCTCTGAGAACTCTGCGCTCGCGGCGATCGCTCTTCGAGGAGAGCGGTATGCTGCGAGCACCCCGAGGCTCGAGTCCCGCTTCTGTTGAGGCAGAGCGGTGGCGCTTGTCTTGGGGCTCGCAGATGGATCTCACCGGCGACGTTGAGACGGGCCCCGCCCTATCTCAGCTTTCTCCGGCGGGATCCAGTGCCTCTCACCCGGCTCTGGAAGCACGCGCTGCGGCGGTTACTTCTGCCCGGGTGGAGGCACATGATGATGTTGATTTAAGATTTCCAGTTCTGAGGAGCTGGATGTCGAAAGCTTTGCATCTGAGGAAACTAATTTGCCACATTATACTGCAAATGATGAAGGTTTGATGGATGTGTTATCTCGGGCTGTTGGAAAACTCAGTATCGATTGGCCAGCTGATAGACAGCAGTCTAGAAATAAAAGTAAACTAGACGATATATTTCTGTCTGCTTCACCTCAACCTTCTCGCCGGTGCCTACCGTTCTTCCCAGACCTTCATGCTGAGGTTTCAAAGACCTGGGTTAGACCGGTTTCTAGCAGGATTTACACTAATCAGTCCAATGTTTATGGTAACATTTCTGGTGCTAAATCTGCTGGTTATGTGACGATGCCGAAGGCAGAGGAGACGCTCGCGAGCTATCTCTCGCCGGCTTCGTCGTCTTCACTTAAAGCACCGGCTCTTCCATCGAGACCACTAAAAAATACCTCTGTGCTGGTGGGCAAGGCTTACTCGGCGGCTGGGCAGGCGGCTGCTTGTCTACATACGATGGCTATTATGCAGGCTTATCAGGCCGACCTGCTAAAAGATGCGTGCGAGGGGGGGGAAATTTCCGCTGAAATGATTAGCGAACTCAGGCAGACTGCCGATCTCACTCTTCGTGCTACCAGAGAGACCGCAAAATCTATCAGTCGGTCTATGGCAGCCATGGTGGCCACAGAAAGGCACTTATGGTTGAGTCAGACCTCCATGAAAGAGAAAGACAAATCTCTCCTTTTAAATGCTCCCGTTTCGCCTGCGGGCCTCTTCGGTGACGCTCTTCTTTCTGTCACGGAGAGGTTCCAGGAAGAGAAAAAACAGGCAGCTGCTTTTCATAAATACATCCCTCTTAAAGTGCGTGTCACTGGGGCTGCTGAACGTGGGCAGTCCCAGCCGTCGAGTTCGACCTCCAAAAAAGCACAGCAGAAACGGAGTGTCGCGTCTCGTGCCCCCCCCGCAGAGAGACTGGAGGGACGAGGCGGGGCGCTCTCCGGCGCGGCCTTCTCGGGGCAGGACTGATCTGAGGACAGTCATTGTCGCTAGGAAGGCCGCGTCGAAAAAATCCTGACGTGCTGAAGACTTGAGTTTACCGCACAAGATCACAGTGCCTTTCTCGATGCCCTCAGGGGTCTGTTCTACTAACCCTGCCTATACAGGGCGTAGAGAGACTCGGCGAGCGGTTTCCCGAGGGACGCTCGCCCCCTCTGAGGAGGGTTGTGAAGTGCTCAGACCAGCTGTTTCCTGCCAGTATGTTACAGGGCGCTGCGTCTGTCACTCGGGATGTTCATCCAGAGGCCAGCCTCGAGAGGCTGGTTCCCTTAGTAGAGTTCCTGGCGGAATGGGAAATGCTTCCCAATATTTCTCAGTGGGTCCTGAATATCATAAAGAACGGGTACGCTATTCAGTTCAGAACGCGTCCACCTCGGTTCAGAGGGGTTCTGCCTACTGTGGTGGGCCCCGAGCAGGCTCTGGTATTAGAACAGGAGGTAAAAACTCTGCTGCAGAAAGAGGCTATAGAACGGATTCCTCCACCCAGCAGGGAGTTAGGATATTACAGCCGGTACTTCATCGTTCCGAAAAAAGATGGAGGGCTGCGTCCCATTCTAGATCTGCGTCTCTTAAATCGCACTGTTGGGAAGCTCAAATTCAAAATGCTCACTCTCAAGCAGATCGTGTCACAAATCTGATTCGAGGACTGGTTTGTCACGATAGATCTAAAGGACGCCTACTTCCATGTTTCAATCCTCCCTCAACACAGGAAGTTCCTGAGGTTCGCTTTCGGGGGCGAAGCGTACCAATATCGGGTTCTTCCGTTTGGCCTAGCACTGTCACCCCGCACGTTCACGAAGTGTATGGATGCTGCTATAGCTCCGCTCAGGCTGCAGGGCATCCGTATTCTGAACTATATAGACGATTGGTTAATTGTAGCTCAGTCGGAACAGCAGGCGGTTCGGCATCGAGATGCTGTTCTTGCTCACATCAAAAGATTGGAGTTGAGGCTCAATGCCAAGAAGAGTGTTCTTTCTCCATTACAGAGAACCACCTTTCTCGGTGTAGTATGGGATTCGACGACGATGCAGGCACGATTGTCACCTGCTCGTGTTGCTTCGATTCTCGACGCAGTATATCAGGTCAAGCTAGGCCACTCCTCCACCGTAAAACAGTTCCAGAGACTGTTAGGTCTCATGGCGGCTGCGTCCAACGTGATACCCTTTGGCCTCCTGCACATGAGACCATTACAGTGGTGGCTCAGAACCAAGGGTTTCTCCCCGAGGGGAGATCCTTTTCGCATGATCATGAGTTCGCGACGGTGTCATCGCGCCCTGGTTATGTGGAAAGATCCTTGCTTTCTGTCCCAAGGACCTGTGTTGGGAGCTCCTTGTCGTCACGTTTTGCTAAAGACAGATGCCTCTCTCACGGGTTGGGGAGCGATCATGAGTGGTCGCCCAGCTCGGGGTCTGTGGAAGGACCATCACCGTCTATGGCACATAAATTGTCTAGAGATGTTGGCAGTATTTCAGGCTCTGAAACACTTCCTCCCAGACCTAAGGGGCCACCACGTCCTTGTCCGAACAGACAACACGTCGGTGGTCTCTTATATCAACCATCAGGGGGGGCTGCGTTCTGGCCCGCTGTACAAACTGGCACGTCAGATCCTTCTATGGTCCCAGGGGAAAATTCTTTCTCTGAGAGCTATTTATCTCCCGGGGTATTTAAATCAGGGGGCAGACATCCTGACGAGACAGGGGCCGAGGCCCGGGGAATGGAGTCTTCACCCCGGGGTGGTGGAGCTCCTATGGGAGCATTTCGGTCGTGCCGAGGTAGACCTATTTGCCTCCCGAGAGACATCTCACTGTCCACTATGGTTCTCTCTCAGCCAACCAGCCCCTCTGGGGTTGGACGCAATGGTACATCCGTGGCCGGGGTCACGCTTGTACGCTTTTCCCCTGATCGCTCTGCTCCCGGGAGTTCTGGAGAGGGTTCGCCGGGACGGGCTCAGTCTTCTGTTAATAGCCCCGTTCTGGCCGGCCCGAGTATGGTTTGCGGACCTAGTGTCTCTCCTCGACGGCTCTCCCCTAGAGATACCGATCAGGAGAGATCTACTCTCTCAGGCGAGTGGGTCGATCCTTCACCCCCGCGTAGAACTATGGAGGCTGTGGGCTTGGCCTCTGAGGGGGCCCAGCTCGTAGACTCTGGTCTCTCGACTGAGGTCGTTGAGACCATCCTCCAATCCAGAGCTCCCGCCACGAGGAAGTTATATGCCGCGAGGTGGAAACTTTTCACCTCTTGGTGCAGAGAGCGCCAGCAGGACCCAGTTAACTGCCCAGTTGGTACAGTGCTGGATTTCCTGCAGGACCGTCTCTCCACAGGGTTATCCCTCTTCACACTGAAGGTGTACGTGGCGGCCTTAGCTGCTTACCACGCTCCTTCAAGCGGAGCATCTCTCGGGAGACACCCACTTGTATCTCGCTTCCTTCGTGGCGCCCTGAGGCTGAGGCCTGCAGTTCGCACGAGGGTACCATCTTGGGATCTGGCCATTGTCTTAGAGGGTCTCTCCCTAGCTCCCTTCGAGCCCATAGAGGTAGTTTCGGAAAAGTTCCTTACACTTAAGACTATCCTTCTTCTGGCTATCTCGTCTCTAAAAAGAATTGGAGATATTCAAGCACTCTCGGTGGCTCCCTCGTGCCTGGAATTTGCTCCTGGTTCGGTTAAGGCTTTTCTCTGTCCTAGACCAGGGTATGTTCCTAAGGTGCCAACCACTTCCGTTAGACCTATAGTACTGCAGGCCTTCTGTCCTCCGCCTTTTTTGACGTCAGACCAAGAAAAATTGAATTTGCTGTGTCCCGTTAGGGCTTTAGATGCTTATGTCCACAGAGCTGCCCTGTGGAGGAAATCGGAACAGTTGTTCGTCTGTTTTGGGTCACCTAAGAAGGGGTGTCCTGCATCTAAGCAAAGGATGAGCAAGTGGGTGGTCGAGGCCATCTCACTCGCTTACGTTTCGGCCGGTCAAACTTCACCTTTGGCTGTCAGGGCCCATTCTACCAGGAGTATGGCTGCCTCTACAGCTCTTCTTTCAGGGGCTTCTCTTCAGGACGTTTGTGATGCGGCAGGCTGGTCCTCACCGCACACTTTAGTCAGGTTTTATTCTCTCGATTTTAGCTCCACTCCTGGGGCTCAGGTTCTCTCTTCGGCTTGTGTCTCCTAGTCACACACTACGGGGACCTGTTCGTATGGGGATGTGGGTATTGCGTTCCCACTGCGATTACACGCAGCGGTAGTCCCTGAAGGGGAACGTCCCGGGTTACGTATGTAACCCTAGTTCCCCGAAGGGACGGACGCTGCGTGTCCTGCCATACTCCCGGCGTCCCCTTGGGTCGCTTGCTTCAGTAACATTAGAAGCTGGCGGCTTGTGTATTCAGGGGATATTTATAGCTTCGTGGTCAATGACGTCACTTGCTGTGACGCTCCATTTTCTCCTTTGACTGATTTCATTCATGCTTCAGACGCGTTGCGCTGGGGGGGCGTTCCCACTGCGATTACACGCAGCGTCCGTCCCTTCGGGGAACTAGGGTTACATACGTAACCCGGGACGTTTCTGCTCCAATAAAAACCACAAGTCAGTATGAAATCAACATTGTTTTAAGAAAAACGTGTTTTATTTGCGATCTTCTGGAGAAATAGTCTTTTACTGTCTATGGAAATACTACACAATCCTAAGCATAACACTGAAGTCTCTGATTGGTCGAACGCGCGGTTACAATTTACCTCCCCGAGAACGGCTTAAGTGATCTGAAACATAATACCGGTTGTTTATTTGTTTATAAATTTGCCTTTTTTGCCGTTAAGTTACAATGTTATTTTGAGCAGGAAAAGAATTTTAAGAGGAAAATAAAACATAGCCTACATATGTCAGTGGTGCTGAAAAACGAAAAAGATAGGCTATTGGACAATAAAAGAAACGCTTTATTCAGTCTACCAAAAGTGACCTCTTTCTTTGGTCATCGCTGGACAAAGATGAACTTATCAGGGCATTCTCAGCACTCAAACACAAAAGGGTGGATTTCTAAAAAGGGCTCGGGTGAAATCTACGCCCGCCGCCCGGTGAGCTCAGCTGTCCACGGACGCGGGCCCATCATTGTATGTATGTTCGGTTCAGTGTCAGTCAGACACGTTTTCTTCTTTGCTTTTGTTAATAATTTAAGCTGAGGGGATGTTTGAGCTGTTTATTTTATGTCAGCCCAGACAGCTGAAAATATACTGCGCTAATCAAATTAGTTGTCCGTGAAAGGGCGAGGCTTATTCCAACGTAAAACGCTGTATAATTTTATATAATTTTAATCAAATAAGATTGGATAACTTCTATGTTGAGCTGCCTGTTCTTGAAGCTGAAAGTGCACGTAATAAAATAATATACCACTGATGCAAACCAACAGGAATCCTTGCTTTTTCTGCTCTATTATGTTTATGTTTTATGAGTAGGGCCCCGTATTAGTTATTGAAACGGGCCCCCGCATGCATAAGGCCGCCACTGTCAGTAAGTTATGTTTATGCATTTCAAACACACAATTTTCAGGCCAGTATGTGATTATTTTGTTCTGTGTAACTTGTTATTTTTTATTGAAAAATATTCGTTTGTTAGAAAAACGTCGAGTTTTCTGAGAAAGGTTTTCGATAAGGATGACAGAAATTGGCCCCGGAGGATAACGTTACGTGTTTTTAGACTTGGTTAGTTGTTATTAACTTGTTGACTTTAGTTACTGACTGTTAATATGTTCGCTTATTAAATATTTTCAGTGAGTTATTTTAGACAGTATTTTTAGACATGAGGGGAACTCGTTTTTCTCTTTCAGTCTGAGGAGAGGTAAGTTAACGTTAAACAGCCAGGTTAAACTGATAAACGGTCATAGGCTAAAATTGACGGACTGTCTTTTTTCCTCACAAAAATGACATCTGTCCTTTTATAATAATAACCCCTTACACTCTGAAGGCATTTTTAATGATTTTGTCTAAGTGACATGCTTAAAATTAAAGGCAGCTCTTTTGTTGTGCGTCTCTATGGTAACTTCTACTTTTACTGTCTACTAGATGGTCAATCAAAGAGCTCAGTTTAGTAGGCCTACAAGCGCATCTGTAGAATTTAGACAGTCAGACAAAGAAGTGGTTATGAACATAGGCGTCCATTTCGGTGGGGGCGGTGGGGACGGTGGGTACGCGTCCCCACCAGATTTCGTCATGAGTCATTTTGTACCCACCACTTTTTGAAACATTGAGGCGCCACGGATGTACCTAATACAAATAAATAAACCATATCCAGTTAACTAGCAGAGCATTCATTTAATTCGCTATTAAATAAGAGATCTGGCGCTAAAATGTGGTGTTTTTGAACTCAAGCGGAGCTCTGCTTGCCGCGGCAATCAGCGTCATGGATACAGGCTCGCGCACTCTTCACTCGGACGCGCTCTTCTATCTATCGCCGTTGTAGAGACTCTCTATTCATTCCGGTGAAATCTCAAAATAAAATGCACACAAACGTGTCCCTGCTTGATATAGACTGTAACCACTGATGAACATATTTAGTTTTGATGAGAAAAAAAAACCATACCGAGTGCGGATTAGAACCCGTAACCTCTGACACGCTTGGCAAAAGAACTACCACAACACCATTAAAGAAGGCTGCACAGTTTGACGAGTTTCAGTGACGTGCAGTCTGGGTAGGCAAACTAGGCACTACCCTGCCAAAATTGTTTTTTACTGTTTGTTCTTGTTTTTTATATATGCAATGTGTGTGTTATTCCAATTGTTTAGACGTTATGATGACAAATGTAGCAGTTACGCATAATCAAAAAAAATGGTATTATAAGCAGTGCTTTTACTGTCTACTAGCATTTTTCTTTTACTAGCATTTGTTTACTGTATGTTGCGCATGCGCACTTCGATTTGTGCACTTCGACTTTTTTTTTTTTTTTGGACGTAAATATGTTATGCCAGTAATCGTCTCCGTTACGTATCAGACATGGACCAATTAAAATCGAGATATTACTGGACATTTGCACAGGTAACGTCAATACACCAAAGCTAGCCTGCATAAGAGTTAATCCCCCTCTGTTTAATCCCCGCCAAATTCAAAGTCAAAATGACAGCACAACACCGGCCGTGATCACGGAGTTAAGAAATTTTTCCAAGCTCGATTTTAATTCAAGATCTGAGTTAATAGCAAGAGGGAGGTCTACGCCAGCCTTAGATGGACTAATGTTAGTTCAGCAAAAGGGCCCACAAATTGTCCGATCGTTTCAAACATTGTCACCCCCAATGACGGTTGTCATTGTGCCCATGTGGTGCGACCCATCAAAGAGGCAGCCTCATACGGTAAGCAGTGTCATGCAGTTCTATCATATTTTGATATGATCTTTATTAAATATTATTATTATTATTATGTCTGCAGGTTATGCAACATCATTGATGAGGGCCCTTCAGGAAAGCTACACCCATTCACCTGCGCTAATTTGTCCTCCGATGCACGCGCCCCCATCGCCAAATCCTTTGAACAGGTTCCTAAGGAGAAGGCCGTCAGCCTCTTCCTAGCCAGGCAGTCACGCTACAAGAGAACCTAAATGCACATTATTAAAAAAATAAATTCCACAGACAATTCCAATGATTTAGTTGTAAGTATTTAATTTATTTTAGTATGTATTTATTTAGTTATCTTCTTTCTTTCTGTCCCTGTCATCTCATTTGGTGGTGGTTTCCTGTATTCTGCATGTTTTGTTTTTTCTTTGTGTGCTGTTGCTTTGGTTTTACTTTGCACTAAATCATTACATTTTTTCGTCTTTGTAAGTGGCAATAATTGTCGCTGTACCCCATTCACGGGGTCCTGCATGCTGCATGTCTGCTCCTCTGTCTGTTATTTGCATGAAATTTGTTGTATGTAATTCAAAATAATTTACCAATCATTTTACCTGTGCCTTGTCAACGTCTGTGTGCGGTGTTGTCTGGGCTCACTGTGTGTCAGCTTGATGTGCTTTTGCATGTAAAACTGCATATGCATTCATGAAAGAGTGTGTGTGTGTGTGTGTGTGTGTGTGTGTGTGTGTGTGTGTGTGTGTGTGTGTGTGTGTGTGTGTGTGTGTGTGTGTGTGTGTGTAAGTGAGTGTGAGTGAGTGTGAGTGAGTAGGAGAACCATCAGTTAACCCTCAGGTAAGACCACACTTTTGAAGGCATCTGAGAAATACTTTTTTATCCTTGGATGATGCTAAGCAACTCATACATATTTTTATTTTCTCCCATCTTGATTACTGCAATGCAATGTACACTGGCCTTTCGAATAGTTCTTTAGCGAAGCTACAATTGATACATAATGCTTCTGCCAGAGTACTAATGAAATTAAAGCGTTGCATTCCATGTATGAAAAGTGCTATACAAATAAATGTAGTAACCCTTACAAGCAATGCCAATAAACTGTTTTTACTTATTAAAATTCATGTGTTCTGTGTACTTTATAACATTTTAAGGGCAATTGGGCGATCACAACAGAATATTTATTTATTAATATTTATTTACAGAATTATTTTTATTCATTCTCATTCAAACGAGGCCATTGAAAGCCCTGATAGGTCTGGTCACCACTTTGGAAGTTTTGCTTTATGGTTGAAACCACACAAGAGGGTAGAGGCTTCCTTATACTCCTCCCTAAAACTCCATTAGCCCAGTGTATAGCCTGCCTGTACGCAGTGTACCGGTATTGCCTAGGGATAAGTAGGAAAGATTTGTAAGTTTTAAACTCTGTAAGTAGGTTGGAAATGTCATTTGAAGCCTGTCTGTCAGGATGCTGCGTTAGGCACGTTACATCTGCTGGCACTATCAACAATAATCACACTGAAGACATGACCAGCCTACTCGGCGTCGGCTACGGTGAAACAACATTTTCACCGGAGAAAGAGGTAAAAGTTTAAAAATAAACACTCACAGGTGGGACTGTCAAGCTTGCATTATATTTATAGATCTTCTGACTAAGTTTAGGGTAACGTTACTTTTCTGAGCCAACGACATAATCACTGTCACTGGATAAAAAGAAAACGTTGACTTTCCCTCGATGCTTACTGACAGTAAAAAAAAAATGTTATTGTATGCACTGCTATTCATGGACTACTAGCTCCAGCGGTCATTGCTGCGTTTCTAAATGGTAGCAACTCACCATGACACTACACCAACTCTCCATTCATTCTCCTCTGACCATGCATTTATTTGTCTTTGACGGCCATCGGCTCTCGGTAGAATAAAAAAGAGCGAATAAAATATAAGATATGATGACATAAAGGTAAATAAGAGCAGGATTGCACTGTTTGTGTGTTTTCGTGTATCAATCCGAGTGTCTGGTAAATGAAAACAGTGATTGATCTTGTGGCAGGTGCGACGCTAGTGGCTGACGCGACGAGCCATGAGACGCGTTCCGTCACGGGCAAAAAGAGCAAATAAAATATTAGATAAGATGTGTTTTCGTGTATCAATCCGAGTGTCTGGTAGATGAAAACAGTGAGAGATCTTGTGGCTGGTGACGCTTAGTAAGAGCCACGAGACGCGCTCCATCACGGGCAAAAAGAGCGAATAAGACCCGATGACGCGGAATGCATGTGTATTTGATCATGCATCAGTCGGAGTATCTAGTAGCTACGACCTAAAAGTATGTACTCTTTTTGTGAAGAAAAAGTAGGCTACGTACTTTTGAGCGTGTAGAAAAAGAGTAGCTTTGGGACATATGTCCCGATCCGATACTCAGTATCGGCTCCAATACTGAATACCGGATCGGGTATCGGTCAGACAAGGCCGATCCAAATCCGATGTTGTGCGTTTACTATTATGTGTTATTGTAGCCCCACAAAAGCATATAGCACCATAAGGTTTTCGTGGTTTTTATGCGCGTGATCAAGTCTACACAGAAGCATCGCCTCGGTAGCAACGGACTCTCTTGTGATCAGTAAGCATAGGTGGCCTTACCTATGTTTCACCCGTTTCAATTGAAACGAGCCCCGCCCTCCAAGGGGGCCCCCAAAACACCGGCAAAAATCCCATTCATTTTCTCCATAGGATATTGATTTTCAGCCATAATGTCTAAACCATCCGAGGTAGACTGACCACGAGATTGTGAAACGAACGTTCCCCTTCAGGGACTACCGCTGCGTGTAATCGCAGTGGGAACGCCCCCCCCAGCGTAACGCGTCTGAAGCATGAATGAAATCAGTCAAAGGAGAAAATGGAGCTGTGACGTCATTGACCAGGAAGCTATAAATATCCCCTGAATACGCAAGCTGCCAGCTTCTGTTACTTCAGCAGCGCTCTGTGTGTGTGAACTGAAATCTCGATTGTGTTTGTCTGTTCTGTCAGGACACATATAAATATATATATATAAATATATAAAACCAAGAATATGAGCGAGCAGTATAAGAAGTGTGTTTCCCCCTGTACACGATACATCACGGGTGGGGATTCACACCAGCTATGTGTGGCTTGTTTGGAAGTTCAGCATGCCCAGTCGGCTCTCGAGGGAGTCGATTGTGAGCATTGTGAGCGTTTTCCTCTGAGAACTCTGCGCTCGCGGCGATCGCTCTTCGAGGAGAGCGGTATGCTGCGAGCACCCCGAGGCTCGAGTCCCGCTTCTGTTGAGGCAGAGCGGTGGCGCTTGTCTTGGGGCTCGCAGATGGATCTCACCGGCGACGTTGAGACGGGCCCCGCCCTATCTCAGCTTTCTCCGGCGGGATCCAGTGCCTCTCACCCGGCTCTGGAAGCACGCGCTGCGGCGGTTACTTCTGCCCGGGTGGAGGCACATGATGATGTTGATTTAAGATTTCCAGTTCTGAGGAGCTGGATGTCGAAAGCTTTGCATCTGAGGAAACTAATTTGCCACATTATACTGCAAATGATGAAGGTTTGATGGATGTGTTATCTCGGGCTGTTGGAAAACTCAGTATCGATTGGCCAGCTGATAGACAGCAGTCTAGAAATAAAAGTAAACTAGACGATATATTTCTGTCTGCTTCACCTCAACCTTCTCGCCGGTGCCTACCGTTCTTCCCAGACCTTCATGCTGAGGTTTCAAAGACCTGGGTTAGACCGGTTTCTAGCAGGATTTACACTAATCAGTCCAATGTTTATGGTAACATTTCTGGTGCTAAATCTGCTGGTTATGTGACGATGCCGAAGGCAGAGGAGACGCTCGCGAGCTATCTCTCGCCGGCTTCGTCGTCTTCACTTAAAGCACCGGCTCTTCCATCGAGACCACTAAAAAATACCTCTGTGCTGGTGGGCAAGGCTTACTCGGCGGCTGGGCAGGCGGCTGCTTGTCTACATACGATGGCTATTATGCAGGCTTATCAGGCCGACCTGCTAAAAGATGCGTGCGAGGGGGGGGAAATTTCCGCTGAAATGATTAGCGAACTCAGGCAGACTGCCGATCTCACTCTTCGTGCTACCAGAGAGACCGCAAAATCTATCAGTCGGTCTATGGCAGCCATGGTGGCCACAGAAAGGCACTTATGGTTGAGTCAGACCTCCATGAAAGAGAAAGACAAATCTCTCCTTTTAAATGCTCCCGTTTCGCCTGCGGGCCTCTTCGGTGACGCTCTTCTTTCTGTCACGGAGAGGTTCCAGGAAGAGAAAAAACAGGCAGCTGCTTTTCATAAATACATCCCTCTTAAAGTGCGTGTCACTGGGGCTGCTGAACGTGGGCAGTCCCAGCCGTCGAGTTCGACCTCCAAAAAAGCACAGCAGAAACGGAGTGTCGCGTCTCGTGCCCCCCCCGCAGAGAGACTGGAGGGACGAGGCGGGGCGCTCTCCGGCGCGGCCTTCTCGGGGCAGGACTGATCTGAGGACAGTCATTGTCGCTAGGAAGGCCGCGTCGAAAAAATCCTGACGTGCTGAAGACTTGAGTTTACCGCACAAGATCACAGTGCCTTTCTCGATGCCCTCAGGGGTCTGTTCTACTAACCCTGCCTATACAGGGCGTAGAGAGACTCGGCGAGCGGTTTCCCGAGGGACGCTCGCCCCCTCTGAGGAGGGTTGTGAAGTGCTCAGACCAGCTGTTTCCTGCCAGTATGTTACAGGGCGCTGCGTCTGTCACTCGGGATGTTCATCCAGAGGCCAGCCTCGAGAGGCTGGTTCCCTTAGTAGAGTTCCTGGCGGAATGGGAAATGCTTCCCAATATTTCTCAGTGGGTCCTGAATATCATAAAGAACGGGTACGCTATTCAGTTCAGAACGCGTCCACCTCGGTTCAGAGGGGTTCTGCCTACTGTGGTGGGCCCCGAGCAGGCTCTGGTATTAGAACAGGAGGTAAAAACTCTGCTGCAGAAAGAGGCTATAGAACGGATTCCTCCACCCAGCAGGGAGTTAGGATATTACAGCCGGTACTTCATCGTTCCGAAAAAAGATGGAGGGCTGCGTCCCATTCTAGATCTGCGTCTCTTAAATCGCACTGTTGGGAAGCTCAAATTCAAAATGCTCACTCTCAAGCAGATCGTGTCACAAATCTGATTCGAGGACTGGTTTGTCACGATAGATCTAAAGGACGCCTACTTCCATGTTTCAATCCTCCCTCAACACAGGAAGTTCCTGAGGTTCGCTTTCGGGGGCGAAGCGTACCAATATCGGGTTCTTCCGTTTGGCCTAGCACTGTCACCCCGCACGTTCACGAAGTGTATGGATGCTGCTATAGCTCCGCTCAGGCTGCAGGGCATCCGTATTCTGAACTATATAGACGATTGGTTAATTGTAGCTCAGTCGGAACAGCAGGCGGTTCGGCATCGAGATGCTGTTCTTGCTCACATCAAAAGATTGGAGTTGAGGCTCAATGCCAAGAAGAGTGTTCTTTCTCCATTACAGAGAACCACCTTTCTCGGTGTAGTATGGGATTCGACGACGATGCAGGCACGATTGTCACCTGCTCGTGTTGCTTCGATTCTCGACGCAGTATATCAGGTCAAGCTAGGCCACTCCTCCACCGTAAAACAGTTCCAGAGACTGTTAGGTCTCATGGCGGCTGCGTCCAACGTGATACCCTTTGGCCTCCTGCACATGAGACCATTACAGTGGTGGCTCAGAACCAAGGGTTTCTCCCCGAGGGGAGATCCTTTTCGCATGATCATGAGTTCGCGACGGTGTCATCGCGCCCTGGTTATGTGGAAAGATCCTTGCTTTCTGTCCCAAGGACCTGTGTTGGGAGCTCCTTGTCGTCACGTTTTGCTAAAGACAGATGCCTCTCTCACGGGTTGGGGAGCGATCATGAGTGGTCGCCCAGCTCGGGGTCTGTGGAAGGACCATCACCGTCTATGGCACATAAATTGTCTAGAGATGTTGGCAGTATTTCAGGCTCTGAAACACTTCCTCCCAGACCTAAGGGGCCACCACGTCCTTGTCCGAACAGACAACACGTCGGTGGTCTCTTATATCAACCATCAGGGGGGGCTGCGTTCTGGCCCGCTGTACAAACTGGCACGTCAGATCCTTCTATGGTCCCAGGGGAAAATTCTTTCTCTGAGAGCTATTTATCTCCCGGGGTATTTAAATCAGGGGGCAGACATCCTGACGAGACAGGGGCCGAGGCCCGGGGAATGGAGTCTTCACCCCGGGGTGGTGGAGCTCCTATGGGAGCATTTCGGTCGTGCCGAGGTAGACCTATTTGCCTCCCGAGAGACATCTCACTGTCCACTATGGTTCTCTCTCAGCCAACCAGCCCCTCTGGGGTTGGACGCAATGGTACATCCGTGGCCGGGGTCACGCTTGTACGCTTTTCCCCTGATCGCTCTGCTCCCGGGAGTTCTGGAGAGGGTTCGCCGGGACGGGCTCAGTCTTCTGTTAATAGCCCCGTTCTGGCCGGCCCGAGTATGGTTTGCGGACCTAGTGTCTCTCCTCGACGGCTCTCCCCTAGAGATACCGATCAGGAGAGATCTACTCTCTCAGGCGAGTGGGTCGATCCTTCACCCCCGCGTAGAACTATGGAGGCTGTGGGCTTGGCCTCTGAGGGGGCCCAGCTCGTAGACTCTGGTCTCTCGACTGAGGTCGTTGAGACCATCCTCCAATCCAGAGCTCCCGCCACGAGGAAGTTATATGCCGCGAGGTGGAAACTTTTCACCTCTTGGTGCAGAGAGCGCCAGCAGGACCCAGTTAACTGCCCAGTTGGTACAGTGCTGGATTTCCTGCAGGACCGTCTCTCCACAGGGTTATCCCTCTTCACACTGAAGGTGTACGTGGCGGCCTTAGCTGCTTACCACGCTCCTTCAAGCGGAGCATCTCTCGGGAGACACCCACTTGTATCTCGCTTCCTTCGTGGCGCCCTGAGGCTGAGGCCTGCAGTTCGCACGAGGGTACCATCTTGGGATCTGGCCATTGTCTTAGAGGGTCTCTCCCTAGCTCCCTTCGAGCCCATAGAGGTAGTTTCGGAAAAGTTCCTTACACTTAAGACTATCCTTCTTCTGGCTATCTCGTCTCTAAAAAGAATTGGAGATATTCAAGCACTCTCGGTGGCTCCCTCGTGCCTGGAATTTGCTCCTGGTTCGGTTAAGGCTTTTCTCTGTCCTAGACCAGGGTATGTTCCTAAGGTGCCAACCACTTCCGTTAGACCTATAGTACTGCAGGCCTTCTGTCCTCCGCCTTTTTTGACGTCAGACCAAGAAAAATTGAATTTGCTGTGTCCCGTTAGGGCTTTAGATGCTTATGTCCACAGAGCTGCCCTGTGGAGGAAATCGGAACAGTTGTTCGTCTGTTTTGGGTCACCTAAGAAGGGGTGTCCTGCATCTAAGCAAAGGATGAGCAAGTGGGTGGTCGAGGCCATCTCACTCGCTTACGTTTCGGCCGGTCAAACTTCACCTTTGGCTGTCAGGGCCCATTCTACCAGGAGTATGGCTGCCTCTACAGCTCTTCTTTCAGGGGCTTCTCTTCAGGACGTTTGTGATGCGGCAGGCTGGTCCTCACCGCACACTTTAGTCAGGTTTTATTCTCTCGATTTTAGCTCCACTCCTGGGGCTCAGGTTCTCTCTTCGGCTTGTGTCTCCTAGTCACACACTACGGGGACCTGTTCGTATGGGGATGTGGGTATTGCGTTCCCACTGCGATTACACGCAGCGGTAGTCCCTGAAGGGGAACGTCCCGGGTTACGTATGTAACCCTAGTTCCCCGAAGGGACGGACGCTGCGTGTCCTGCCATACTCCCGGCGTCCCCTTGGGTCGCTTGCTTCAGTAACATTAGAAGCTGGCGGCTTGTGTATTCAGGGGATATTTATAGCTTCGTGGTCAATGACGTCACTTGCTGTGACGCTCCATTTTCTCCTTTGACTGATTTCATTCATGCTTCAGACGCGTTGCGCTGGGGGGGCGTTCCCACTGCGATTACACGCAGCGTCCGTCCCTTCGGGGAACTAGGGTTACATACGTAACCCGGGACGTTTCTGCTCCAATAAAAACCACAAGTCAGTATGAAATCAACATTGTTTTAAGAAAAACGTGTTTTATTTGCGATCTTCTGGAGAAATAGTCTTTTACTGTCTATGGAAATACTACACAATCCTAAGCATAACACTGAAGTCTCTGATTGGTCGAACGCGCGGTTACAATTTACCTCCCCGAGAACGGCTTAAGTGATCTGAAACATAATACCGGTTGTTTATTTGTTTATAAATTTGCCTTTTTTGCCGTTAAGTTACAATGTTATTTTGAGCAGGAAAAGAATTTTAAGAGGAAAATAAAACATAGCCTACATATGTCAGTGGTGCTGAAAAACGAAAAAGATAGGCTATTGGACAATAAAAGAAACGCTTTATTCAGTCTACCAAAAGTGACCTCTTTCTTTGGTCATCGCTGGACAAAGATGAACTTATCAGGGCATTCTCAGCACTCAAACACAAAAGGGTGGATTTCTAAAAAGGGCTCGGGTGAAATCTACGCCCGCCGCCCGGTGAGCTCAGCTGTCCACGGACGCGGGCCCATCATTGTATGTATGTTCGGTTCAGTGTCAGTCAGACACGTTTTCTTCTTTGCTTTTGTTAATAATTTAAGCTGAGGGGATGTTTGAGCTGTTTATTTTATGTCAGCCCAGACAGCTGAAAATATACTGCGCTAATCAAATTAGTTGTCCGTGAAAGGGCGAGGCTTATTCCAACGTAAAACGCTGTATAATTTTATATAATTTTAATCAAATAAGATTGGATAACTTCTATGTTGAGCTGCCTGTTCTTGAAGCTGAAAGTGCACGTAATAAAATAATATACCATTGATGCAAACCAACAGGAATCCTTGCTTTTTCTGCTCTATTATGTTTATGTTTTATGAGTAGGGCCCCGTATTAGTTATTGAAACGGGCCCCCGCATGCATAAGGCCGCCACTGTCAGTAAGTTATGTTTATGCATTTCAAACACACAATTTTCAGGCCAGTATGTGATTATTTTGTTCTGTGTAACTTGTTATTTTTTATTGAAAAATATTCGTTTGTTAGAAAAACGTCGAGTTTTCTGAGAAAGGTTTTCGATAAGGATGACAGAAATTGGCCCCGGAGGATAACGTTACGTGTTTTTAGACTTGGTTAGTTGTTATTAACTTGTTGACTTTAGTTACTGACTGTTAATATGTTCGCTTATTAAATATTTTCAGTGAGTTATTTTAGACAGTATTTTTAGACATGAGGGGAACTCGTTTTTCTCTTTCAGTCTGAGGAGAGGTAAGTTAACGTTAAACAGCCAGGTTAAACTGATAAACGGTCATAGGCTAAAATTGACGGACTGTCTTTTTTCCTCACAAAAATGACATCTGTCCTTTTATAATAATAACCCCTTACACTCTGAAGGCATTTTTAATGATTTTGTCTAAGTGACATGCTTAAAATTAAAGGCAGCTCTTTTGTTGTGCGTCTCTATGGTAACTTCTACTTTTACTGTCTACTAGATGGTCAATCAAAGAGCTCAGTTTAGTAGGCCTACAAGCGCATCTGTAGAATTTAGACAGTCAGACAAAGAAGTGGTTATGAACATAGGCGTCCATTTCGGTGGGGGCGGTGGGGACGGTGGGTACGCGTCCCCACCAGATTTCGTCATGAGTCATTTTGTACCCACCACTTTTTGAAACATTGAGGCGCCACGGATGTACCTAATACAAATAAATAAACCATATCCAGTTAACTAGCAGAGCATTCATTTAATTCGCTATTAAATAAGAGATCTGGCGCTAAAATGTGGTGTTTTTGAACTCAAGCGGAGCTCTGCTTGCCGCGGCAATCAGCGTCATGGATACAGGCTCGCGCACTCTTCACTCGGACGCGCTCTTCTATCTATCGCCGTTGTAGAGACTCTCTATTCATTCCGGTGAAATCTCAAAATAAAATGCACACAAACGTGTCCCTGCTTGATATAGACTGTAACCACTGATGAACATATTTAGTTTTGATGAGAAAAAAAAACCATACCGAGTGCGGATTAGAACCCGTAACCTCTGACACGCTTGGCAAAAGAACTACCACAACACCATTAAAGAAGGCTGCACAGTTTGACGAGTTTCAGTGACGTGCAGTCTGGGTAGGCAAACTAGGCACTACCCTGCCAAAATTGTTTTTTACTGTTTGTTCTTGTTTTTTATATATGCAATGTGTGTGTTATTCCAATTGTTTAGACGTTATGATGACAAATGTAGCAGTTACGCATAATCAAAAAAAATGGTATTATAAGCAGTGCTTTTACTGTCTACTAGCATTTTTCTTTTACTAGCATTTGTTTACTGTATGTTGCGCATGCGCACTTCGATTTGTGCACTTCGACTTTTTTTTTTTTTTTGGACGTAAATATGTTATGCCAGTAATCGTCTCCGTTACGTATCAGACATGGACCAATTAAAATCGAGATATTACTGGACATTTGCACAGGTAACGTCAATACACCAAAGCTAGCCTGCATAAGAGTTAATCCCCCTCTGTTTAATCCCCGCCAAATTCAAAGTCAAAATGACAGCACAACACCGGCCGTGATCACGGAGTTAAGAAATTTTTCCAAGCTCGATTTTAATTCAAGATCTGAGTTAATAGCAAGAGGGAGGTCTACGCCAGCCTTAGATGGACTAATGTTAGTTCAGCAAAAGGGCCCACAAATTGTCCGATCGTTTCAAACATTGTCACCCCCAATGACGGTTGTCATTGTGCCCATGTGGTGCGACCCATCAAAGAGGCAGCCTCATACGGTAAGCAGTGTCATGCAGTTCTATCATATTTTGATATGATCTTTATTAAATATTATTATTATTATTATGTCTGCAGGTTATGCAACATCATTGATGAGGGCCCTTCAGGAAAGCTACACCCATTCACCTGCGCTAATTTGTCCTCCGATGCACGCGCCCCCATCGCCAAATCCTTTGAACAGGTTCCTAAGGAGAAGGCCGTCAGCCTCTTCCTAGCCAGGCAGTCACGCTACAAGAGAACCTAAATGCACATTATTAAAAAAATAAATTCCACAGACAATTCCAATGATTTAGTTGTAAGTATTTAATTTATTTTAGTATGTATTTATTTAGTTATCTTCTTTCTTTCTGTCCCTGTCATCTCATTTGGTGGTGGTTTCCTGTATTCTGCATGTTTTGTTTTTTCTTTGTGTGCTGTTGCTTTGGTTTTACTTTGCACTAAATCATTACATTTTTTCGTCTTTGTAAGTGGCAATAATTGTCGCTGTACCCCATTCACGGGGTCCTGCATGCTGCATGTCTGCTCCTCTGTCTGTTATTTGCATGAAATTTGTTGTATGTAATTCAAAATAATTTACCAATCATTTTACCTGTGCCTTGTCAACGTCTGTGTGCGGTGTTGTCTGGGCTCACTGTGTGTCAGCTTGATGTGCTTTTGCATGTAAAACTGCATATGCATTCATGAAAGAGTGTGTGTGTGTGTGTGTGTGTGTGTGTGTGTGTGTGTGTGTGTGTGTGTGTGTGTGTGTGTGTGTGTGTGTGTGTAAGTGAGTGTGAGTGAGTGTGAGTGAGTAGGAGAACCATCAGTTAACCCTCAGGTAAGACCACACTTTTGAAGGCATCTGAGAAATACTTTTTTATCCTTGGATGATGCTAAGCAACTCATACATATTTTTATTTTCTCCCATCTTGATTACTGCAATGCAATGTACACTGGCCTTTCGAATAGTTCTTTAGCGAAGCTACAATTGATACATAATGCTTCTGCCAGAGTACTAATGAAATTAAAGCGTTGCATTCCATGTATGAAAAGTGCTATACAAATAAATGTAGTAACCCTTACAAGCAATGCCAATAAACTGTTTTTACTTATTAAAATTCATGTGTTCTGTGTACTTTATAACATTTTAAGGGCAATTGGGCGATCACAACAGAATATTTATTTATTAATATTTATTTACAGAATTATTTTTATTCATTCTCATTCAAACGAGGCCATTGAAAGCCCTGATAGGTCTGGTCACCACTTTGGAAGTTTTGCTTTATGGTTGAAACCACACAAGAGGGTAGAGGCTTCCTTATACTCCTCCCTAAAACTCCATTAGCCCAGTGTATAGCCTGCCTGTACGCAGTGTACCGGTATTGCCTAGGGATAAGTAGGAAAGATTTGTAAGTTTTAAACTCTGTAAGTAGGTTGGAAATGTCATTTGAAGCCTGTCTGTCAGGATGCTGCGTTAGGCACGTTACATCTGCTGGCACTATCAACAATAATCACACTGAAGACATGACCAGCCTACTCGGCGTCGGCTACGGTGAAACAACATTTTCACCGGAGAAAGAGGTAAAAGTTTAAAAATAAACACTCACAGGTGGGACTGTCAAGCTTGCATTATATTTATAGATCTTCTGACTAAGTTTAGGGTAACGTTACTTTTCTGAGCCAACGACATAATCACTGTCACTGGATAAAAAGAAAACGTTGACTTTCCCTCGATGCTTACTGACAGTAAAAAAAAAATGTTATTGTATGCACTGCTATTCATGGACTACTAGCTCCAGCGGTCATTGCTGCGTTTCTAAATGGTAGCAACTCACCATGACACTACACCAACTCTCCATTCATTCTCCTCTGACCATGCATTTATTTGTCTTTGACGGCCATCGGCTCTCGGTAGAATAAAAAAGAGCGAATAAAATATAAGATATGATGACATAAAGGTAAATAAGAGCAGGATTGCACTGTTTGTGTGTTTTCGTGTATCAATCCGAGTGTCTGGTAAATGAAAACAGTGATTGATCTTGTGGCAGGTGCGACGCTAGTGGCTGACGCGACGAGCCATGAGACGCGTTCCGTCACGGGCAAAAAGAGCAAATAAAATATTAGATAAGATGTGTTTTCGTGTATCAATCCGAGTGTCTGGTAGATGAAAACAGTGAGAGATCTTGTGGCTGGTGACGCTTAGTAAGAGCCACGAGACGCGCTCCATCACGGGCAAAAAGAGCGAATAAGACCCGATGACGCGGAATGCATGTGTATTTGATCATGCATCAGTCGGAGTATCTAGTAGCTGTAAGCCAGTTGAAACGCGTTCATTAAATGGTGAATATTTACATATTGGGCGTTGCGTTCTGGCTTCCACTGACTGGGGATACGATTTTGTTCAAAAACACCTTGTGTAAGGACGAGAGGCTGGCGAATATATTGGCCAAAATGCTCTGTTCGATTTTTCTGAGATCATCTACTCTTCCCTGTGGATGACCTGTGACCTACTTTCTGTAAGATCTGAATTGTTGAGTTTGAATTTTTGAGATTGAATTTTAGAAAACTGAATTTGAAGTTCCGAATTTCTTCATCTTGAAAACTTGATTCTGAATTTTTTTAAACTGAATATTTGCAGTATAAGTATTCAGAACAAAAAAACTAGCTGTTTGAAAACACATGTCTATAAAATTCAGCCATAAAAACATTTAAATTTCTTAAATTTCAAATCTTCAATATTCGTTTTAAAAAAATCAAATTCAGAACTATCTAAACTACCACCTAAAATTCAATTTTGTTAGATTACACTTGCAAATAATTCAAATTTACACAATTCAAATTCAAATCATTTTGTCATATTATTAGCTCCATATAACTGTGGGTCTTGCCACCTCTTCCTCATCCCAGTTAGACGCCATAGTAGTCAGTGCCAGTCTGCTAGAATTAGTTCAAGTAACTTAGCTGAGAACGACTGAGGCTACATTCCACCGCGTCTACCTCGTGTGACGTCATCGCAGAGTTGCGTAAAAAATAACCGGTACTAACCAAAAACTACAACAACTAGACTTTAACACCATTTTGGAGACATTTCTAACTTTATATACATATCTTGACTGCTTTATCTACCCATTAATCGACAGTGGTGTTTAACCTGCACCATGGCCTTTAATAAAAAAATAAAAACATATGGGCATTTTATATAAAATATACTTTATTTCACAAGAACATGTGCAGCATGCATTTTTCTTTATGTAAAACAATAATGTCAAAAATCTAAAAAAGAGAGAGAAAATTCGGCATTGTTTAAAAGAAATAATAAAAATGTATACAACAAATGACAAATTCACCACTAGGCCCATTTTATCACAACAATCCTGTATAAATTGAACTTACAATGTATCAAATGAGGAACTCACTCTCTGGCCCATGTTGTACTTACATTCTTGCAAAAATAACTACAATGCAATAATAATAATTCCGCCCCTCCCTCACTTCCGGTTCTGGCGCTGGGGTTCTGAAACTGGTGGTGCTGCGGGTCTGCAGCTGGATATATCTCCACGTCACTGACAAGTTTGTACCCAGCACTTCTGAAAATGCACTTCCGAATGCGTCTCTGTCCCTACCACATTTCAAACCAAACTGACGCCCGTGGTTATGAAGTATTAAAGTGATAGTAAGTGAAGTTAGTGTTTTTTGGACACACACCTATTCATCAAATATAGCCTTTATTAACCTTTGTAATTTAAACAAAATAGAATAATTGTCTTTTCTGTTTTTTCAGTCATCGATTTTCATCTGATTTTTGTACGTGATCAATCTAGAAGTCATCCTATACAGTTATGATTTGCCATGTTCTTAACATACTGTTTTAGTCAATAAAGATAAATTAAAACAGAGTGCAAATTAATTAAAGGCATTTGCAATATATTTGACTCCTTTTTATGTGTCTTCTTTTTCTCAACAGGAGCTACATACACCCCAAAGGCTCTTTTCAGAGCTACACAGCGGCTTTGCCTTTGTACAGTAAGTATGTGTTTTAATTAACCTCAAAGACAACTAAAAACTTCTCAAAGACTTCTTTTAATGATGTAAATTCCCAATTATCGACTTTTGTGCACTATATCGGACTATATTCTCCTGCAATGCAGAAGTTAGTTTGACTCTCTCTCTCTCTCTCTCTCTCTCTCTCTCTCTCTCTCTCTCTCTCTCTCTCTCTCTCTCTCTCTCTCTCTCTCTCTCTCTCTCTCTCTCTCTCTCTCTCTCTCTCTCTCTCTCTCTCTCTCTCTCTCTCTCTCTCTCTCTCTCTCTCTCTCTCTCTCACACAGTTGACGCCTGTTCTTTGGTGTAGGCTAGGCTGTGCAGAGTGCAAAAAGGCTGCCCTTATTCATACGGTCATTCTGACTGAATCCAATATGATCTGACACTGACTACCTGAAAGAATCATTAATCTTTGTTTTAACCTTTTTAATCTTTGTGTTTCAAGTGTGTGTGAACACAAACATGCCACAGTGTCGTGAAACCGCTCTATCCCGTCCAGGCCTTCCACACAGGACCCCTCAAAGTAAGACATATTTTAGTGTATGATGTGTTTTATGTGTCTGTACCTCTTACTCTGTGTTATGCTAGGCTAGAGGCTGAGACAGAGTAGTCACTAGAGTAGCTGGCTGCCTGTGTCAGTTTTAATTTGGGTAGGAAGTGTCCGTCCGTCCGTCCTTCTTAAAAAACAAGACACATTTCATACTTCGTATTTTTGTTAACACCTATATTATTGTCAGGAAAGTACTGTATTATGAGCATTTGTTTTTTGTATAATTTTGTATATTTTCTTCTTGTACTTTCCCCAGCTGTTGAAGGGCTCCTTTTGGAAGACAGGCCTTAAATCATGGCCTATTCATCAGGTACTCCTGAGTAAGTCCTACAATGTGTTGAAGCAGCATTCTGTCACTATTCAACCCATATGTGGTGTCTGTATTTATATCAGTTGTTCTCGATATTTATATACTGTCCTCACACTATTCTCAACCAAATGTCTTAAGTTTTTTTTTTGTAAAATGCTCTGCCTTTTCTGAATTGTCTTTATAAAAACAATCAAACGAAGATATAAACTTTTGTGCTACTGTTTTATTTTTCCCCCTGTTGCTATATTTTTTTGTTTTGTTTAGGTGCTGTGTTAAGAAATCCTGCCCAACAAAATTCCACTGAGGCTGACGTGGAGATGAGTGTGAGGAACTGGCTGCGGCTAAGCAGGGACAGGAATGGGGGGCGGCAAAGGCGGGGCGAGCAAGCATCTTAAGTGAAATAATTGATTGGACTGATTTTTCATTTAAACTGACTAACTATTTTGGAGGGAATTTCTTATATTTGTTGTACAGGTGAAACTCGAAAAATTAGAATATCGTGCAAAAGTTATAATTTTGATGATTATGGCTTACAGCTTATAAAAAACACAGAATTCAAAATCTCAGAAAATTAGAATATTACATGAAATCAATTTTAAAAAAAGGATTTTAAATACAGAAATGTCGACCCTCTTAAAAGTATAATCATGCATATGTATATAGTTATAGATACTAAATATATTAGTTTCACCTTTTAATTTGAATTACTGAAATACATGAACTGTTGCACGATATTCTAATTTTTCGAGTTTCACCTGTAGTTTTCTATGTGTGTGATTTGTGGAGTGTTAAATAAATGATACTGCTTTTGCAAAAACAAAGTAAAAAATTAATTTTCAAGGTCATCTCCCGTCGCTCCTCCTGTTTTGTTATTTCTCCCGGAAAACTCCTGTAGCCTAATTTGCATGACCATCAAACTTAATTTTAAAATCACTGATTCATTCTTTTTTTTCTGTTAGACTGATATTTCCCAGGTTGTCAGATTGTATGATCAATTGAAACTTTTTTTTATCATAAAACCTGGCAACTCAAAAATAAGGACGCATGCAAGTGGTCTAGTAGCCTACTTCTCAACATGTCAAATTGTTAGGGAAGAAATGTTATGATTAACACATCACATAAACTGTTATTGAGTGTTGTTGAACTTGTGTCCTTGGAACACGATCTGACAGCAGTTAGCCTAAACAAATCAATAAGACATAACGGTGGGATCCTACTAGAGCGGCGAAAAGCATTCAGACGCCTCGCTCCCTTTGACTTAACACTGGAACAGCTGATTTTCAAGCATGCTGTGGCGTTTCCAGCGATGCAGCCGAAAATCAGCTGTTCCAGTAGTCAATGGAGCGAGGCGACCGAATGCTTTCCTCGCTCTAGTGGGATCGCGCCACATAGGTCATAATAATTATATCGGGTTTACGTTGGCTCACGGTCGGCGATCATTTCGGGTTTACGTTGGCTCACGGTCGGCGATCATTCTAATGCCACCATCTTCCCGACATCTTGCCGATTAGCTACCGATCTCCATAAGACATCTTATGCCGGGCGTACAAAGGATTTTCACAGTCCCAGACTAAAGACCGGCACTAAAGCATTCCCGAGGCAGTTTATGTCGGGCAGGCACACGCGCCCCAACGTCGGCAAGAGCTAAATTGTTGTCTGGGAGACTCTCCTTTCAAAAGTAATTTGAATATAATGATGCATTTAAAATGTAGTAAACGTATCTTTACAAAAGTTCACAATGCTGCTGCAGATTCAATATAATGTAGACAACGTTGAACAAATACATTTTCGTCAGGTTATGCCGGGCGTACACCAAAGGATTTTCACAGTCCCAGACTAAAGACCGGCAGTCTTTAGGAATCTTACTGGAGTCTCAGCGCGCTCCCGTCGTCTCGATCATTAAATGTGAGGTGATAATCTGCAGTCGGCGACCCGATTTATGCCAGTCTTTCTCTAGTCTTTCATATCAAACATGTTTGATATTATCGCAAGTCTTTAGTCTGAGACTAAAAACTGTGAACCCAAGTCTTTAGATGTGAGCTGATAATCTTATAGTCTTTTCTAAATCTTTTCAAAGTCTTTAGGTGTACAGAAAGCATTAGATACTGATAATTAATCACTCAAACCCCTTTATCTAAACCTCTCTACATGTCTGTAGTTTAACACTTTTCACTCGTGTTCGTAGCTCTACCCGAACCCTCGTCAAACGCACGATGGGTTGTGGCAAATAGTCTCTGGTTGTGGGCAATATTACCAGTTAGAGGGCGCATCAATCTGCACTTCGGATTCTGACCGGAAACAGTTGGCCATCCGGGCATCTTTGGAACAATCATTTACACATACTACGATTTGGGACGAACTAATTCTATTTTCAATTACTATTTAGGACGGATAGTATGCGAATTGGGACTGTGCCCTAGTCTTGTTTAGAGGTTACACCCACAAAGCGTAGGAATAATGTGGAAAGCACATAGTTCTTTAAACAGTCACATCGCCAGGTAGGTACTGGCCTGGCAAGCATAATAGGCTACATCGCTTTTATTAATTTATGCGAATTGGTATGAGGGATCATTTTCAAACAACTCTGCGTGAAAAATGCAAAAGATAAAACTGTTTATAGTACATCTTTTCCCCAAACCACCCCATTTCTTTAAGATGTTTTGTTGATGCAGTTTGATTCCAATATTCAATCTCATAAACAAGAGTCGAAGAATGTAGACATACAGCATGTAGCCTGCTTGTTCGTGCATGTCAATTATGAACTTCCTCATTTCTGAGAGCTCTGTGCGAATGTATTGTTCCTCCATATTTAAAATGAAATAAACTGTTCATCACCTACCTACAATTCTTGTTAAAAAGAATCAGCCCCTCGAGTTGCATTAGGTTCTTTTTCATGATATGCTAATTTTTTGAGATAGGAATTTTGGGTTTTCATGAGCTGTATGCCAAAATCATCAGTATTAAAACAATAAAAGACCTGTAATATTTCAGCTGGTGTGCAATGAAGGTAAAATACCTCCGTGAAGTTGGCACCCCATAAAACGAAATAATCTCCAAAACTATGCCATTGGTTTGTGCTGCGTTTGTGCTGATTTGTGCCGCAAAAACAAACGTTTGTGCTGGTTTGGTGTTTGAGATATTGAACATTATTTTTTTGGTTGTGTTACGTCACTCTCCAGCCCATGTCGTTCAAATCGCTCAAAACCGGTTTCATTCGTTTGTGCTCGGTTTGTGCTGGTTTGTGCCGTTAAAACAAACATTGTATCTATTTTCCTTTCGCAGATATAACAAATTTAATACTAAATATCTAAAAGATATGAAAGTTTAATTTTTATCATTACATTATGGAAAATAATGAACTTTATCACAATATGCTAATTTTTTGTGAAGGACCTGTAGATAAACTCCGACCGGGTTGACACTTTAGCGTGAGAAATCGGGGGTGTGGCGTGAGAGCGTGAGAATTTGGTCAGTTGTGTGATTCTCACGCTGAATGCGTGAGAGTTGGCAGCCCTGTATATAACACACAAAATAACTTTATATTTACACAATGTAAAGTTCACATTAATGAATTGCACAGCTAAAACAGACACACGGATACTGCTGCATGGAAAAAAAAATAATGATAACAGCCTAGCCCTAGACAATTAAATACCATTTCAGCATATACTACAAATTAAAATTCAGTGTTTCAGAATTGTAGAAATTCTACAAGTGTTTCAACCCATGTTTTAATCAAATACAGACAAACCCAACAGTTGGTTTACATTTAATTAAATTATCTAAATGTGACCCACATGTGTTAAAACCAGCATTTTTTAGAGTGTACATACATCTCATACTTTGTTACATTTTTACACACATATAGAGATAATTCACAGATAACTATGCCAGTCACAAAACTTACCACAGCTCAACATTCTGGGGTGCATTTCTTAGAAGCAAAGTGAGCCAAGTTGATCGTAGAGATCATTGGTGGTAATGGTTCTACAATCTACTTAAGCTTAAGATGCTTTTGAGAAACACAACCCAGATATATAATGCCTGATAAGACATTCATCTCCCACAAGGCCCATGTTCCAAGAACAGTGTTCTCCAAGGAATACTGCCACACCCGCCATTTACTCCCATGCCAATTTGAGGTACCACATGCAAACTTGAAAAATAGTAGCTTTCTTTCTCCCATTGAACAGAAGAATTAAATTTTTATATATAAATGTATATAAATAAATATAAATAACTGTTAAGTCAACAAAAATCCAAAACATTCAAATTTCAAAATGGGACATAAAGGTAGAGTGAATTATTCCATCATCTTCGCTAATACTGCATGTAAAGGTGTAGTCACATTAATGTCATTTTGCAGGGGGGAAAAAGGTTCATCGTCCATTATCAATAATGCAGCAAATTATGAAGCACAGCACACACAGAAGTTACTTTTTTAAAACCAAGCAGTTTGCTCAATGTGGCAAATTAGTGTGATCAGCTGGAATGGGTTACACAGTCTGCAAAGGGGAAGTCTATCACCCCGTGAAACGACACGATAGCTCTGTATGAGGAACAGATCAAAATATGACCAGACGACATGAAATCTGAAAAACAAGGTCTGGCATTCGATAAAGGTTCACCCAAAAAAAACACACACACACCTCACTCATGCCATAAAATAAAGGAAAAAACTCCTGTGAATCACAAAAGAGGATATTTAGAAGAACGGCAACCATTGACTTCAACCGTATAAATTGATCCGTTCATCAAATAGCGTGATCATGTCGCTTTAGAAAACATGATATTCCAGTGGAGTTAATTTCACACAATCTTGGTCTTTGAAGACATTTGAAAGATTTAGACAATTTCAGAATAAGGACAAAAAACACCTGAAACCATCTTCAAAATATTAGTGTTCTGTAGGACAGTAATTTTGGGTGATCCAACCCTTAAAGCAGTGTTTTCCAACCCTGTTCCAGGAGGCATACCAACAGTACACATTTTTGGATGCGTCTGTTATCTGACGTATCTATTTCTGGTCTTAAAGTCTCTATAAAGGAGCAGATGAGTTGAATTAGGTACATTTGATTTGGAAGACTTTGAAAAGGTGTAGTGTCGGTGTGCCCCTAAGCACAGGGTTGGGAAACACTGCCTTAAAGATAACCTATAAAGAGCTCCGTGTCAATTGCACAGAAACATAAACTATGTTCATCCCCATCACCCGTGTTCTCTTTCTAGTACAATAATGAAACAATCCCCAAGTAATTTCAAGCCCAAGTGAAAACTAGAACCAAAAAAAGCCTTCATCCAGAGTATCAGAAATGTCTTGAAAGGTACTTTAATGCACATTGTCCCCAGACAATTTTGCCAGTTTATTCTTTAACTTATTTATTATCTAATTGGTCTAATAATAGTCAGTTTACAATTGAACAAACATATCAGCAGGTCAGCATGGAGCTGTGCATATTTCTCCACAGTCTCATGGTCTGCTGAGGGTTGCGTTGGTGCACCAGGAGCAAGTCTTTGTGCACACAGGGGTTCTCTCGATCTTGCTCCCGAATGTCAAATGTCTTGAAACCATCGTGTTTGGTCGGAGTGATTCCAATTGCTTTAAAGCACATCCCATTGTAGACGTCATCGATAGGGTAGAAGGGTATGTAAAAGGAAATGTGGTAAAGAGATGGGAGAAGGTTTCCAGAAAAGAGGAATCCACCACCACCAGCATAAGGAGGGTAAGGACCTTCGTAGAAAGACTGAGGCACATAATATTTGATTTTAGGGTCCCGTAATGGCGTGGCATCAGAAATTATCTGCCCAGTGTACAACGTTGAGGCCTGTGCTGGATCAAAAGACTTGAGGTGATTCAGGATTGCTTGAGTGTTGGCAAAAACATCATCGTCACCCTTAAAAATGAAAGACACCCTTGGACAGTGATCCAGCGTCCACTTGAAGAACACGTGCTCCTTGAGAGTCAGATTGTAAAAGGTGTCCTGAAAATCCCAAACGAGCAGGTCTTTAAACTGCTGAGCTTCAAATGAAACCATTTTGTCGAGACTGGGATCATCCGCAGATGATCGACCCAGCAGAAAGACAGTTCGTACCTGAAGTCCGTTTTCATACGACCCTTCTCTTCCCCAGGTCTCTCGGACTGCTTGGCGCCTCTCGAAGTGCTTTGGGATGGATTTGATTGCAAAGAGAAGGAAAATTTTATCCGACGCACACTTGCCAGGCTGATCGTGAAGAACCGGTGGGTCTCGACACTCCATACCTTTAAGGAAGTCTCCGTATAGAGGGGGATATGAATGAATATCCTGAATGTTCGTTTGTAGCAACTCTAAACTCTCAGGCTGACAGTGAATCTTTTTATGCGGCTCCCTATGAGTTTCATTGTTGGCGGAGTCCAACTGCCTGAGGAGAGAATGAAGTTTTCGGTTCCAGAAGGCACCGTTTTTGGGAATGCCATTTCTGAACTTCTCAGAAACAGTAAGGGGAGGAAGTTCATTTGGCATAACACTTTTTTTTTTTTTTTCTATAGTGTTTGTCAGTAAAGCTGTGGGTTTCCTAGAAGTGGTAGTTGCAACCAAACGGATTGTGGCCAAGTCTCTTTGTGTGCTTTCCACATCTGTTAGCTTGGAATAGAATATGACAAAGCAAAGGCAGCTAGCTAATGCTACGAAGAAGAATTTAGTATACTTATTTCTCATTTTACTACAACTCGGTTGAGAGAAGCTAACTTTGAAAAGCAAGAAAGGATGTTGGTCTCAACAGGAAATGGTGGGGGTTCACACAACAGAATGTTCTTGCGTTGAAGTGCTGCTCTGTTTCTTTGTTCTTTCTTGGGGGATCAATGTTAGTTGATCCTACACTTGCTTGTTATAGGCATGACAAACATCTGTTATGTGCATCTTCCTCCGAATTCAGTTTCTTCGATTATGCTCCCATTTGATGTCAAGTTCAGCTGTGAGCCTAGCAGACACAATGAAGCAGTAATGCAAGTGAGATCACAGGAACATGATATTACTGGAAGTCTGAAGCCTCGTGACAGCAGTAAGATTGTTTCTCTTTCTGGTTATGTACTATGAACACGTCACATAGCACTTCAAACACCACTGGGCTCTAAGCCTTGCCTAAATATTTACTTTATGAAAGTTAAAGTGACAGTTCACTCAAATGAAAATTTGTGTCATCATTTACTCACCCTTAGGTTGTTCAAAACCTGGATTTCTTTCTTCTGCAGAACACAAGATACTTCAAAGGGGCCCAATATGACTTCCATTATATGGACAAAAGAAACATTCTTCAAAATATCTTTTGTGTTTCAGATCATTTAAATTCAATTCACACATTTATTTGTATAGCGCTTTTCACAATACATAATGTGAAAAGCAGCTTTACAGAAAATGCAAATCTAATATCAGATGTGACTGTGTCAAAGTAAAGTATTTCAGCAAATCACAGTTAGCAAACAATGTAGTAAATTCAAGGAAGAATCAATGAGCTCATTAAAGTTAATAACAAGTAGTCAACAATGATTACAATATATAGAATTTAGCATTGATGTCTCTTGATTCAGAGTTTGCATCATCTGAACTCCAGGCAGGAGTTGGAGAAGTAGATCGTATGGGTTTGGATCAACATGAAGGTGGGTAAATGATGACAGAACATTCATTTTCGGGTGAACAAACTCTTAAAACTCACTGGAACAGGGCTAGAGCTTTGTAGATGCCAACATTACAGCTACATTGGCAAACATTATATTTGTATTTGGATCTAAAAATAAACAAGCTTTTAATGGATTGGAAATATGGTCTCAGGTGACCAATTAAACAGCACAGGTTCTAGATGAAGTACATTTGACTCCCGTAAGGACACTGTATTGAGCTCAGGGAACAAGTGCAACCTTAGGAAATGTGTGCACTTGGTCTTAAAACATGTGTGGAAACTTCTACAGCTAATTTTTTTTCTTTCTCAATGGATCATTATCCTTCAGGAGTGGCATTTGGATTCTGATTGATCTAACATATGACTTATTTTCCAGCCCTGAACCCTGATCTATTTCTTTGTAGTATATAGCAAATCTTGCCCTGATTCAATGATAAAAGCATTTAAAATTAGTCTGAAACTCAAAGCCATGGCTATATTCAGGAATGTGCTTGCTTTTCCAGTATTTTCTTGCCTTTCCAGTATTACCTATTTTCAGGAATGTGCTTGCCTTTCCAGTAATACCTCCCCTATTTTCAGGAATGTGCTTGCCTTTCCAGTATTACGGATAAACCACAAGCAATCAACTTATTTTAACCTTATCTGTCTTGAATCATTATTTCATTGAAATGTCAAGCATGTTTACAAAAAAAAATGACATGGCAAAATAGTTAATTCTAAGATAATATCTCATCAAATTTAACCGTTCGAAACACTTAATGTAAAATGCTTACTGCTTAGCTTAATGTTTTTGTAAAACAGTATCTCAGCATTACTAGAATTCCAGTCTGAACACTTGCTGCCAACTAGACTACATTTTTGGGCCATATCTGCTTTAAGGCAGTGGACTAGGTTGAGGAACAGCTAGTGTCTTTTCAGATCATTCCTGAAAAAGTAAGTTAGGTCTAAAGCCTACAATCCGTTTAGAAACTGAAATGACTTTGTAGCTAATGTGTGAGTTTTCCTTCAAAGACAATGTGTTGAGCATAGTTCTCGGAAAAATACAAGTTCACTAGATTTGTTACAAAGAAAGCAATAGATCAAGAAAGTAGTCTAGTATGGATAAAAGGATAAAAGCGTCAGCTAAATGAATAAATGTAGTAATTAAAGAAATACGTTCTTTAAACGGTTTCGTGGAGATCCTATATTAATTCGTCGCGATTTGAGCAAATTAATGTAGGCTATAGGCTACTATCTACATTGATGGTAAAGGTGAATAAAAGTATAGGCTATGGCAAGTTCAAATTAAATTAAAAGTAACGTTAAACGTTTTTCAAGAACAGAGAGAAAAAACATAACAGGACGTACCGTGTGAGCGTCCATGAACGTTCTTAGTCCAAACTGTCGCTTACACAACAGGAACCGCGTTCGATGAGTGTGGGCTCTGGTGTGATTTTGTTTCACTGTAAAACGCAACTTCGGCCTCACCCTTTTTTCCCATCAGCACCTGTCTATGATTGGTGGTTATCACTCGGCACACCTGGGCACTGATCCACGGGACTCTTCTTGGGAATCTTGTGCAGATGTACTAATGTCTAAGCCCCGCCATAACAAGAATAGCAATGTACACTTAGAGAATATTGCACAACTAATTATTTTACTATTCATTATTCAAGTCATTATTTGTATTATTATTATTATTTATTTACAAATAATTGCAACAGCATTTCAAAATTATTTTGATGGCATGAACGTGATCCTGATTTAAAAAAAAATGTTGTCACGATATGGAAATATATATAGTCTATTTTTACATGTTACCCCATTCATTTATCAACATGCAATTGCAAGAGTGAATCACATGGTTGTATCTCGGGAAACCTAGACCGCGGATCACTTATGCACTTATGAGTGACTGGTGAATATTAACATTATAAACAAAGCAGAAAATGGTTTATATAATTTCTTATGATGATGTCATCTTTCAATGAAAATTATATTTATTTATTTATAATTAAGTCACAAATACTTTTCTAATTTTTGCAGTGTGGTGAGGAAGTGGTTATGGGGGAAGAGAAAAACAAATATATAATATAGTGCTCTCTAAACTTCCTTGCACACCAGAGCATTAAAACATGCAGCTTTATTAATTACAGAAGCAAGGTATTTAGATTTTAAGCTGAGAGACAATTTAATCACAGAAGAAAGTAAATATTTTAAACGTTACAGGACAGGCCAGCACTTGTCTTTCACTTTTTAGCGAATAAATAAAATACCCCTGTACACGTTGGAATCAGAATCCTTTTACTCTCTTTTTCTTCTCCTTATGTCAAAATAATAATGAAAAAACAAACAAACTGGAAAATTTAGATTAAAAAGATTAGTCTATGCAGGAATCAGCCAGCAAAAAAATATGCAGAGATGCAAGATAAGGCACTTCCACTAAGAATACAAATATATATGCCACTACTAAAGAGGTTAACAGAATATACCAAGGCTTTTTTTGAGCTCAATTCTTACCAGATGACAAAGCATTTCTGAAGCTTGGTGTGCACAGCACCCCATAATATAAATGTGGCTGGTTTCAGGTCTCATGCAACACTCGTTCAATTTAAAACAACCATCCCTTCTTTATTTAGTGTTCTTTGAGGTCTGGCGGCACGGCGTGTCATAGAGAGAGAGGTCTGAGGTACAGCAAGGAAATTAAGGCACTGAGAGTTGAGCTGGTGATAGTCCACCATCGTACTGAAGCTGTGGTGTTAAAGGCACGAGGCAGAGGTCAGGTGGAGGATCTTAGCGAAGGTCGCTTTCTTCTTCTTGTATGGTTTTCTTGATACGAAGCAGCATGGTGGTGAGCCACTGATCCAGCCGTGAGATGGTGTCGTACTCCTTCACCTGAAGGATGGAGAGAAATGACAGTGAAACTGATGAAGAATAAGTTGGCATTGTTCGGCTTGACTGGTGTGACTGGTGGACTATGTTTCCATCCAACGTTGCAAATTTAACTTGAGCGGAAAATTGGAAAAATTTACGAATAAAGCACTGTGTTCAAGAGAACAAAATCGTCACTTCCTAGGAAACTGGCGCAAAATATCTGTAACAAAAATGGAAGTTGCTGCAATCGGGGAAGCCATTGCGGATCTTTTTCTCCTACATTATAAATAACTTTATGACGAAACGCAATAAACGTTGTCATGTTATGTTGCATTCGCATGTCTGGTGTTTGTGACACTTTTGAGAGGTCATTATACCAAATCATTTTGGTGACAGACTTTGGCTCAGGCATTCCAGAATGTCCAAACCAACATTTGAGAAGCGATGCAATGAAACCGATCCGCTGGTTAGTCCAGTTATCATTCCCATCCTCCCTTGAGGAAAACTCAGGCAAGTTTTTTTTGTTTATGCATAGCTTTTGTTTTTACGCATAGCTTTTGTTTTTACGCAATACCCTAAAAACTGCATAAAAATAGGTGGGTGCAGAGCCATAGAGAGAAAGAGTTGCGACACTCCCATAGACCGCCATATGTATATTTTTATATATATATATATATATATATATATATATATAAAAAATATTATATATACATACACACACACACACAATTCATTTATTTAAATGGGTTAGGGTTATGTGTGTATATATGCATATTTGTCAAAATGTGTGTTTGTGTAATACATATAGGCCTACATAAATACACAATGCCTTCATATATATATATATATATATACATGAATATCAGTCACGTGACCTCTTACGTCATCCGCTCTTTTTCCCGTTGACTGCCGCCATCTTGAGTACCTGCCGAGAACTGTCTACAATACTGACGGCATTAGCTAGGAAGCAGATTTTCTCTGTTTCACTTTATACATAACCAACTGTGTTTATGTAAACCCTGTGTGTATTTGACAGTATTCGCGCAATAAGACTAGAAAGATAACTTCGTTCAGTAACCTGTCGCTGTTGTTAGACAGGCTTAGTGCGCGTGCACTTCGGGTGTACGCGCTCAGAAAAGCGCTCGTTTGAACCGCGCATCAACACGTGAATCACTTGATAGCACATGCAAATAATGAACTTATGTGAACTGCATTGTCCCGTTCCTTTGCGTTAACATTTGATGTGAATATACGTCGCGTTGTAGCATATGCTGAGACGGAGGCGACAGAACTGCAACTGATATAACATAAAAGCAAGCAGCTGCGTGCATGATTGGTCATGATATGATTGAAGGATTTTGACTGAATGCACGCAAAGTGCGCTCCCTTAATAATTCCTAAAAAGCTGACATCAGTTAATCGCGATCTCACATCTCTGTTAATATCAATTAAGCTGACTGCACAATGAATCTTTCATCATATATACACTTTATTTGATACAATTAGAGGATTTGTCAGCATACAGAGCTCTGAACAAAAAGTCCGTTTTGAGCATAGAGGTTTTGAGCGGTGAGGGGAGTCTATCTTAAATGCTTCTGATTGGCCTTTGCGTTGAAGAATCAACACGTATGTCTGTGATTGGCTACATCGCTAAACGCTGCAAACGTGTTTTAAAAGGAAACTCTGGCCTGTAAATCGTTTCTATTTTGTTTTAGTTCTTGTTGCTTTTCTGCAAAAATGTATTAGTTTTTATGTTGATATTTCTAGTTTGCGGGAGTCCCGCGAATCGTTTTATTCTCCCTGCAACGCGCACACACACAGAGAGTGCATTGCCGCTCGCACTCGCCATCAAATCTAGTCCCGCGCCGCACTCTTTTGCATTGGGAGTGCACATCTCTAGATCAAGGGCCCGGCCCGAGGATAGTGACGGGAAATATCGGCCCGCAAGTTCGGGCTCGGCCAGAGAATAAGCTCTAGTTCCTTTGCGACTGACGTATCGATCTTGCCGAATCAGGTACTCAAGATGGCGGAATACAAGTTTTAGAATTGAGTGACGTCAGTGAGGAGACGTTGGTGACATCATCGGATATTCATGTATATATATACATACACAATTAATATATTATGTGTATGGGTTAGGGTTAGTTATGTGTGATTGAAATATATATATACACATGTGTAGACTACTGTACACAGTACATCATATACGTGTATTTCTGTGTGTTTTCTGATGAATGGTTTAGTCTATGATTGGGGTAGGATGAAGGGGTACATTAGCCATACTGAAATGAATCCCGTTAACAGTTATTTAGCTACATATTTAGGAACATAGTTAATTCACTCATAAACTATCTCTCCGGTTTCATTTTATGAAGTTAATATTTACCGAACATTGCTGCAAATATAGTCGTTGCTTTCTATGTTATGGGAGCAGTCCATTTCCCTCCTAAATCATTCATTTGTACATGCACAGCGTAATTATTTATATTTTATGTTGGTTGGAATTCTGAACAGACCGCCACTGCAGACTTCTATGCGTGATCACGAAGGTAGGCTAATGGCTGAATCGGAATTTATAAGCAAGATGACGGATCAATAGCCTAATACAGCCCAGCTGTGCTAAAATAAATATCATGAGACGTCCATCATCAGATGAAAGCCGCTAAAGCCAGTGCTACTACCCATGCGAACATGAACACTAAGCTTTCCCTCCAAAAAAACCCTAAAACTTATCTAAGTAATGTACAGTATTTCATTGTCACCGTGCCTCTCCAAATGCAAAACTGACTTTAACTAAATGCAATAATGCAGTAACAGCTGAAAAATAATTCAATAATGTAATTGATGCAGTCTGTCCCAAAGAAGAACATGACAGCCAGCGTATATTTTGGAACTATTGGGGCTTACATGAACCACGTGACAGCCCTAGCAGCGACATGAAAGCGTGTCGCAACTCTTTCTCTCCATGCCTCTGGGTGGGTGGAACCATGGCTACTGATAAACGGCTACCGGCATGTCACTTGGGTAGTTTAACTTGTTTTTAGTGATACTGAGTTGTCAAAGTGTTGTTTAAAATTTAAATAATCAGTAGATATGTTGAAAACCTATGGAAAGAGGAATTGATAGCTCATCTTACAGCATCAGTATATGAATCCACATTCTGTTCCTCAAAGGCCTCTAAAAGTTTCTGTTAAAATAAAACAGAAAAGAACATTTTAAGCACATAATTCATCCATTATCCCACTGTCTGGACCACAATGTGCTAATGTCACCAACACACTTTTCAGACAGAAAGATTGTGGTTTATTCACAATATTTTCACATCACCAGCATGTTTCGTTTAAACATATTGGTTTAAAACAGATGCGTTTACAATTTGTATAGTTTGAACTCTCAGCAGATTTAGTTAAATATCATTGCGTGACAAGCCAATCTAGAAACCCACCTTTAGCAGGAAGAATTCAAAAATGGTTAGTACAAATACTGAGCTGAGATTGAACCAACCTTACCTTCAACAATTTGCATTCACGTGAATCTGAAAAGGCTGGAAACATTTCCTCATACTTCTGGAGGGCAAGCTACAAAGGGGGCATCAAAGACAAGGAATATGAAAGGGAGCTGCAAACGACACAATTGCTTGTTTGAAGGAATGCGTAATGGTGGGGTGTTTCATACCTTAGCATTCAGCATGTCCACACAAAAGTGGCAGAGAGCTGCCTTAAAGAAATAGTCCTTTGCGCTGTATTTCAACAGAGTGCTGTCCATAGCATGCGTTGCCACCTGGAAACCCCACCAGCACAAATAAAGAAATAGCTTAACTTTTTTCCTCCAAATCTACATTTGCAAAAAGATGCAACTTCTTGTTTCAAGCTGATGTACAAATAGTGAGTTTGGGGTTAAATTGACTGCATTCTTGTGATCTGTTCATTAGATAATGAAACCCACACATGAGATCCGATCAGCCTTCATTTGAGAAAATAAGAAAAAGTGATATCAGGACTGTGGTATAAATGTGATGCTTTTTTGACGTGAAACGTGTATCATCACTCTTTCAAGGGATATGTCTCCCTAAAGTGAAAATTAAATCATCATTTACTCGACCGAATGTTGGTCTTATGCAGTATCACGTTCTTTCTTTTTCAGACCACAAAAAGCGATTTTTTTAAAACATATTTGGCCCAAATAATGGCAGTGAATAGCGACCAACATCAAGATGCAGAAGAATCATCAGAATGATCCCATGCATTATATTCCAAGTGTTCTGGAGGTGTACGATAGGGTTTGGTAAAAAACAAACCGAAATTTAATGTACAACCCCAAATCAGAAAAAGTTGGGACGTTTTGTAAAATGCAATAAAATCCAGAATTTGTGATTTGTTCATTCTATTTAACCATTTATTAGCTGACCAAAGTACAAATAAACGTTTTCCAATGTTTTCACTGACCAACATAATTGTATTTTGTATATATGAACAAATTTTGATTTTGATGGCTGCAACACACCCCAAAAAAGTTGGGACAGAGACCAAATAAAACTGAAAAGATTATCCAAATTAGATTATCCAACTCTTTTGAAACAGTCCACAATGAATAGGTGAATTGGTAATAGTTGAGGGTATCATGTTTGGGTGTAAAAGTGCTTCTCAGTCTTTTTAAGCAAAGATGGGTCATGGCTCATCACTTTGTGCCAAATATCTTGAGAGAATTGTCAAACAATTAAAAAATCCCATTTCTCAATGCAAGATTGCAAAGCATTTATGCCTTTCATCATCTTCCATAGATAATATTGTCACAAGATTCAGGGAATCCAGATAAATCTTAGTCTGTGTAGGGCAAGGCAGTAGACCTCTGTTGAATGTGCGTGACCTTTCAGCCCTCAGATGGCATTGCACAAGATACCATCATGCTAATCTGTTAAATACAGACACGTGCTCAGGAGTAATTTGGAAAGCCATTTTCACTGAACACAGTCTGACACTGCATCAAGAAATGCCACTTGAATCTCTGTTACGCAAGGAGAAAGCTTTACATCAGTTCTATGTGGAGATGCCGGCGAGTTCTCTGGGCCTGAGCTCATCTCAGATGGTCTAGAAGACAGTGGACATGTGTGCTGTGATCAGATGAGTCCATGTTTCAGCTTGTTTTTGGGAGAAAATGGAATCGAGTTCTCAGTCCCAAAGACGAAAGGGACCAACCAGACTTTCACCAGCGACAGGTGCAAAAGCAAACATCTGTCCTGGTATCGAAGTGCATCATTGCAAACGGTATGGGTAACTTGCATTATTGTGAAGGTACCATTGACATGGAGGCATATATTTGGATTGTACAGAGACATAAACTGCCATCAAGATGACATCTTTCCTGGGAAGCAAGACAATGCCAGGCCTCATTCTGCACGTGCTAAAACTGAGTGGTTTCTAGACACTCTGCACCATAGAAGTGAAAGTGAAAGTGACACGTGATGGCCAAGTATGGTAACCCATATTTGGAATTTGACCTCTGCATTTAACCCATCCAAGTAAGTGCAACCACATTAGGAGCAGAGTAGTGAGTAGTGAACACAAAAACACTGCAAACGTGGATACACACACCCGGAGCAGCGGGCACCCTTGAGTGGCGCCAGGGGAGCGATTGGGGTTTAGGTGCCTTGCTCAAGGACACCTCAGTCATAATCCTGCCGGTACTGGAATCGAACCAGCAACCTTTGGGTCACCAGTCCAACTCTGTTACCATTAGGCCATGACTGCCCCCAGAAGGTTGTGCCTGCCTGTTTACTGCAGTCCAGATATGTCTCTTATGGAAAATGTATGACCCATCATGAAAAGGAGAATCAGGCAACGATGACCACAGACTGTTGAGCGGCTGTCTCGTATCAGACAAGATTGGGCAAATATTCCACTAGCAAAACTCCAACAATTAGTATCCTCAACTCCCAAATGAATAAAAAGTGTAATTAAAAGGAAAGGTGAAGTGAAACAGTGGTAAACATGTCTCTGTCCCAACTTTTTTGCAGCCATCAAAATCAAAATTTGCTCATATTTACAAAATACAATTATGTTGGTCAGGGAAACCATTGGAAAACTTTTCTTTGTACTTTTGTCAGTTAAAAAAAGGTTAAAAAGAATGAACAAATAACAGATTCTTTATTTTTTTTGCATTTTACAAAATGTCCCAACTTTTTCAGATTTGGGGTTGTATTATGTAACAAAAATCCTGACCTTGGCCATTGGGCTTCTGTCCATGGCATTTGTTCATGATACTTTATTAGCACCTCAGTTCACTCCGACTCGTTCAAAAAAAGCACACAAGTTGTGAAAAAATGCGACATGTAATCCAAATTTAGGGCAGGGCGATATGGCACATATTTTTCAAAATGATTGACTGATTCACGATTTCGATTTTTTTGTTAAACTAGTCAACTTAAAAACACAAATTGGATTATGTTATAAATTATAAAAACACAATATGATTCAAGTAACATTCTCTATATTAACCATCGGGTTTAAAAAAAAAAAATTCAATTCCAAATGCACCACACCTGACGTGATCAACATACCGTAAATGTAAAACAAATGACTTTGCAGAAAATATGCATTAAATATGATGGAAAATATTTTAAACACTTATCTTAAAAATTAGCCTATATGCTCAGAAATCATATAAAATACATTTCTTCAAGTAACCATCATGCAAACATATCTAACATAAAATATCTAACACAGGGCTCGACATTAAGGCTTGTCCGCTTGTCCGGGACAAGTGGATTTTTTGTAGGACAAGTAGAAGAGAAAATTAGTTGTCCGACCGGACAAGTTAAATTTCAAACAAAATAAAATGCCATGTTACTTCACGTTATGTGCCACTCGTTACGTCTATTTTACCGATTTAATTTTACAGATTTGAAACGAAGACATGTCCTGAATGTGAATGGCCTGTGAATGTCCTGAATGTGACTCGCAGAAAGACGCGCACCAGTATGATGCGCATGCACAGACCGCGCGCCAGAATACAGTTCTCTTTCGTGCTTGAACGAACATCAACACACACAATTAAGCCAAAATGTCATTTGTCGAGTATCTTCATAACACAAGAGCAGTCTTATGATGGACATAAAGGGTTGTGACTCGTGAGAGAATGAAGCGCGTGTGAGATCCGCGTCTCTGTCCACAGCGGCTGCTCTTAAAGGGCCAGCTACCAATAAAGTGTTCCGTCAGTAAAGTTAATGAAAGAACAAAGGGAACAGAGAAAATTACTCACTGCTCTTGACTAAAGAACTTGTGTAGCTTTAATAAGGAGTAGTCTATATATAATTTATAATTTATGCTGCGCAGACTGTTTGATAACTTTATTCAATTTCTGTATATGTCCTACCTGTTAGACAGTTCATTTTTATCCAAACATCAATGGCTTATTGATCATTATAGGTGTTATCAATCATTTAGTTGTTATTGCTAATTTCAGAATTATCACTAATCTGTGTGTGCATTTGGTTTAGAACCAAACAAGTTGACTCATGAAACCATTTGTTTATTATATCGCAATCGCATATCACAACCGCAATATTGATCTCAATAATAGGAATATGACATTGTCCCCAAATCGTGCAGCCCTAGATAAAATTATAAATCTTTACCCGGACAAGTGACTTTTGTGCATGGACAAGTGAAACATAAATTTACTTGTCCGAAGGACAAGTGCCTCAAAAAGTTAATGTCAAGCCCTGTCTAACATATAGTAGTAGTTCTTGGAAGACTTTTGCATTCCACTGAGCTGTTTTTCCATTGTTTTCTATGCAAACATGCTCTAGACGTGTTTGTAGGTTATACAAGAACAGCGCCGCTCAAGTTAAAAAAAGTTCAAGTCTCGTCTAACAGACCCTTTTTGTGCCGACGTCACTATTACGTCACAGCGTTAGCTGGAGGCAAAACAAAGGGAAAACTGGAGGCAGCCAATACGAATCAGCTAGTTTGTCAGCTATTAATATTTATAGTCGGCAACATAAGAAGCCTAAAATGTCATTTTGCTATGTTGTTGGGTGCCAGAATCGAGGAAGTACATGCTTCAATTGGAAATGTTATCACATTTTGCCTGACAACAAACCAGACGACAGCTGTGGTTAAACGCAAAAAAAGCGCACACTTCATATCAACTATTATCTTTTGTTGGTATGGATTATGGTTTGGTTACGTGTCTAAAGATTTCCCATGCGTGCCCACCTAGAGACACCATCAGAAATTGGGGAACAAGTTAAGTGATTTCTCACGTAATGCTAATTTGTTTAGCGCATAAGTTGGCTAACTTTGTTAGTCGCACAACTTGCAGTTTAAGTAACTGCTAGCTAAAGACCAGAGACTAAACAAAGGAAAGTGTTTGTGTCATCTCCTTTTCTACAGTGCAGTGGAGGTAATACTGTCAGATCATCCATCCATTGAGTGAACGTGTACTGGTCGGCCAATCTGTCCATTAAAGTTAACTTTTCCAAATAACAAAGTTAAGAACAGTGAGTGACTCGTTCCACCTCCACCTAAGCTCCGCCCACAAAAAAAACCTCACAATGCTTACTAACTGAAAAGGGGTCTATAACCTTGCCTTTTTCCCATTTCACTGCCCGCGTCTTTTTTTTTCAATACAATTTTGAATTATGTGTGTGAAAAGCCGCTTAAGACTAGCGTTGTGTTCTACGTTCATAGAGCGCATCACAAGAGACACTGTTTTTCATGTTTAATACGATAAAGCTGCTTGATTTTAATAATTCTATTGTATAAAGTGCTATATATTAACATGACTTGACTTTACTAGAGTGATGAATTGCAGAGCTTGTGCAAATATACCCACGTTGCTATGCTTTATTAAAAAATGCTTGCCGTTTTCTCATTTTTGTTGTGCGTTTATTTTGTTCCTGAGAGGAAACCCTCGCTCTCGGCAGTGTGGGTGGTATCAGATGTTCGATAACAGTATATCGCTCGTCACGGATATAAAACTTTGTTTTACCCCAAAACAAAAAACGAAAAAGAACTTTGTGGGCTTTTATTAATCTGGTGCGTCATTATGTGGTTGCATCATTTTCTTCTCTTAACTGTTATCATTGCCACATTGTCAACGTACTAATTACGTAATAACGTTGGCTAACATTTTTATTCAAAACCGCGATTTCTCGATTTGAAAATAACAAAATCGTTAACCAAAACATTAAAATTAATTGAAAAAATAAATAGGAAGAAAAATCACCCAGACATACCTAGAAATACATGAATTATATTACATGTTACGTTTTTATTAATACTGATTTCTACCAACTTGTGTGCTTTTTCAGGGGGAATCGGAGTGAACTGTGGCACTAACAGAGTCTCATGAACACATGCCGTGCACAGAAGAACAACGGCCAAGGACAGGATTTTCGTTAAATAATACATACAATTTCAGTTTGTTTTTCACCAAACCCTATCGTACACCCCCAGAACACTTGGAATATACAGCACGAGTCACACGAGATAATTCTGTGATACTTTTGCATCTTTTTTTAAAGATTGATAAAGCATAATCGCTATTCACTGCCATTATACGCACGAGCGTGAGCGGGGCATTTTTATAAAAATTCTCATTTTGTGGTTAAAAAAAGAAAGAAAGAAGGCCATTAGAACAACACTAAGGTGGGAAAATGATGAATTGCTTTTCCTTTTAGGGTGAAATATCTCTTTAACAGCTAGCTTCATTTATATATCTCAGATAAATGTTTGCTACACAAATTTGTACAAGGAAATACTTTGATGACCCTTAAATAGGACCTCCAATGAGATCAAGTGCATTGAAACCATGGCTGTCATATTTTTGTTTACCTGTTCATAGATCGAAATGGCTTTAGGGTACTGCTCCAGTTGAGCGGCGTAGGTGGCAACTTTAAGTAGGCACTTGTTGGCTGAACTGTGGCATCATAGATAGAGAGAACAGATTAGAAACTATTTCACAGTCCTAGAGTGTGATTCTGTTACAATTATGGGAAAATCCCCCAGAAAGGCCATGAAATAATGAATAACAATGTCAAATATTGCCTACAAGGCCATATATCTCAGTAATAGTACTGTAACTGTGAGATGGGGGCAAAGGTCTGCTTCAGCAAAGAAGCTTGCGATTCATTACGTCTTTTAATAAGTAATCTAAACTATTTCCTGTAGATAGGAGATAGTTATAGGTAACCCATTTTGTACTAGTCTTCTCAACATCGTCACTGAATACTGATAAGTATTGAGCAACAGCAGGAAAAAAAATTCTTTAAAACTGCCATACCTTGTGGACTCCTCGCCTTTATAATAGTCTGCTGCCTGTTCGTAGTGAGCTATGGCCTAAGAAAAGGTTATAAAGTACAATAACAACTGAGTAAGGTGAATACATTTTCCTTTCAGATTTTGGATAAACTTGATGGATTATATATGGTTTACAATAGAAAATGTTCTATTATAGTGACAAAAAAAGTCTGACCTTGTCAATATCAACCAGTTCAGTCTCATAAATTTCAGCGATGGTGACGTGGTGTTTCGCTGCGATTGTAAATCGACCCTACAAGATGAGAAACACAGAACAATCGGGTTCATTCCTCCTAGGCAAGAGCAAACACACAGGTCAAAACAAACCCACAGGTATTTGACCCAGCAGAGAAAATGACTTCACCGGTGAGAAACAGCTTAAATGTCTTTCACAAGTTTAGCTGGTTCAGTTTCAGATGAAAAACTACACCATTACATTGGGGGGAAAAAACAATTTCCTCCACTGAAAGCCATTGGAAAATATCAGATTATATTGATAAAAAATTCTCTGCAAGCAAAATATCTAATTTTAAATCTAATTTCAAAATATCAAAATTAATAGGCAGTTTTACAAATATCTTAAAAAATGAATTGATAAATATCATAAAGTTTTTGGGAAGTCGCACCTCATGGCATTTGACAACCTTAAGATTCCCATACATAAAAAAACAACAACCAGTAACTGATTTTTGGAGATTATTTCCATCTGCTCAGGATATTCGCAAGTTAAAAGTTTGAGACTGTGGTTTCATCAGGAATTACAGGTCATATTGTCATTTTTTTAATTGTGATTCATAACTTGACATTTAGGCCTGTTTTCACAGACAGGGCTCGGATTAAGCCTTGGTTTAATTAGCATATTTAAGTAGCTTTTATAAACGTCCCTTAAAAAAAAAGCATTACTGGTGTGCATCTTGAGATAGAACAATGGCACTGACATTTTAAGATTTGCCAGTGCAAATTGATTTCAGTTAAAACAGCACAAACATGCATTTTAGTCTGAGACTAGGTTTAAATCTTGTCTGTGAAACCGGGAATTAGAACTAAGGTCTCTGCACACTAAAACACATGCATTGGGTTACAGTGGCCTCCAGTGGTGCATTAAGTAACTTGCAAATTGCTTTGGATATGTTGAATAATTTCCAAAACAAGTTTTCACTGCAAAAAGATAAACAGATTAAAAGAGTCAAAATGATTCTGTGCCGCAAAAGCAGATGCAAGAAAGACTCTTACCATGTCTGTATAGATCTCAATGGCCCTGTTCAGGCAGTTTATGGCCTCTGTGGAGAGAATGACAGATATCTGACTGAACCATAATCATTTTCAAAGAACTGCACAATGCTAGATAACTATTAACTCAAAAGTAATAAGAACCCATTTTTGTTGGTTTTGTTGGTGCACAAAAACCAAAACTATAGGTCTCATTCACTAATAAATGTGTGAATTATTCATATTTGTACATACAGGAGAACTTGTCCTACTAATTCACAATGCATATGAATTATTTTTACCTCATTTTAACATGAATGTATTTGTAGTATTCTAAAGGTAAGTCATTTGATTAAAATGCCCATATAAGGGCTTTCCGTGCAAACTCACCTTTTGTCACTCATAACAAACATATGACATTCTCTAAATATGCACTTAAAAGGTTTTTGAAAGAGGTCTCATGTTACAAAGGCTGGATTTATTTGAACAGTAATTCTGTAAGATATTATATATTATTACAGTTTTGAAAAGCCAAATCTTTAGTGTCACATGATCCTTCAGAAATCATTCTAATGTGCTTATTTGCTACTTTATTGGTGCTCTATTAATAATGGTTTTTGTTATTATCAATGTTGAAAACTTTTATTTTTGTGCAGACTGATACATTTTTTTCAGGATTTATTGATGAATGGAAAGTTCACTAGAACAGCATTTATTTGAAATATAAATCTATTGTAACATTCCAAAAGTCTTTTGTGTCAATTTTGATCAATTTAATGTGTCCTTGATGAATAAAAGTATTTCTTTCTGAAAGAGAGTGCATAACAGATTCCACAAAAATATTAAGAAGCAACAACTTGACCAATTATATTTCAAAATGTATTAAAATGCAAAACAGTTGTTTTAATTTGCAATAATATTTCACAATATTACTGTATATTTTTGCTTCAAATTCTGAATAAATTTTAGTGCAAAAGTTATTGATGAATCATGATTTGTTTGTACACTGATTTCACTCACAAATTCATGTGTGTGCACAGTTAGTGAATGAGACGGTTAATGAAAGCATAGCCTACTTGTTAATAGTAGTTGGATGTTGAGAAATATAAACGTGACACTTAAGTAAATACCTTGAGGGTCGGATTTTTTAAAGGCATTTCCGGCATCAATGAAGTTTGTGGCTGCGTCATGTTTACTCTGCATCTGCAGGTGTAGGAGGGCCGCCTGCGAGAAAGCATTTCCTGCGGCTAACAAACACATTTACACAACAAAATGCAAACATTAAATAGACATAAATAGACAGTATGCTTTAACACAAACTTCTTCCTCATTTAGAAAAATGTCAAATCTAAATGTAATGTCTTTACCACTCCAGTTCTTGGCCATCTTGAACATATTTGCAGCTCTTCCATACAAGTCACAAGCATCCTCCATCTTTGAAGAGCCCCTGGTGAAATATAATGAATATTAGAATGATGATTTCAAACAAATCATAACAAGTCATAAACTACAGAGCTCCACACATGGCATGCGGACCTATTTATAGAGTACATACTGTATGTATATAATCTGCAAAACATTTGTTGTCTCAAGCACACCTGATGCAAATCAAGGGCTTCATTAGTTGCACCAGGTTTGCTTGAGCTAGAACACATGAACTATCTGAATTGGCTAGGTTTGTTGAGCGTCACGTTTGACTGCATGTTAGAAATTAGGGATGCACCGAAAATTATATTATTATTTTTTTCATTTTTTGTTCGAAAGAGAAAAAAGGCCGAAAATATGACCCGAAAATATAAGCCGAAAATATGCCTCCCCGTCCCTCTGTGTTCAGCAATCAGGAATTACCTATAGGCGCAACATGTTTTATAACTTTGCAATGGGCTGCACTTCCAAAGATGCACAACTTCAAAGCAACTGCTCAGGCCCTGTCATAAATGGCACACTTCATATGCACTTTCGGTCTTATGGACTTACAATCGCTGCCGTGTGCCAGTTAAGTCCATGATAACGTAGAGTGTCCCATTTGTCATTTTAGGTTTCAGAAGTGTGCTCGCGAGTGCCCCTTTTGCGGCCGATATGCGGCCCTGATGCACACTTTGGCCGAGACCGCACGGATGCAAGCTCCGTAGCAGAATTCTTCCCAACAGTCAAAGCAGTGATTACGTCATTAAAGTGCTGACTCGTAGGAAGACCGCGAGATTTTAGGGTGCCAATTGGGACAGGGCTGTTTGTGTGTGCACAGCGCTCTGCTCAGTTGGATTATGTTGCCTAGAACTGAATGAAGAATATTGATATTGATTGATATTAATATAATGACATTTAATATTATTTTAATACAGGCCTATTTTCTGTTTAATTTTTGTGTGCTACTTTAAATAAAAGTGTGGTTATTTTATTTTATTGGCTTGTATTTTTTTTAAATTCAAATTCATTAAATTATTGTATTTAGTATTGTATTAAAATGTCCTATAACGATACAATTATTTAAAAAAAATATTTTAAAATAAGAAATTAGTAAAAAAAAAAATCTGGTTATTTCAGTCATTTTCGGTTTTGGTTTTGGGCCAAATGTATACAGCAGTTTCAGTTTCGGCGCATGCCTATTAGAAATAGTCAAAAGAATGATAAGAGAAGATCTCATCACCCTTCACAAACAAGGAACAGGATATAAAAAGATAGCGAAGGCACTAAATGTTCATAGAGACACCGTTGGAAGCATAGATAGCAAGTTCAAAGTTAAACGAACAGTGGTTACACTTCCAGGACGGGGCAGAAAAAGGAAGTGATCAACGGCTGCAACAAGATTTCTGAAAAGGCAGGTTCAGAAAAACCCTTGAAAGACAAAAAACCTGCAGCAAGAGTTGGTGGCAGCAGGCACTGAGGTTTCAGCTTGCACACCAAGACACGTGCTAAACGCATGTCCGACTTCAAGACGTTCACCTCTACTGACCCAAAAGCACAAAAAATGTCAGCTCCAATTTGCTCACAACGCTTACAACGTGGCCACGATATAGTAAAATGAGGGAACAAATTATTATATTGTGCACACAATTTACTTCAAACGAGAGAAATGAACAAATTAGTAGAACGCGTTGACGTATTGGTGAAGAACAAATTGTTAATTTGTGGCCACGATATACACACGAAAGAGCTCGAAAAATATATGTAACATTTGTCATGAGGGACACTATTTTTTTGTGTTGATTGGTTACTAATGTTGATTAGTAAATGTATTTTATGGATATGAATGTGGTTATATTTTTTTGAAATGGAATGAACCTTATGAACCTTTAAACAAAATATTTTGTTTATATTTGTAGAACACACACACACACACATATATATATATATATATATATATATATATATATATATATATATATATATATATTAGAGCATATTGTGATAAAGTTAATTATTTTCCATAATGTGATGATAAAAATTAAACTTTCACATATTTTAGATTCATTGCACACCAACTGAAATATTTCAGGTCTTTTATTGTTTTAATACTGATGATTTTGGCATACAGCTCATGAAAACCCAAAATTCCTATCTAAAAAAATTAGCATATCATGAAAAGGGTCTCTAAACGAGCTATTAACCTAATCATCTGAATCAACTAATTAACTCTAAACACCTACAAAAGATTCCTGAGGCTTTTAAAAACTCCCAGCCTGTTTCATTACTCAAAACCGCAATCATGGGTAAGACTGCCGACCTGACTGCTGTCCAGAAGGCCATCATTGACACCCTCAAGCAAGAGGGTAAGACACAGAAAGAAATTTCTGAACAAATAGGCTGTTCCCAGAGTGCTGTATCAAGGCACCTCAGTGGGAAGTCTGTGGGAAGGAAAATGTGTGGCAAAAAACGCTGCACAACGAGAAGAGGTGACCGGACCCTGAGTAAGATTGTGGAGAAGGACCGATTCCAGACCTTGGGGGACCTGCGGAAGCAGTGGACTGAGTCAGGAGTAGAAACATCCAGAGCCACCGTGCACAGGCGTGTGCAGGAAATGGGCTACAGGTGCCGCATTCCCCAGGTCAAGCCACTTTTGAACCAGAAACAGCGGCAGAAGCGCCTGACCTGGGCTACAGAGAAGCAGCACTGGACTGTTGCTCAGTGGTCCAAAGTACTTTTTTCGGATGAAAGCAAATTTTGCATGTCATTCGGAAATCAAGGTGCCAGAGTCTGGAGGAAGACTGGGGAGAAGGAAATGCCAAAATGCCTGAAGTCCAGTGTCAAGTACCCACAGTCAGTGATGGTCTGGGGTGCCATGTCAGCTGCTGGTGTTGGTCCACTGTGTTTTATCAAGGGCAGGGTCAATGCAGCTAGCTATCGGGAGATTTTGGAGCACATCATGCTTCCATCTGCTGAAAAGCTTTATGGAGATGAAGATTTCATTTTTCAGCACGACCTGGCACCTGCTCACAGTGCCAAAACCACTGGTAAATGGTTTACTGACCATGGTATTACTGTGCTCAATTGGCCTGCCAACTCTCCTGACCTGAACCCCATAGAGAATCTGTGGGATATTGTGAAGAGAAAGTTAAGAGACGAAAGACCCAACACTCTGGATGAGCTTAAGGCCGCTATCGAAGCATCCTGGGCCTCCATAACACCTCAGCAGTGCCACAGGCTGATTGCCTCCATGCCACGCCGCATTGAAGCAGTCATTTCTGCAAAAGGATTCCAGACCAAGTATTGAGTGCATAACTGAACATAAATATTTGAAGGTTGACTTTTTTTGTATTAAAAACACTTATTTTATTGGTCGGATGAAATATAAAAAAAATTTTGGGTTAGGAATTTTGGGTTTTCATGAGCTGTATGCCAAAATTATCAGTATTAAAACAATAAAAGACCTGAAATACTTCAGTTAGTGTGCAATGAATCTAAAATAAATGAAAGTTGAATTTTTATCATTACATTATGGAAAATAATGAACTTTATCACAATATGCTAATTTTTTGAGAAGGACATATATATACATATATATATATATATATATATATATATATATATGTGTTGTCATGAAGGACACGTATTAAGTTTTTTTTTTTTTACCATAAAAAGAATATTGATTATTATTATTTTTTATCTATTAGGGTTTTGAGGGTTCTCGGAGTTCATGTGATCATATACGCTGAGTGATGTTGTAACTGGCTGAAGTGGGTGTCAGCTGACTTGATTTCTCGTCGCCTGACTAGACTATTTTATCATTTAGCGCAAGATTACAAGACCAGACCTCAACCTTTGCGAAATAGAGCCACAAGTTTTGTTTTTGGAGGGTTTTTTCCCCCTTTCATTCTGGATAATAACTTATATAAAGTTAGTGTTTGACAGCCAACTTGCTAGCATGCTAACAGTCTATTTACCCCGGGTTGCCTACCAGCAGTGTGTTAAAAGTTAGAAAACATACCCAAACAGAGAGCCGAAGAACGACTGCGAGGATTTAACTTTCTTTTCGGCTTCTGCCATGAGAGCCATGGCCTCTTTTTCTTTACCGGAGTTATCCATGAATATTGTTTACAGTTCAACTTTAGCGGCAGACTATGGAATCCAGCAACATCAACACATCCCTGCGGGAACTTCCAACATGTCCGTCTACTGTTACATTTCAAAATAAAAGTGAAGTTGGCCTATATACATATTTTTGAAGTACCGTAATATAATACGTATTTATTTATTTATTTCCAATACATTTTGAGTACAATTTTATTCAAAGGTCAAAAATAAGCACAAATATTTTTAATATGGTTTTCTCAACAACAGCAAAAAAAAAATCTACGTTCTTTGGCACTTGATTAAATATTATTAAAAACTTACCACTACAAAACGTTTAAAATTATAAACATAACAAATTTGTTAAAAAGATTGAATCAAAACTATTTTTTTTATACAGTCTAACATTTAAAACAGTGCGGTATCTGTAAACGTCCACCAGATGACGCACTCTGATATTGTGAAATGACACTGTCCCAGCTAGCATGCGGTTTGCGGGGCATCTTTGAGGAATTCCCCATGTAGGCATGGTGACGTATAAACAGACCCCTGTGTGCTGGTCTATGAGGGAATCCCGGCGTATAGGCGGTGTCCACGACAAATATTGTGCGTGTTTTCTTGCCTGTGTGGTTGCTATGTAGTCAAGACTGCCACGTGTTTGATGACTTTATGTAACACTTTTTTCCCTGTTAAGGAATAGTTCACCCCAAAAAATTAAATTTCTGTCATCATTTAGCCTACTCACCCCATGTTGTTCGAGTTTCTTTCTTCTGTTGAACACAAAGAAGATATTTTTAAGAATGTTGGTAACCAGACGGCACAAGCTGAAGGCACCCAATAGAAAAAGAAAAGAAAAGGAAGTCAATGGCTGCCATCAACTGTCTGGTTACAAACATTCTTTAAAATATTATCTTTTGTGTTCAAGCTAAGAAAGAAACTCATATAGGTTTGGAACAACATAAGGGTGAGTAAATGATAACAACATTTAAATTTTTGGGTGAATTGTCCCTTATAAAAAATGTTATAGTTTGCATGTGAACACATTCAAACGCTTGGTAAGAGGCTTATGGAAAATGACATGCCATTGTATCCCTAAGGGAATATTGTTATGCTGACACACTGACTAAAATATGTACCTTCTCTGTTTAATGGACAATATTTTTGCGTATGTTTTTTACCCTCAAATGCTTTAACCACCCGGTTTTGTTTAAGAAATTTGTTAGGAGCTTCAGTATAAGCTGCAGATGATTATAATGATTTGTGTTCACATGCTCAATTTATGAGGTGGATCTCAAATGTCTGCATGTTCACACAGCCTCTGTTACTCTATCACCACACACACACAGAGAAACTCGCAGGGTTCAGGCCTGAAACCAGCCCTGAAGAAAAGTCCAAATAGGGGGATGTTAACGTCTTCCATAAAGAGGCCGCATCGGAGTCCTGAACTTGGACTTTAGAAAATCTAACGGACCCGAGGAAAAGAGATATTAATAACTCCTTCAAGCCCATCCCACCACATTCTTCACCTCTGAGTCACAATGTAAACCAGCTAGCAATGGAGCCAGGGGTGGATTGCCTCTGTTTCTCATTTGTGTATCTTTCCATGGCGAAATTGTGGAAACGGGGAGATACCCTTCCTCTCTTTCTTTATAAACCTGAAGGGTTACACACATGCAATGCTCTCACAGGTTGTGGGATTGTGTGTGGGAAGAGGAAAAACACAGGCATTGAGCAAGATGTGTGAAAAATTACAACAGAGTCTCTGGAATGATGCAGAGCTGGAAAGTATAAGCGAAGAGAGGAACGGGTGGTTGTACTGGAGGATGGAAAATGGCGGTATGGGGTTTTGGCTGGGATCTCTGTGACTCACTGTTTATCTGGCCTGTCACCGAGCAACTGTACAGCATATGTGTGCACAAGACTGCAGCCTTTCTGTCTGCTAGTATGCCCCCTTTCCCAAAATTTCAGGATTCATATAAGACTCTTTCCACAGAAACCATACCAAACAGGCTTTGAAACGTTTAGATTTACTTTTTTCCCCTATAGCAAAGTGTCTAGAGAAAATGTTAAATGTTAGTCTGAGGTAAATTTAAATACTAGCCTATATGAGTTGTTTTATTTTCCATTAATTTTATTTTGAGTTTTGCATGTTCTCAGCCCTGTTAGTTGGGACAATTTGTTTGTTCTTCTTTTCTACTTTTTCAGTGCAGTTCTTTTTGTAAAAAAATCTTTTATAAAACAAAACAGATCCACGATACAAAGGGTCTTTATTCAGCTCAATATATTTACTGTGAAAACATTGGTTACAATGTTACAACTGTTTACAGTAGTCAGAAAGAAATCTCCACATTTTTGCTTGTATGACATTGATTTATATATATATATATATATATATATATCTTGTGACAGTCTTTCATAGTATGCATAGAGATCATTCAATACAAAAAAAGGAAGAAAACAATAAAACTGATCACATATAAAGCATATCTCCTTTTCAATCTTAAAGGCATAGACAGCAACATTCTAGTAAAATGATTTACATAATCTAAAAACAAAGTCTTTGTAACTTGCCTCCTCAGTTCTTCTTTAAAAGCAGTTTCAGAGTTTTGAGTGTTTGCCTTGACTTTACATTCTGATTTAGTTGACTACAACATTAAAAGCCACACTGAAAAGTGTGTAAAGCCAAGTCTATAGATTTCCACACTAAATTATAAAAATGAATGTCTGTTATCTACAAGAGTTAATTTGCTATCCCTTAGTTCAGGAGCCATTATAAGTTCTATGAATTGAGTTGTGTGTAGCATTTCTGGATGTGAGGTCATTTGATTTTAAAATGGCGACAGATGCGACATTCCTTTCAAATGACTGAGACCAGTCTTTGGTTTATCACAATGCTCTTTGGCTTCCAGCTGGGATTCTTTGCATTGTTGCATTTGAACCAAGAATACATAGTAAGACATTAATTGCGAGTTACAAAATGACACCAAAATACAGTGAATGGAGATGCATTGCAGCAGCTGTGGAGCTGGTCAACATGCGGGAAGTGCGGACAAGGATCAGTTGATCGTAAATGTGCATTGCTGCATTGTCTAAGCATCAGAGCCTTTCTGCCGGCGCTTGGATGGTGGCACAAGACGGGCAGGCAACTCAGGGGGCAGCCCATGACCATCCAGTTTCACTTCAATCAGGTGGCTGGCCAGGGCAAACTCCTCGTCATCCAGCATGCCGTCACGATCCACATCCGAGAGCTTCCAGATGCGGCCCAGCACAGAGTTGGGCAGCCGTGTGCTCACCATCCAATCTTTGGCTTTAATACCACTTAGTTTGCCTTCATTTGGTGCTAGGTTGTAGAAGATCTCATCATACTTGGGCTTGTCCTTGGTCACTACCCATTCCTCATCTTCCTCACCCACCTCACCATTTTGTACCGCGGTTTCGCTAAAGGGGTCCCCTTCCATAAAAGGTCCGGCACGGGTTCCCATGAAGGCCCCGCCTTGGACCCCAGGTTGGACCCCAGCGTCTATTTCTTCTTGCCTAAGAAGGGGCATCAGTTTGGCAATGTCATTAGACAACAGCTCATCCAGCATTAACATCAGGTTGGGTTTAAGGGCTTTAAACTTGGTGAAGTCATGTGCCATTAGTTGCTCCTATACAATAAACACAGAAAGGATAGTCAAGCAAGAAAAGTAGTGTTTTAACCTCAATACAAGAGCCAAGTGGTTACACTAACCTGCATCTTGGTACAATCGGGGAAGTCTCCTGGAGAGATATGATGTTGTAGCTGAATCTTGGAGAAGATGACCGGGAGCTGGTAGATCAGGTTCTTCTTTTTATTGTCCTTCCTGAAGACAGATGGCATCTCTTGCTTCAAGTAACTGATGATATGGGCATGTACCTATGCCCAGCCCAAGGGACAGAAAAGAAAACTGAGATATTATTCAGAAAATCTTCTTTTGTTTTCCACAGAAGAAAAAAGTCATAAAGGTTTGGAATGATATGAGGGTAAGTAAATGTGGACATAAACTATCCTTTTAAGTGCTTACATTCGATCATTTACCTTCTGATATCACAGTTCCAACAAAAAGTCATTAATTATACATTAACATACCCTCACAAGACGAGCCCTCTTGACCAAGTCATTAAGTTTGCGTAGGGCTGAGTTGCGTGGCAGATTCTGGATGTCAGCAAACAGATCTTCCTCCTCCAACTCAAACAGCTTGCGGTTGTCGGACACCATAAGAGGTTCAGACCAGAAGGACCCGATGTACACCCTCAGAACTTCAGGAGTACCAAACACTTTCCCCAGAGACCACATTAAAGCTCCATACACTCGCATGAGCTGCTGGGTATCAATCATATCAGCCTTGTTCAGCACAACACGTAGTTTGTCTTCATTGCCCTTGAGGGCTCCGATTGCCTCTGAGAATTCATCCGAGATCTCCAACTTGTGGGCATCAAAAAGAAGAATTATCCGGTCCACACGCTCAGCAAACCAGCGGAGAACTGCTGGGAAGTCATATCCTACAAAGAGAGAAAAGAGGTGGAAGAAAATCATCAAATTGAATAAAAGAGAAGACAACAGTAGTGTGTAAGGTTGCGATGATCAGACCCACCAGCGCTGGTGTGATTCAAAGCAAGAGAGTATTTGAAAATCTGAAAAAAGGTAAAAGACTATGTACTTAATTTATTTTTATAAAGAAATGACCTAATCCCATGAAGTATTGCAAATGATAGAAACAAATCAAAGACAATAGTACAATATACAACTATTGGCTACAGATATAAAATGCAATGTATTTGAAAGTTCAGATACAAATACATAAGTAGTTTGAGAGGATAGAGAAACAATTATGTAATTCAGATTGATTTGGAAGTGGGCGGTCATTGTTCTTGTCTCCATGCTAACATCAAATTCTCTTCAGGTAAACTTACACTGGGTTATGGGTGCTAGATTACACTTTAGATTAGATACACTATTGCTTATCCTTAGAGCTAATGGTAGGTCTGTCTTGAAAGGTTTGTATCGTGGGAAGCCTACCTTCTTGTAAACTTCAGATCCATAACTATCCAACACACCTACCTGTTGTTTTCAAGTAATCCGTTCAGGATTCAGGACCTTGATTAGCTGGTTCTTGTTTGTTTGATTAGGTTTAGAGGTTTGGTAGCCCTTGCTGAGTTATTGCTGTTTCTCTATGGAAGAGGTAGCCAATTCTGCTCCTGAAGGGCTACCTTCCTGCAGACGTCAGTTCCAACCCTGCTTCAACACACCTGCCTGTAATTTTCAGGCATTTTTGATTAGGTTTGTAAATAAACTCTGCAGAAAGGAAGCTCTCCAGGAGCAGAGTTGTCTACCCCTTTTCTATGGATTATAACTCTTGAACCCAGCTGTTGTGCTCTATTCAGACTATTTTCAAATTTTGAGATCTTCGTAGCTCTTAAACAATCATCTAGGTGATTATGTGCAAATGTTGTGTTTTGACAACATTTGAATAGTCCAGAGCCTCTTCCACCCCCCCTAACATTCCTTTACATTCCTTCCCTTTCCTCTCCCTGTCACACCTTTATGGCTCACTTTCCCATTCTGTGCGTCATTTCAAATGCTGAAGCAGGAAAATATGTGAGAAAAAGCAGACATCAACCAGTGAGGTGCAACACTGATAAGCTAAGATAACCCAACAATGTTCTCTGAGGGAAAGCCTAGAAATTATTCATCTGTTATTTACTATGAAAAAGATCTCAGATCAGTATTATCCTTTTTATTTACGTTGAAACCAATTTGTTCCAAATATCTAGAGTTTCTCTTGGGTCTTTATGGGGTCAATTCAGTTTTACTGTTTTAACAGAATGTTCTACATTTTTGCAGTAAAAACATATTGGAGCATATTGTGAGTTTTCCCAGGGGACTAGTAAAGGACTAATGATTTTCTCATTAAATATAAAAGAGATATTGTAGACCAGTTTGAATGAAGTTGAATTTTAAGTGGGAAATTTATTGAGATTTGGCTGAAAATACTCCCAAACCTCTCTTCTTACTTTTTTAGTCAGCCTTACCTCGACTCACTCTCTGTTTGGCCCCGGACAGGATGCCTGGGGAGTCGATGATGCTGATGCTCTCCAGGACCTGGTTGGGCAGCTGAGCACACTGGAATCTGTCAGAGAAAGAGATGAGGTCAGATTTTGTATTGCATTTGGTGATAGACAAAAAAAACCTTCATAAGTTCATTTTTCCTCTTGGTTGAATGGGTAAATCAAGGCTACAGACTTTAAGCTGATATATTTTGTTAAATACAGCATTACATGTTTCATCTGAATGTTTCATCTTCATCTTCAAGCTACAGTTGCCCCAAAATATTTAGACACTTAAAAATGCATGAATGTCTTAGCATTAAACAAAATATCAAACTGTGTAACTTCATACATCCACTAATACATCAACTAATACAATGATTTTACAACATGTGTATGTTTCCAAAACTGCCCAAAATATTCTTCAGTGTCACTGTAGGTCTCATCTACATCTTGTGCACAAAACAGTTGGTGTTGATTCCTTAAAAGGATACAGCACAATTATCAAACATTCAGGAGCTCTTTAGTTAAAATCACTTTCCCCCTGAGAAAAGCTGAAAAAATGATCCATTACTCCTATCACAGCTGTTGTGTGTGATCCAAGAAGCAGACTTCTAGCGTCACTCCACCCAGGCTGGTCCATTGTGTGGAAGTGGTGCTTGAAACACACAGAGCTTCCTGAGGGAAAATGACCAGAGCTGCCAAAATCAAACAATACTTGCCACTAATGATCTGCGGCATAGAAAAACATGGTCTCTTCCTGCTTTAAAAGAGCTTAATGAGTGGACTGCTTCCCTGGGCAGGAAGTTGGAGAAAAGAAGTTCTCAAAACATGTTTGCAAAAATACACCTAAAGAGAACAGGGGAAAACTGGATCTGATAAATACTCTCACTGGCACCCAAAATAGCGCCCCCTTTGGTGTTGACAGACAACTACAAGCTAATTATGTTGAAACTCTCTTGGCAAACTTAATGAGAGGACTAAGGTATTCAGATGACCTGGACGTGAACTTCAGCTTAGTTTCCTCACACTGTTTTGACTACTGCCTGGTATTTCAATACCAGACATTGCTTAATTGTCTTAATTCACCAAATAAGTGAGGTTGCTAAAGCAAGCTTCACTGCCATTATCATTCACACAGAGGGTTCGATATTTGTTCTAAATGTTAGGGTAAATGCTCTTTTTTTTTGTCCAGATGTACTAATTTATTCAAAATATAAAAAAATAAATATGCAATTCGTACATGCAATGACTTGAATACACCTCTTCTACAATGACCATGTATTTTTTTCTTTATATTTTGGAGGGGCATGAAGTAAAAAATGTCAGGGTGATATCAGAAAAAAAATCATCATTTTATTTAGTTTGGCATAATATATAATTATTATTTCAATATCTGATTCACTACTTTCTTAATATTTGAAAAACCCTTTTCCCAAGGTCAAGTTTCTTAAAATATCAGTTAATTTGACCTTTTAAGGTCAAGGCAAGATTAGTTTAGGTAGTAAAATGTCATGTGGTGTGAGTCCCCAAATGTGATGATATTTATGAATTCATAATTTAATAAATGCCTAAATTCATGATATCTGTTTACCTCGAAACGTTACACAAAAATGTATGCAAGGTGTAACAAAAATAGATTATTTCTTTTTAGCTGATGGTTACACCACATGACATTTTTAAAAGCATTAAAAATAAACTAACAAATAAACATGGGGCGCATCCCCCATGATTTGTGCTAAATGAATGATACCGTATTCTGTTTCTTTTTCTAAGTGACCAGGTTCTAACCTATGGTTCTAACCAATCACACCCTTGCAACCGTATAGAAACAAGCTAAAGAATGTTCACAATCCTTAAGCAACTCCATAGCAATGTCCTGGGATAATCCATTATCTTCAGAAAACGTAAAACATAAATATTTTCTTCTGCTAATACAAACTTTGAAATTACTCCTCTTGAACCTCTTTAAGGACTCTAACGCCTCTTAAGTCATCACCCATTACAGCTCTACTTTTGCCCTCTCTTGTGATATCTCTCCCTTCCACAAGTTTTCCACAAATAAGGAAAGTCCCTCCTCCCTAAGAAATTTGGCACAGGCTCTTGAAATTCCGTAGAGCAAAAACTAACACACTGTTTCTCCGTTATCTTCCCTGCGTGCCCAGTGTAAGCAGATGGATCAGTTGGCACATTCTTTCACACAACCCGCCTTCATCTCTCATGTCATGTCGTACATAGCGGCTAAGTGTAACATCTGCCTGTATGAATCTATTCACCTGTTGAGGAAGGTGTTTCCGAAGGGGTTGAGTTTGCGGAAGGGTTTGTTGGGATCCACTATGAGGGCGTTTCCAGGAATGAGCCCCTCCACGTCTCCGTGCATGATAGCGGTGAAGCAGTCGGTGGTGGGCTCCGGCCCTATGCGACTCCCTGGGACGTCCTGTTCCAGCAGATACCTGTGTTGACAGAACAAAGACATGGTTATCGTGTTGACATGCAAGTCTTTAATAACCTTGAAGCTTGTCTTCTATGTCTACTAGATGGACAAAACACAATGGAACTGCTGTTTAAGTTCAGCTAAATGTATTTCCATTCACTAAATAATCTGATTTAAATTTGAATAACCTTTGAATTTAATACAGAGATCCAACCAATGTAATGTAGAGTATATATCTCCCAAGATCCTAAACCACGAGTGGCTAATACCACTATCCAAGCCCTTAACCGCCATAGACATGTTTTAACCCTTAAAAAACCCTTACTTGATAAACGTAGTCTTTCCTGTGGAGTACTGTCCAACCACTAGCACCATGGGTTTGTTGTCAAAGTCGGCGTCCTCCAGACTCGGTGAGTGGAAGTCATGGAAGCAGTAGTACTCCTCCAGGGGCAGGAGTTTCTTTCGATAGAGTGACTTAAGGCCCTCGGTCACTGTCCTAATCACCTCAGGGGCCTTTTTGACATTCTTACGTCCCCAGCGTGACATCTTGCAAACTTGCGAGAGTATTCAGAGTTTCCTTTGCAGTTAATTTATGGCTGTGTTTACGTGTCCTCTGGGATGACTGTGAACACTCTTCTCTTGCTTACAGTATTTATGTAATGCAACCAAATGTTCTGCCCTGAAGGTTTACAGTTATTTGCTGGAGTTATAAAGCAAGCTATAGAATAGAATGTTATATTTAAGCCCTGGGTTTCTTCTGTTTCTTAGTAAAAAAAAATCTTGCCTGAAAAAAAGAAAACAGGAAAACAAAACGTTGAAAAGGAAATAAAACATTAGAACAATATTGCATACAGAATATGCTGTAGGTGTTTTTTCTAACAATATATTTCATCTTAATAATTTCTTGGTTAGAAGGCCTTGCTCCCATTAGAATGTCTAACTTTTACCTTTACCTTCAAATAAAGAATCTTAAGAAATGTTTTTAGCCCAGAGGGAAAGCAGAGTGCATTGTCCATGCATGTCCCTGGAAAAAGTTGGTGCTCATTTTGGAAACACTTACACACACCCAGCCAAACTCTGAGTCCACAAACACACATTCATAACTTGCTTCCGTATATTGAAAAAAGTGAGCCATGTTTTCCAGCAGCGGCTCACAGTGGAAAGTTAAATGTGTGAAGGATTACGGTGTGTAAAGGGCTGAATACACCAGTGATGCATCAAACACAAGCATATTCAGAGTTTCGGACAGAATCCTGAAAGGATTTTGCATCAATTCCCCTAATGCGCATTTGGCACACAGTAGATTCTAAACACTCCCTACTTAATGATTTATGCTTTTCCAGAGGACTTATTCGGAATCAAAATGGAGTTCATGCTGAAGTAAATGTATTCCAGTGAAGTCAAGTTGTGCCAACCTTAGTTAACAACTGAAAAGAAACTAGTTACTGTGTGTCGGATTAAAAATTCAACTTTAACACAGCTGTCTTGGGAAACCAGTTAATGGTTGGGATTTGACTTTATATAATAAGACTCACATGTTGCGCAGGAGATGGAAAATGCCTTGTGGCATCCTTCACCACAATTGCAACAGACAGTTGAGACTTTGGGAGAAGCCTTAAGCTTCAGATCATTTCCAGAAGTAATACAGAACCAGAATACTGATGTGTGCCAGTAAAGGAAGGAAAGGCCAGAGGCATTTGCTCCTATGTTTGATCCTTTTTTGGAGGGTTCAACAATGCACGCATCAACTGCTCTAAACTTTTTCTTTTATTTATAAAAGGATTTTAAAGTGTAACTCAAAACAATGGAACATTCCAAAAAATCCAAGATTTGTCCACTTACCTGGAGAATGCCGAATCTCAGGTAAAAGTACTTGGAGAGATGACGGACCTTAGCAACTCTTCTCTCTGGCTCTGGATGTGTTTCTACACGCGAGGATGTGCTTTAGAAGGAACAATCTGTCCAAGGAACTGGAGGAGTAGCACCAATTAAAACGTTTTAAGTAACGGTTCTTCTTCAGAGGAGAGGTTTTGATCTGCCTGTGATTCTGTCTCTTACAGCAAAATCAGCTTTAGGCTTTCACACAAGTACAGCCTCCTTCCCTGCCTACGTTTCTCTCTGCACCTCTTCTTCAAACACTGCTTGACGCAAAAGCAGGGGAGAGCCCAGGACGGCTGATTGGTTTTAGGCGAGTGATGACAATGGGTTTAAACCAGGGTGGGGACAGGGAGTTGAGGGGGAGCATCCAAATGCTAAGGTGGAGTCAAGCATTTTATAGGGAGAATCATTCATTTACATAAAGTACTGCCTGCAAACATGAGGGTGTGGCACTGCTCGTCTTTCAGCGGATGCTGCACCATGGGGCAACATATTCTATTATGACTTTTTTGGCTTTTGTTTGACCTAGAGATCTGTTTGCAGAGCAGACGTTCACGTGACTCTTGATGATGGCATGAAAGACCACATTTGATACACTTGGCAGATCATCTATATTGCACTCTGTTGCTCCTTTCTGACTCAGACCCAATCAACCAATGCCACCTACTGGCCAGTAAGATCATTACATGTACACAATGATGTCAAATACACTCTTAAAACAACCAAGTCAAATGGCAAACAAAAGGTGTGATTGTTTCATAAAAGAAGCAAGGTTTAATTTACAGTTTTACTAAATGTACAGTTTTTTTTAAAAAGTGTCCTTATACACAATAAATACAATACAAAATTAATCTGTAGTACTATACTTCAAATTCTTACAGTTCTTCTATTTTCTTTTTTCTCTTTACATTATTATTGTTCCTTTTTCCATGTCACTGCTTTCGCTGTGTTTGCTTCTGAACGGTTCAAAGATCTTTCAGTGATCCTATCTTAAATGTGTACGAGTGTCTGAACATACATATGCCTACAAAGAGGGGAAAAAAGCATGAATGAGGGAGGCTTTGTGTCTCCACTTCAGAGAAGCAAAAATGACTTGTTTTTCAAGCTTGTAATAATATTCTCCCCCCAAAAAAGTTTTATTAGAAGGATCACCCAAATTTGCTGTGCTGTTATTGCATATTTGATTTGTAAATGTGCTTTTTATGCTGGAATGCTTTAAAGGTCAACAGATTTCTTACAGTTCTGGTGACTTTTCGGTTTATGAATGCTTCATTGTTAATTCCTGTAGTTAGATAACCAAAACCTGAATTCAAGTCTTCGGGAGACAGAGCACTATACTAATATGCATTAATGAGCTTCTATGCAGTGATCACCAGTTCCTAAAAATATAATTACATGGTAGGGGGGACCATTCTAACAAAGGGAGAAGTGATTCATTGGTCTCTCAAAAAATAAACAAATGAACTACTATTTGATATGACAATTTTCATGATATCACTTAAAAAGTTCCTGCAATCTGCATACGTCACAGTAATTACAAACATTATTTATTAAATGAATGGTGATATATTTTTGTCTCTCACAAGTTGAGAAATCTTTAAATTGGGGAACCCACATAGGAACCGTCCCAGGAAAAAACAAAGAGGGACAAAATTTTGAAAATCATATCAAAGTGCACTTTTTATACTTTAGAAAGTACACTTAAAGGGCCATATGTAAACCAAAAGAACACATTTCATCAGCACAAACCACAGACAAACAAAGCAAACACAGCTGAACATGGGAAAAGTGTCTCCGTTTGCTTGCCCCATCCATTGACATCCTGCTTTTCAGTCTTTCAGTCAACTTCAGCTAAAGGGGCTGTTATCTACTGTGCGTCTGTGAAACCAGATTTCCATTCTGTCCTCTGCCCCCTACCTGTGGATGCTGGGACATGGGGGTGGATGACGGAGGTGTGGAGAGGGGAGGCATGGACTGTCTGTAGGAAGGATGGGTTTGGTGCTGGTTAGGCAGGTTTGCCCCATGAACCCTCCCTAAAGCCCCTCTCCCTGAGCCTCCATGTCCAGGAGGGCCCTGTTGGAGGTTCAGTATACTGTCTATGGCACACTGCAGGTGCTCATTCAACGAGTCGTCGGGTGGCGGGCTACCGCTGGAGAAGCTTGCATTGTCCATGTCCGGAGAGTCTGACTTGCAGCGTTTGGCAGGAAGTGAGGAGTCTCTTGTGCAGGAAGCCTCTCCTGGAGAAGGTGGGCCAGGGGCATGTTGATCCATCCTGAAGGTACCCCTTCCTCCCTCTCTGTATTTGCTCCCTATGGCCTTCAACCGCCCTAGACCACCACCTTCCTCTGCCTCGTCCTCATCCTCTTTGTCTGAGAACTCTCGGTGGTGTTGGTACGCATTTTTGATGCCACGGTAGAGAACGTCCTCCACCGCTGTGAGGCTCTGCGACTCTGTGTGGGAGTGAGACTGCCCATGTCCACCCTGCCTTTCTAGTTTCACACTGGCTATCACAGTCCGTTCAGGTTGAGGGGAAGAGCCTTGTGGCTGGGGGGAAGAGGTAAGAGGGGGTCCTGTTGGCAGAATGGGCAACGTATCTCCACCTCCTCCTGGTACTCCCGGCCTGTGACGTGGACTGATGTTTTCACGGTACGTCTTTCGTAGCGGGAGCCGGCAAGTGGTTAGTGAAGGAGTTGCTGTGGATGCTGGGATCCGCTTGACCCCGCCTACCTCGTGGTGTTCCAGAGTGCCATTCATTTGCGCCGAAGACGTGGAAGGGGACGATGAAGACCAGGAGGAGGAAAATGAGGGCTTAGCCCCACTACAGGAAGTTGCACTACTGGAGGCAGAACCTGTGTGTGTTGTTACTGTAGTGACCGTGGAAGAGGGGGTGGGGTTAGAAGTTGGGGGTGGAGTTCTAATGACAGTGGTGGGTGGGGTTACATGTGGTTTAACTTTCTGCGGCTGCTCAGGGGTCTGTAGTTGTGGCGTGAGTTGGGATTGGGAATGGACAGGATCTAAGGCAGTGTTGTGAACCACCTTACTAAGCCCCGCCTCCTGTTTGATCTTCAGCTTCAAACCTATTCGCCGGCGCGCCTCGTAGGTCTTCATGGGCGGTTTGCTGGTCCGCTGGGGAAGCGCGACGTCATCGTCGTCATCAGCAGGGCGGGAGGACGGAGTGCGGCTGAAGGAGGCGCTTGGTGTGACTGGCTCCACAGACGACCGGACCACAGGAGCAGGTGTAGGGGTTGAACTGGTGGACCAGGATACTGATGCTCCCCCTCCACCTTGCTTGATCACCAGCTTGGTAGGAGGGAAGGGCGCCGGGGCAGAAACAGGAGTTGGGGCAGCAGCTGGAGTAGGTGCTGAGATTGTGGTTGGAGCAGGGGCAACTGCTGCGGCTGGAGCAAGAGCAAGTGCGGCTGGTGCAGGTGGACCTGCAACTGTTGCTGCTGAAGTGATTCTTACAGAACTCAGCTCCACCTTTACAGGCCTCACTGCACTGCTGTCCAGCAAACACGAATTAGCCACAAATTCTTCTGCAAAAAGTCAGAGATGAAAGTGATTAAATACCACAACATCAGAATATACACTGACGGTTACACTACCAATAGCACATAAATTATAAACAGGAACAAAGACAATGCTCATAAAGCAATTTCATGGCAAATTTAACTTGTACTGAACCTTGGTCATTACCTGGTTTCTCCTTGGCCAGAACCCTGTCCTGACTCAGAGCAACCTTCTCCTCTTGAATGAACATCCGGTCAATCATAACCATCTCTGCAGAGGGACCCAGCCTCTGCTCAAAGTAACAAACACACAATATACCAATGAATTCAAGGCTCAGAAGCTCCAGACATTAAGAGAGGTCAAGTGAGTGAGATTTAAATGATACCTTTGATTCCTCAAAAAGCAAGTGACGATATTTATCCAGCATTGCTTGTGTGCGCTTCAAGAGTTGGCTTGAGACATTCTCAAATTCATCATCCACTGGACAGAAAACCAAGAGTTAAGCAAGAGTTAAACACTGGCCCTGAAGAGGGTGCCACACAATTACACCACAGGTCTGTAGATGTACACAGAGGTATGAGTGTTTACCTTTTCGGTAGTCTCCCGTGGACGAAGCCATGCCTTGATACAGGTGGTACGGCAGCAGTCGATGAAGTGTGTCCTCAAACGAGTGGAAAGGAGAGCTGTAGTCGGGATGGAGAACTGAGCCTTGCTGTTTTCGCAGCTGTTCTAGCATCCTACAAACAAAAACATGAGAACATGAGTAGGAGAACTGCTGATCTTTTTGAAAAAAAAAAAAAAAAGTGTATAACTATCATGTCATTTCATTTATAGGTTTATTTTTAGATTTTTACTAATAACATGTTTGCAATTTACGCTCTGTAAATAAATATATTACCTAGCCTCTTTGCTTGGTTCCATACTAAAGGGCCTTTTTAATGACGTCTGTGAAAAGACAAAAGGTTATATTAAATAGATGAATGATATCTAAAGGTTACCATAAATATGACACCATCCAGATTAGTTTATTATAACAGTTTTATGTATTGTGATTTTGAACCTTACCTGTGTTTGAGGAGCGGGTGGCAGAGGTGCAGGCATTTGAGAGAGTCCAGCACCTAAAACCTGAATCTGCAAACCAGCTTTACCCAGAGTTAGCCCACCAACTGAACTTATGACTCCTGGCTTTGCCTGCAAACCAGAGTCAGAATGCATTCAAAATGATCAGTCTCCACTGAGTAAAGTTAATATATCTGAAAAGGTTAATTGTCCAGCTGCAAACTACAGTAATAATACTATCAACTACATTTTAACTCACCTGAACAGCCTGTGCAAGATTTGGAGTCGTGACTCCCTGGTTCACTGTAGCCCCAGCAGAAAATACTGGAGTGTCATTTGCACCTGAGGTTAAGATATCGCATTGTCAACTTAGAATTATTTTAAAGTAAACATTTAAAAGGATAGAAATATGGGATGCCCACCTGTAGTAGAGGACTTGACAAGCACAGACTTCTGCTGCAGAAGGGACTGGACTGGTGCTTGGATGGTGCCACTGGCCGCTGAAGTTGCAACTTGGACTGAAGGCGGATCTGGCATTTTGCTGAACTGGTTTGTAGCCTGTTGCTGAGAGGCCTGGACTTGTGCCTGAGCTTGCTGCTTAGCCTGGAGAAGAATGTTTTGCTGGACCTGTATATATCACAAGCAAATAGACAATCATCTTATCAGAGTTGATTTAAAAAATAACAATTATGGGGACAGACATTTGGAGTTTTAGTCCTACATAACAGTAATTTAGACCATTGATTTTGATGGCCATCTGTTTTCCCCCTCATTTGTTCAAAGTAGCCCTGCCCACAGTGACACCCACATGTTAACAAAGCCTTGGCTCTATATAACTTTAAAATAACCATCAAAAATATTTTGTCAGACGTGGCAGTGTTTTTTTTTATTTTGGTGCAAACTTGTGTCATAACCAGTTAGAACAAAGTATATGGTGATGATGCAATACCTGGTGAAGTTTTTCCAAAAGCTGCTTTTGTTGAGGAGAGGGCTGTGTGATGGATGACATGGTCTGCAGCTGCGCACTGACCAGCTGTAGATGATGCTGCTGTTCTGCATTCAGCCCCGGCACCACAGTCACCTGCTGTTTCACCACTGCAGCTGGAGACGAGCTCGCAGCAGACTGGAACTGGAATTGCCCGGGAAGTGGTTGGGGAGGCTTCGGGGAGCAGGAGGAAGGAGGTATGTCTGGTTGCAGGGTGGTAGGCTGAGGCAAAGTCTGAGGAAGAACTTGAGGTTGGAGCTGCGCTTGTATTTGCTGAGGCTGCTGTTGCTGATGTGGAGGAGCTGGCTGTGGTGGTTGTGGAGAACCTCCGATCTGATTGTGTATGATGAAGAGAGGCGGTAAAGAGGAAGGTGTGCAGGAGCGTGAGGGAGTCTGCGCTTGAGACTGAGGCTGGGGCTGCGACGGAGGCCGAGACTGCTGGTGCTGGTGAGGAGACTGGATGTGTTGCCCGAGGGTGAGAGGAGAAACTTGGGCAGGTTGAGGGCTGTCAGACAGAGTGGGTGTTGGTGTAGGGGTGACCACATGATGAGATGGGGATGCGCTTTGGATTTTTATAGTCTGTGAAAGAAAGAGGAGGAGGAGAGAAATGTATCAATAATAAGCTTATAATTTTAATTAAATTCCTTTGGGAAATTTTATTTTTAGGGATGCACTGAAATTAATTTTAACAGCGATTTTTTATCAGAACTTAACAGCTTGTTCACAAAAATGTTTTCAATAAAATCACTTCAATAGCAGTATGAAAATGAAACCGCAGCAACAACACTTAAACAGATATATATTCTACAAGTCACATTACTAAATGACAACATCAGTTAGCTCTAGACGGCCTTTTAGCTGTTTGCCATTTAATTTAGCCAGTTTTTCGACTAATCTCCAAATGATGAGACTTTAAGAATAACAAGTTTCTTACATACCCGCTTTATACTTCAGTTTCACAACCATTTTTTAAATTTATGCAAACAGAGCATAAGAAAAACAAAACTGTATCTGGTTTTCAGTTTCGACCAAGACATTTATTCCAGTGCATCACTAAAACAATGACTAACTTGCAAACATACCTAGAGTGCAAAAAAAATAAAAAAAATAAAAAATAAATAAATTAGGTGAAAAAACACCAAATAGCAACAAGCAGCAAACAAATACAAGTAGGATAATATAATAGCATGAAGAAATAGAAAGGAAAAATCTTTTCAATGTTTTTACAAAGACTGCTGACAAAATATCTAAACTGTACATCAGGCACGTGTAAAAGATTAGTGCTCTCTTGATAGACACTATTGGGGTTTCAAACAGGAAGGGAAGACAACTGACATGAGGACATAATTTTTGCAAAGAACAAAAATTGGTTCACACTTCACAGAGAACAGAGAAGAAAAAATTTAAAAAAACAGTACAAGTCTAAATAAACCAAAACAGATTTGCAGGTAGAGGGCAAAGGTAATTCAGGGCAGCGAGCAAGTGATCAAGATCAAATCTTTGAAAGTGATCTTGAAGGGAATTAGTTTAATTTCTCTTGGGGGTGCTGGGTGGTGGTGGGGGGAGGGCTGATTGAGGTTAAAAACAGCAGTTACCGAAAGTGAGGAGCAGAAGTAGTGAGTAGCCTGAATGTTAAAATGAATGGTACAGTGAGTGGCAAAGATTTACAACAGGGAAACTAATAGAAGGAGCTATTGCTCCATTATGACATGCTCATGGGAAGATGCACGGAGATGATGCAAACACACAACCGATAAATAAGGTCTCTAGAGTTTTATTATTGCATGTGACACCATTTGAAAAGCAACAACTGCACTGTTTTTTGCATCAACCCATATCCCAATTAGTGTCAATGTAGTTCGGCAAGCTTCCTGCTAAAAAATGATCATGCAAATAAACAGCGGAAAACAAATATATTATGGGGGGAGGTAAGTAAAGCATGCAATAATAGTACTTAACTAAAGAACTAAAAAAAATTATAACTCCATTACAGTAACAGTGACAGAAACAGATAACATTCGTGAAAGGGGCAGAATGCAGAAAGAACAATGAAAACAGGCAAAAAGAAGAGTCAAAATGAGTGAAGGAACAAATAATAGCATACAAATCTAAGCAATGACAGTAGAAAGACAATGGGACAGAAAGAGAGGGAGATCTGCTGGGAGACAGTGGTCCAATACGCAGCAGTGGCAGCAACAAGTGGGTGGGGCTTAGTGCAGAGCATGAGCTCATCTACCTTGTTAACCACTGTTGCCATGTGGGCGGGGCCAAGGGAGGGGCTGGGACTCTGCCTCTGCCGAGTCTCAGCTAACAAGTTGTCATGGCCTGAAGGGGCGGCACCAGAACTGCTGCCGCTGACGATAACAGATGCAGGTACACCCACAGCAGCAGGTGGGTCTTTTCCTGCTTGCTGCTGTTGGTCCTAACATGGGTACATTTATCAGTTCAGGAATGGGAGAGGTAACACACACATCCAATCTGGTCAGAGGTCAGCTTGGGGATCAAACGTTGTTATGTTAGCTTATTAGCTAAGGGACACAGTTTACAAACAGCAGATAAGGTTTAAAGAGAGCACACTGACCTGCTGCAGGAACATTTGAAGAGACTCCTGACTAAGGATCATGCTGGAACCAGGTGACGTGAACACCTTTCCTGGGCTGTGCTGGGCCTGGGAACCCAAACCCATTGAGGGTGTCGATGTGGCCATAGTGGGGGATGGAGATGAAGAGGAAGGAACTGAAGCTGCTACTGAAACCGGGGCAGTCGTCTGAACTGTGAGGATTGAGGGCTGGGGTTGTGTCTGTGCTGGGTGAGCAGCAGGGTCCGTAGAGCCGCCCAATACTGTGATTCCCTCTCCTGGCTGGCATGGTGCCATGGCTGTTGATCCACCGCTACTAGGGATGCCACCAGACTGCTCCAACGTCTGCAAACTGACTGCTGGGCTAAGGCTCTCCATGGACAGGGAATTCTGTATAGGCATGCCCTGGATGACCGTTTGTACATGGCCCGTTACTGGATGGCCTTGTGTCTGCGTTTGCGCCAATGACACCGGCATTTGGAACATCTGACCGGGCTGGAGCTGGATGTGTCCAGAGAGAATATGGGCGGCACCAGGGTGACCCTGTGAGGCCAACACCTGACTCAGGTTGATGTTCTGATTGGCTGTCAAGATCTGATTAGCAATTATCTGTCCCCCGGGCCCCTGACTGGTAATGATGTGACCCCCGGGATGCTGAGTCAGGATCTGACCTCCTGCCTGAAGCCCTGGTAAGAGGAACTGGTGGTTTTGGCTCTGCAGGACAGTCTGCGAGGGAATGACAATGCTGCCCTGTTGGTTTAACAAGTGAACACTGAGCGGTTTGCCTGATGTTTGGGGGCCTTGTTGCCTTAAGAGCGCTTGAGAAAACTGCGTTCCCTGTGATGCAGCCTGTGTGCTCAAGACTACATTTGAGACAGACTTCCCAGGGAGGAACGTTACATTCTGACCAGCTGACACTGGGATTTGCTGCACCCCCAGAGCCTTATTAGCATCATTTGGCAAGTTGTGTGGGGCAGGAAGCTGTTGGTGTTGCTTGAAGATTTTGGGTTGGATGGAACCCCCTTGAGGAGGCTTGGGCTGAATTGGCGTTGGCGTTCGCTGGATGATGACATTCTGCATGATTTGGCCTTGAGACTGGGTTTGCGATCCAATTCCTGCACCCAGAGAGGCATTACCGAAACCCACAATGCCACCAGCAGTGGCCATTGTAGTTGCACTGTTGTTGGTATTTGTGTTGCTTAAGCTGACAGCTGGCCCATTTAAGGCAGGGGACCCAAGAGTGGCCTTGCCCCCTTGAATTAAAAGTCCACCTCCTGAACTCAAAACAGAGCCTCCAAGCCCAGCCTGCGTTCCAGCGCTTGCTGCCTCAGGCCCAGGCTGATGCAGTTGGTAGCCACCCATGGTTTTCGTCAAAATCTGCTGCCCAGATGAATTTATAGTCATTACAGTGGGTTGGCCCACAACTTGAATTTGTCCAATGCCCAACGATCCGGACTGACTGCCATTTGGTAAGGCCTGAAGGCTTGAAATAGACTGAAGGGTTACATTTCCAAGCCCGACTTGTTGTACGAATGGCTGGACGCTGATAGCCTTGTTCATGACCTGGGATTGAAGCTGCAGGCCAGGATGTGCCAGGACTGAGCCAAGCATGTCTGGGGTGGCATTTGACGGTGCAGTAGGGGTGCCTTGGTTTGGAAAAATCTGAGTAGCACCTCCAATGCCCACTCCAGACAGCCCAGGATCAGGCAGCGGTTGGACCACCTGTGTAAGGCCAGTTAACCCAAAGGAACTAAGGTCAAGCTCAGCCTCTGCCTCTTGAAGGCTCTGCTCTGTGATGTTAGCCTCTGCCAGACTCTGCTGCAAAATGTCACAGGGCTCATGATTTGCCCCAACACCATTGCTTCCATTGTCTCCTCCCGGCGATCCCCCCAAGATGTCATCATCCTCCAGGAAGTCCAAATCAACGCTGACTCTTGGAAGGCCTGGCTCATTTGTTGACAGCTGAACCTGTGGTTGGACCTCAGGAATGTGGCCCTGGAAAAGACAAAAAGACCAATGTTAGCCCTAGCCACACATTAAGAATGATGCAAGAATAAGATGTCATGGATGGATCTGGGATGGTGGTCGGCCTTTGGGACTGACTGCTGTAGATGCAGATCTGGTGCACGATGCATCTGTTTTGGATGGTGGGGCTGAGGAGCACACGTGCTACAAAAATGGATGGAGACAGGAGGTTGGCGCAAATGGGGGATATTACTCACCCCAGCGCTGGAGAAGAACGAGCTGGACGGGTCACTTGAGCCATCCAAAAGGTCATCAGTGTCCAGCTACAGACAGATATACCCAGGTATAGGACAGGCAGAAATCACCACAGCACACAGACAGGCGTGTGAAAGCGACAGGGAGCAGATGCACAAAGGGCAAATAGGCAGACAAAGAAGGAAAGGCAAGGGAAGAGCAAAGTGAGGACAGTGCACCAATCAACCAGAACAAAATGCAGGCATAACCAAGTTAAAAGGCCAAGCAAACAAGAAGGAAAACAGGAGTCAAAAGAGAGGAAAATTAGATTAGTATTTCATTTTCACAAATTAACCAAAGAGGGAAAAAATCAGGATTGAAATTAAAGAAAAGATCAATAAGCTGGACAACCGATTAGGGGGGAAGAAATGTAAAGATAACGCGGAGAAGTTTGTGGGAAATTTTGTTGGGTGAGTGTGCCGTTTTTTGTGTGTGATGCATCTAGGTAACACTTTCAAATCTGTCATAAATCACAGTGGAGCTTGTTTTAGGCAAAGTACTCACTTGTGTTTCTGATCCATGAAGAAAATCATTGAGTGCTTCTGGGTCACTATACAACAAGAAAGATGTTATTCAGCTGGGTGTACACTACATTCAAACTTCAACACAGTTATGCCATTTGTGGTGTAACAACTTACCAAATTACATCTAGCAAGCACCTGCCATCTTCATCATCCATGTCAACTGTACAAAGAAGTGCACAAACATTAACACTTACCGGTACACAAATCTGCTAACCCTTACACAAACCTCAAAAGCAAATCTTCAAGCGAGTAGGCTACTTCCTTACTAGTGAAATGTGGATGAATTTATTAGGAGTCGATTTGTTATTTGAATCAAACCATGTACATTAGTGAAAATAAAGTAGAACATCAGTCAGCATTATTATGACGTTTATGAACTACACCATTTCAGACACTAACAATTTCAATCTTAGGAGAATAAATCACACTGTTGACACATGCAAATATAAAAAGCAGACAATGTTGCCAGGTAAATCTTTCATCAGTGCGCATCACGAATTAAAATCTAAAGTATTATGAGGCTTTAAGGAGGAACTATTACACTAAAAAACAAAAGTTTCATGCACAGTCTGAGGCGCGAGAGCTGATGGGAAAAAGCGCGCGCATCCATCACCTCACACTGTTTTACAGACAGAAAAACACAACCGAGTGACAAATATGACAATTTACAGAGTTACAAACACCTATTTTCACGCAAGTGTCGGACATTGGTGAGTCGCTGGCCTGTTCATGTTCACAGTCTCGAGCTAAACAAATCAAAACCACAAAATGAGGATGAGGTAGGCGGGGACGCCACTAATGTTTGTTGGGAGCAAACAGACTGTGCGAATAGCACACAGCGCATCATTAACAAATATCTAAGAAAGCTTCCTCTGTCAGAGATTTGTTTTAGGTCATTTTGAGAGGGTCTCGCATCAGAACAACACCGGAGACGTGAATGGGCACTCTGGACCTGCAGGACACGGCGGTTATTTTGCTCATTTGCAAAGATGTAATAACTCCCTCGACATTCCCACTGGTGCAGAAACTTTTATTTGCGACCATTTTATAGGTTTACCGACATAGAGCGCATTTAATTTGCTTTTTAACGCTCGTTCTGCAGCAGATTCAGTTAGCTGTGGCTAGCTAGCTTCCTAGCTGTTATATGTGCGTTTACAGACGCAATACGAACAAATCTGACAACAACTGACTGTAAACACGTAGTATTTCTGCCGTACGAGCGCATTCACTGTTGCCAGTGCACATGATTGTTGAATATTTTGTGTTCGAACTCCAATAGAAGCAATTGCGTAGCCTATCTTTATCCCTGCTAAATATGAGTTTATGTTGGAATACTCCTGGATCAAGGGGGTATGCTTGGGAATTCGCTGTAAACTCAACCTATTAACCGACCTATGCAACGGGCCGGCCAAATGAAGCGGGAAGAGGTGAGGTCTGCATGCGAATGTTGCAGCGCTGCAATAGTTATTGAGAATTAAAGAGAAATTGCTACATTGTATCAAACTCACCCGAGACGATAGAGGTGCAGGCGGCGCGGGGTCTCCAGTACGGCCCTGCACGGGCTCCGCGTCAGGACCCAAGCAAAGCTCTCACAAGCAGGAAACAGAGGCCCGACACGATCGCCTGATTAATAAACAACACCACACTGTTATTGTTTCTGTTAATATTACGAACGGTATCCTTTTACATCGGCACGTTAATGATACTTTATTTGTGTATCAATTTCACTGAAATATATTGATTGCATTAAACGGAATTACATTATCTTGTTTAAAGGTTGTAAACATATGCTATAGATTAGATAACGTTCAATGAGAATGAAATTTAACCTTAACTTGAACAACATTAAGATTACCATTTTAATTTCATATATCCAGTTTCTCTCTCTCTCTCTCTCTCTCTCTCTCTCTCTCTCTCTCTCTCTCTCTCTCTCTCTCTCTATATATATATATATATATATATATATATATATATATATATATATATATATATATAAATATTATGATTTTACATGAATAAAACTTAATCTTCCTCCCAAAGAAACACATTTTCCCACAACAGTTAGATGGGACTCATGGATGGGACTAAGTTGGAAGATGGCTCCCTCCACAAGAAGAAACAGGCAGTTGTCTGTACAGCTTCACCTTGGGTCCGGATGTTTTTATGACAAAGGAGTCTGTTTTGATGAAACACTGCCGGCTGTGATTGGCCCTGTTTGTTAAACATCACAAATAAGGGGTGGTGCGACCTCAAGCATTATAGTGGGTTGGCTTCTTTGTAATAAAGGCTAAAATTAACCATTTGCCTCCTCACAAAAAAAAAAGGCAGTTTTATGAAGTATGTATAAGGGGCGTGGTCTTCCATATTGTTTACCCCCATTGATTGGTCGCATTTAAAGTTGTGCTTGAATATTTCCTACATTAAAGGGTGTGTCTTGGACCTTTACGGGTTTCCCAGTGCTTGACTGGTGTGACAGAAATATCGCATTGAATAAATTTCCGGCCACCACTCCGTCCTTCCTCTTTGTCTCCTTTCAACTGCGCATGTCCCACAGGCAATAGGGACGTCTTCTTTTAGCAATGACATAACCGATCGGAGCAGTAGTATATAACGCGATAATTCTCGTGACATTGTATCGATAGGTTATCACAAATATTCATTTGAGACGAACCTGTCTGCGTCCCTTCCTTATTTCAGGTTCTAATAAACTACTGCACTAAGGCCGCTGCCTGCAGTGTCCAGCAGAGGGCGCAGGTGCATTACTGTATGACCCCCTCCAACTCCACTTTAAAGGGATAGTTCACCCAAAAATGAAGGTTTGTCATCATTTACTTACCCTTCAAGTTGTTTCAAACCTGTATGAGTTTCTTTTTTTCTGTTAAATACAAGATAAGATATGTTGGTAACCTGACGGCACCCACTGACTTCCAAATACAAATACTTAGGAAGTCTAAGGGTGCAGTCAACTGTCTGGTTACCAACATTATCTAAAATATCTGATTTTATGTTCAACAGAAGCAAGAAACAGGTTGGGAACAACTTAAGGGTGAGTAAATGATGACAACGTTTTCATTTTTGGTGAACTATCCCTGGGACCCAGGAATAGACTTTTGTCCTCTGTAGTGGACATTATATTTTAGTGATTTTCTCTGACACTGTATGTGTTATAGTTTTATGTCTGAATGTCCTGTAAAGAGCACATTCAGGGATTTTCAGAGATACAGAATGTTGGAGGTTTCACAATGACAACAACTTCTCTTTGGTCTTTTAAAATGACTGACATTGATTTAGTGATCTAATAGCACTCTTGTGGAAATATGATATTATTTTGAAATTATAATTAAAATTGCAAATGTTGCCAATTATCAACCCTATTTTTACACTTCTTTTTTCATTACATGTTGCCACAAGAACACAGTAATATGCATATTAGATACAGTGTATAGATACATTATAGTGAATGGCATTGCCCACAAAATTGCATAAAGTAAATTCATATATCAATTCATTCAGTTCTATCTTTCATAACATAGTTAAGAATCATCTTAAAACAAACAAAAATCTCACATCGTTATACATGTCATTTCATGTCTTTTTATTTTTTTAAACAATCTTGTCCTGGTGTCCACTACAGAGGACATAGCATAACATTAATAAAATATACATTTTCAAAACATTTCCCTGGATCTGTGACATGTATGATGTCAGAGAAATTCACTAAAATATAATGTCCACTACAGAGGACACAAGTCTATTCCTGGGTCAGAGGAGGATATAGTAAGTACATGTTGTTTAATATCACTCTGTATTTAAGTGTATAATTAATTATAACAAAGACTCCCTAAAATAAAGTGTAACCTTTTCTTTACAAAGTACACAACAGTTACAATCAGTTCTGTAATGTGACGCAGCTAGTTGCTGTAGACCTCAGTATTTACTTAATAGTTAAGGTAATCAGATTTTAAAATGAAAACTATATGATTCTATAACTATATTCTTCAGACAAACTGCAATGATATCTCCCTATTTTACACCCTCGGAAATCAGCGTTTCCTGGTTTCCATGGTAGCACCAACATTCTTTACGACAGCGTACTGCCGTATTCTGACAGACCGGTGTCGTACGTTTTTGCAGAATCACCATGGCGTCTGTGTTGAAAGAGACTGCGGGGTTGTATGAAACGCTGAAAGCCGAGTGGAATAAAAAGAATCCAAATCTTAATAAATGTGGCGAGATCCTGAACAAGCTAAAGGTACGCCCGATGATATGGAAGGGTAACATTACTCTTAAACTGCAGAAATGAGCTGTGGTTTGTAGTGTGATGAGCAGTTAGCGCTAGTGCTGCTATTTAGAACGGTCCAGTCGATTCCCATTTAACTAACGTTAACCGACAAACATGTTATGGATGTGTTTTAGTTTATTTATGATAAAATGATGATAAAGTACAGTTTATATTTTTGTGAGCTGTAGTGTGGCTTTGGGTTTGTTCCTCACCAAAGTAGCAAGTTAGCTAGCGGACAGCGACTTCATACTGTAACGTTAGTGAAACAAAATGACACAGTGTGTGAATTGATAATTCATTTATATAATGTTTTTTATAACGTCTTTTACAAATTACATTTTCTCGGAAACCTTATTTTTTTAACGTGTTGAATAATGAAGAAAAATAAAGACTCTTAATTGATAGTTCTCATGATTCCAACTATGTTGTCATTAATTCAATATTAATATAATCTCAGATGTCTGTCATGTATAATTTAAATTCTTCTCATTATGTTGTGATGGATTATTTATCATTTTTGTTTTTATAGATATCCCTGTTGGAATTGAACTTTCTACCAACTACTGCGACCAAACTAACCAAACAGCAACTTATCCTTGCCAGTGAGTATATATCAAGGTTTTACGATTGTTTTTATCTGAAATTATATATATATTTTAATTGCTTCAGTCATTTGTTAATCTCTTTTTTTGATCTTCATAGGAGATGTTTTGGAGATCGGAGCACTATGGAGCATCCTGAAGAAAGACATCCCCTCCTTTGAACGCTACATGGCTCAGCTTAAGTGTTATTACTTTGATTACAAGTAATGACATTTTTTGGTCTTACATCTTCTATTTGCTCACTATCATTATTACTTACTGAAAGGAATAGTTCACCCAATAATGAAAATTATCCCATAATTTACTCATTTCAAGCTATCCTAGCTGTATATTACTTTTTTCTTTCAATAAATGCCTTCTGAAGTGAAGCTGTGGGTTTTAGTAAGAAAATATCCATATCTAAAACTTTATAAACTATAATCACTGGCTTCCGTCAACGGCCGTGTGTTTATGAGTTGAGTTTGGGTGGTCACCCCTCTGACCTCATGTTCGACGTAGGCATAGCGTAAGCTTAGGTGAGATAGTGATTGTAGTTTATAAAGTTTTAGATATTGGTATTTTTCTTACTAAAACTCAGAAGGAATTTACGAACTCACTGGAGTCAAATGGATTACTTTAATGATGGATGAATGTGCTGTTTGGAAGTTTGGGCACTGTTCAATGCCATTACAAAGTTGGGAAGAGCCAGAATATTATTAAATATAACTCTGACTGTTCAGCTGAAAGAAGAAGATCATATACACCTAGGATTGGTTGAGGGTAAGCAAATTATAGGGTAATTAAAATTTTGGGATGAACTATTCCTTTAATATGTGCTGACAGCTGTCATGCTGAAACCGCATCTTGCCTATATCCTATATTGCCTATATTCTGTATGTTGGTACCAAGTGTACAAATGCCACATTTAAAAGGTTGATTAAAGACATGTGGGCAACTGTAGCAGGTCATCACACGTGTATATTGTAAATATTTATATATACATTACACATCCAATGAACATGTACTGGATTCTGTATTTTTATTTTCAAGAATATATTGACATTCTGAACACAGTTTCAGCACATTTTACCCAGAATTGTTTTGCTGTCTTTTTGTTTGCTCCTGTTACACTTTCCTCTCTTCCTAAATGTCACAGGGAGGAGTTGCCCGAGTCGGCCTACAGGCACCAGTTACTGGGTCTCAACTTGCTCTTCCTGCTCTCTCAGAACAGAGTGTCTGAGTTCCATACAGAGCTGGAAAGATTGAGTGCAAAAGACATCCAGACCAATGTCTACATCAGACACCCAGTTTCATTAGAGCAGGTGTGGGACACTTTTTACTCGTCACTTATATTGAATGCATTCGTCTGTTTTTTTTCCTACCTTTTTGCTTCTTCATTTCAGTATCTGATGGAAGGCAGTTACAACAAGGTTTTCCTTGCCAAAGGAAACATCCCTGCTGAGAGCTACACCTTCTTCATTGACATTCTTCTTGATACCATTCGGTAGGGTTATTCTAAGGCTTAATAGCTAAATGTAGTTGATTGACCGTGTTTTGGATTGTTTGGTCATTTAAATATGTTGTTTTGTTTGTAGAGATGAGATTGCAGGTTGTATAGAGAAAGCATATGAACAGATTCAGTTCAATGAGGCCACGCGGGTGCTTTTCTTTTCCTCTCCAAAAAAGATGACTGAATATGCAAAGAAAGTAAGTGTTCAATGTGTTTGTCAAATATTGGCATGTCACGATCATGAATTAATTGTCATACAAAATAATTGGAATTTAATGCTTTAATTCTGTTTGGTTTGTCACTTACATTAAGGGTGTGTTGACATTTGGCATGTTTGGTTCGATTAAAACAAAAACAGTTTGTTTTAGTGCCCAAAAACAAACAATGGTGTGATGGCTCTGTTAGTGTGGTCCATCTGAACCCTGGTGCGCACCTAACAAGCGGACTGAGACCCTGAAAAGATCGGTCTCGGTCTGCTTCCAAACGAACTCTGGACCAATCACGGACCAAAGACATGTAAACTAATCAAAAACAGGACATGATGTCACAAGATGCGACCCTAAAAAGGACAGAATGCTCAAGCATACCTGTTTTTTCTCATCATAGTTGCGATGTTACCCATCACAGTTCAGTACAGGCGACAGAACCGCGTCTCCCAGCGGCAGATCTTCGCTTGTGTGTGTGACCTGCTGCTGTTTTGACTTCGTTACACATTTTATAAGCTCTTCACGAGTTCTCAGCTGGTCAAAATACCATCATATGTAGGCTACGCACATGCAACAAGTGCATTTAGCCCAGCACACAGCATTGTTTTGGATGTTTGGAAGTTCCGTCATAAAATATACGTAATAAAAGCAGACCAATCAGGTTATGAATATAACCTTATGTCTTTAGGTTCGGTATCTTTAAGTTCGGTGTTAAAAATGCTGATGTGAACACTAATTTGACCAGGACTAAATGTTTTTGGGGTTTATTTTGGTCTGGACCAAGCGAATGGAACTACAAGTGTGAACACACCACAAGTCTAATGCGTTATAGTTTACTTGGAATTGTATATAATATAATAATAAAAATTATTATAAAACAGGCCCATATTATTTACTTTATTGCTTTGAAAATTATTAATATTTATCAATTATTTGTAATATAATACATTAAACCCAAAAATCCTTATTTCTTGTGAATGAGGACATATCTTGTGTACTTTATAGCAGTTTGTTTCATATTCTTTACTCCCTGGATTATGTACCCCGTTCACACTGCCAGCGACTTTTCAGTTTTTTATTCTATAAAACAAAAAAAATCATTATTTAACTAGGAATTAGACTTAAAATAATTAAAAGTAGCATTCTGCTGTTCGGAGAGTGTTCCAGCGGTGCTCGGTGCAATATAGTTAAGTCATTAACTGGCTTAAAGATCGATCAATCAACAAATTAAAATCGCTCATATGATTCAAAATGACTAATCATGAAAGTAATACATTTTCTTGTCCCTAATAATCAACAGAATGCAGGAGAATCTGTAAAATGAACTGCAGCAGTGTTAAACTGTTCATGAGTATAGTGTGCTTCTTTTCCAAGCATCATTTTATTATATCAATGTATGTGGTTACAGTCAAATCATATAAAACAGTGAAATCTCTCCGGAACTGTCATGTCTTTCCTGTGGCATGACAAATCGGGTCCTCGCTCGTAAAAGGGTCTCCCCAAACTGTCAGTAAACTGTCAAACTGACTGCCGTCGCTTGACACGACTACATTCTGTCGCTCCTCTCGCCAGCGCTCCTTTGAAAATGAATGGGATCATGTTGCTTTGTCGCTAGCGGTGCGAATGGGGCTTTTACCAGATGTTGCAGTAATTGCATATTAGATCAAATAACCATGATCAGATGATTAATCAATAATCACACGTACTCTATTGTTTAATCTTAATGTTATTTGATGAATAGATATTAATATACTTTTTGTGCTCTGCAGAGAGGATGGACCCAGAGTCCTGATGGATACTACTCATTCAGTACCCAGCACCAAAAGACAGAGGAAGTGAACATCCCCTCCACAGAACTGGCCAAACAAGTCATCGAGTATGCAAGGCAGCTGGAAATGATTGTGTAGTGTGGATCTGGCAGCATTTAGACACATGTATACATAAAGGTTCACATTTGTTTATCCAAATAAAACCATTGTACAGTAGCCCTATATCTGTACTCAGTTCAGACACCGGATGACACAGCCGCTGATAATGGCTCTCAGAGGATGAGACCAGAACGCTTTGACCTACACTTCAATATCAATATCTACCCGTGTAAGGATCTCTCTGTATGATTGTCTGGTGGGTGTGTCATCTGTTTACAGGAACCCTCTTGCATTTCTTATCTAATGACTGGATCTCAAAAGGTTTTTTTTTTGGGGGGGGGGGAGGGTTGTTAATGATTAATCTGTCCTATTTTGAATATTCACATGTTGTTCCTCTCAGCAAGATTTGATGGTTTTATCAAGAGTGAGTTTGTGAAGAGAAGTGGGTTTGGCTGGCATCCTTGAGATGGATGTTGTCAGCAGCAGCTAAACTTCTGTGCTTATTCATTGTTGCCCAAGGAGTGTTCATTGAATTATTATACTCTTGCCTTGTATCCTAGCAACAGCGTGATGATTGCAGTTAAAAGTTTGCAGATGTTTTGTAATTTGTTTCCTGTAATGGGATGATCCCTCCCCTAAATTGTCACGAGGCGTTGACAATTCTGATAAATAAAATGTTTTTTTTTTTGTGACTCTTTTATAAAATGTCTTCTGAAGCACTGTATGAGTAGCATGTTATCATTTATATTGTGCTAGTTAGATGCAGGAACTACTGTGAAATATGTTAGTGTATTTGTCTCAAATCTAAAAAATAAAAAATAAATCAGAGGTAAGTAGGTCTTCTAAATCAAAAATATATTGTCTGAACAATCAAAGAAGGAAGTCACTGTTTGCAATGGATGCTGTATGGCGTTTGGTTCATGTTCAGGCTAGACAACCAACATTAAGATACACTTTATTAACATGCATATGATTTTGAGGCTGTTGGGTTTAATCTATATATATATGCAGGGCCCTTCAGAATGTGCTTATGTTTGTTTCATTCTCTAATTTGTTTTGGCTTGGCACATACTCAGGGTGTTTTTCTATGGCTTTTTTAAGAATTAAAGGACGGTCGTGGAGCATAGTTGAGTATTGAGATTGGCTCAGTCATTAGGTGGTTCTCAAGATGAGTGGTCCATGGATTCATAGTGGTATCAAGCCTGAGGTATCGCCACATTGACTTTTCCAATAGAAATCATCACTGGAACCTGTGACGGCCAGGTGGAGTTGGAAGCAATTGAAGCAGACTCAGATTTATTTATCTAGAGTGTTACTGCTTTTCTTTTTAATTAAAGGTGCTTCGCCCAGTGTGGACAACCACAGTGGCAGATTCTAGATGATGTGTATGTGGCTTTGGTGTGGGTCAGTATTGTAAGTGTGCAGTGGTTGTGTTCTCTGTGGTCTTGCCTTTCGTCCTTCATGCTGATTTTCCACTTCACGTGAGGGAGGAACCAGTTTAGATCCCAGTTCAGGACAGTTTTTGGGGTCAGATCCCGGGGCCTGAGCTTTCACAATCTTTCTCTACTGTGGTGCAGGGGTGATTGTTGGGAAGCTTCTTTTGACAATAAGAATGAGCCTCTTGTTTTATTCAATTCTATAAAAGAAAACCAGGAGACATTTAATGCAAAAACCAATATCTGGGTAATAACCAGACTCTTAAAAATAAAGGTTCTTTATTGGCATTGATGGTTCCATGAAGAACGTTTAACATCAATGGAAACTTTCCATTCCATAAAAGGTTCTTTATAGTGGACAATAATTCTTAGATTTTTAAAATTCCAAAAAAAAATTCTTGGCTTCACTGCGAAAACCCCCTTTCAAAACCTTTATATTTAAGAATGACAAAAACAGAAAAATCCATTTGTAGGATTTTTTTTTTTTAAATGTATTGTGGCATTGTCGTGATAGTTGAGCAAACTGAATACACTTGTATTAAAATAATTGAAATTGTTCTTTTTGCATTGCATTTCAAGACACAAGAACAATAGACAGTCAATTTGTGGAAAGTTTCATTTCCTTTATTACTTTCTTGTGTGCCCTTATTTTCACCCTCTTGAGTTTGCTGAGGTCTGTCGCATGTTTTCTTCACTTCAGCAGGTTGGCTTTATACGTGGAGCTGGACTGGTACCCAAGCTGGTGTCTTTTTGGTTGTAGATGCAATTTCCCTCTGCATTTCAGGTACAATGTGTGCTGTCTAATAAAAGATCTGCCCTTGTTAGCACAGACTTTAACCTTTCCTCTCTTGGATCCTGTTGAGGGCCCTTCCTCTCTGGAAGGTTTTAATTTAACAACATGTTATTGTGAATGCAACAGCCGACATGTTGGTCTGGACAAGTCTCCTATCATACTGTTCATGATACTGAACAGATTTAAGTGTTTTAGAGGAGAATGGGGTCAGTTGTCACTCGAAAAAATGCTGCGTTGTTTCAATCCACATTTGGGTCAAATATGGACAAACTCAGCCATTGGGTTACATTTACATGACATTTTTAACCCAATGTTTGGGTTTGTCCATATTTTACTCAAAATTGGGTTAAAACAACCCAACATTTTTTAGAGTGTAGGCTATGTCCCAGAAAATAAGGTTTTAAATCAGAAGTCATTTCTCTAGCAATAGTTTTGTATAAAAAGTAAAAACATCTTCACTTTCGTAAATATCAAACTGTTTTGGCTAAGCAATTACAACATATAAAACGTTGAACTACGAGTTTAAAACCAATATTCAAAACCAATGCTGTAGTTTTGACTCAAACATTACAAGATAAAGCATTTGTCTTCGGTACTGGAATATTATCACATTACTTTACGAATTTCATAAATTCTAAACCTAATCTAAAGGTAAATATCCAACTGAAAGAGTTAATTGTTGATTATTGATTATTTCTGTGTTCTTTTCCAACAAAAAAAAAAATCTATTGTCCATCGTTTTTGGACAATTCAATATTGTCCAAATTGTATTCGACGGAAAACAGATATTAAGATGAATTATTTTGACAAATGTATTATTCCAATGAAAATAAAATTAATGTTATTTTTCTTGTAGGCTACAACTACAATTTTTTCCCCATCGTAACCAGGACTACAGCCCCTTTTTGGAGAATATTTTAAATTAAAAGCAACAAGAACTTGTATTATTGTTAGACATTTTGATTAATGAATGGATATTATGTGCACTAGCATTTTTGTGTAATGTGTACATTTCTGTATTGTTCTAATAAATTAAAAAGGAACAGCAATATTTGTCAGTAATATGACAGTATGACGTTTGCCCAGGTTGAACGAACGATTAAACAAAAACATCCAATCTAGAAATTCTAAATATTCACTAGGCTGTTAAAGATTCCACATAGCGTTTTCCGTTGTTCTTTTGGCTGTTTTTTTTAACGGCCACATATTTGAATTAAACCGTGCAATTAAATTCGCGCGCAAATATTAATTGTTAAATGTATGACTTTTAAAATAGCAAACATGTATTGTTTAAGCTCTACCGTGCTGTAGCTTAATGTACTTTTACAAAATTGTTGAAAGGGAGCGAGACTGACTGTTTATTTGGATAATAAAGGCTCAACGCTGGCGTGGCTGTTTATCAATGGTGGGCTATCAGTGAACATGAATGGGGAGTTGGAGATGAATGGAGACTAGCTCCTGTGAATTCTGTCATGGCGTATAGAGCTGTATGAGAGCTGTCCAAGGTACTGAGGCTCTGCACTATACTAACTGAGTTTGTTTACTATTCACAATTTGACTATTGACAATTTGACTATACATTTCTCTTTCTAACATTAATAGTCACTCTCTTTTCAGATTTAACAATGGTGATTGCTGGTGAACATGGACATTTTTAGAGCCATATCGCTCCAAATGTCCTGACAGCAACAAAACTGGACCGATGCAGCTCCTATTCGGGGACACTGTGTCCATCCACGAGTGTGTTTAATATGAGTGTGTGAGAACTGCTGTAGACAGGTAGAGAGAGAGAGAGAGAGAGAGAGAGGGAGAGAGAGAGAGGGGGAGGGAGGGAGGGAGTGATTGAGAGAGAGAGAGCGAAGGAGGGAGGGAGCGAGAGAGGGAGGACGATGATGATGCTGCCGGTGGAAAATGGCTGCTGCATCCTCGAGCCCATCCGAAACCATATGAAGGTGGACAGAGAAAGACAAGAAAATGAGAGCAGCAGCGAGCACAAGGAGTGAGTGAAAGAGAGACTGTGTGTGCGTGCGTATGTGAGCGAGAGTGTGAGAACGCGCGCGCGCGCGCGCGTGTGTGTGTGTGTATGAGTGTGAGAACGCGCGCGCGCGAGTGTGTGTGTTCGGTAAGAAGGGGAATAAAAAAGACGAGAGACCGGGGGGCAGCCAGCTCGAAGCGGCGGGCAACACCGAGCCATGGAGGGCGAGTAAGTCCATGCATTTTTATTTGACCAGAACAGACTGATTGATTTGCAGCACCTCTAATGGACTGTAAGATGCTCACGCGAGAGCATCTGATGTTAGATGCTCATAAACACTATTACGCAGCTATGGCTATCAACACAGTACACCATATTCTCCATATACATCCAACATTTGATGAATAACGCCAATGAATGGGCCTTATCTGAAGTGGACTATATAAAACGCCTTCAATGCCGCGAATAGGGTGCAGTAAGAGACGGCTTTCTCGAGGATGATGTGTGAGGAGGCTCCACGTATAACCACCAAATACATCCATGAATTATAAAACGTGTCGTTAAAAAATCGACGAATTATGGCGAGTTTTCTGGCGTCGGGAACACATTGGCGGGTTGGAGGCGCGGAGGGATGCTTTTATCAACGCGTCTCGAGTTTCATTATGATTTTTAAAGCCAAACTTTATGAATGAAATGTGATTTTTCTCTCACCCCCCTCCTCCTCTTCATGTCTCCCCCTCCCCCCAGCGCTTCTCTTCTTCTTCTTCTTCTTCTTCTTGTCTATATCCTCCTTTCACCCACTCATCTGCCCATCGAATTCGCTGTGCTGTAGTATATGTAGTTTTATTCATTCATAAAACAGCGGGATGAACGAATGAGTGCGCGTGAACGCGTGTTGATCGGAAGAGATGACGGTGCAATGGCTTATAATAACTGAAACCGTTCAAAATAATACAAATGGGGCTCTGAATCAAAATGGATGTGATTTCATAGCGTTTATTGTAATGGAGCTTGTCGGACTGGAAAACCGCTATGAGGGCCTTTATGGCGATGGGCGCGTTCATTGATACATCTCAGGGAGGAATATAACTCTTCATCTCCCACCCTCTCCCTCATCATCTCCACACATTTCATTCCCCTCAGGCCATTCATTTATTTACGGGTTCTTTCTTTGTGCTACTCCCACTCTCATATTAACATATGGAGCCATTATGTCCTTTGTTGTTTTATATTGGTGTCATTGTGAATGTAGAATGGCTATATTAAGTACTTTTCTACAGAATTGAGCGATGCCTGTAAACGCTTCTTCCGTGTGCGCGCGGAAAGTGTGATTAGATTTTCCTCGCCCACGTGACCGTCCATTAAAAAATCGCGCTGTTTCCTGCCATTGTTAATCGTGCTTCACTGTTTATATATTCTAGACTGAACCTATAGTTTATGGAATACACAAAAGCACACATGATGGTGTGATTTAAGATTATTCATTTCATTTAACACAATAAATCAGTCCTAGCCACCATACCACACCTGTCTCTATAAATCAATCAAAATGCATCTGGCTGTATCGCGCGTCTATATATTACTGTATTACTTACAGTAGCCTACATGATTTTAAAGGATGTTTTTTTTAATAACATGCATAAAATGCATTTTTACCTGACAGATAGCCTATCACTGAATGGGTGTCTTGACAAATCACACCTGTCTCTGTCATCGCAAAACTATTCGGGGGAGCGGCCCGCTCTTTTTTAGCCAATCAGAAACGAGATATCGTCCTGTCAATCCATAGGAAGTTCGTGTTTGCTGACATAGGCTATCTTTGGGGCGGGAAAAGGGGCGTGTCTAATTAGTGGCTAAATCTGGCAGATGTAGTCAAAACGGGTTCAAATCAATTACAGCACCTTTAACACCAACATAAAACTTGACCCTACACATTTAATGTATGTTATGACTCTTTTTGTGGACCACTCATAAGCAGGGTGTGCATTAAGGTTCCCCCCAAAGAAGGCTTGATCCCCTCAGAAGGGCATCAAAATAAGATGTTGAGGGGGTCAAAGATAGTCTACCCGTAATATGAAGCTTTACCTGTAAATATGAAGATACATTTCTAGCTCTGACTGATTTGAAGTACTCATAAGTACACATTAATTCAAACGTCTTCTAAATATTTGATCAAATTGTAATAACCACCTCTGAAATGACTGAAATGATTTGGACTAACATCATCGTGGCGTGGACAGGGAAAAGGGCCAAACATGTTTCATCCTCTCCTCCAGTCATGTGTCTGCTGCCAGCTGTGACCATCACATACACCATACTGACCTTTTTCACATTTCCGGGTTTCTCAGAAGCGCAAGTCGTCATAGTTGGATAAACTTCTACAGCGGTGAATGAGAGACTACATTAAATGTATTTTTGTGTTCCCATTTGCTCAAATAGCAAAAGAAAAACTCCACAATAGTGTTTTAACAACTTTTAATAGGAGGAAGAAAATAGAGAGAGATTGATAACGGCAGTCAGAAGAGAGAAGGATGTACATTTTACTGAAATTTTACCACAGATTACAAACACGCTCACTGCAGCGTCAACTAGTTTTTTGTAATTTGATACAAAGGTAATACAATACAAAATATAGTGTTATAAATGTACATACTTTCAAAAATATATATAAATAAAATATAGATATAAAAAACGTTGCAGATTTACGATGCTATTGACTGATAATCCGCATCATCACAATTTGTGAAAAGGTCCCACTATAGGCAAAAGATCTTTTCAAAAACCCTGTTTTCTAGCCCCAAACTATCCTGCATGGCTGCAATTGGCTGGCTTAAATTTTACCACGTTGAAAAAAAAAGAGGATTGTGTTCAAGGCATTTTCACTCCTAAGTACCTGGAAAATTTCCTCCAATTCATTAGTGCTTTCTAATAATAATATGTTTGTCTTTGTAATCTTTTCTTTAAAATGTAATAACTTGCTCTTTGTCTGAAACAGCTTTTCTTCCGATGATGTCCAACCACTTTAACATCTACTTTTCATGATAATCTTCAAATGGATAAAATCCAGTGTCCCACCTTGCCTTTTTTCCACACTGACTATTCAGTACTTTTGGGAATGCGTCCAGAAAGATTACAGAAGCAAAATGGGTTATGAACGACAACTTTAACGAATGAATAATCATTTTATTTTTAATGCAATTTTATTTTTACGAACGCTAATTTAAGTGGATATTGCAGGCTAATAACGTTACGTCCTTTACACATCTTTACACTGTGTCTCTGTAACGCAGTGTCTTTTCTCTGTTATTTGCCATTTACCTTTATTTTGAGGATATTTCCATATGTTATACTGATGGTTGCGTTTTCTTCTTTAACGGCCTTTGTCTCAAAGTCTGTGTGTGTGTGTCTGTGTGGGTGTTTGTTCTCAGCTGGCTAGTGTACTCACTCCTTTTACTCCCCTAACAGTGTGCGTGTCCGAGCGGTGGTGATGACACGTGACGATTCTAGTGGTGGCTGGGTGCCCCTTGGAGGTGGCGGCCTCAGTCACGTGATCATTTGTAAGGGGCGGAGCTCTGAAGGTCGTGGGCGGAGAGAGTACGTCATACGCGGAGAACGGCTACGCGATCGAGCAGTGAGTGTGTGCGTGTGTGTTCATGCCTGTCTTTGAGTGCACTGATGTTCCCTCAGCCTGACAGTCCCGGTAGTTGTAGCAATTTAGTAGTCGCCCTCACGAGTGGCCCGCAAGTGACCCGCCTCTCTTTCTTCATGTAGCCTGTGCTGGAATGCGCCATTCAAAAGGGTCTGGTCTACAACAAGGTGAACCCCATCTTCCATCACTGGCGTGTGGAGGAGAGGAAGTTTGGTCTGACCTTCCAGAGTCCAGCTGATGCCATCTCCTTCGAGAGGGGGCTTCAAAGTGTCCTTGATAAGCTGGACAGAGGTACAGAGCAGCAAAAGATAGAGAACAGGAAGCTGGTGCCAAAGTGAATGTAATCAATGTAGTTTATATTGAGTATGTGTCAGTCAGTTTTAATAACTAGTAACCCTGTTGTTATGGCCTCTAAATGTACCAGTACAGGGAAGACGATGCCATGAAAGGATATTCCAAATGTTTAATGTGTTCTAGATCATCACATTTTCTTTCTTGATATGTTTTTTTTGGTTGTTCATTTTTAACATTTTCCTGCAGGATCCGACTCGCCATCCTCCTCGACTCCTGAAGAGGGCGACACTGAAGATGATGGTCAAGCAGTGAGTGTTTTTATCACGTCAAAGTGCTTCAAAGTATCTGGTTCTATCTGAAATTTACTTCGTGCCTAGATCCCTGTAAAGTCGTCATTGACATTGAAGTGATTAAAATCAAAATTGACCCTATTTATTTTCTTAACTCTTTCCCCGCCAGCGTTTTTAAAAAATATTTTGTTGTATGAATGTTTGAACATGCAATATATCAAAAGAAAGAACAGAGCCTCTGCTTTTATCCTAGCTTCATGCATTCTTTTTTTTTAATCAACAATTGAAGGTGGGTAAGTTTAATTAAAAAAAGCACATTTTGAGCAAAAAGCTGAGAAAATCCATTTTTTGTCAAAGACTTCATCTGGATGGGATTCAGAACGATGATCAAAACCAGGGTTCTCAAGTTCTATCAAAAGCTTGGAGTGAGATCACATGCGGTTAGGGGAGGGGCCCTAATGGAGCCCCACCCCCCCGCCCCGCCCCCCAATTTTACCCATTGTTCATAATTAACCAGCACAAATTGAATTTATAACAATTGGTAAATCTGATAAATGACAGAGCAATTCATCACATCAAATATACTCTTTAATGTTAGATTTCAAAATTACAAATATACAAAAATATAAAAAATTGCTCCAAACAGTTTAGAAAAACAAATATTTTAGCTTTTTCCCTGACATCTTTGAAAAATAAATGCAATGGGAATGATTAATGGATGTTATGTTATGTTATGTTTTGACAGGATATAAAATATTACCCAGAGGACTCTGCTTTAATACATGTAGCCTTAATGTAACTAGATAGACTATTTATACAGTATAATATATCATTTAAAATAAAATGAAGAAATACATCTAAATTCCTTCCCATACCCACTAACATTTCCCTTAGTTTCAGATAACGTAAGCTAGCCAAGCTAGTTCAAGCTGAACTGAGCCAAAGCTTCTGGCCTGGTTGCAAAGTAGTTGTAGAGTTTTTGACTGCATCGATAATAATGTATACGATGGGCTATATATTAAATGTTCTAGCCTAAAAATGTTAGACGAGCTTTCTTCCAATTTACCTTCTCCATCACGACGGTGCGATGTTGTTGGTTACCTAGTAACGAACGTACGGTGGCCTAGAATGTTCCGTCAACTTCCGTGTGTTCGCGCATCTATGTTGCCTAGTAACGAACGCAATCTGGTTCAGTACGTGGTGGCGGGCAGGAAACTTCACTTTGTGTGCCTGCGCAAAGCTTGCAGGACAACTTGGTTGGCATTGCCTTTTCAGCGTGAGAAATACACAGTGTGGCGTGTGAGCGTGTGAACTGGTTGAATTGTGTGTGTCTCACGGCCAATGAGACATGGTTTTCTGCATGACTTGAGATCCCTGAAAACATAGATGGAGTAGATCGAGTCCATTAACACCCCCAAAGCTTCAAAGTCCTATAGCTCGTCCTGGGTCGACATTTCATTCAGTAACATTAGGCAGTTTTGATTTATATGGTGTTTAATGTTGATGATCACGTTTTTTTACGTATGCATATAATTCCATATGCCATCGCTTGTTTCTGCTTCTTCGCCTGTGTTTTGATCATGAGATTCAGTACTCTTTCAGAAGATTTGTAATAGTGCCCCCTACTGTATAACAGTGTACACACGGAAAAACAGAAATTAGTAAATATATGTTCCCTGGCCATATTATGGACGATTTATCAGTGCATGTTATTCCAAAGAAAATTGTCTTTGTAATCATCAAAATTAATCAAATTGTGAAAAATCGATCTTCCGTTTCCTATCTATAATCTTGCCAATTATTTAGATACTTGGTCACTTTTTGCTCCGCCCAGTTTTACATAAAGTCAAAGCAGAGTCATGATCGAATGATTCATTCATAAAACAAGGCAATCCAAACTACACCAGTCATCTCTACAGCTCGCATTTCCTCCATCTTGTGTACATGCTGTCGGCTTTAGCATTAGGTGGTTCTGCATGTTTGATGACTTGCAGTCTGTCTCAGTCTCATACAGGGAGTGAGTCGTCGTCCAACAGCAGAAAAGAGATGCTGCCCAAACCCATTACCATTGTGACCAGCGAGTCCTCCTCCACCTGTTTTGTGCGCTCCACAGAGGAGTTTGCGTATGGGACAGGTCACGCCGTCACGACACAGACCCCGGCCCAGGTAAAAGATTCACATTGCTTGAAAGTTGAGTCCAGTTGATTCCAGCAAGTTCATTATATACCGATATATTGAACTTGCTGGAATGACGTTTCCACGATAGAAAGGAGGGGGGTAAATAACACACATGCCAAGTTCTTTTTATTCATGTCGATTTCATTGTTTAAATTTTTTTTATACTATTTACAAAAAAAGGTGTAGATTTAATGACTAGAAATTTCATATGGTGTAACTGTCAATTTAAAGTAATAACAATTTATTACATGTAAATGTACTCATAATAATTATTTACAAAAATGCTTTAAAATGTTTTAATTTAAATATATATTTTATATTTTTAAGATAAAAAGCTTTTTTTTTTTACAAATGTTATGAATTGATAATTCATAAATAGTATGTTTGTTAGAATATTTTTTTTTGCATGTTGGTTGCACCAGGTTATATTTTGGTCACACACCACATGAGTTTGATTGTTGGACAAAAGCAGTTTTGTTCAAAATACAGCCAAAGGTTTTCTTTGCAAAATGTTTTTTTGCTTCATAATGATACCACTGTATGAATGAACTGCGTTTTTATTGTATTTTTTTATGAATTAATAAACCCAGACAAAAAAAAAAAAAGAGTGTGATGCCACTGCCTCTGCAGCATTACATTCAGTCCTCATTCTTCTCTCACCGCAGATCCATACCCGACCCGCCCAGCACCAGCTCACCCAAGTTGCAGCCGTGTTGAACCCTCCGGCACCCCCTCCGCCACCTCCGGCCCCCCCAACCCCCCCCACAGCGCCCCCTGCCTCCTCTCCTCTCTCCCCGCTCTCGCCCACAATCTCCCTGCTGGAGGAAGGGGACCTCCGCAGCCTGGACCCCTGCAAGGACCTGTGGGGAACACGTGGCTACGAGGACTACCGACGTGCCGGTGCCACGCGGACCAAGGTGGGCGGGCTGACGGGGGGCGTGGTGGTGAGCGGCAGCCAGGACAAGACCGAGCTCTGCGTGGTGCGCTTCGAGAAAGAGCTGGCCGGCGTGGGCACCACAGGCTGCGAGGTCACCGTCATGCTGGACACCAAAGGTTCTCAGTGCAACTCTTCGCCCACCTGCATGCCCAACGCTGTGCCGGGGGTGTCGTCAGCCAGCGGCTCCCCGCAGGAGACGGGCAAAGGCTCGCCCTCCCCCTGCTGCATCCACGCCTCTCTCGCCACGCCACGCTCTCGGACTCGCAGGCGAGGGGGCGGCGGAGGGGAAGCCATCTCTCCGGACGACGACAGCTCCTGCCCACAGGGCTCCTCCTCCTGCTCGTCCCGCTGCGTGTACTGCCGTTCTGTCTTCAGCGCCTCCGAGAACGGACGGGGCCGCTGCCGGGACGCCCCGGACCCGGCTCTACACTGCCTGCGCCAGTGGACGTGCGTGTGGTGCGCAGAGAGCCTCCTCTACCACTGCATGTCGGACTCCGAGGGCGAGTTCTGGGAGCCGTGCTCGTGCGAGGACTCGATGGGCGGCGGGCCGCACCCGCTGTGCTGTGCCCGCTGGACGGCGCTGCTGGTGCTGTCTCTTTTCGTGCCCTGCATGTGCTGCTACCTGCCCCTGCACGCATGCCTGCGCTGTGGGGAGAGATGCGGCTGCTGCGGAGGGAAGCACAAGGCCGTGCGATGAGGCCTGAGCGGGGGGAGGGCGCGTGGGCGGGGCTTATTGTGACGGGACGGGAGCACAAGGAGGAACAGCCGTAGAGGCAGATCTCCTACATAAACCTTCACGGTAATATCCCCTCGCCCCCACCGAGGCCGTCTGCTGCATTCCGCTCTTTCTATTCTGCGCTCGGACCCTTCTCGCTCGTACCGGCGGTGGGTGCATGGGTTCGGGGAGGTTGCTCTCTGATTTGCTGGTCGTTGGGGTCAGGGGTCGTCTCCGGGAGGTGGGGAGTGAATGGGGTTCAGTGACGTGTAAACATTTGTTCGTTTTCTTTTCTCTTGGGTTCTGTTTTTTTTTTTTTTTTTGGGAGAAAATATGAGATGAAAAAATGTTTATAGATAATGTTATCAGACCTATTTTGAGTATCTTATTTTACTTGAACTACTGAAAGATTTTTTTGCAATTGATTTAACAAATACACTCCCGTCGTACCTCTAAGTTGATGAGTTTTACCTCAATGTCCAGAGGAGAGTAAGGCAAATAGAGAAAGAGACTTATTTTGGGGGCTGTGTGCTGTGGTGAGGTTTTGTATATGGTCTTTGCGGTAGGTTTTTCACGCACGTTCGGCCAGAACATATTTGTGAAGGAGAACATTTTGATGTTGTACCACTTTTAGTTGTTCGAGGACAGGGAACGTGAACGGTCTGATCGAGGGCAGTTTCACCAAAACCACCACTTTCACCACATATGGACCCATACATGCTCATTCTTCTGTTAAGAGTATAGTTGTTTAACTTGCCAACAACTGAGAATGTTGCCTATATTTAAAGGATAGACCAAAAAAGTTGAGAGATAATCTAGTCCTGAATCTGCCGAACATTTGCACAGCAAATGTAAACCGAGGCCTTGAAATGTTGTTGTACACGCCACCAAAAATACAGTGCAAATTAGTTATTATTAGTCAGAAGTAAAGAATAAAAGGACTGTTGTGTGTGACACAACACTTTAACTTTATCTGTTAGTATGGCAACAAGAGAAGTACTCAATCATTAACTATAATGGGTTATACTGCACCTCACGTGTCCTAACCAGTGCAACAAAGCGACAGGACATTTTGTCTGTGTTGTTCCAGTTAGCCCCGCCCCCAGTAAAATCCCATTGGTCCAAAAGCATAAAATGTGTTATAGTATATTTTCATTTTCACTGTTGACAGACAAATTACATGACACTGAAAACTTGTTGCCTGGTTAAAACTCGTTGTTAAAGTGAGAAATATAAAGATTTTAGACCAATCAGTTCAAATGCTGACAGGCATCACGGTTTGGACCTTGAAGTGTTAAGAAACATTGCTTTAAATTATCTCAAAGCTGCTATTTCAACTCCCCTAAACTTGTCTTACCTCGCTGCTAGTCATGAGGAGTTAGGGAATCAGACACGGCCCTGTAGGCAATTTTGGACAATGACTAAATTATGACATCAATGATGGGGAAGAACTAATGTCTAATTCCAAGAGGTTTCTCCAAGTTACGTAGGAATCAATGTTGTATTAACTGCTCATTAGAGTCACTTTAAAAGAAAGGAGTTTTACAGCAGGATGAACCACTGGACCATTCAATCTACAAACATGCATTGCATTTCATTGTCCATTTGGACTCATTTCAATCCATTTTCAAAGACGTGAAACATTCTATTGCACTCACACACACTCACTTACTCACTCACTCTTTATGGGCAGATTAGTAGAGAAACACAAAAAGACCCAAAAATAGCACTGGAGAAAAGAGAACTTTGAGAGATGAGACCACCCTTGAGGGCCCTAGTCATACATCCTATTAATAAATGTGCCTTTTGATTTATTTAACCAATAACCTATAATTTCTAAGTAACGATGTACCTAAATACTCATTTTCTTTTTTCAGGTTGTTTATTTCTGCCAATGTGCATATTTTAACATGTATGTGTCTATTAGTTTGAAATGTAATCAATGGAAAATATTACCTGTTTATATATTTATTGAGATATTTATTCTAATTCTTTATTTATTTTTGGAGACGGGTTTTTATTTTCTGTGCTGTCTTACTTCTCTGACTTTGTGCCAATTTGCTGCTTTGAGGTGTTACATATCGTGGGTTTGTATCATTAATTAAACCCTAACTCTATATTTTAATGAAAAGTTTGCACTCTGAATCGTGTTTACATGTGTTTATGTGCATTAGTACACTAATACTGGGATGGCATAATACAGCATTCACTCATAACCACAATATCAGTGTGGTGTGTTAGAGCACAAGGCAGCAATAGTGAATTGTGCTCCATTCAAATATCCACTTGGATTCGGAGGGATTACACGAAGAACTGTCCAGGTCATATTTCGCACCAAAATCAACTGAAAAATGTAAGAAATTATATTCTGCATAAAGAAAACTAAGACTGTTTTACTGTTTCGGGGGAAGTAATGTTCCCCCGAAACAGTAAATTAAAATCAGTATAACTAATTTTTATACTACATCTAACAAACACTATTATGTGTATATATATATATGGTATATATTTACAAAATTTTATGTTAGATGCAATTAATCACGATTAATCGATTTAACAGCTTTGAAAATAATGTAAAATAAACATTTCTTAAATTAAGAGAAAATTCCTGACAGTTCTGTCAGATATGTATACAATAATCACTGTGACTGGTCTGGCTGGGTTTACCCAGTCTTCACTGTGACCACTACGTGGAGCCAATTTTCAGTACGCACATCCATGACTGTCCACAAGGGGCCGCATCAGTCAGTGTAATGCAATTCCAGGACCAAGTACACTAGATTAAAAACAAGTAGAAGAATTACATCAAGAGAGTTTTCACATTTATTTAAAAATGTAATGGATTGATTCTAAAGACAGAGGAGCTGGATGGACAGAGAAGGTCTTAAAGTCTGAGCATGTGTGAGCTCAGGACAGGTGCTGGCGTTTGTGTTTTAGGATCTCAGTTGAGGTGAGAGTCAGGTCTTTATTACAGATATCACAGTGATAGACCCTGGTCAGACCTGATGAAGACGATGAGGATGCTTTTACACTTTCAGGCTCTGTGAAAACAAAGAAAAAGCATTTACTGTGTAGAACTGATTAGTGATAGTGCAAATCTAGAGCACTTACTAAAATAAATGGTGAAAATGTTATTGATATGATTTGAGAAGACAGACGTGTAGACATACACTATACATGTATGTGTATATATATATTTATTATTATTTCATTTAATATATAATATTTTAAATTAGTTTTTATTTAAGTTAAAGTTAATAATTTAGTTGTTATTTCAAATGTTTTTTTATTTTATTTTAATTTCAGGTTTTGTTTTAGTTATGTTAGTACGTGAGAAATGTTTCCTTGGCAACTGGCTGAAATAAAATAAGTTTAATTATTTTTACATTTTATATTATTTCAGATAAAATGTTTATTTTATTTCAAGTAATGAAAATGTATTTTTTATGGTTTGTGGTTAGCACAAGCTCAATATATTTTCACATTTTATTCTGCATAAAACACATCAGTAAATTCCCATTGGGATTTTTTAAAGTTTTAACTTAACTTAAAAAAGCCGACTGCAAATAAGTGGCTAAACGGGACAACAGAGGTTATAAATGTCATCAGCCGAACAGGTAAAGTCATGTATTCACTGGTCTGCTTTTACAGCCTCGTTGTGTTTATTATCATGCTCTTGCGGACTATTCCGACTCAAACGTACAGGGAAATAGTTTTTAAATAAAGACTGAAAGAGTTGACAGAAGCTTTGAGAGAGTTGACGGAGTAAGACCTTCGTTCACCTTCGGAACACGAATTAAGATATTTTTGATGAAATCTGAGAGCTTTATCACTCCTCCATAGGCTTCTAAGGGATTGAAACTTGTTCCCTGAAAAGTTATTAAAGACATTGTTAAAATAGTCCAAGTGACTACAGTGGCTCAATCCTAAGTTTATCAAACGACGAGAATACTTTTTGTTCGCAAAAACACAAAAATAACGACTTTATTTCAACTATTAATTTCCTTCTCTGTGGGCCTCGAGTGAGTTCACGTAGTGTAATAGCGTACGCAAACACGTCAGTGTACGTCACACGTAGGCTCACTATTGGCCGACGCTGGTCGTGTGTGATGCGTGTGACGTACAACAACAGAAGCTCTACGCTGTTAAACTAGTGAACTCACTCAAGGCCCACAGAGAAGGAAATGAATAGTTGAAATAAAGTCGTTATTTTTGTGTTTTTGTGCATAAAAAGTATTCTCGTCGCTTGATGAACTTAAGATTGAGCCACTGTAGTCACTTGGACTATTTTAACAATGTCTTTAATGACTTTTCGGGTCTGGTAAGTTTCAATCCCTTAGAAGCCTATGGAGGAGTGATCCAGCTCTCAGATTTAAGCAAAAATATCTTAATTCGTGTTCCGAAGATGAACGAAGGTCTTACGGGGTTGGAACAACATGAGGGAGAGTAAATACTGACAAAATTTTCATTTTTGGGTGAACTATCCCTTTAATGGTAGAGACGTTGAAGTCATGTGACTGGTGTAGTTATAGCTTACGTTTAGCTTTTTACTTCTGGCATTTGTATTTAGACTTAAAAATTCATAAAACTTGTTCATTTGTGAAAATGATCATGATGAACAATACGTGAAAGATTCATAAACCTTTATTGGTCACAGAGTTTATTTTCTGCAATAATCCTAAATCCAATAGAAATATCCTATTAGGTTTCTGAAGAGGGTGATGCAAACATCGAGAGTGGGCCTACAACAATACATCATGACTGCAGGACTCTGTAGAGAGACATCTTACACAAAAGCTGGTTTATGTGATGAAATGATTGATAAGTGCTCACCTGCTTCCTCCTCAGGCTGCTGTTCCTCTGGTGGCCTGCAGGAGACCTCATGTTGCATGCGCTCCAAGGGCGTCAGGGGCATATAAAGGTCACAGTGAGGGCAGCTCCAAAAACTGCGTAAACATTCGCTGTACAAGTCCTTAGAGTCCTACATGACACACATTAAAAAGACAGGAAGTGATGGTGTTAAAGGACTGTAAGGAAGAGAAGGCTTTTGAGCACATTCTTTCCACACATACAGGAAAGCATGGAAGCTTGTTTCTGTAATAAAAAAAAGGTAATTGCAACTTCTCACAAACAAACTTTTTTCCCTCTTACAATTACGAGTATATAGACCTTATGTAGCCCCGCCCCTTTTCAGCACTGAACTCGTGTTCTGACTTTCGGTTTGTATTTCCACAGCATGAAAGTAAGAACTTACAGATTTATGAATGAACCGCTCATTTTTAAAATCTTGCCGGTCTACTGACATTTGTTATGATATCCGCTTCAAACAATTATCATGATAACTTTCGTTTACTCTACAAAAAATCGAATTACACTTCAACAGCGATACCATAGAGATATACAGAGCTATTGCAAAAACGGAAGTTCAAAGACAATATTCTACAGATGGTGCGCGCTCGTTTCTCTGGCGCATAAGGTCTATACATCTCACAACTACAAGTTAAAAACTCCTAATTGCGAATTTACATCTCTCAATTCTTACTTTTTTCTCAGAATTCTGAGTTTACATCTTGCAATGTTGAAGTTTTTTGTGAATTCTGAGTTTACATATCTCAATTCTGATATTTCTCATAATTTTGAGTTTACGTCTCATAATTTCAACTTTTTTTTTTAATTCTGAGTTTATATCTCCCAATTCTGACTTTTTTCGGAATTCTAAGTTTACATCTCACAATTCTGACTTTTCTCATAATTTTGATTTTACGTCTCGTAATATTGACTTTTTTTAGGAATTCTGAGTTCACATCTCACAATTTTGAAATTTTTTAGAATGTTGAGTTTACATCTCACAATTTTGACATTCTCGAAATTCTGAGTTTACAAAAAAGACAATGTGAGATAATAAGTTAAAATGACCATTTTTTATATATATATATATATTTTTTTCTTTCTTTTTTTCGTGGTGGACACAAACTTCCATAGGAAAGAACACTTACACACAGACAGTTGTAAGTGAAGTAGCTGCACACACGCAGGCCTCCTTTAATTGCATCTGGCTCCGCCTTCATGCCAGGGAACAGAGAGCCGAGAGCTGAAGCGGAAGAAAGATCCGGATCCTTCTGGGGTCCGATGTACAGGTTCTGAGACTGCAACCCTGCCAGACGCCTCAGACTGTAACTAACCTATGAGAGAAAATCATTATCATGTGACTTCCAGATTAAACACAGATCTATTGTTAAGATTGCCTCGCTACCTCAGTATACAGCAGGAACCGCACAAGTCCCTCACAGAGCTTCTCCAGTTCTCTGCGGGAAACTTTGGGCCCACTCAGGCCGAGTCCAGCGGAGCTACCCGGGCCGCCCTGTCCGAGCTGAGCCTGAAGCTGTCTCTCCCATTCCCCCCGCAGAGTGAGGGCCGAGGAGAGCACTTTCATGGCCCCGTCCCCGTCAGTCAAGCCCAGCTCCAGCCAGCCGTCCACAACCACACGCGTGCAGTCCGCGTTAGTGTCCACAGAGTTGGCCACCAGCAAAAGAGCCTACAGGAGAGAGGTCAACGACAAACAAGAGTGTTCAAGATTAAGAAAAGGAAAAATCTAGTTTAAAAAGTTTTAGCAATGTACACTACTTTTCAAAAGTGTGGTGTCGGTAAGATTTTGAAAGAAGTCTCTTATGCTCGCCAAGAAGACTGTATTTATTTGATCCAAAAATATATATATAAAAAAAAAAACAGTAATTTTGCGTGAAATGTTTTCTATATAAATATATTAAAAAATGTAATTTATTCCTGTGATGCAAAGCTGAATTTTCAGCATCATTACTCCAGTCTTCAGTGTCACATGATCCTTCAGAAATCATTCAAATATGATGATTTAGTGTTAATGAAACATTTCTTATTATTATCAATGTTGAAAACAGTTGGGCTGCTTAACATTTTTGTGGAAACTGTGATTCTTTGATGAATAGAAAGCACAAATGAACAGCACTTATTTAAAATTAATCTTTTGTAACATTATAAATGCCTTAAATGTCACTTTGATCAATTTAATGCATCCTTGCAATAAAATGTCTTTAAAAATCCTTACTAACTCCAAACTTTAAAATTATAATGTACTCTTTAGATTTTTCTTGGTTTTGAAAACTTGGTATTGGTAACTAATGGCAACCAATATAGCATTTTCAAGTTTAAATTTAATGATTATAAAAATGTCAAGTGTAGCCATCAAGAAATATTTTTTTTTTTACATTTTTCCTCACACATTGAATATATAAGTGCCCACATTTGAATCATTCTCAAAAAAGTTAATACATTTTTCAGGGTACAACCTTTTTTATTTTTTTATTTTACAAACATCATGAATTCTTAATAAACATGATTAATATTTAGGAGAGCTGCACCACTTAACATTTTAAAACCTTTACTAATCTTGCCTTGTTATAAAAAGGTAAAATGATCTGATATGTTAAGAGACTTATTGACTTTGGCACACAGTCACATGGTCTGCATGGCTCCTCTCTGATATTTTCTGAAATTTGCATAATTCCTTTACTGAATCGGGTGTTAAAAAATGCAGGCAACTTGTGAATCCAATGTGGAAGTAAGCTACATATTTTCTGTGAATGTTTGAGACTCTGATTAAAGCGGATGAGACCGGAAGCACATTCAATTCACAAATGACCCCGTCCAACTCTTAAATTAAAAATAAGGTGGAAAAAATGGTTATAATTCTCTCAGTTCACTGACCTGTAGCGCTGGAATACGCTCACAGTTTGAGACGTAAGGCTTGTTTGTTTCTAGCAGAGTAACAAAAGCCAGCAACTGATGCCTATTGCTCTGCCCTTTATCAGCACCTACAGAGAGAACGTAAGAGTGCAACATTGAAAAAGAGGAGCGTTTCAGTCACGATGCCTGTCTTGTTGCAAAAAGGAGTGTGTACCAAACTCGCTGGACTCGTGCTCGGCGACGTGCAGAACTTCAGGGTCAATGGCAAACACGCTGGTTGGGTGGATCACAACACCTTGTTTATTACGTGTGTGGAACACCTAACACACACACACACACACACACACACACACACACACACACACACACACACGCACACGCACACGCACACGCACACGCACACGCACACGCACACACACACACACACACACAAAAAAAAGTTAACTGTCCAAAGTTGGCTGATATTACTATGCATATAAAAGTGCCACTATTATGCTATTTTATGCTCCTAATTTTGTTTTGAAGGTCTCCTACCATCGGTTTAAATGCATCCAAGGTCAAAAAACACTTACATTTTCTCATAATAAAGAGAAACAGTTAGATCTCTAAACCCCTCCTTTCTGAGCGCCTACTCTGCTCTGATTGGTCAGATGGCCCAGTCTGTTGTGATTGGTCTAGCACTTAAAGCGCGTTTTCGAAAACCCAACGGCAATTACCATATCTGAATTTCAGCTCCTGATCTTCCTCAGCGCTTGTAAACACAGTGATACGAACAGAGGAATTGCTTTCGCTGTGCAGAGAACAGCATCTTGACATGTTGATAACACAAACCAATCTCTTCTAGTCTACAACTACAGTTTGAGGGTGGGTCAAAGTATTGTTTGCACACAGCTGATGAAGACAATAGATTAGCATTGTGTAACAAACCTATGTAGATTCGAGCAGGAAGTAAGTCTGGAATAACTGAAGACTCGTTTCAGAATCAGTTCATTCTTTAGGAAGATAACTCCATTTGTCATGAACTTTTAAACTTTGCAGACCTTTTACATTCACAAACAGCTATACTATACAGTACATGAAAGGGAATATCCAAAAAAGCACAATAGGTGCACTTCAATGTGTATTTAGCCGTTACCTGCTCTGAGTCTTTGCGTGTTGCGTTGTGCTCATCTGGCATGGCGAGCTGTGGGTAGAGACCTCGACACAGCACCAGTTTGAGCAGGGCCTGCTGACGGGACGACAGAGCTGCACTGGCACATGCAGCTTCCTGTAGCTCATTAACATTGTGGCGCAATTTGAACTTGACTTCCTATAAGAGCCAGACAACCAATAAGGATACAGAGAAAGTGTACAGTATGAGTGAATCTCACAAAGCCTGGGTCATATTTCACATCAAAATAGATAAAAATAAAATAAAATAAAAGAATAAATGAAGCCTATTTTTAAATCCAATATTAAGCCTAGTGAAATTATTTAAACATTTCCGCAATTTTGTCATTACTGTAATGTGAATCAGTGTTATTTAGCATCATTGATATACTATTATAGTTTGTATTAATATTTTGAATTCATTTTATTTTATATTTTCAGTTTTCTTGTTCATTAAAGTTGAAGTTTTAGTAATTTTCCTGTGTTTTTTTTTATGGTTTTAGTTTCAGTTATACTGAAAAATTCCAATCTTATAACAGTACTGAAAAATAATGATATTTATTTATCGTTCAAAAGTTTGGGGTCATCAAAGCTGCATTTATTTGATCAAAAATACAGGATTTTTTTTTCAGGATTATTTGATAAATAGAAAGTTAAAAGAACAGAAATCTTTTATAACATGATAAACGTCTGTACCTTCGCTTTCAATCAATTTAATGCATCCTCGTTAAATAAAAGGATTAATTTTTAGGAAAAAAAAAAAAAATCGTACTGACCACAAATGTGAATGGTAGAGTACATTAAATTAAGAATGTGTGGGATCTCTTCTTTCTTTTCCCCACATGCTCTAAAATCAGAATCATCAGAGGCACCTGTATGTCCACGGTCTGTTCGGAAGCATCTTTCCTCTTCTTGCTTGAGCTCGCTCCCTCTCCATCAGATCCAGACGAGGCGTCTCCCTCCAGCCCTTCCTCCAGGCGGAGGACTTTCCTCTTGGTGTTCTCCTGGAGCTCATGGTCTCGTTTCAGCTGGTGGAGCTTCTGTCTCTCTGTGAGTCTCTCTCTGCGTCGAGCTCGGTCCTGCGGTTCCGTCCTGCTGCCCGTATAATCCTCCAGAAGACCATGAGTCCGCAGCAGCTCCTGTGAGGAACCAGAAGAAAACGCGATTAAGATCGGTCACATGGGTCACGACCGCAGCAGGAGCTGTTAGAAGGTCATGGAGATATCCAGCTGCTGCTGACCTTGAACTGTCGTCTGAGGTTGACCATCTCGTAAAGCCTCTGTTCCTCCAGTCCTCTCCTTCTGCACCACTTCCTGGAGCCGCTTCCTCTGTCTGCTTTCACCTGTTCATTTATATTAGCCGATATTTCTCATTTCTCCTGATTTAAAGGGTTGGTCCAGGATTTTGGACGTCGGACCTCATTTCTAAGTTAGTCTGGGTGTTATTTATCAGTGGAGACAGTTTTCATAAAAATTTTCATCCAGTCCTTCCAGTTGCATAGTTCGCGAGCGCGAGTCAACGGTATCTGCTAGCCTGCCATTAAAAACAGTTTTACCCACTCCACAGTACACCAAAAGCAAATCAATTATAACGCCAGACTATCGATGTAAATGTCTGTTGAGAGAATAATGTTAGAAATCAAACTACTCTTGCATCTCAATGATCGCATTACATTTACAGGAACTAGTTGTTCAGAAGCGGCGGAATTTTACTTTGCTCCGGTTAGTAGTACTGCGCCGAAAAGAAAACACAGAACAGAAGTGCACTACAGTCGGGACGTCTAGCTTGCTAGTAGCCTTGAACAATGATATTGAAGCATTCGATTGTAAACGAAGGAATTGGCAACATGGTGATATATTCTGCTTCTGTAGTGTTGAGTGTCAGCGGCAGGGAAATACACTTGCGTGATTGTCATGTGTACCGGCTCTCTCGGTTGCCTAGGTAACTTAATATCACTCCGCCGCTGCTGTAGATCGTGCTAATAAATACAGGGAACAAAGTATAACTATTGCAATGCGATGAAAGGGTAGTTTGATTTCTAAAATTATTCTCTCAACAGACATTTACATCGATAGTCTGGCGTTATAATTGATTTGCTTTTGGTGTACTGTGGAGTGGGTAAAACTGTTTTTAATGGCAGGCTAGCAGATACCGTTGACTCGCGCTAGCCTAGCACCGGCGAACTGTGCAACTGGAAGGACTGGATGAAAATTTGTATGAAAACTGTCTCCACTGATAAATAACACCCAGGCTAACTTGGAAATGAGGTCCGACGTCCAAAATCCTGAACCAACCCTTTAAGAATATCTTTAAAAAGAGTAACAATTTAATAACACTGTTAAATGTAACCTTTAGCAAATATCAAAAAAATATGTATACTGTGCATGATCATTGGTGGTGCCTAAATTCCCTTTGAAATGACTGATTTAAACTAATTAGACAATAGTATAACATTTTCAATTGTCCAAATACATCACAAAGTAAAAAAAAAAAAATTAGACAAGAGTGTTTAATTCCAGTTTTGCCGATTTAGAACTAATAAGTCACATAAAAAATAATGATCTGCTTATCAAACACCATTCACAATAGTTGAATGCCATATAAGATGCCTTTGTATAAAATGCATTATAAAGGTAAAGAACGACAGGACTGATGTGTGGAACCCCATCTTCGCCATGAAATTTAAAAAAGTAAAGTCATTATGACTTTTTACATCACAATTTAGACTTTTATTCGTGTAATTCTGAGATTATATCTCGCAATTTTGAGTTAACATTACGCATCTATGACTGTCTTTCTCAGAGTTGTGAGTTTATAACACACAACTCTGGCTTTGTTTGTTTTTTGCAATTCCGAGTTTATATCTCGCAATTCTAAAGTAAACATCTCAGAACTAATACTTTTTGTTTATATCTTGCAATTCAGACTTTCATTCTCAGAATTGAGTGTTTATAACAAAATTCAGTTAATAACTCACAATGAGTTAACATAAATTTGAGTCAACATCTCACAACTCTTGGACTTTTTCTCTCTGACTATCATATATAATATATAATGTCATGGACCGAAAAAATCTGTCTATCGTGAAATGCATATTTCCTTCAAGAAATGTTTTGGTACATTCCATTTCATATTAACGCACAAAATTAAATATTACATTCACGAAACGAATATTTCATTCACAGAATGCATTTCAAAATAGCATTCCTTCTCTAAATCTACTTCATTTTTATTGAATATAGATATAACAATGTAATTTTTGTACAAACAATTTTTTTATATACTGTATATAAAAATCACGTCAGGTTCAGTCTTGTAATGTTCATGCAGGTTTCCAACATTGATACACAATAAAGCAGGCAAAAGGGCCCAGACTGACCTGCACCCAGGCATTAAAGGTGTTCATCAGTGTGAAGGGGTCGCCCTGGTTGCTGTTCAGGGGCTGGCGAGCGGTGGCGCAGTCAGGGTTGTGCTGAGCACTGCGCAGAAATGGAGACTGGACACTCAGAGCAGCGGCAACCGTCAGCACCGGCTCCACCAGTTTGAAGACAGAACCCAAAACCAACATTTTTCCTGGACAAACACAAGTAGGAACATTTATAATGCCATTAATACTGTAGCAAGCTCAACTAACTGCACAAAACAGTTGCAGCTGCGGGTTCCTTACCAATGACCACATCCACAGGCAGTTGAGCCAGCAGCCTGCCAATGGAGGAGAGCTCCCCGTGTTCATCTAGCGCCCCCTGTTCTCTCAGATATGTCACTGCAGTCTGAATACTGGAAGCGGGAGGAGGGTCTATGAAGGCAAAAGTGCGAGGGTCACCCAGACCCATGCTCATCATCTGCACAAACACATTTGCAATATGCTTTAGTCCAGCGTCTCACCGAATTATTATAATTATCTGAGAACAATACGCCCCTTGACACAAAAAATTATGAGGTTACTTCAATAAAAAAAGCACTTTGTTCAAGATGTGAGAGAGCACCTGTAGGATGAGGGAGTCCAGCGCCACCCTGTGGATCTCAGGAACAGGATATGAGGCAAAGGCATCGTAATCGGATTCAGCGTAGAGTCGGTAACAGACTCCCGGCCCGGTTCTGCCTGCGCGGCCTTTCCTCTGTTCAGAACTGGCCCTGCTGATCCAGAACTCCTGCAGTCTCTGCATCTTGGCCTTTGGGTCAAAACTCATTTCTTTCACTTTTCCTGTTATAAAACATCAAAGAGAAAAAAAATTAAGATGTATTTTGGAAACGACAATCATGTAAAAAATTGGTGACAGGGTCTCAAACAAAATGTTTCTGATTTAATTTCAATTTCAAATTAAATACTTTTCGTCCAAAAACTCTAAAATCTAAATAAATGAAACTTGAAAATCATTCAATATGTAAAAAACATAGAAAATAGGGTCTCATAAAATGTTTTGGATTTCATTTAAATTTTAAATAAAATAAATCAATAAAATTCATAAAATAAACAAAACATGAAAATGATTAAATATTTTAAAAACATAGAAAATAGGGTTTCATAAAGTTTTATTGATTTAATTATTATTATTTTTTTAAATAAAATACTTTTTGTCCTAAAATTCTAAATTCTAAAATCATAAAATGAATGAAACTTGTAAATTATTCAATATTTAAAAACATAGGGTCTCAAAAAATGTTATTGATTTAATATACATTTTAAATAAAATACTTTGTTCTAAAACTCTAAAATCATAAAATGAATGAAACTTGTAAATTATTAAATAATTTTAAAACATAGAAAATAGGGTCTTGTAAAATTTTAGTGATTCAATGTAAATTTTAAATAAACTAATTTTATTCTTAAACTTTAAAATCATAAAATTAAACTTGAAAATAAATATTTTAAAAATAGGGTCTCATGAATTGTTTTTGATTTAATTCATATTTTAAATAAAATATGTATGTTTTGCCCTTAAACAATAACATCACAAAAAGAATGAAACTGTAAAAATGATTAAATATTGCTAAAACAGAGAAAATTGGAAAACATTAGTGCAGGTTCCAGTTCTTCCACCAATCAGAATGTATTACCTGAATCAACGACAAAGCGCACTCCATCTATAGTGACTGAGGTCTCAGCAATATTGGTAGAAATGATGCATTTTCTCACACCCGGGGGTGAAATGTCAAACACCTGAAGGTCAAAGTTCACACATCGAAAAATGACTTCACGCTTATATACTGACATATTTTTTCTATATACTCTACCGTTAAAAAGTTTGGGGTAGGTATGTTTTTGAAAGAAGTCTCGTTTGCTCAGCAAGGCTCCTTTTATTTGAGCAAAAATAAATTTATAAATTAATTTAAAAAATAATAATACATTTTCTATACATATATATTTTAAAATGTAATTTATTCCAGTAATGGTAAAGCTGAATTTTCAGCATCATTACTCCAGTTGAGTATGTTGAAAAGTGTTGTGCTGCCTCATATTTTTGTGGAAACCTTTATACGTTCATTTTCAGGATACTTTGACGAATAGAAAGTTCAAAAGAATAGCATTTACATTACTTTACTGTCACTTTTGATCAATTTAATGGATCCTTGCTGAATAAAACTTATAATTTATACTGTCCCCAAACTTTTGAATGGTAGTGTATAGCTAAATAAATAGGCCAAACATTTTGCAACTAATAAAAAAAAAGCAGAAATGACAATCACAGTTTTAAAGTTAATCATCAAAACATCTAATGCATAAAGATGATGATGAATGACTGAGTGTTGTGTCTGTCCTGAATGAACCTTATCCTGCTGAGCCAGTGAGAGCGTGCTGTGCAGCGGGAGGACGATCCAGCGCTGTGTGTGTGTGGCGTACGCCTGACAGGCCTCCTGGATGGTGGAAATCTCAGCCACTCCGCTGAGGAACAGCAGCAGGTCGCCTCTCTCCTCCGGGGGGTAGCGCTGGTCAATACCCTGCAGCACACGCAGGTACGGCCGCGGGTCCAGTTTCTCAGAGCGGGACACCTGCTCTTCTGAAGGAATGGGCTGATAGATCACCTACAGCACAGGAGAAACTTACACTGTGATCAATTTACAAAATCTAAATTTTAAATAAAATATTCTTTTTGCCCTAAATCAATAAAATTCATACAATAAATGAATCTTGAAATTGATTAAATATTTTAAAAACAGAAAATAGGGACTCATTTTATTAACGTTTTATTGATTTAATCTAAATTTAAAATAGAATATTTTTGTCCTAAAACAAACTTGTAAATAGGGCTGGGGCGGTATGGATTTTTTCGAACCACGGTTGAAAAGCAAGAAATTCCCACGGTATAACGGTAAAGCGCTTTAAATTCTGTGAGTAATTACTCTCCCTCATGTTGTTCAACTCCGTAAGACCTTCGTTCATCTTCGGAACACAAATTAAGATATTTTTGATTAAATCTGAGAGCTGGATCACTCCTCCATAGGCTCTTAAGGGATTGAAACTTGTTCCCCGAAAAGTAACAACAAAAATAACAACTTTATTTTAACTCTTCATTTCCTTCTCTGTGGGCCTCGAGTGAGTTCACTAGTTTAATAGCGCAGTGTCTCTGTGTTGTAAATCAGAGGCCGCAAATAGTGAGACTACGTGTGACGTAGCTCTACGCAATCACACTACGTTAACTGACTAGAAGCCCACAGAGAAGGAAATTAATAGTTAAAATAAAGTTGTTATTTTTGTTTGTTTTTGCGCAAAAAAGTATTCTCGTCGTTTGATAAACTTAGGATTGAGCCACTGTAGTCACTTGGACTATTTTAACGATGTCTCTAGTAACTTTTCGGGGCCGGCAAGTTTCAATCCCCTAGAAGCCTATGGAGGAGTGATCCAGCTCTCAGATTTCATCAAAAATATCTTAATTTGTGTTCATAAGATGAACAAATGTCTTTCGGGGTTGGAACAACATAGGGGGAGTATTACTGACAGAATTTTCATTTGTGGGTGAACTATCCCTTTAATAATAAATAGAAAGCTTGAAATGTCTACTTTTAAACAAAATTCAAAACGAAATGATACAATTTTAGGCTACATCAGTCTAGTGAGGTAAGGTCAGGTTTGCCGATGTGCGTTTTATATAGGCTATTTATTTATTTATTTATTTTTGTGTCTGTGCGCCAATCGAAATTCTGGGGATACAACATAGCCAACATGCTATACTAGGGGCTTTAGCCTTTAAATATCTTTGCTGCATTGGATCAGTCTCCTTTCTAGAACAGCCAAGAGCTTTCTAGCCTCGCGGTAGCAGCGCCTTGCATCGCCAATAGACCTTAAAACAATCAGCAGATGGCGGGCGGGTGCGGCTTTGATCATTGGTCATAAACGTTGGATCAGATGGATGGTGGGGGAATGATGAGTTTTGCGATGCGGTTGCGGATGAAATATTAGCCCATCCACGCATCTCCAACACGAATGGAATGTTATTATGCGTCATGGAACATTGCGCTCCCCAACTCGCGAAAGATCGGATTTGCTACATCTTTTGATGGTAAGTTTTGTTTTTCGAAAACCTTGAATCCATATAAGACACAATGTCATTAGACATAAACCATGTCATTAGAATCAATGAATCCATGTCATTAGACACAACGTGCACACATGTGCAGGCCAATGTTTTTTTTGCGGTGATGACGGTGACGAGCTCAGACCCGCGGTTGGAGTCACGTGACCGCGGTATTGCGGTGATGCGGTGACTGTCCCAGCCCTACTTGTGAATGATTAAATATTTTAAAAAACATAAAATAGGGTCTCTAGAATGTTATTGAAATTTGTTCTAAAACTCTAAAATCATAAAGTGAATGAAACTTATAAATCATTAAATATTGAAAAAAATAAACAGAAAATAGGGTCTTGTAACATTTTACTGATGTAATTTTAATTAAAATAATCTAATTCTAAAACTCTAAAATCATAAAAATCAATGAAACTGGGAAATGATTAAATGTTTTAAAAAGAGAGAAAATAGGATCATAACATTCTTTTGATTTAATAAATTTTTAATAAATAAAAAAAAAAATATATATATATATATATATATATATATATATATATATATATTTCGCCCTAAAACAATAACATCATGAAATGAATGAAACTGGAAAATTATTAAATATTTTTAAAATATAGAAGATAGGAAAACATTAGCGCAGGTTCCACTTCAAAAACACACTGTATTTTAACAGTAAGTAATTTTGAGAGCTCACCTGAATGGGGAAGAGTCTGCCTGGCACCTGCAGAACTGGTGCGTCGCTGAAGTAGCTGGAGAAGAGTTTGATGTTGATGGTGGCCGACATGAGGACCAGCCGCAGGTCTGAGCGCAGGGGCAGAAGGGAACGCAACACTCCCAGCAGGAAATCACAATGCAGGTGTCTCTCATGCACCTCGTCCACGATCAGCACCTGGTACTGGCCCAGGGAAGCGTCCTGCTGGATCTGCCGGAGCAGGAGACCCTCGGTCATGAACAGGAGTTTGGTAGCTGTGGTGCGGCTGGTCTCAAAGCGGATCTGGTACCCAACCTGGAGAACATACAAGACAAAAATGTTTTTGCAATCCATTCACAAGAGATTTAGCTACTGCGAATCTTTAACTCTCAACGTTCAAATTTTGCATCAATTTTCTTCCTCCTTGTCATTGTAAATTAGGTCTATTGGCAAAATGTACATTCAGCTGTTTGGAATGAACAAATCAAACAAAAGAAATTGAAATAGCTCAACACAATAAATATTTCAAATGGTTTCCCCAAATTACACTGAAAATGCAACTTTGAATGACTTGTGCACTCAAAATTATTCAACCCCTTGAATAGAGTCCCTCACAACAGCACAAATCTGCAAAACAGGTGTTGTCTCAAGCACACCTGATGCAACTAATCAAGGGCTTCATTAGTTGCACCAGGTGTGCTTGAGCTAGAACACGTTTCACATGTGCAAACGTGTATGTTGCATTACAGTTATGCACATTTTGATCCCGAACTCTCATTTCCACGCCAAAAAATGCCTTTTCCTCAGTATTGTTGACTTGTCTTACAGTAATAAAAATCATCCTGTCCAAACATTACTGTTTTTTTGACCTATGAACATATATGTTGCGAAACATCTTTGTACCTTGGAGCCGTACTGGTTGAGGCTCTCAAAGCTGACTCTCTTGGCCAGTGAGATGCAGGCGATGCGGCGCGGTTGAGTACAGGCGATGTGGTTGAACCCTGAAGCCAGCAGATACTGGGGCACCTGTGTGGACTTCCCACACCCCGTGTCTCCAGCCACCACCACCACAGGATGAGTCCTCACCAGCTCCACTATCCTGTCTCGGTACTGGAAGATGGGGAGGCTCCTCTGCTCCCTCCTTAACTTAGAAAGCTTGCTGAAGCTCTGCTTCTGGTTGAAATCGAGGAAATGGAGAAGGGCAAGACGGCAGTCTGTGATCTCCTGCCTGCCGGGTCCCGAGCTCTCCCTGCGCCTCCTGTGCGCAGATCCTCCCAGGCGCTCCTCTATGTCTTTGGAGCACACGGAGATGTTGATCCTGTATCTGGCATCATAATCCTTTGGAAGCCCTAGATCCACAGATCCAGACTTCTTCCTGGCTTTTCCCTCGTGTGATTCTTGCCTGCTGGATTTGGATGCTGATATCTCTTTCTTGGCTTTGAATCTCTGGAAGCGCTCGAAGAAGGTCCAGAACTCCTTGTGTTCAGTTCTGCCCGTCTGGATGTAGTCATGCTGGCGGAAAAACACCTCGTCTAGCTGGGCTCGACACTGAGGACTGTCCCAGTCCCAGCTCTGACTCTTCTCTCGCTCATGGGACATTTGTAATATTAGTGTTGGCAAACATCCACTTTTCAGCAGTCTTTTCAACTATTCAAATACTCATACATGTTTCTATTAACTTCACATTATCATTGATAATATTTGTCGTGATTATAATCCCCTCAGACATTGTAAATCAAATATGTCGGTTGCATTTTTGTCATATTTACGCTTCTCGAAACGGAGCAACACCGGAGTGATAATTTGAAAGGACCGTTTCTGGTACGCCTGTGTTTACAGTCCGGATACTGCGAAGTACCAGTAAATAGTTCCTACATCAATAGCCAAAGAAGCATCCGTGTTGAATAATGCAGTCTTTTAATCTAAAACGATTTAAAACCACGTTTTTGTATGCAATTATACATGCAGTTTTAAGACCGGAAATACTGCAAAATTAGATCACACCGCAGGACCATTTAAATAAACTGGGGGAAAACATAAAGGTGATGAAATGAAGAAATAGTAGACAGTTGCAGTTTCTGCATTTAAAGTATGTTAAGTGTATATAAAAGTGTGTGTGTATGACAAATGTGTCCATTCATGGGTAGTGTGGTGCTTTGCTGTTAAACACCATTTTTCAAAGATACAGACAGCATGCACTATCGATGGGCAACATCCATAGTCTTCATTTATCCAAGTTATCATTAAAATAGCATCTCCCCATGCAGAACATTAATGCAATTTGTACTTGTGGAACCCAACTGTTGCTCTTTTAGTGAACGTATTACACATGTCACACTGTATTAACCAGATACACATTTTATTTGTAACACGTTGCTAAATGGTTAAATCATGTTGCATGAAACAAAGGTTTTATTTTATTTTAAAAGTGTTAAATGTAGGCTAATCCCTGAATCAAATTTAAAGCACTCCAGATTCTGAAAAACTTATTTTCAAGTGTTTCCATGAGTAACTCAAACTTTGTTTAAAGTCACATTACATTACATACATTTTGCACAAAAGTCATAAAAAGCGTGTTCACATTGAAGTATGTGAGTGTGACTCCAGAAATACACACTCCCTGAAACAAAGAAAACTGAAGGTACAGAACCAAACAACTAAATCATTCACAATCCAAAAATAAAAGCTTCACTTCAAGAATGTAGTCACTAAAAACCACAAAATCTTTAAAAGAAGAAAATAAGACCTTTATTTACACATCTTAAGACAGAATAAAACCCCCTTACCGCTCTCCTCATTAAATATACAAATATATAAAACAATAAAAAAAAATGCAAAAACTGGTCAAGATGTCCATCCCTTTGTTTACCCAGGATGTTGCAGGGCTACATTGGGTTATTTCATGTATGTTATTAAAATATTTGTGGCCTGAGAAACCAAAACAGTTCATAAAATTTCTCAGTTCATCATAATCTCCAGGCAAGTTATACTCCCGTCTTCTCCTTGATCCAGCCCCTGAATTTTGGGACGTTTGTGTAGATGCCTGGCTTGTTTTTGCGGGCACAACCGTCACCCCAGCTCACAACTCCCGCCAGGTACATACGGTCACCCGATAAGAAGGACAGAGGACCGCCAGAGTCACCCTGGGCAAAGATAAAGAGAGTTCTTTAAATGGATGATAATAACAGGAGAGAGAGGAAATAAAATAAAATAAAGAGAAACAATTAAATAAAATGGCACTTATGGATGCATTAAATTAAAATTCTGACCGATACCAAAAAGATGATCATAATGTTCATTTTATGGTCAATAACCTATAAATGGCTAATGTTAAATATCTACTGTATATAAATTTGTCTCAATAAAATGTTTGATTATAATTTAACACTATGCCAGCTGCCATGGATATTTTCATGGTGAGAAACCAGTTGAAAATAGAAAGAATATATAAATAAAAAAAACTATATATTAGCAACAAATCAAAACCAAATTCGTAAAAGGTTTTTAGAATTTATAATTGATGAAAAAAAAAATCTAAAACAAAATCTGGCCTCACAGAATCAATCATAAATGTCCATTAAAATAGGTTTCAGAGATATTGGATATAGAAGCAGCAAACTTTACGAAACATTTATGTCGCAGCCAATACTTTCAGCCACGGCTATTCATTTAACAGTGTAGTTACATTTTTTGTGTTTTTAAAGATTAACTTTAAGTAAACATTAGGCAAAGTGCAAAATCGGGGAAATGAGCACGACCAATTAATTATCCAATATCGACCAAAACTGATATCTAATATTATATCTAATAATACCGATATTTTATGCATTCCTAAACTAAATAATTAAATAAACAGAAATAAAAATATACATGCTTTGCAGGGAAAATCCTGTGAACTTGTATGCTAAAGCACTAAAATTTCAAGATTTTTAAAAAGTTCATGAAACTCACCTGGCAAGCATCTACTCCTCCTGTCAGAACGCCAGCACACATCATGCGAGAAGTGATCTGACCAGTCATTAGTTTATCACACGTCGTACCATTGATGATGCGAACCCGCGCTTTCTGCAGCACAATCGCTCCACTGCCTGAAATAAACACGCCAATTACAAATCAAAAGACAAGAACGTAGTTTAAAAAGATAAGAATTTTTTTGTGAGAGGTGTAAGCATTATTAGTTATTTTACTGACCCCCTTCTCTAGTGGCACCCCAGCCAGTGATAATGACAGGGTCACTAGCGTTGTAGACATCGGTGGCACTCGGCAAGCAAATGGGTCGAATGGTGTCACTGTAGGTCACGGCTGTGTCCAGCTCCATGAGAGCGATGTCGAAGTCATAGGTGTAGGGGTTGTAGGACGGGTGAGGAATGACTTGTTTAAGGAATCTCTTCGTTGCCGACTGTTTCTCTTTTTGCGTGTGAAGACCCAAGTATGCTTCCCAAGTGCCCGGTTGAGAATACCTGAGGATTCATCAAATATACAGAGATGAAGGTTTTCTCTTTTCCACTCTTAAAGCCTAAAACCAATTTAACTGACAAATGAAAACAGTATATTCATTACATTAAAGCTACACTATTTAACTATGTTAAAAAAAAAAAAAAACACCAAAATGTTATTCAAGTCGGCACAAAATGGAAGGTGCGAGAAGTCTTTTTTTCCCTATTGTGACATATATCCAAATGAATTCGCTTCTCAAACAAGAATACATTTAGGGCGGGACTTGATTTTGTCCATGGGGAATTGATTGGATGGTTGTGGTTTGCTATTGGCCGATTTCATGTGATTGACAGTAAACACTCATCAGAGAAGAGAAGATATGCCGCTGTAAGAGGGAGGGCAAGTTATTTTGATTAAAGATCACGAGTGCACATGAATTGTAAAAAACTATGTGCACAGATAAAACATTTTTTAGAAACACTGCAATACTCGTATTATGTAGATAATTGTCAGTTTTGATTTAATGGTGATTAAAGAGTGTGCAAAAAAAACATCTTCAAATGATGTCTCAAATAAACATGCATGCAGTTTTTACTAGAGGGTCAAAAGTAACAGTGTAGCTTGAAAATGAATATATATATTCCGCCCCACATGAAGTTGAATTGGAATTGGAATTGGAATGACAGGAAGTGGAATTAAATTCATGGCAATTCAAAGAAATTCCAAACAGTAACACAACAGAAAGAATATGTTGAATCTCACATACATTCAGCGTTAGGAAGGTTACTTTGGAAATGTAATTGCTTACTGTTATAAGTTACCCATTATAAATGTGGTTTGGATTACTTTATCAATGTAAAGCAATTTCCTTTTAATTTGATTAGTAACTAATTAAATTACACATTTTACCTCAGTATTACAACTAAATACAATTACATTCATTTTGTAATTCATTAACAATTTCTTTACAGTTAACTTAATATATATATAACAAATGTCCACCTCAAATTGTTGTTTTTTTTCTAAAGATTTACTAAAGTAATTCTGGGAAATGGAGTCATGTTCTATCATGTTCCACAAAATTACAATTACAAAATCAAACTTAATTATTTGTTCTGTGACTAGAGCTTTTAACATTCATTGCTGGGGAAAAATATTGCCTGTTAATGTAATCTGAACAAGTAGTTCAAACTAATATCATTTATAGAATATGTAATGCAATCATATCTGACATATACTGTAAAGCTTCATTGTTAAACACTTCACTTAAAATATCTATATGAATTTCTTAGAATTTTTTTGAATTGCAATTCTGCTTCCTTTAATTTAAATTCGAATTGTAATTCTAGATCCTGTTTTTGACTTCAATTCAAATTCAATTCAAATTCAAGAATTGAATTGGAATTCAAGAGTCATTCTCAATTCAATTCTGAATTGTGCACAAGCCTGATATATATATATATATTTTTTTTTTTACCAAGTAGCATCTACCAACAAATGATTCTATAACATTTCCTAGAACTTCTTTTAGCCATATTTCTTACTAATTTCCATCAACTGGTGTTTGGTGATTGTTTAGTGGATTTATGAAGTCAAGTCAGTTCCGCTCAAGTTTACACAGGAAAAACAGATTTACTAAACTTGCTGGCAAATTAGCGTGAAAAGCGTCTAAAAATGACGATGGGAAGTTCTGTGGTTGATTTACTTACAATGTACAAATAAATAAAAAAATACAGACGCAGCAGTTAATTTCAATTATGACCAAAGCAGTCTACCAAAAGCAGCACAACGGCCCTCGGTCGCAAACATGCAGAAACAATGATAATCAGGTGCGGCTCACAGAGATGCAGCAAATTAAAAATAACGTGACTTAGCCAGCAATAAGTTTGGATAATGTCTTCCTCAGGCATTCCAAATAAATGAACACGAGTGGAGAAAATTCTCTCTCTATTATCACGTGCTCTGTGTTGGAAGTACAGTTGCAATCGAAATTATTCAACCCCTATTGCAAATCAGGTTTATTGGCAAAATGGACAGACTTTTTGCTGTTCTACTCTTTTAGCTGTTTGCAATGAACAAATCAAACAGAAGTAATTGAAATAGCTCAACAAAACAAATATTTCAAGTGGTTTCTCCAAATTACACTGAAAATGCAACTTTTAATGACTTCTGCTGTCTCAAAATTGTTTAACCCCCTGAATAGAATCCCTCACAACAGCACAAAATTGCAAAACAGGTGTTGTATCAAGCACACCTGATGCAACTAATCAAGGGCTTCATTAGTTGCACCAGGTGTGCTTGAGCTAGAACACATGAAATATCTCAATTGAGTCAAAAGAATGATCTGAAAAGAGAAGATATCACCATCCTTCACAAACAAGGAACAGGATACATAAAGATATCGAAGGCACTAAATGTTCCTAGAGACACCGTTGGAAGCATAGTTTGCAAGTTCAAAGGTTAAGGAAAAGTCAATGGCTGCAACCAGATTTATGAGAAGGCAGGTTCAGAATAACCCTGAAGTGACTGCAAAAGACCTGCAGCAAGACTTGGTGGCAACATACACCTCTACTGACCCAAAAGCACAAGAAATGTCGGCTCCAATTTGCTCAAAATCATATGAATTAGCCACAGAAGTTTTGGGATTCTGTTCTGTGTAGCGATGAAACAAAACGGAAACGGAACTTTTCAGTACTGTGGATCAGCAGTCTGGAGGAAGAAGAATGAAGCATTTGCTGAAAATAAAACTGGTGGTGCTCGGTGATGCTCTGCGGCTGCTTTATATCCTCTGGCACTGAAAACCTGCAGCGTGTGGAAGGCAAGATGGATTCATTTTTGTATATCAGGAAATCCTAGGAGAAAATGGCATGCCGTCAGTGAGGAAGCTGAAGCTTGGGCATCATTGGACCTTCCAACAGGACAATGATACTAAGCATACCTCAAAATCCACCAAGACTTGGTTGGAGAAGAAGTCCTGGAAGATTCTACAGTGGCCATTACAGTCACCTGACTTAAACCCCATTGAAAATCTCTGGTATGATTTGAAGGCGGCGGTTGCAGCACACAAACCCAAGAATATTACAGAACTGGAGGCCATTGCTCATGAGGAACGGGCTCAGATTCCTCAGAAACGCTGCCAGAAGCTGGTGTCTGGTTTTACATCTCGTTTGCAGAAGGTCATAACCGCAGAAGGGTGTTCTACTATGTATTAAAGATGTTTGCCATGAAGAGGTTGAACAATTATGAGACTGCAGAAGTCATTAAAAGGTGCATTTTCATGATTTGGGGAAACCACTTGAAGCAGTTTTTGTGTTGAGCGATTTCATTTACTTTTTCATTTGATTTCTTCATTGCAAACAGCTGAAAGACAAAATTTTGCCAATAAACCTGATTTGCCATGGGGATTGAATAATTTTGATTAATATACTGTAACTATTACAGCACGTCAAGAGCAAAATGAGTTAAGACGTACTTTTTTAGGGTGTTAAATAATAGTACTATAGTGCAAATACCACTAAATTAACTAACACAAACCTTATTAAATCATGCATGATTTATTTAAATTCTCCTCTCCCCTCCCCCTTTCATCTGAAAAGGAAACTCCTACAAATGCATATGCAATAAGGTAAAAAAATAACTGTGTCCACGCTTTTTCATTGATAATTTTTCACTGCGTGTCTTTAGTAAATCCTGACAGTAGTTTAATGCCACATGAGGGTTTGCGCTGGTGCAAGCTATAAGTAAATCTGGCCCAAAGTGTCACAACAGCTTTTGTGAAACATTTTGCTCCAAAAATTTTGTTATTTTTGTTGAATTAATGAGTTTCTAAAGTAAAAGTTGGAGATAAAAAAAAAGAGAGAAGAGGAAACTCACTTGATTTTGTCGTCTTGTACACAGTGGGCAGCCGTCACAAGCCAGCGTTCACTGATGATTGATGCACCGCAAACATGAGCCATGTTTTTAATGTGGAGGCTGACCTGCCATGGGAACTCGCCCACAACTGCGTCCTCCCCACCCACAACACGAGATGACTTGAAAGCTTTCTTGCCACAGTCTAGAGAATAAAGAGGGAGAGGTATAAATCAACTTTAAACCAAGCAGGATACAGATATGAGAACAGAAGTATATGTATAATGATGTGAATGACACGCACTGCAGTTGGCCTCATCGGAGCCGTCGCCACAGTCATCTTGCCCGTCACAATGAGGGTTATTTTTGGTGATGCATTTGTTGTTATTGCACGTAAAAGTTGAGGCTGTACAAGACATTTCTGTAAGAAAGAAAAACAAGCATTAAGAATGAATGAAAGAAGGAAAGTGTTCCAAATTTCAGAATATTTTCCGTAATATATATATATTTTCTAGTGCTGTCAATCAATAAAAAAATTTATCAATTAAATCACACATTTTTCATTAATTAATCACGATTAATCGCACATAATATTCAAGTTTTTAATATATTTTTATGTTGTAATACTTTCACATTCAATCTCCAGAATAATGTATAAACAACATACAGTATATTTTAAATATTTGTTTAATGGCATCTTTTTTACTAAGCACCATGAATGTTGACCCATGTAACCTTGTAAACAGTGCTTTAAGATTTTCAGGTAGGTCTAACAGTTAAATAAACAAAAATGTAATACAGATTTGAGCCCCCCTGTATTTCACTTTTATTTTGCGTAAATTTTTAAAGCCCTAATATTATTTTCTGAATATTTTAAATGTGATAAAAATTAAAATAATGCTAAAAGAAACTAGATTTTTAGAAGCTTGCATCATTCTTGATCTAAAATATAATCACCTCTTGAACATCCTTCTTCATCTGAGCCATCTGTACAGTCAAGATTCCCGTCACACTTCAGCTTCAGTGAGACACACTGATCGTTACTGCACTTAAATTCTCCAGCCTTACATCCTGTCAGAAAAGAGGACAATTATGTCAAAGCTAGTGTGGAGATCTGTTTCTGTGTGGGAGAGAATGATAAAGAGAGAGATAGAGGCTGTATCAGAAACAGAAGACAGTCGCTTAGCTGCCTGGTCTGTCAACATAGGTGCATTAAAAGGGTGGTATAATGCCCCTTTTTACAATATGTAAAATAAGTCTCTGTTGTCCCCAAAGTGTGTATGTGAAGTTTTAGCTCAAAATATTCTACAGATCATTTTTAACAACATGTTAACTTAAAATTGTCCCTTTTTGAGGGTCAGTAAAAACGGTTGTTTCGTGTGTGTCACTTTAAATGCAAATGATCTGCTGCTCCGCACAGAGGGCGGAGCTTCAAGAGCTCCTGTGTTAGCAGCTCCGACTACCTCAGGCAGACACGCACTAAAATGTTCTGGCTTTTATTTTTAAACTGGAGTCAATGAGGGGAGAGACTCAACAAATTGTATAGGGTTAGTGATGTCACTGACCCGGTAAGAATCTTGTGTAGTCCCTACCAGCCGTTTGTTGTAGTCCTTAAAAAAACGATTTCTTTAAAAGCAAATATCTTCCTTTGCTTTTAACTTTGAGCGTTGTAACTTTGCAGATGTTATTTATGCTCAAACAGCAACATTACACACTAACTAAAGTTAAAAAAGTGAAATCATAATCAACCACCCCTTTAAGTCCTCAGGTACCTCATGAGGAAATGGGACTCATTTTGGACTCAATTTCCATGTCTCAATAACAAGGTCTAATGACCTAAAACAGGGGTTTTCTTACTGTACGCTATGAATTTATAAGTTAACACTTCATATCTATCATTAGGAACATTAACCCTATAAATCCTGCTGTATCATATTTGATACATGAATCAACAATCAAAAAAACATCTGTACACAATCTACTATATGCCTTCACTTTTTTTAGGAAGTAATTGTAAAAACGCCCACCTTCAGGTCATACTACACAAGTCTTTTTGCTGTGAAATCTCTACTGATTTTCATAAAGTAAACATAAGAATAACTTTCATATTGTTATAAATATTTCAACAAACTCTTAATGGACTGAAGCAACTTAGGTTTCTTTACTTGTATGAAAAAAAAAAATGTTAGATGCATGTATCAAGTACGATACATCAGGCATTTGAGAAACTTTTTTTCCATCTCTCAGTCATCATTGTATTGCGTTGCATTATATGTTTAGTGTCCCCCTCCCCACACAATAAAAACTATATAGCTTTGATCATAAGACAAATCAATTAAATATCCTTTTACTAAAACATTATTGGGAGATATAGTGACAACTGATATTTACAGTATTTGCAATTTATGCAAGTAGTCTATTATTCAAGTTATCACATTTCATCAAACTTTTTGGCCATAAACAACATCTGCACCAAATTGTATATTTTTGATCAGTTTGGGTCACTGAATAACATTGATGTGATTTTCCTCCTCAAGTATGAGCTTCATAATCTCCTATATAATACTATATGGGCCATAAAAACCTTTTATTGACTTCTATTTCATATGGCAGTGTTTTAATAAAAATAAAAATTATTATGTCATTTCTTTTCTTGTTATGAATTGCTTCCTATTTTCCATTATCATAGTTAACTACGCAACGTGATATGGTCAAGACCTGCCTGGAACTACTTGAGCCGTGCGTTTCCCTGAAAATAATTTCCCACCTTAAAACGTTTGTCAACCAATCAGATTCAAGCATTCAACAGCCCCGTAGTATAAAGTGTTTTAGTGGCAGTGTTTACAGTGTTAACTAACATAACTACATTGAAAATTATGCTGATGATGATATTTCTAACTTTTAAATAATTTCTAATTTTATGTTTTATATATTCTTGACTCTCCACTTGATCTGTCCATCGGATCTAGAACAGTTTCAATTAAGGCTTATAAAAAACCAAGTAAACTAAAATTCCGATTTCTTGGTAGAAATGGCTAGAAATCTAAAGGATAAATAACTCTATAAAATGTACAGAATTTTTGGTGAACAACTGTCAAACTGCATGCACAGGATTGTGAGAAATCATATTCCAAGGAAATTACCCGGAACAATTTGTCCCAGGAATTTTATTCCCACAGGACCTGTTGCTGCCTGCATTTCCATTAGGGGTGGGAATTGGCAAAAAATGTGACGATTCGATAGTATTGCGATATTTGGCCCACGATTCAATATTATTGCGATTCTTAACATATTGCGATTCGATTCTGCGATATATTGCAATTCATGTCCCCAAAGGCATTACAAAAAATGAGGAAAATAAGACTGCTCAACTCACTTCAAAAGTCACATTTAATTCTGTAAATATTATCTTCTACACATTAACTGAAGTGCAAAAACTTAGGAGAGTAGTGCAAATACTTGAAAACTTGTTCTTTAACATTCAGGACCTTATTACAGGACAGGACGTAATCATTCTCTGAATAGGAGACCTCTCACATGAATGGTGAGCTCCCAGCACATAACTTAAAATTATTTAAATACAATAGAGTAACATAAACCTGAGAATAATCATAACACCGAAATTTACCATGCACACATTCGATTTGAAAGAAGACGGAGCGTCGTGTACAACCGGTTGTAATAGTGTGAAGACATTTTCATTTGAATTTGCTGTTGAATGCATGACAACAAAGCACCAAAACAAGCGCCACCTTGTGGATGTAATACGCAAATGTAAATGATCAAAGTAAACTCTGAGAAAACCAATGGAGAAAACCCAAAAGTAAAACAGATAATTTTATAATTAAATATTGCAATACTTTGCGCTACTGTATCGATATAATTGCGTGCGCAAAATATCGCGATACCGAACAGAATCGATTTTTTCCCCCACCACTAATTTCCATCAGGGTTTAAAGTACCGTGAAGATTAGGCAAATTAGTCTGGTGACGTAGGACTGCGTGCAACTTTCCAGTTTGATTTCGTCCTCCGCATATAAGCTTAATAAAGCCTGAACCTCGTCATCGGCCCATCTGTCGTACTTTTTAAAACTCCATTGTTGATTCGAATAGCAAACAACTGTTACTCCACGCCCCGCAACAGACTTTTAAAAATGGTGGTTGAAATAAAATGCTACTGTACGTGGAGTCAACCAATCAAAATACTGCATCAATTCAACCAATCAGCATGTTCAGCGCCTAAGTCCCACCCCTGAAAGTGCCTGAACTTTGAAAAAGTACTACCTGGCAGGGACTTTCGGAGGGGGAAATATTTACCTGGAACTTCATTTAGACCCTGGTCCCTGCGGTCTAAACACACAGAGTACCACCCCAAAGTCCCTAGTTCCTGGGGAAAATTCCTGGGGTGGAAACGCAGCTATAGAGAATGAAGGATACATCGAAGCTGTCTTTTAATTCTGACCAGATTAAGTCATCTTTGTATATAGGATGTTACAAAAGCAATGAATTCAGATGCATCTTGATACCTTTTTGTTTTATTGCTTGTGGATGCACCATTCTTCAGGTTTCAGAGGCAGCCAGAAAGAGATGAAGAGGAAAAAATGGAAATAAAAGAAAAGATAGAGGACAAAGGGTCTTACCACAATTAATCTCATCTGTACCATCTCCACAGTCATTTACGCCATCGCACTGAAAGAACAGGGGCTTACAGAAACCGTTTTTGCACTGGATCAAGGTGGAGTCACATTCTGAAATACGAAACATCCACATTCAAATCACAGTGTATGCCTGAGCTCAAATTCACATTCAGAGGGCAAGTGTGCAACTATGTGTTTGAATTAAAGACAAGGTTCAAGGAAGGCTTACGGCATGCCCTCTCATCACTGCTGTCACCACAATCGTTCCAGCCGTCACAGCGCATGGTTGGTTTTACACAGCGTTTGTTGTCGCATTGGTACATCTCCGGGCAGGCTGAGAGATTCAAAAACTGAATTTACTTTCTAATGTTCACATTAACACCACTTTAAAAACTGTATAAGCACCATCACTGGCATCAGTAAGTCTATTTTTTCCACCTCAGGCCAGACTACTACTAAAATGGTCAAAAATGTGATCCAGTTTTTTTACCAGTTAACCATTTTAATGTCTTTACTTACGGTCAGTGGGCTCAAAGGCTTCATAAGTGGCGCTAAAACCTCGATCTACATATGATGAATCAGAGTAGAACACAACAGTCATCTTGCTACTGTTGCCGGTAACCATAAGATCGGCTGGCTTCTGCCCACACAATTTGCTGCAAAGTAATAATAAGCACGTAAGTTAGAGCTGCAAGAGTCTGGATAAATAGAGAATCATATTTTTCTTGTTTAAAATGGAGATCACAATTCTCCCATGATTCTGAACAGACATCTAAACAAAATAACATTTCATTTACTAGAGGCTCAGACAAATTGTTAATTACTGCAGTCTTTAAAAAAAAAATATGCCATACATTTTCCTTTTAAGAAATCAGTTTGAATTTATGATTTAATGACTCATAAATACTTCACTTGTTTCGTTACTGGACGAATCAGCGTTTTTGAACGAATCTCTTGAATGAATGATTCAATAACAAATACTGTCACTTGTCACCAAATACTGGCGTAACAATGCAACTGATACAATCTTTATTTGAAGCGTCAAGTCACTTTCAGAAGATGATTTACTTTATTTTGATCACTACCGTAGAATTATTGTAACACAATAGCAACATTGCTACTGTATGATTGAAAAGACAAAAGAAGGTTTGTGAAGCTGTTAAATGCCTATACTTGACTACTGCTCTGTCTTGGTCAGCGGCAGTGCCAAAGCAGATTTGAATCGGTGAGATCGTACTTGTCAAAGGTTTAACAGACATAGCTGAATCGTGGTCATTTATGAATACGATCGCATGGGTGTTTGAATAGAGATCGCCTTATTTTAACTATTAATCATGCAGCTCTAATGCGAGTATAAAATATTCAGCTCACTGAAAACAAGAAGTGGTTTTTACTAGAAAAAAAGACATAAATACAGACGAAAATACAGACCAAGATCCAAAAACGAAATGTCCTATGCCTCATCAGCACTCAACTCTTGAGCATCAGATCATTCAGATCGGACAATAGACATTTCTGTGAAAAGCTCAAATTTACTGACCTCTTACCAGCAATCTGCACATAATCTGCACAACTCTCTGTTGAAACCATAAACTTGGGGAACTTCAGCTTGATGAATTTGCCAAGAGGAACCTTTAAACAATAGATACAGATGAGTGCTCATAAAGCACCAAACACTTTTATAAAAGTGGTTCATCAGGACATGAACTGGTTCAACATGAGTGTTTGGGCCTCACCTCGATGTCCCACTGACATGTTGTGTTGGGGGGGTAATAATTAGGAAAGTTTGGTGATTGGAAACTACCAGAGAGTCCTGTCAATTTACCACCACATGCGGGATCTGTTAAAAGGGAAGATCCAGTGAGAGACGAAAAAATATAACAGTAATGCATCCCCTACTATTAATCAGTCAAGTATGTTTTTGTACAGCAAGCCAGGATTTATCTTTACCATCTCGACTGATCTGAGAGACACGGGCTCTGAAACCAGGATAATTCTTTTTGTCGTTGGTTACCAAGGTGACCAGCATAACATTCCGAGACGAGATGAAGGTTAGAGGATCACTGGGAGAATAGTAGCCACACTTCCTGTTTGAGAGAGAGAGAGAAACTCAATTATGTTGAAATTTCACACCTTGATATTTCAGTAGCTTATTCAGCCACCAGATGGCGCGACAGCCACAAACACAATTCACCATTCCCTTACTCTGCCATAAGGAATTTGTCCATGGGGACCAAAGAGTCATACACTCTCACAAAGTCATTTCCACAGTTTTGTTCCAGGTTGAAGGTGTCAAAAGCCAACTTTAGCGCAAAGCCTGGGTCTCCCCGAAGCTGCCATTGCACAACAGTGTTTGGAGGATATGGGGTGTCAGGGAAACCCGGTGACATAACGGTCTCATCCGTAGTACCTCTGGTGTGCTGGGAGTATCTTGTATTTGCTAGACATACGGAAACAAAAGGTTATTCTTACACATTTATTATTGGATACACTATACAATAAGAAGTATGAATGTGCTTAGGAAATTAAGTCCTGTTCCAAAACCTCCTGAACTTGGGGCCATATGATTTCTGCAATGCACAAAACTGTTTTCAGCGTCTGCCGTCACACTATATTAGGACACGCCACATGACCTTCATCTCCAGAGTTGCTCTGACAGTTGCTCCTCATGAGCATTTCATCATCTCAGTTGATAGAACTGGTAAGATACACTCCCGCCAAAATAAAAGTTTGGTTTAACTTGAGGAAATTATGACAGAAATATTAGTGTACAGTAGAATGTACTTCAAATAATATAGCTTATTCAAACATTTATTCAAAGAATCGCTAAATTTTTCGTGCTGGAGATTGTTTGGGAAAAAAATTAAAGGAATCGCTCAAATTTTATTTGAATAGAATTTAAAAGATTAATTAAATTGTTCAAAGTTTTAGGCATTCATTTGTTTCCTATTGGTTCTGATAAGAAATTTTGTATTAAATCAGAAAACACTGAATGCAGAAAGATTTAAATGGACAACAGGGAATTGTTCAATCAATCAATCAATAACTGAACTACTAAAACAGAATTCAGAAAAATGTAAATGTAAAACCCGGAATTATTTAACAGAATTTGGGAATAAATTAAAATCGTATCACTGCTTCGCTGTCTACACAAACTGAACTGGAACCAAAGTAACTTTAAGGCAAGTCATTTCACTCAGCGGCCATCTTTAAAATGCCTCTCTGATAGGAGTACAGCTCCTATTTCTTTAAATGGGGAGATATCAAATTCTTCAAAGCTGTTCACCAAGCCTTATGATTAAATTTTATATTTGAAATCTGACAAAAGCTGTCTCACAAATTTTGTTTCTAAATGCTTAAATCAAGACAAAAAAAATGCATTTTCGGGCTGGACCAGCCACTTTCTCCCATTTATAGTAATATGAGTGTAATATGAGCCTTTATATATCTCAAGTCTTTGATAGGTTGATCTCAAGTCTTTTGATAGTCTTTTTAGGTTGCCATCTCTGATTTATTTTTTCACTAACCTTGTTGCAATGCATTATCAAACTGCTAATGGCGATGCTGCTTTAACTTATGGAATAGTTACCTTATGGAATAGCCTTCATGTCAGGACTCAGGAGCATACCTATGATGCCTTAAATTTCTTGATATGGAGGAAGTTCACTAGGTTTTGGAACAGACAGTATTTGAGAGAGATATGTAATGGACTAACTCACTCCTGGCATTTGAGAACAAACGTGTGTCCAGAGCTGTTGATGAAAGATTGACATAGTTATAATGAATCTGGCTGAAGACAGGCATCTGTGCTTCAGCATCATGGACATTCAGGTTTTCCATGATAGCATGCAGTCTAGAGATCAGTATCTGGATGAATCTCACAAAACATGTCAAGAACCAGGTCACATTTCACCCCTCAATCACAAAATTAAAGAAATTATAATTAATTTATTTTTCCCCAGGTGAAATTAAACTTGCTTTGTAGGAAAAAATGTCTTTCATGACCATAAATCACTATTCCCCCAAATCTAATTACTGAAATGCAAAATAAAATAGCCGTTTACACCGTCAAAGGTTTCAAATTACAACGTAATTTGCAGTTGTACTCATATCTTATAATGCCTAATGTTGGCTTGATTTCTTGTGTTACATGAGAAAATTGTTGTCTACCTGATGTATATTTAATGCGGGTGCGGTTATGACAGTGGGTCACAGTGGGTACACGATCAGACTGATGACGGAAGTAGAAGGCATGTAGGACTGGGTATTGTTCAAAATCTTTCGATCCGGTGCCAATTTCGATACCTCAGTTTCGATACCGGTCCCTAACGATACTTTTACAGATACTAATTTTATGAAATCCATTTGAACAAAATTACATAACACATTATTTTTTCAGTTTGACTCATGCTCCTAGCCAGAGAAAAATATAATCTACACATTAAGTGAGATTCATCCATCTATCCAAACTATGTAATGGATGTACTATGAATTTATATTACCTGAAGACACAACATGATCGAAGATCAGAGGACCTTGTTTTTCCCCACCTCTGCTCTTATATTTACTGCTATAGAATTTAGTTAAGTCGCTCACAGCCTGATCCACCGCTGCGTCCTGCCCCGCTGGAACAGTAAAATCTGACTCATAGTAAGCTATTACACTGCCCTCACTGCAGGGAGACGGAGAAACAGGCAACACTTAAGAGTCTAACAATATAATAACTAGGGCTGTAACGATACACCAAACCCACGATTCGATTCGTATCACGATTTTTGACCCACGATTCGATTCGTATCGCGATTCTATCACGGGGGCGGGGCTTGAGGGGGCGGGGCTTGTGGTGAAAAAAAGAGATTTTGAGAGAAGAAAAAAAATACCGGTATTTTTATTAAATAACATTAGGAAAAACCTGTATAATCTAAACACCAAAGAACAATAATAACTATGCAAATTATTATACTATACGGCAGTGTAGGCTGCTGCTTTTGGGCTGTGTTCTGTACTCCAACTAAATTGATTTCGGGATGGTGCCGTAATATGCATCTGCATGTTGGACGTGTTGCCGGTCAATTGAGGATTAATTCTCCCCTTTTGATGATTCTCATGGGGGGGATTTTTTTTGTTTGAGGGGAGAAAGGGGGGGCATTTTTTCCAAGCAAAATTATTACATTTATCTTGCCTAAATGTTTGCGCTCATTGCATTTTTACAATGGGGTAATAGCCTATTGTTGTTAAGAATTTACACATCACAAGGAAGCTTGATTTAAATTGTTTAATTAAATTGAAAAAAGTGGCACAAATAAATACAATAGAATAAAGATACAAATAAAGACAATTAAAGAGAAAAGTTTTTGAATAGGTCTAACACTAGTATTTATATACAGATACTGAATAAAGTAATCAAATGGAAAATAACACTGGGTAGTATTTTAGTCCTGAATAAATTAAATACATAGGCTATTAATCCTGATTCCTTTAACTTAAAGCCATCTTTTGTTGTTTTGACAACAAAATTAATGACAGACACATATGGCTGCCGTCACTTTAAGAGCTAGTGCACGGATCCTGTGTTCATTATACTGGCATGCGTTTTATGTTTATTAAAGACAAAACCGACTATAGCCTATTTAGAGTATAGCCTACTCACAAAGACCGAAATTGACAATTTTGCGTGTTAAAGCAATATAATCCGCGAAAAATAGTTACTAGCCAGCTGTTTTTGAGGCGAATTTTCTATGAATGTGCGCATAGAAAATAATCTCAGAGAGCGCGCGAGCACTGATTAGTTTAAAATCGCTTGAATGTTTAAACTGGTAAGACTTAAAAAGACTTCAGTCACGATGCACTGCTGGCCCGATTGTGCAAGTGAATATTCCGTCATGTCCCGACCTTACAGTCTATGGTCCCGACTCCAAAACGCGAGTGTGTATTATCGCCGCAGCGCTTGATGCCTGCCTTGCACAAAACATTATGAGAAGAGATAGAAGACGCGCGGCACCGCTGAACACTCACGCTGTTTGTGAAATTGCGTCTGGAAGATAGTTGTTAAAAGAATGATTTTATTTTATTGTCTGTGTGGATTACGATTGCGGGAATTTCCCACATTATAAATGGGAGACCTGCGGGAATGATTAGAATTATGCGCAATACCCGCGCCGAAATTCGAGCCCTGGTTCTGGACAGGAAGGATAACTCTGGGAGTTGGAAGGGGTGTGATCGCGATTCTGCCTTCTCACATCGCGATACAGGATCGTGGACCTGAGTATCGCGATTTCGATTTTATATCGCGTATCGTTACAGCCCTAATAATAACCGTAATTTTAATTTCACAGCAGAAACACTTAGATCACTGAATTCCTGTGGATAAATGTGTACTTTTTGGTGAAAATTAGCAAAAATACAAACTTTTTTTTTCTTCACTTTTTGAAGAGCCTGATGAAAATTGGTTCTTGATGTGAATAATTTTGAATATCTTTGATTTTGCCATGCAAGCAAATTAAACTTAAAGTGCCCCTATTATGCTATTTTAAGTCTCCTATAATAGGTTTCCATGCATCCAAGGTCAAAAAACACTTTAATTTTCTCACATACATTGCAGCATCACCTCATTTCTCAAAGAGTCTAAAAATGGTTTGTTCGAAGATTCAGTCGCTCTGAAACCCTCCTTTCCGTGAGCCTACTATGCTCTGATTGGTCATATGACACACTATGTTGTGATTGGTCTACTGCTTACACCACGTGTTGGTATCAAAACACTTATTTCCATATCTGAATTTTAGCTCCGGAGGCTTGCTCAGCGATTGATACACAGTGATACAAACAGGAACGATGGTGTCGGTTTTTCTGTATTAATTTTAGCATGCCTTTTGAAGTGCATCCAAAGTGGATTTGAAGGGCTGAAAAAGGCATCTTCTCGACAAAACCAACCAAACTCTTGCAGGCCTCAGCTTCAACTACAGTGTTTGAGGGCGGCTCAATGTAGACATCGATGAAGACAATAGGCTGGCATTATGCAAATGTTTTACACTGTTACGTAGGTATGTAACAGGTAGTTAGACCAGAATTGCTGACGACTCGTTTCAGCGGTTTAGCATCAATTCTTTCCTTTAGGAAACAATAACTTTTTGGTGCACTTTTTTCTTTAAAACTTTGCAGACTTTTACATTCACAAGATGCAATATTACACAATGCATGAAAGGTAATATTTGAAAATGCATAATAGGGGCACTTTATGAGCAGGTACATGACCAATTTTTTCTTTTTCTTTTTTCATGTGGACAATCAGATGTAGACGTACCTGAAGGCTTGAACTCTGGAACCAGCATAATATTTTGACAGTAGTGGAGATTCTGAGTACATTGATTTCAGCTGAATACGGAAATAAAAATAAAAATAAAAAACACTTTTCTCTGTCAACACTATGTGAAAAAGCAGCTTTAATTAGATTCTCACCTGAGACATGACTTGTTTTGCCAAGTCTTGAAACTCTGCACTGTCTGGGTTTTCATACGCATCCACAAAAGCTTGATTTGTTATCCTAAGCGAGCCGGTGTAAATCTTCTGTAGATTAAAATCCTTCCGGACTGCAGGAGACACGAACCAACAAACATGTGATCAACACTGATGATTGACACTGGTAACAGTGTTATGCTGTGTATGACTGCAGTATTGACTTACAATGGAAATGCCAGACCAGAACCCCTACGATCAAAGCCAAAACGGCTGCCAAGATCACCAGACCAACAATGATCCCAACTTTCCCAGGGCCCCTTTTCTTCTCCAGCTTTTTATTATCTGATGCTGGCAAGAATGTGACAGCTTGGTCCCAGTCCTTGTCCTATAAGAAAAAGAGGCAAAAGTAAATTCTCAGTAAATTTCAGTGTGTCCGAAATGCTCCAGAATGCTGCAGATAGAGTGGTCTTTAACGAGCCGAAGAGAGCACACGTCACTCCTCTCCTCACAAAATTGCACTGGTTGCCAGTTGCCGCTCGCATTAAATTCAAGTCACTGACTTTTGCCTACATAACCAATGGCGCTGCTCCCTGTTACCTAAACTCATTACTTCAGACTTACGTGTCATCCAGAAACTTTCAAGTGACCGTCGTCTTGTGGTACCATCTCAAAGAGGCACAAAATCTCTTTCTCGGACCTTTACCATGACTGTTCACTGCTGGTGGAATGATCTGCCTAACTCAACCAGAGCCGCTTCAAGAAACCATTTTCAAGAAACCATTTTCAAGAAACGGCTGAAGACATCTTTTTCAGCAGCACTTGATCCATTAATACTAACACTTTCTATTCTATTCTATTCTATTCTATATTTATTTATATAAACACAAGACGATGTACTGCATTAGATTAAACTGGTAAGGGTCATAGCACTTGGATATTGTTGTCCTATTGTTAGTTTCACTGCTTCTATTGTTCTCATTTGTAAGTCGCTTTGGATAAAAACGTCTGCTAAAAGAATAAATGTAAATGAGTAATTGATCAACAGTATAAACTTTTTTTTAACAATACATGAGCTCAAACTGTGTGTAAATCAACATTTTTTTTTTTATTTAAAAAAAATAGTGTTCATCATTGACAAAACCAGTGCCCTGGGTAAAAATAAATTGTGCATGTAAAAATGTGGTTTGGTCTGTGAAAATTTGGACTGCTTTTATATTTGCTCTAGTTACTTAATATCGTAATGCATGGTTATTTGGTAATTTAAGCAATACAATTGAAGAGAATACGTTTTCAATACTGATTTGATCGTACAGATGAATCATGCACAAAAAGATACATGCACAAAAAGATAAGGAATGAGTATTGAGAATGTAAATAGTGTTGACCGAGAGAAATCACAGTGGGTACACGATCAGACTGATGACGGAAGTAGAAGGCATGTAGGACTGGGTATTGTTCAAAATCTTTCGATCCGGTGCCAATTTCGATACCTCAGTTTCGATACAGGTCGCTAACGATACTTTTTCAGATATCAATTTTATGAAATCCATTTGAACAAGATTACATAACACATAATTTTTTCCATTTGACTCATGCTCCTAGCCAGTGCAAAAAGGAACAAAAAAAGCACAAAGGAACAAAAAATGTTTTATAAAGAGCTCATGCTCACCAAAGCTAATTTTTAAAAAATAAAAAATACAGTTAAACTTGTAATATTGTAAAATAGTATTACAATTTAAAATATTATTTGAATATATTCCAAAATGTAATTTATTGAAATTAAATGAATTCAAAGCTGAATTTTCAAAATCATTACTTCAGTGTCACATGACCCTTCAGAAATATGAAAACAGTTTGCTGCTTAATATTTTGGAAACTATGATAAATTTTTTCATGATTCTTTGATGAATAAAAAAATCAAAAGAACAGCATTTACCAAAAAACTAAATATTTTGTAAAATTACACGTTTTAATGTCACCTTGATAACTTTTTTATCCTATTCCTTACTGAAAAAAAAATCTGACTAAACACATTTTTGAACGGCAGTGTACATTCAGTAGGTTATTATTTATTGCGATATAAACACTGTCAGAGTGATCAACAAGGTATCTCTTTACTAACCAGTTGAAGCAACTTTTATGTTTACTCCGTGCACGGTCAAGGTCTTCATCGTATTTGTCGTGGTATACCGGTCTTAGCAGCAATTATTTTACCCCAAATACTGCATCGCGCGCTGTTGGTATCGAGCCTGGAGAAATGTACCCACACTTTTGATCGACTTTTCCAGATCTTTAAGGTATTATGTGTGTCTGCTCGCGTCTCATATGAATATGTGCGCGGAGAGTTTGTGTGTGTGTGTGTGTGTGTGTGTGTGTGTGTGTGTGTGTGTGTGTGTGTGTGTGTGTGTGTGTGTGTGTGTGTGTGTGTGTGTGTGTGTGCTCGCGTGTCATTGAGTATGTGCGCGAGTTTGTGTGTGTGCTCGCGTCTCATATAAGTATGCGCGTGGAGAGTTTGTGCGTGCAGGCAAGCGTAATATATGAGTAGGCTATGTGCGGGGAGAGTTCCGCGCGTCTTGTGTGCAGAGTTTGCATGTATGTGCATTTTTAATATGTATTTGTTTGAGCAATGACGTTGACGAGTTAACTCCTTAGGTATCAAAATCTGGAACCGAACATCATGTCACTTTTCGATACTCGATAGTATCGAGGCAATTCGGTCGGTACCTAAAAAGTGTCGAACTTGGTACCCAGCCCTAAAGGCATGATACACTCACCTAAAGGATTATTAGGAACACCATACTAATACTGTGTTTGACCCCCTTTCGCCTTCAGAACTGCCTTAATTCTATTTGGCATTGATCCAACAAGGTGCTGAAAGCATTCTTTAGAAATGTTGGCCCATATTGATAGGATAGCATCTTGCAGTTGATGGAGACTTGTGGGATGCACATTCGGGGCACGAAGCTCCCGTTCCAACACATCCCAAAGATGCTCTTTTGGGTTGAGATCTGGTGACGGTGGGGGCCATTTTAGTACAGTGAACTCATTGTCATGTTCAAGAAACCAATTTGAAATGATTCGAGCTTTGTGACAAGGTGCATTATACTGCTGGAAGTAGCCATCAGAGGATGGGTACATGGTGACCATAAAGGGATGGACATGGTCAGAAACGAAGCTCAGGTAGGCCGTGGCATTTAAACGAAGCCCAGTTGGCACTAAGGGGCCTAAAGTGTGCCAAGAAAACATCCCCCACAGCATTACACCACCACCACCAGCCTGCACAGTGGTGACAAGGCATGATGGATCCATGTTCTCATTCTGTTTTTCTGACTCTACCATCTGAATGACTCAACAGAAATCGAGACTCATCAGACCAGGCAACATTTTTCCAGTCTTCAACTGTCCAATTTTGGTGAGCTCTTGCAAATTGTAGCCTCTTTTTCCTATTTGTAGTGGAGATGAGTGGTACCCGGTGGGGTCTTCTGCTGTTGTAGCCCATCCGCCTCAAGGTTGTGTGTGTTGTGGCTTCACAAATGCTTTGCTGCATACCTCGGTTGTAACGAGTGGTTATTTCAGTCAAAGTTGCTCTTCTATCAGCTTGAATCAGTCGGCCCATTCTCCTCTGACCTCTAGCGTCAACAAGGCATTTTCGCCCACAGGACTGCCGCATACTGGATGTTTTTCCCTTTTCACACCATTCTTTGTAAACCCTAGAAATGGTTGTGCGTGAAAATCCCAGTAAGTGAGCATATTGTGAAATACTCAGACTGGCCCGTCTGGCACCAACAACCATGCCACGCTCAAAATTGCTTAAATCACCTTTCTTTCCCATTCTGACATTCAGTTTGGAGTTCAGGAGATTGTCTTGACCAGGACTACACCCCTAAATGCATTGAAGCAACTGCCATGTGATTGGTTGATTAGATAATTGCATTAATGAGAAACTGAACAAGTGTTCCTAATAATCCTTTAGGTGAGTGTAGTAAATGCTATTCTGACCCTAAAATTTGAACAGTAGTGTAATTTGCTCTCTATGGAAGACTGACCTATAATTGTGTCTTTTACAACCGCTAACAAACTCAGCTATCTTAGAGTTCCGTCACATTACATTGTTCATGACCTATATTCTATTTAATATGTATCAAAAAATGTGCCAAAACAAAAGTTCCGCCAAAGTTGGAAGTTCATGGAAACTCTTATAGAAGAGACTTCTGATTTTGCAATTAGGATACAAAGTGTCTAAAGAACAAATCAACCAAAAATAAACTGCTAATTCCCAAGGAAATTCTCAAGGACTTCTAAAAAGTTTTAGCTTGTGTGTGTGTGTGTACTGTGTTTGTGGTTTTTCTCTTTCTTACCGCATATTTGAGACCACAAGTTCATAAACATTTGTCTAACCATTCTTAATGAACTTTTCTAACATCAACAAACTGTCACATGAGGGTCATGACATGAGAAATTAAATTTGCCTTGATCTCTTGACATAAAAGAGGTCTTTGTAACAATAAAACATCCTGCAAGTTGCATAGCTTAAAACAACATCCTCATTATAAATAAAGCATTAATTTAATCAAGCTCCAAAAAACGCTTGTTTTGATATTGGGGGATCTGTGACGTCACAGGGGCAAATACATTTGCATATGCCTGCCTCCAGAGCAAGAAGACAATTATTTTGTAAACGAGGCACAGTGTAATGGAGAGTTACACTGCAAAGAAAGCAAAGAAACTTTTGTTGAAAGATGAAGCAGCCAGCTGTATTGGCTCTAAATTCAGCTGCATCATAAATCGTAGGCAAACGATTTCATAATGCTTTGTTTGAAAATGACGATTTTAAATGGATAATGTTTTCAAAACTCTTCTGTATGATAGCGAGTAGGGGTGTAACAATACATGGATATGGATCGATCATACGTCTAACGATACAATGCATCAAAGCCACACGTAAAATATCTCCACATCCTCACGTAACGTCCATCTACAAATTTCCGCCAAAGCACGCATTTTCATTTACTCACCAGTTCTATGTCAGCTGAGGAGATTAATATTACAAAGATTAACTGAGTGTTTTATTATATATCATAGCAATTACTTGGTTTTGTTTAACTCTGGAGTTATCTGCTTTTGCTAAAAAAACAAACTTTTAATAAAAACAAACATTCAATTAACTTTAAATTGTAAGTTACCTGTATTTTTTTTAGTTATTATTACTTAATCAAAACAACCCAGCTGCAATTTGATTGATATTAGTTGGAATACACAATAAAAAAAACATGATTTATGAAAATGAACAAGAACGGAGTTGTGGCGAGCAGGACGAGGCCGATGGCCGTGAGAGAGCGGCACGAGGCCGGTGGCGTGATTACTGATGAGCAACACACCGGTCTCATGAATCTCACGGAGGAGCGGACAGCATAAAAGGAGGAGCGAAGACTGTAAATGACGAGAGGACAGGCCTGGATTTATGTTTTGTTTTGTTTATTTTATTATATTTGACAGCAATCGTCGGTGAGGGGCTTTTACTTTCGTTTTGTATTTGTTTTATTTTGTTATTAAAGTTGTTAAATGTTTGCCGGTTCCTGCCTCCTTCCGATAACATTGAACAGTGTTACAGGAGTTATCCGTTTTAGCAAATTAACTGTTCTGTTGTAAATGTCCCAATTGTCCCATTACCCCACAGATGATTTTATACAGAATGTTAAAATTGTCCCTTTTTGAGGGCAGTAAAAACTCGTCATTTTGTGTGTGTCCCTTTAAATGCAAATTGGCTGCTGCTCAAAGGACGGAGCTTCAAGAGCTTGTGTATGTATGTGTGTGTGTGTGTGTGTGTGTGTGTGTGTGTGTGTGCGTGTATGTGTGTGTTAGCAGGTCCAATTACCTCAGGCAGACACGCACTAAAATGTCTGAAACTGTTCTGGCTTTTATGTCTAAACTGGAGTCGGACAATGATGGAGAGACTCAAGAAGAAGTGAAAACGCCGAATTCAACAGGATGTTTTTGAATGATTAGTTAATGAATAGCTGATGTTGAATTAACTATCTACAATTAGCATATTCTGTCACGCTAATCTATAAAATCGCTCGTGTGGGAACTGTTGCAAGATGCCTACAGAGAGACATGCTATTGCATTTGTGTTACGTACTGTATTGCATATGAAAAGACGGATGCAACAGCTTGAGCAGACTCACAAATGTGCTTTACTGCTACAACTCTTCCCCTTCTCAGCTTGGACTGCGTGTTCCCGGGGACGGGGTTTATGTAAATTTTAGGGATAGTGATGTCACTAACCTGGGAGGAATCTCGTGTAGTCCCTACCAGCCGTTTGTTGTAAGTCCTTAAAAAACGATTTCTTTAAAAGCAAATATCTGAAATGTTGCTCAAAGTTCAAAGCAAAGGATTGCTTTGAACTCTGACCGTTATAACTGCAGACGTTATTCATGCTTAAACAGCGACATTACACAATAACTAAAGATAGAAAAGTGAAATCAACCACCGCTTTAATTTTTTGAGTGAACCTGTTAAAGTAATAAAACGAACTCAATGTCATGACCCCTTTAATAGTTCAGAGTAGAGTTGATGCCATTTTTAAGAGACCAGAATGATTGCTGTTCTTCTAATCAGACTTTTTGTTTTGGTTTGAATTTAAGACATTCAACTTTCAAGTTAATGAGTGAAGAAAGACCTGCTGTAAATGAATGAACTCCACCTGGGTCGAGCGATCGACATTCTGTGACGACATGCATGATGCATGAAAAGCAGCTGATTGCTAGTGAATAAGGGGGTATTCCCTGAGTCATTTTCTCGGTGCAAGTTTCATCTGTGGGGGTGTTTGGTCATAGTAATGCTAACAGCCGTAAGCATGTCGTAACAGATCTGTGGAATGCGTTCAGGCTTACACACACATCAGACAAATATAGAATAACATTCTGTGGTTGAATGCTGATCATTCAAAACACATCAAAATCCTCAGTTCTTCCCATGCGCTCCAAAACATTTAACCTGATCTATAAATAACTAGCAGTGTTGTTTAAAAAAGACAGCTTGCCCAACTTAAAATCAAAACAATCTACATCAAAGCTATTCAAGGGAGTAGCATCTTCTATTTTTTTTAAATACCTTTTATATCTTGATCTTTTTTACAACCCGAATTCCGGAAAAGTTGGGACGTTTTTTAAATTTGTATAAAATGAAAACTAAAAGACTTTCAAATCACATTAGCCAATATTTTATTCACAATAGAACATAGATAACAAATGTTTAAACGGTGAAATTTTACATTTTTATCAACTAAATGATCTCATTTCAAATTTGAGGCCTGCTACAGGTTGGCATGGGGCAATAAATGGCTGAAAAAGCAAGACATTTTCAAAAGATTCAGCTGGGAGAACATCTAGCAACTAATTAAGCTAATTTATAGCAGGTCTGTAACATGATTAGCCTTTTCTAGAATTCGGGTTTTATATCTTTCTAACTTTTTTGTGTTAAACATACAAACTGAAATATTTTCACAATACATACAAATAATAAAATGTGAAACCACCCTAACTTTTGTGAAGGGACTATTTTGAGCCGGTTGTGTCACTACTTATAATTCCTAGAGCTTCGCAACTAGTGACAGACCAATATTTAGTCAGGGTTATTATCATTACCTAAAACTATTAAAACATTTCTGTTAATTGAAATAAAACTGAAATAAAATATAAATATTAGTTGGAAAAACTTAAACTAACCTGAAATGGGTTTAAGGTTAAAGCACCGAAATTATTACCTTAAAAAAAAACTATAAATAAATTAATAAATTAAACCTAAATAGAAATATATTTAAAAAAAAACTTTTAAAATGTCAAAAGCACATAAAAAAGTACTAAAAACATTAAAAATAAAAGCCAATTCAAAATATTAATACAACTGTATATATGAAAAATAACACTGATTTACACATTCCAAAAACATCCCTGTCAAATTTTTAATAAATATTGTGTAAAAATTACTATTAATGTTATTTTCACACTGTAGTCTGTTTCTCATTTGCAATTTTAAATAGTAATACACTCATTGGTATTATTTCGTCCAACAGTCACCCAGTACACTGAAACGATTTGGTGTACGACTTACTTTCGAAACAATTTCAATTTCACCAATAATTACAAAGAAACTGGATGTAACGGAAAATTGAATCAAACATTCTGAAGTAGAAAGAATACAATTTTCTTTTCAAACGTACTCCAATAATCCGATTTGGAAAAACTTTTTTTTTCAGTTTACCCTAGATATCAAAATCGACATTGGCTGTTGAAAACCCTGTATCTTTCTCCACCACTACATATCACCAGAGTACGACTGTTTTGAATCTAATCCTCAAGTAGATAGTCAGCTACCAATAATCACCAGAGACATAAAAACTGCTATTGTGGACTGAAAGCACTTCACTTAGGGTCTTGTGAATGTCCATTGACACCCTTTCCTCAGAGACGACAATGCCAAGTCAGCAGAATGGCCTAAACTCACACTCCCATGGGTGATCTATAGAAATAAAAATCCCTTACACATGCCAAACCAACCAAGACGGAACGAAAAGTGACTACAGACAGGAAATGAGGTCTGGCACATTTCAAACATGATGTGAAACCTCCAGTGGCGTCAGAGGTGGCATGCTTGTTTGGTTGGTAAATCAGTTTTGCCCACTAAAGAGCTCTTTAACATTATTTTATGCACTCAAACATCAGGTTATGCAATGTGTCACTCTGTCATTCATTGCGTCATTTAGACCAAAACGTAGAATATTATCAATACTAGCTTTTATCTTGCTCTTTAAAGAAAGACCAACCAAGTCGCAAACAAGGCTCAGCTAAATTAAATAGAGCTGAACATAACTAGAATAATGTGTAGCCAGCCACTATGAAATTTGTGTGACGTTTAAAGTTCTTATTCATTTTCAACGCATTTCCAGGCCTGGAAACCACAATTTTATGATTATTAATGGCATTCCCATCAGTGTGTGAACCTTGATGAATATGGGAAGCAGCCTAGCACTGCTGTTTAAAGTGGACCTGTTAATCACATCTCTAACTAACCACAATCTTGTTTGGAGTTTCACATTTCCACCTCTTGTAGTTCTTTATCTTACACCTTCTGATAAACAGTTTGACACAACATGAAATACATTCATGCGAGAGAAAAAATACACACAGCACTGTTTTTGGTACATAAATGTGATATTTTCAGTTCTTCGTTAGATGAAGGTTTGAAGGTGCTTGGCAGGTTGAAAAATATCAGGTTATTAATGTGGCGAAACTTACCGAAGTACCGGGAGTGTAACGCATTCCTCCATCCATAGGGTCCATGTCCGAGAGACCACCGGCAGAATATCAACACACCTTTCTTCTCGCACGTCCACTTCTGCTGACAAAATAAGGCGAGCAATTGTGTATTAAGAGGGAACAGACTTGTTATTCTCAGCTGAAGTCAAACAAGTGTGGAAAACAACAACGCCCATAACAAGTGCACGCGACAACAAAATAAAACATTTAACCGTCCTAAAAAAACTTCCACATGAACTTTCGAACAAACTAAGACTTGTAGCCTAAATCACGAAAACGAAATTACACGATTCAAAAGAGATAGATTTTTGTCTTCCGCAGAGAGTGAAGTTTGTGTCGTCTACCTGTGAGATGAGAAGATATTTCCGGAGAGATTGGCGATACAATGGGAGTGACTAGCTCAAGCGATACTGTCTCTACAGGTGTGCACTATACCTTTAAACACATTTAAATCCAATTCCACACTACAAAAAACCCCTCAAAGTAAGGTGAATACATCCGTTAATATTTCAAAACGAATGTAAGGTTAATTTTAGGTACGTATATGACTCTTTAACGTTAGTATCGATCCGTGTTTCGGCTGCGGAGTGACTCACCTTACGCGGGTGTGGGCGTCGTCTCAATCTAGGGTGCTGCCCTGCTACCTACTTAGACTGCATGTTTGTCCATCTGATACGGAACGCGCTCATTGGGCCGAAAAGGCTGACTAGGTAGGGAGCGTTCTAGGTTTTGAGACCAGCTTTGAGCCTGTATTCAGCTTGATACAAACTCGACATACAGGTTTCTGTTGCATGAAAATGGCGTTTCCACGAAATAGTGCTTACTGGAAAAACTGACGACTAAGCTTTTCACATACAAATTAAATATTAGTGTTATAGCCTATAGTAAAAAAAAAAATATTGTTCAAATGTATTTGCTTAAATCAATTACCGAATTTAAAATATAATTTAACAGTCTATAAATTAATCAAAACAATCTCTTGAAAATAGGGGAGAGAGGGGGTAGTTGCAACACTTTCTTTGAGTTTCTCAGATAGCCTATCTGATAATATATGTACAATTTACACTTGACGTAGACAAAAGTCAAACGTTGCAACTGACGGCCTACTAGGGGACGGTTGCAACATTCATTTAAATGTAATAAAATCATTCTTTAACGTTATTTTCAAATTTATTTATTTTACTGTGTTTGTTTAAGTGAATATTGGAATATACTCTTATATATTCTTGCAAGGTTAGGTGGCAAATGGCAAAGTCTTTTGCCTCAGAGTCAGACCTCAGCATGTTGCAATGTCCCTACACTCACATGATAAAACGTGCTATGCTAGCTTGACACACATGCTAGCTGTACCTTTTAGAAGCTAAGATGAAAAGGACTTTTCAAATATAGAAAATTATATGACTTAAAATGCTTCACACAAACAGTTTAGACAGTATGACAAAAAAATCTGATCATAAAAATACTTTTGCAGCTAATTAGATCAAAATAAATATTACTAATTAATAATCGTTATCATTAATTATTAATATTTGGTTATTATTTGATGTAGCAAAATTAATACCATAATCAACTAACCTGTTTGTCTAGCGATTCATTATTATTATGAATTAATTATTTATTAATTTTAAGAAATGTTAATTTCCGAGGAGAAATAACTTTCTTACTGTACAGTACTCCTCAGAGCATGTAGTCAAAATCTGCATGATTAGGTACTCCAGTACATGAGCATGACACACAAACAACTTAACGTGTGACATGAACAAGACTTTATTAGCTAGACTAAACGCTTAAATCTTATTTACATATACTTGCATACAGTTTTTTTTTTTTTTTTTGAGGGAAAGAGAGCTGAAGCAGGATACAGGAAAGCAAGAAATTATAGCATTGTTTGAAATTTCGCAGATCAACAGCCTTGAGCAAACCATCAGTTTAAAAGGGGTAAGGATACTTAATGTATCAAATAATGAGACTAAGTTTGATACTTGCATGTCTCACCCATTAGAATTAAACCCTCCTGATACAATTCATTAAGGCTCCAGTTGATCTTTGCTGATGTTGTCTTGATGAGTGAGAAGATGTTTGAGTCATAGGATCTTTGGTGAATGGAAAGTCAAGGTCGCAGCCTGGCACAAGCTTGGAGGTCCATAAAGACTTCTATTTCAGCATCATCTTCACATTAGAATTTCTCAGAAAGAGGAACTACTGTGTGATCTTGTGATCAGTGGTTTTTAAATTGTGAAGGTGTCACACACTCCGGAGGTGTTCCTTTTGAGGGTTACAATTTTTTGTCTTTTAGCAGGGCATTTGCATGTAATTTGATTGGATGTTTAAGAGAAGAACCTTCAAGATTCTTTTAATTAATTAAATAAGAAATTATTTCTTTCTTAAAATGTTAATAAATTATAACTTTTAAAATTGTAACTGGTTTCCAACCAATCATGTCTTTTTCTCTTTTTAGTTTAACTGAACATGTGAGCAGTTAAGGATACTCATCTTCTCTTCTCCACAAGGTAAGTAACATTAAATCTATACCATGACTTTATATCACTTTTTCCTTTTAACATGGTAAAGGCCTCATTCTGTCCATTTTTGCTCATTTTGGCCTTCGTGAACATAATTGTTTTTACATAATCAAATGGAAGAGACACAATGTAACTCAATTGTGTATTTCAGATGCTGTCACGTATCATAACCTCATCGTCTGCCGAGAGAAACTGCCTCTCAGAATACACACATAATGAAGGACGTAAATAAATCATAGGGGATTGTGAAGATATTTCACTGGAACTTGGTCTTCATTACATCTATATCGTGTTAAATGTCAATTGTTATTTATTAATGTATTCAGCTAACAACTGTTATTAGAGCACTGTCATTTTTGCTACAATCTGCCATGTTGACAAAACATGCTGTTTTAAAAAAAATATATTCAAAACCCAAATAGAGGTAACAAGAAGAAATAAGACCACATATTAATATATCAAATATATTATTTATTTATATATTATTGTATACAAATAAAATGAATAATATAAAGATACTAATATACCAATATTAATGAAAATAAATATCACTGAAAAGGTTATTTATAACACCATTAAGGCCCTATCTAGCACTTTCAATTGTTCTTTATTGAACCTTCAACACTCAAAAAATTATCTGTTGAACCAACTTAATTAAATTAAGGAAAGCTTTTCCATGAAATTGAATTATATTCATCCAACAAAATCGAATTTGTTTGAAATGATTTGTTGTAATCTTGCTGTATGAACTTAAATTAATTTGGTCAAGACTACTAAAAAAATTGTGTCATTCCTACTAGATACATTTTTTGTCAAGTTACCCAGATTTAATTTTTGTCCTGCCTAAAATCACCAACATTATATAATTTTAGCTAGTTTGACTCTATAGTTACTTCCAATGATAGTAGCCACTATCATTCAATTTAATTAGAAACCTTTTCGCATAGTAATATTAGATATGACATACGCAGGTCTGCAAGTGAGGTTTAATGCATATATAGTGTATACTGAGTTCCCACAGCCTAAACACAGTCGTCACTCTTCTGCATAATGGTAACCACAAAATTCAAAAACATTACATAAAGTCCTCTAAGTTTCTAACATAACTGAACATTAAATACTAACATCAACTAACAACATCTTTCCATTTACTGAAAAAAACATAAAATAACATTTTAATCCCTAAATTTACCCTCCTAATGCAGTCCCTTGCAAAGCATGCTGGGAGCTACAGATCCACTGCCAAGTTAGGTGTCAACAAAAATAATTCATGTAGTTTTCACACAAATGAATTAAGTAAACTTCAGTTTTAAATATATTAGGTTGATTGAACACAATTAAATTAAGTTGTGACAAAATATTAAACAATCGTGTTACTTTTGCTTATTTTAAATTAATTAAATTTAACAAGAGGCAAAATTTATTTTTTTGGGTGAAGCCTCTGCCCTCTGGTACTGTTCGTGTTTCGGTCAAAAATGACAGATACTTTTTTATTTCAATGGAATGATTGTGCTATATTTTACTTTGAAATATTTTGTATTTTAAGGAGGTTTATGGTACCAAATTATATTTATGCTGTAGTTATTATCCATTTATTCACTTTTTGAGCATGGACCTGAACATGAAACTTCCAACTTAATCGGTCATAAATCTTGAATGCTTTGGGAGCACTGAGGTAAGTTGGGTCTCTTTTTAAAAATTGTAAAAAAGTGTAAAAAAGTGAACTTGAAAAAAGTTTTACATTTTTTGGTATTAAAAATGCACAAAAATACCATTTTCATTTTTAAATAAAATATATATTTTCCAAAGCATGTTTTACTCTAAAACTACAAGAAAAACTAATCCTTAAATATTAACAATTTTTGTTCCAAATTTGAAGTTAAATTAGCTGTCAGTCAGAATTTGTTTGTGCGCAGTACCAAATAGTTCCAATAGGTTTTTTTGACCACAAACAATACATGTCTGACAATTTTTTAGGACCATTTACCCTTTTCAAATCATGTCATGTTTGTGTTCACACACCAAGTGCCAAAATGTTTACCAAGTTTTGTACCATTTGGTACCACAATATAAACATCAAAATGACCGAACAGCACCATGAGGGTTAAGTTGCTTGAATAAGAGATGTTTGTATCTGTCAGAGAAGAGAACACACAATCAAGCTTGTCAGTTACTTGCATAATAGGTCATAAATGCAAATAAAATCAATTGTAAATACGGCATGTTCTGTAATCTGTCTCAGCTTATGCAAACAAAATGACTGCTATTTCTAACATTCACAATCTCACCAATACAACATATTCTGTCTCTATTTTTAATTATCTGTATGACAAAATACATGGATAAATTATTAGATGAATGGCCTTATTGATCTTTGAAGGAAGCAACAGCAACTACACAATATATAACCAACACACTGTACACTCTGATATACAATATATGAGATATTATAGGCTACGCGGTAAACAACACAACAGAATGTGAGAAAACACAGCAGTTAAATGAATGGGTTACACACAGATGGCAGACGACAGTAAAAGCTTCTCTGTCAGATTTATTGACGATTGGATTGTGTAAATGTGGTGTGATGCATGGGAGTATTGTTGTGTAATAGCAGCAAGTGGAAAAAAGACCATTGACTTCACTGTCACATGGAGCACCTGTAGATCCGTGTAAAGCAGTGTCCTGCTGTGTGACATTCTGCACTTCATCTATGCAGAATTTAGTCTAATTTTGATTTAACTGGTAAATGGACTGCATTTATATAGTGCTTTAACAGACCCAATGGCCACTAAAGCGCTTTACATATTGCCTCACATTCACCCATTCACTCACTCATTCATACACCGACGTCATCAACTGCCTCCAACTGCCTCTTGTAATAAAATATCTCTCTCTCTATAAAAGAAATATGTATAAATAATCTTATAATCTGTTGACACCACTAGGACTGGATATGTTTTCACTGGTTGGGAAGACGCTATATGAATGGGGGAAAATAACAATGTCCATATGTTTTTATTACAAGTTATTACTCAAATTGTGTAATAACCGAGGACGTATATTCCATAAATGTGTCATAATTGATGTTATATAACCTGTAGTCAGAACACATTTAATTCTATGATTAAAGCTATCCCTAATTATTTCATATGTTTGATTCAAGGATATCTTTCAATTCTGAAACCAGCCACCTTTTGTGTCCCATTTTAGTTGAAGATGTCGATTTTGAAGAAATTAAACTTCCAAACAAAATTATTAGACATATGTTTGATAACATCTTATTCCCTATAGCATTGTATAAAAACTTGATTTCGCAGTTCTTCTTCTTCTAAAAAAAAATTTCACTGTTTACGAACAACTTAGCCTACTTAAAATGCCCATTAACTCCCAAAGCTAAGGAAATCCATTTAAAAATTATAAATGGTGTATATCCATCCAGTGAATTTGTACAACGAAGATTTGAATTTGAAACAAGTAATTGTGTTTTTTGTGATAATATTGAAACTACTGATCATTTATTTTTTCATTGTATGTATAGGCTTTATGGCTTGATATTCATGACTGGCTTTACCCAAGGGTTCCTCACAGGTTCCTCATCTCGAAGTCTTCTCTCACACGGACATTATTTATGGACTCGTTATGGAAAACAATAAAGACGATTTTTGGTTATAACATCCTTATTCTAGTAAAATTTTATATACACAAATCTAAATTTCTGAACGTGAAACCTAAGTTCTGTATATTGTAGTTCTGTAGTTCTGTGACACAATAACAGTAGTATTTTTAAATTTCGCGGCTTTTCTCCTCTGGACGTTACTATTACTAATTATATCATGACCAAATACAACCAGAAACAAATGTTCAGTCTTGCTTGTGAAAGATAATTCCTTGAGACCTGTTTTCAATTGTGTGGCGATTTGTCCAGCCCCAAGCAGCACACGAAAATTTTTTCTCAATTCTCGCTATGAGAAGTATGAGAAAGTTGCCCTCCGCAATATGGCGGCGCCGTTGACGTACGCTCCAGCAGCCAATAAGGCGTCTATGTATTTATTATGTCTATGCACACACCCATGTATCCTTCATTAGATGACAGCATGATGACATCATTTCCGGTAGGTCCCAGCATCTGACGGCCGGTGGCGCGCTTGATCGTGTTTTAGAGCTCGAGCTCAAGCGCGTGCAGTGACACTCACTCGGAGACATTCCACACGCGCTGAGTGCGAGATCAACGGCACAGTGGGAAAAACACAGGAGAGAGAGAGACACACACACAACGACCACTCGAGGACGGTTGGCTTAGCTGTTTTCCTTTTTAACAGCCTCTTATAGAAATCCACAGCGGGATAATTTCAACACAAATCTCCGCAGAGACTAACCGTGAAGATGGGTTCAGTCCCGGTATTATCTGTGCTCATTCTGGCCATCGCTGTTCCGAGTCTAGCCGGATACATTGAGGTTTGTGCGCACTAATATCTCACACGCGTTTACATGATTATTATTGTTTACACTGATATTTCTCTTCTGAAATGTGCCTTTTTATTGTGCTTTTTATATTCCTGATATGTTAGTAGTCTACAAATGACGTCCAATGCTCAGCCTATAAAGTCATTAGTCTAATAATAAGAGTCTGTGAATTGTCCGTATCCCTGGTTGTGTTTATTTAGTCTAATTCAGTGGCAAAAGAGAAACTTATTCAAATGTAATATTAAATAATTGGTATTTTGTTCCTTAAAGAACAAAAGCTGGGCCAAGTAAAACGATTAATTGTCTTTCTTTAGACGAGCTCTTGAGATATGGCTAAATGTCTTTATCTTTTCGTTTTTGTATTTATCTCCCATCTTTATTTGTGGAGTTGTATTGAAAAACTGAAACCTAAACAACATTGATTCTGTCATAATGTCAGTTTGAAGTCCATCATAGCTAATATCTGAATGTGCATTTATGATAAAAGGCTTTCAAATATCCCTTTAACCTATAATGTTAGTTGTTTTATTTTTTGGAAAAATCGTTCAAAAATTTAAAGTATGGATATGCTAACTGCAATCTTGCATTGGAAAATGTCACACTTTATCAGAAGAGGCCTTTGAAGAGTTTGTGTTTGCTCCGAGTCAAATATCAAAGAATCAAGCTGGACAATCGGATTCAGGATGTCCTTTGATCAGACCTTTATATAACTAAAATGATTCACATCGTTATACATATTCATCAGGAATAGCTTTCAGGTGTTTGATCTGAACAGCATCTCTTACATGACAAGCTTTAGGAAGGTGATAAAAACACTTGCCATGTTAAGGACAAGTCTGTATCTGTCAGAGAACCCTGCATCAAGCTACGGTATAGGCAAATTATGCAAATGAAATCATGTGGTATGTTAAAGGAAGTCAAGTTTATGAACTCTTAAACTGGTAAAGCTCTCACACCATTCCTGGATGGTCCTTGCCTGGTTGCTTTAAACCCAATCACAGCTGCCCTTGTCCTGCACTTTTTCATGTGTGCCAATAGGCCTTTCCAATAAGAACTCAGCCTGCCGCAATGATATGACAAATTATAAAACAATTATTTTCAAAGCCTGAAATAATGGCAATAATGCACTGAAATAATGAAATCTCTTTGTGTAATAATTGATGCATTTAGAGAGAAAGGAGCTGCCTGTGGTTCACGAGGAGATGCAGTGATGTTTATATGCAAAGATTTGCTTTACTGTAGAAAATCAAAGAATCATTTTACCTTCGGATGAGCCTATCATATTTCTGTTATCACTGCTTTTTTTCTTTGTTACACATTTGGCTCCTTGTATCCTTGATTGTGTTTATCTGATAGCTCCTCGAGCGCATGATTACCATGGTAAAATGTTATTTTTGGGAGAGGTGTGTGTTTCCAGAGTGTGTGCAGCATTATGATGCTGGTTGGCAGGAGTGTGATGCTGTGCTACTGAGTCTCTTTGACCTCAGACCTGATTTATAACCCGACGGGGAAAGTTCTGCAGAGGTTCTGCGTAGCCCCAAGCTCTCACTTACTGCAGGAGAGCTGCATCCATTGAAACCTCCAGTTTCTCCCTCCCAGTGCCGGGGATGGGAATTATTCCTTTGCCTCTGCCAGGTGCCATTGTGTTTGTAGGAGACAAAAGGAATGTGTTAAAATCGCACTGGGCTGTCTGTTTGAGTGTTAATGCTTTACTGTTAACTCTAAAGCCGGTGCAAGCTTGGATTTGACTTTTTTTGTTTCCTCAGCTGTGGATATGTCCCTTTTTTATTCTGTTACAGCCATACGTTATATAACCGTACCACTTCCTGTCTCAACAATAAGGATTTTTCCTGTTAGTTTCAGATTTTTACTTGCCCAGACGACAGTTTCCCTGCCCCCCCCCCCCTCAAAAGTCTCTTATGCTCACCAAGGCAATTTATTTAGCATAAATTATATTACAATTTAAAATGTCTGATTTCTATTTTAATGTTTTAAAATGTAACAAAGCTGAATTTTTAGCATCATAACTCCTGTCTTCAGTGTCACATGATCTATCAGAAATCATTTTAATATGCTGATTTGCTGCTCATGAAACTTATTATTATTATTTTTTTTACTGACCCCAACTAATATAATGCAACTCTCGATAGAAAAAAACCCCCATCAGAATACAAATGACAAAATGGGCGTCAGGGGTGAGGGTTTTTGTTAAAATCATCTTTTTTTAGAACTGAAATGGAGGCATAAATGTATTTATACACAGAAATAACAATTGCAGGAAAGGCTATCGCACTCTTTTTTTTTTTTTAGACAAATTGAAATCAGAAAACAATGTACGCTGGTTATTTAATTGTTTTTATTTTCGGCTTTTGCATTGCATCAGCCTGTTTTTCAGCTATTGTGCCATGAGCATTGCATTTTTAAAACAGCATGTCTAGTAATAGATAAGCTGCTCTTGAGACCCATGTATATACGGTTACACTCCTTCTCGCTTTTTTTGAGTGCAAGAATGACCCCTGTCTGTATGTGCATGCAGCCTGAATTGACGACATAAATGCAGCACCGGGCTGAAACTTAATGGCGCTGGCCTAGAGCTATCCTTATTGTTCCCTGTGTTTGATCAAATCCAGTTTTGCATCTCAGTTCTCAGTGAGTCAGTTTTGGCTTTTATAGCTTGGATAATGACTGGCTCTACTGCTTGAGTTTTTGCTGTTGTTGTCACATGGGTTTTAATAAAAAGTATAAAATCAGGGGAAAAAAAGTTTATTTGAAACGAGTTCATTTCTTGAACCATTGATTTAGAAGCAAGTTCCTCTAGTAATTCATATGAACAAACTTCCCAGCCCAAAGACCAGCCTTGCTGATATAACATGTTGCCAACTAATGCAACACAGGCTTGCTGGAATTTCACTGGCGCCGCCAAATCATATTTGTGTTGTGTGTAAAGCAAAGCCAAATCATATGTGTGTTGTGTGCAAAGCTTTTTTCACATTTGACTGTTTTCACTGATTGTAATAGCGCACAAGCTTTGGCACATTCCAACGTGAATAGTGTTTATTTTGTATATTTGAAAATGCAACATCATGTGTGCTCTAGTATCCTGCTGCTGGCAAAAACATGATGATCATTCTTGTTGTTCTCATCATCTGAAGGCACATTAAAACACTAAACTTGCCATACTTGGGAGTTGCGCAAACCAGCTATCGTCACCCTGTGGGTTCAAGAGAAAGCTGCAAAAGAGCTTGTAAAATTCTCTGTTGATGAGTGGGAGTGTGTGCACTCTTTTCCAAGCCTCTGAGATGGTAAACAAAAAGTGTTGTCTCTTCTCCAGCTTGCTCAAGGGCTCGACTTGCTCTTGTTACGCAGTCGTGCAGCACTGCCTCCTGTGTTCAGTGTTGTGACTCTGGGCTTGTGCAGTGATGCATTGCATTGCAAGGAGAAGTTGAACAAAAGGCATTTTTGCAGTGCAAAGGCAGTGCATGTTTGTTTAGTTGTTTTTGTAATTTTTCATCAATGATTACGTTTACATGCAGCCAATTTTCGGGTTAAGGTCACTATTCGGGTTTCTGAAACATTAGGAATAACCCGTTTACATGCGTCAGCAGAGAGAGTTACTCCTGTATACATGGAATTGTAATATCCCGATGTAAACGGCGACGCACAGTTAGTGTCTGGACTTACGGACAAGGTTAAGATGCAATATGCGTCCTTTCCCATTCTTCTTCCTGTATCCAAAGACAACAACAGCAGCAGCAGCACGCGGATAATGAATAGTTCGGGGCAGATAGCGATCGCCTTTATTTGCGCTTTGGTGCTGGTACTGACCTCGCTCCAAAAGTATGCTGTGCTGAGTCTCGCCATGATTATTTCCGGTATACTGCACGCGGGTTTTTGTATGCGCCGAGAAGCTCCTCTACTCAAAAGACCAAGATTCCTTGCGAATAGAGCATGCGCAGAACACAAATCATTATGGGGATATGCCGATACGCGTTTACATCACCAATAATTCGGGTTAGAAAAGGGGTACCCCAGGTATCATATCCCGGTTTTTACATGGATAATGACTGATATAATGCGTGACCGGGGGTTATTGCTAATATTCCGGTTTTGAACGGGTTATTGGCTGCATGTAAACGTAGTCAATGTGGTTCATCTCTGAAATTACTTTTTGGCTGTCATCAACTCTATACTTGTGGACCGCCCATGTTTCACAATCTGGTTTTAAAGGGATAGTGAACTCAAAAATGAAAATGGTCATCATTTACTCACCTTCAAGTTGTTCCAACCCTGTATGAAAATATATTTTAAATAATGTTGGTAATCAAACAGTTGATGTACCCCATTGACTTCCATAGTATATGCTAACATATATACATCGCTATGATCAGATGCTTACCCTCTGGGGTCCTTCATTTCAGGGTCACACTCAGGGTCTTCGGGACCAAATGGTCCGGAAGGGTTTGATTCATATTTATTAAAAGAAAATCATAATTTTTTTTTTACTTGTTTTTTATAATATTTTTTTCTTTTCTTTTTTGGTGTTTTGAGATAATTTAAGATTTATAATTAATATTTATGCAATAAATATGACCCATTTTCCCCCCATTGAATATAATAGAAAATAAAAAAATAAAAACATATTTTTTTTAAAGCTGTATTTCATTTTAGAGTCAAGCCTAGACCTCATAAAAGCAATTTTTGAAATTAGATGGATGCCATCTGGTGGACAAACTGAGCATTTTAAAAATGCAAAACACATATGTAATCTGAATTTATTCGTTTGTTTATGTATAAAAGTGTGTGTGTGTGTGGATGTCTGTTTTGCACTCTTGATGTTTTATAGATTCACCCCTTCACTGTTGTGTGCTTTTTTTCTGGATCGTGGCTGATTTGTAGATTGTACGCACAAAAAAACTCTGTATTGTCACATTTTTGCCAACTTCCCATTCATTTCCTATGTGGGACCATTTGGACCCGAAAGGCCCCGAGTGTGACCATTTTTTTTACAACCACTTAGACTATTCAAATCCTGTCCCCAATTTTTTGGGGTGTTCATATACCAAGTACCAACAAAGTCACCAAATTTCGGACCATTCCGATGAAGCTATGATTTTACACATTTTTTTATTTAAATTCTTCGGGACCATTTGGTCCGAAGAACCTGCTGTTTTCTCACTCATTTTTGTTGTGTGTTTATTTTGAATAAAGCATTCAGGACATATTTACATATTCATCTAAGTGCCGCTTTTAGCAGTGTTTGGGATGTTCGCTATGCAAAGATATTTCCAACTTTCCTTTACCCCTAAGTGAAGAACAAAAGGAACTTCACTGTGAGTATATCGTGGCTTTTATGTTTTTTCCCATTGAATATCTTGTTTTCCTCTGAAATGTCATATTTTAGAGGTTAAATAGTTTGCGAGTGCGAGTCTTGTTGGTTCTGATCACATCTTCCACTCAGTTAGATCCGACATTACGCAAAGTCCAGGCATTGACTCCAAAGCAGCATTTATTTGGTTTTCGCACCTGTGTTTGGTTAACATGCAGTGGTTTTGTGTGTGCATGCGTGAATGTTTGCAGGGGTGTGTGTGTGTGTGGTCTTTGCTGTGGTGATTCTGTCTGCTGCCTTTGATGGCACACAATACATTTGTATGCAGACTTCATTGTGTGGATGTGTTAGCAGGGCTTTTAATAGCATGGATTGTTCACCCCAGGACTGATGAATGGATGACAATGAGGGGCTATTGTGAGCTCTGAAAGAGAGCAAGCCTCCTGACCAGCTCAAGGACCCGATTGGGACTGCATGTGTTTATCAGATGCGATGACAGCCTTGAGATCAGATGTTAATTGCCACATTGTTTACTTGTCTTCATGATGGTGTGATGCTCAATGGTAGCATACAGAGTAACTGGAGTTGGTTTCTCTGTGCTGTTTATTCACCACTGAAACATTCTTATTTGGCTAACAGGAACTAAAGTTAATTTTCTGATAAGTGCAAGTACTCTGCCAGTAACATCTGGTTTCTAGATTGTTTGATTGATTTGCTCAATGGTTCTGTTGATCCTGTTCAATGGATTGTAAAACAGTCACCTAGGTTGTGACGGAGGTCCTTTTGTCACCTAGGTTCTTTAGTAGACCGTTTTTCCACACATCACTCAATCTGCTAAGTGATCCATCAAAAAATTTTTTGATGTGAATTTAAATGCAGGTGTGGCAGAGCTCTATTGTTGTATTGCAGGCATTGATGATGGTTTTGTCAGCCATTTCCTGTTTCGTAAAGCCTGAGCTATGTTAGCGCCACCCTGATGCTCATCCTCTGAGCTGAGAGCTTAGTGCTTAGAGACATTTTCAATTATTTTACCAGCCGCTCTCAGTCTCACCACAAATCCTCTTAGCTGTAAGACACACTGAGTGCTCGACAGAAGAGAAGAGAACATGCTACTGCTGCGGATGCTCCACCCGTCCATTACTGACATGATGAATACATACGCAAACACACTTTGATAGCCACACCTTTGAGTTGGCTCATATCTAGCACCTTAGAAGCCTAGATACGAATTCAGAAAGGCACAGAAAATGAAAAACGCATTCTCTGGAGCATCTAAAGGGACATGGTTGAACTTGCTGTTTGGGCGGTTACATTACAGTAAAATCAGATTTCACTTCTCATTTTAAGATAGTAAGGAGCGATGACTGACAGGGCAATGACGGAGGATTTGTTGCGCAACCGATCTTGTAAAATGAGTGGTCAGTAACGCCACTCCCTTCCAGATTATGGGTGTAAATGGGGAGAGCGCAGATTCAAAAGCAATTTCATAACCCTGGATATTGATAGTGGCTCCCTGATACCCACAAATTATATACAATATAAATCCAAATGGATGATTGTTAGAGAACACAAAAGCATTGAAAAATATTTTTATCTCATACATCTCATTTCTTCCCAATCACCATGTCCCTTAAGGCGCTCCGTAGAAGGCCTCATTTCCTTTCTGAACATAGTAAGGTTAAAATAAACAAATAATTAGTATACAAACCTTTAAATTCCACATAAAGCAGTTTTGACAAGAATAACTTTATAATAACTTTTGAATGACATAAATTTGTTTTTTAAAACAAACATTTAAACTGTTCGAGCAACTAAAAACACCATAGACCAAAAGATTGATTGTGGAGATTTAAGAATCGATATCGCTTCATTGAAATGAGACTTCATTAAAATCGAGAAATCAATATGGTCAATGTCAATCCAGCCTTAACTATCTAAAACTATTTTTAATAACTTTTTGAATCCTTTGGTGTGACAAATGAGTTTTTGAAAAGTACAAATGTTCTATGTGGTATTTCAATTAATACAAGATCATTAAAATCGCAAGAAACCTTAAAGCAATTTTGAGTGGAGTTTAACTTGTCAGACTACGGGACACACTGTAGGACATTTCAAGCTATGTTGGCACATTGTTTCCAACAGTTACACCATATGCCAGATTCTGAACAAGTATGTAAAGCTTATTTTTGGTTTGGATTTTGCACCACAGGATTGAAATGCCACATAAGTGTAATTAGTAGTAAGAGGTAAACTCCCCTCAACTACAAGCCTGCATTATTTACTTCCTGTTGGGTTCCTGATTAGTAATATTTTCATGAATCCCCAAGATGCTGCTTATTTAGACATGGATTTTATGAATCGCTCCATAGGACTTAATAATTAGTGACAAAATAAATAATTAAGTGTAATGTGTAAATTCATATTAGTCATTTTTGGGTTTGTCTTTCTGTTGTATTTCTTATTCATAATGTTTTATATGTTTCTGTCTTTCACAGTTCTTGATGAGAACAGTCAAAGTTACTTGAAATTGATTAAAATAAATAAATAGAATTATTTGTATAGATAATTTTGTCTATGGACCAAATATGGTGTTTGCTGTCCAGGCAATTTCTGAAAATATTATAGTTTTTTCTAAAATGTATAGTTATTTTTTTTTTTCACTGAACTGTCTGGAACTGATTCCAATTCCACTTTACTATTCCATTGACCGTTTCAGTGAGTGAGTGAGTTAGTCAGTATTTACATTTTTTTAAATGTTGAATTTATGACTTGTTTAATAAGTTTAATTCTATCATTCGTTTACAAATTGGACTACACTGGTTGCATAGTTTGTGTCAGTACAGTGTTGTTCCACTACTTTTCAAAAGTTTGGGGTCAGTAAGATTTATTTGATATTTAAAATTCTTTTTATTATCAACTTGACAACAGTTGTGCTGCTCGATAGTTTGCTGGAAACCAACCGTGAATTATTTTTTTTAGGTTTCTTTTAATAGAAAGTTCGAAAGAATCTTTTAACATTGTGCATACTATCACTTCTAATCAAATTAATGCATCCTTGTTGAATAAAAGCTATTCATTTCCAACCCCATACTTCTGAACGGTAGTGTACTTTCTTCCTCCAATTTGAATGTAAGAATCAGTGACAGAACCACAAGTCTTGATAATATATTTTTTAAATGGAACTGGTTATCAGTTATCGACTTCCAAATCCAAAATTACATGTCAGATGCTATTTTTAAGTTGCCCACATTTATAAAAAATAAATAAACAATTCTATACCCTATTATTTCAAAATGTCCATCTTTTTTTGGTCCACCCGCTGTTAGTTTCTTGCTTGCTTTGTGTCTGAGTTTGAGTGCGTCTCTTTTACGTGTCTGTCTGCCACTGGCTCCCTCTCTTTCTGCAAATGTCTCTATCTCCTCCTGTGTGTCATGTCTGAGCGTGTCTGCTTCTTCAGGTCCCTCTTCAGGACCGGCTGCATTAGAGGAAGTTAAATATAGCGAGCTCGTCAGGCAAACCCCGCTCGCACGATCTCTCTGAATCTCTGTCTCCTGGGCGGCGCGTTCGCTCTAATTATCCAGCTCGTATTCGTCCGTCTTCTCTTTGTATGAGAGAGTGAGAGGCACCATTACCTCCCACGACTCGGCTCAGCTCATCACAAATTTAGACTCTCCACCATCAAAGACTCGCAGAAGCGGGCACGTTCGCCCCTTTAGAACAAATGCCAAGCAGTCCGTTCCACCTTTAACTGCACCCCATAGAGATTTGTTGGCTGCTCTGACATTTGGAGGACATCATAGATTTTGTGGGTCTGTCTGAATATGTTAAAGTCATGTGTGTGTTTAGAAGCTCATTGCCTGCATCAGTAGTTGCATTCGGATGGGTTGTGTGACTCATCTCCTTTGCATGTGTTCACATATGAATAAAACATTTGCTGTCTTATTCAGGAGCATGTTGTTCTCTCTTACACACACAAACAGATTTCTTCTTCCATTTCACCAACTATGCTTATGGCCCATATCTGTGGCCATCTGTGTTTATCTTGATGCTTGGATATTGATATTTTTGAGCTAATTAATCCTTAATCTAAATTTCATAACTCCAGTGAAATGACAGACTTCTGGTGATGTATGCAGGACTCCAATCATCTAGTCCAGTGGTTCTCAACTCCAGTCCTCGGGACCCGCTGCCCTGCACATTTTGTATGTCTCTCTCATCTCACACACTCCGTTCAGATCATAGAGTCTCCTAACAAGCTGATGATCTGGATCAGGTGTGTTAAATAAGGAGACATACAAAATGTGCGGAGCAGTGGGTTCCGAGGACTGGAGTTGAGAACCACCATGGGCGTAGATTACGCGGGGGACGGGGGGGACGTGTCCTCCCCACTTTTTATACAATGTAAATTCGTCCCCCGCACTTTTTCATAGGGCAAGTGTGTCAACGACAAGCTGAGGTTTTCACAGGTGTGTATACATCGATATTTAAAATCAAAAGAGTCAAGGATAGTCTATACGTGACTTTCACGTTTCCATGGTAATCAGTCATTCGTCCATTAGCTTACGACACGCCCGCACCCGCGCCGAATCCATCAGTTTCATAGAGTTCAAAATGGCAAAAAACTCTTCACTCCTTTTTCGCGAAAAAGTCAAGCACTGTAAGTAAGTTGTCATGTAGTATCTGAATTGTGTTGGACAATGATGAATAACGCCGCCTATTTCTCTTGTTGAATAATGAACAGGTTTTGTTGTAAATTCACTACCCGAACAAACATGCAATATTTTCAATCTTCTTTTACTCAATGCATTTTATTTTCACAGAAATGATATCAAAGCCCTTCAAATTAGAATAAACATGGTGAATGTTAATGCTGAAATTGTATTTTCATGCATTAACAGCCACGATCTGCTTGAATCAGGCAGCGTTGTAACATGTGTACATGATGTTTATCATAATTTGGTAACACTTTACAATTAGATAAAAAAAGTTTGTAGACAAACTTTAAGTTCTCTTGGAAAAGCCTAACTAGAAAGTTTGTAGTAGTTTTAAAAGCTTGAAGTTTGAAGGTTTTCAATTGGAAAGTCTTAGTTTAGTAAGACAGACTTAGTTTAGGCTAGTAAGAAAATGTAATTTTGCCAAAAGAAGAACTTTTATTTTAAGTAAATGTTATTTTTAAATCAGCTTCAATGTGATATTTAACCATATTATCATGCTTAACACTGATAATTTGAATAATTGTAATGCGATGATCAGATTTCTAAATCAGAGAATATCATATGTTTGGGCAGTTGGATTATTTATTTTTAACAGCGGATTCGGGGCATTCAAAGTGCACCAGATTAGTGAATTTATCTTTAAAATGTAAAAAAATTCTTTCAGGGGGAATGCCCCCGGACCCCCCTAGAGGTACAGAGATCCACCTACGAAAATACTGTGGTCACACAGTAGACTATATGATGGTCTATGAAAAATACACATTTTATTATCTTATTAAAATACATGATCAGGATTTTACCACCTTCGCCTCATTTTAAGCCAGGAAAAACCCTGCATGTGCAATATAAAGTACTGGACAACTTTCTTTCTTTTTTTCTGCTTTATTGCTTTAAAATAAATAGCATATTAAGCCAATTAAGCAAAAATCTGTCAACAAAAGTCTGAAGAAAAATAAAACTGGTATTACACTTGACATTCTGTCCCCCTCACTTTTGAAATGATGGCTACGCCCCTGAGAACCACTGATCTAGTCTGCTTAAACCCCATCTCTTTCTTACATTCTACTGCATTTTCACGATGAGATCTGCCTCCATTCAACCAACAACCGATGGATAGAACCTGCCCTAAAAAAAAATTTAATAATCGTTTTTACTTGGATGTGTGTCATAATACAGAAGTTCTGCCCTACTTCCATTTCATTGGGACTTTATAATTTGAATAAGACCGCCCCCCTTCCATTCAGCCACACCCCTTCTCCAAAACCCCACCCTCCAAAGATGCAAGCCAGTCAAAAATTAATGTGCAAAATGACCAAGCGGCACTTTCTAGCGCACTAGCTGCACTCTGAAATTTTTTTTCCTTCTCCAGCCAAGAGCTGTCACGGAGACAAGTGTGATCTCTCACGACATCTGTTCCCAGTGATTTCTCAGGTTGTTGAGACATATGTGTTGCATTCTCAAAATTAATTCTCTTACATTTTCGCCTTTATGCGGGATGATAGTATTCAGTTTGAACATCATCTTAATGTTTTTTGTGTGTAGGTTGCTCACTCTTTCTCCCAGGTTCAGTAAATCTATATGGACTTTTTTTTAATGTATTGCATTTCCCTCCTTTGCTGTCTGTTTTAAGAGGATTTTGAAGTGTCGCTTGCCTCATTCTTCTCTTGTCTATCAAACTGCTTGTTCTTGCTCTTGTAGGAGTGGCAGCAAATGAATCGGGGAATAAAACAAAACACAAAATTCCTGTGTGCATGGTACTGCTTTAATTTACATGATCAAATGCGCTTGTAAATTTTGTGTGGGAGTTGACTAGAGGCTTGCTAACCTCATTTGAATTCAGCTCAGGCTTTGACTCGTAGCCCCTCCTTTGTTGTGTCAAATTTTCTTTATTTGAATTCTTGGAGCAGGTCTCTTTGAGAAGGGCATTTAGAGACAGGGTTGTCTCAGTCATTTGGGTCCGTGATAGCAGGTCAACCATTGTGCTTACTGAATAGCAGTCTTTAAATTTTTTGTGTATCTTGAGTACTTTTATCTGGCTGTGGAATGACCAATCATTAGGAAGATCATCTTTTTTTTAAAAGATAAATCCTGGTTTTCCCTGGTTTGCATCCCTCTCTCTTTCTGGCCAAGTAAATGGTATCACTGCTACATTTTCTAGTTTGGCTGTGTTGGGCACGTTAGGGCTGGTTAGTAGGCTGTCTAAATACTCTGGAGTTTTATTACCTAACTATTAGACAATACAGTGACCAGTGCCAGGAACAACAAAGCTATACAGACACCACCTAGAAGAAGCCTCTTATGCTCAGTAAGACTGCATTTATGTGATCAAAAATACATAGGCCTATTGATTATATAAAATATTTTCAATTGAAATTTATTCCTGTGATGCTAAGCTGAATTTTCAGCATCATTACTCCAGTCTTCAGTGTCACACGATCCTTCAGAAATCATTCTAATTTGCTGATTTGCTGCTCAAGAAAAATGATCAACCTTGAAAACAGTTGTGCTGCTTAATTTGGTTGAAACTGAGGTTTTCAGGATTCCTTGACAAATTGAAAATCTTTTGTAATATTATAAATGTCTTTATTCTCACTTTTGATCAATTTAATGCATCCTTGCTGAATAAAAGCCTTAAATTCTTTAAAAAATGACCCGAAACTATAGTTGTAGTTTTGCTCTAATAAACTTTGTTTGGTAGTGATTCACTCACATGACTTGAGACAAATCAACATGATTGTTTTAGTTAAGTTCTTGGATGTGTGAGTGTTTCCATCATAGTTTGTCTTCTAACCAAGTATATCTTTAATCCACCTCAAAAGTGAGCCAGGCATGATTTTTATGCACGTTTTGAAAAATCTGTTCTAGTCTTGATCTTTCATCCTGCATTTTTTAAGCAGTATCCCACAATTCTCAAACATACCGTATGTGGATGAAAACATAGCTATTGACATACATAATGTTGACTATTCTGCCATAATGGCAAACAGCTCAGCATTGCGTATTTACCCTCTTTGCGTGATTGCTTCTGGTCTTAAGTGATCTGATCTGATCGAATTGGTCTTATGAGGCAGAGCAGGGGAAGAGGATGAAAATGTCAGATCAGGAGAGGTGAGCAGAGAGGTCCACGTGCTGTAACTGTATACACCCCAGAGACCTGGATCTGCACTGCTGAACCACCAAAAAAGCTGCCAACACTGATGCAGCACTTTTAGGGGGAAAAAATAGAGGTTGAGGAGAGAATGCGATTGGCCGTACAGTGAAAATCAAAGCATCTTAAATTCTGACCTCAAGAAACTTGGAGACTGACTAGTTCAGAGGTCAGCTTCTGCCAATAAGCCAAATATCGGCAGCTTGTGGTTCTGGTTTAAGGAGATGGCGACTTGTCATTATTGGTGGCAGTGACCGTGGAAAATAGGGGTGGGGGGAAAAATCGATTCTTAGATGCATCGCGATGCGGACCATTCTGAATCGATTCACAAATGTCAAAAATCGATTGTCCAAAAAAAAAAAAATTATAATGACGTAATATTGACGGAACGCAAAAGACGGAACTCTGCAGCACGAAAGTGCAGTGCCCGGACCGTCTGTCTGTGGCGTGTGCACATAAAAGAGACGCGATGGCTGAGCGCGAAATCCAAACACCCTCCTCGTTAAAAGCTGACGTGTGGAAATATTTTGGCTTCTATGAAGTTGAAGGGGGAAAGGAGCTGGACAAGAGCCACACTAGTTGTAAGCTTTGTAGAATAAAACTAAAATATTTCGGCAACACGACAAAAATGAGAAGCCATATGACACGTTTCCACCCAGAGGAGGAAAAACACTCGGCTGTACCAGAGCCGTTTCTCTCTATGGCTCTGGGCTGTACCGGTGTTCAGACGATTTCTGCGGCCTTGTCGAAAAATGCTACCCATGCACGAATCGATCACAGATAATGTTGATTCATTCTCTATTGTTTCCATAATGGTGTAAATCTCACAATATAATGACATTGTTTTTTCATTTTAATCAGGGTAAGTGTATGGGGAGCATATTTTGATATTTTAAATGAACTAGCAATTATCACATTTGATATAACAAGTAAAAATGATATTATATGAAATAAAATTATAATAAAATTCGAAGTTAAGAGTACAGTATAATGTACTGTTTTTATTTTTAAAACGTGTGAAAAGTAAAAATTATCATCAAATATTCATCTTTGACCTGTCAAAGTTTCATACAAGTCTCCACAGCAAGGATGCATAGATTTATGGGCGTGGTAAGCAGAAGAAAAATGAGTCTGCACATGCACCAGTAAGTAGCACATCTCGATGGGTAGCATGAATCGTCAGAACACCTGTTGTTGTTATATTATTAATTTACTACAAGTATGCTGCTAGTTCAGGCACACATTTATTTTCCTGTTGGTTCTTTGCAATGTTAATAAAATATATTGTACGTTAATTCTTTATGGGTCATTACTTTGTACTTTTAAAGCAAAGTATTTATATTCACACACACACACAAATATTCAGATAATCGCTTTAGAATCGAATCGCAGGCTTCTGAATCGTAATCGAATCGTGAGGTGCCTAGAGATTCCCACCCCTAGAAAAGTGTCCGATCTGAAATCCCCGCGGGCAGGGTTCTTCTACTCTGTCATGTATGATGAAGGAGAGGAGAGCAGGATGAGATGAAGGAGCCTTTGAGAAAGGCCTGCAGCAAGATGCCTGTCATGGAGAGATATATGATGTTCTCACAAGTGGGATGGAATGTGAGGAGGTTGGAGGTGGCAGAAAGGATGGTGTAGAAAACGGGCTGATGCAATGTACCTTGGAGAAAACGCAGTGGATCTCTGGGGGACTCGCCGCATAGCTCATAGCTGGCACGGCCCTTATTGTCTAATACTCCCTGTTCTGCAAATAGAACACTAATAAGAGTAGTGTGACCAAGATCCTACTTTCCTGCCTGCATCTGTATGACTCATATTATTGTGGAACTTGCTAACTGTGGTAGTGCATCTATTACAATTGCTCACACTTGGGATTTTAAAGACCCCCTGTGGTGAATCAAGTTTTTAAGGTTTGTATGTCTATGTGGTGTTTTTAATATGCTTTAACACAAACCATGTGCAAATTTATAAGTCAACACCATTGCTGAGTATTTTCTCCTTAAAGGGATAGTTCACCCAAAAATGAAAATTCTGTCAGTAATTACTCACCCTCATGTTGTTCCAACCTCGTAAGACCTTCGTTCATCTTTGGAACACGAATTAAGATATTTTTGATGAATCTGAGAGCTGGATCACTCCTCCATAGGCTTCTAAGGGATTGAAACTTGCCAGCCCTGAAAAGTTATTAAAGATATCGTTAAAATAGTCCAAGTGACTACAGTGGCTCAATCTTAAGTTTATCAAACGACGAGAATACCTTTTGTGCGCAAAAGAAACAAAAATAACGACTTTATTTCAACTATTCATTTCCTTCTCTTTGGCCCTCTTGTCAGTTTACGCAGTGTGATTCTGTAGAGCTACGTCACACGTAGGCTCACTATTGGCCGATGCTGGTCATGTGTGTGATGCGTGTGACGTATTTCAACAGAAGAACTGCGCTATATCACTAGTGAACTGACTCGAGGCCCACAGAGAAGGAAAAAGTGGTTATTTTTGTTTTTTTTGCGCACAAAAAAGTATTCTCGTCGCTTGATAAATTTAAGATTGAGCCACTGTAGTCACTTGGACTATTTAAAGTAAACGATATCTTTAATAACTTTTCGGGGCTGGCAAGTTTCAATCCCTGAAGAAGCCTATGGAGGAGTGATCCAGCTCTCAGATTTCATCAAAAATATATTAATTCGTGTTCCGAAGATGAACGAAGGCCTTACGGGGTTGGAACAACATGAGGGTGAGTAAATACTGACAGAATTTTCATTTTTGGGTGAACTATCCCTTTAAAACTGCAGTGGAAAAAAAGTGGTCTCAAAAACGCGGTTAGAAATCGCTGTTGTTTGTTACATCACAAAACTACCTTGTAGCCAATCACGTCAACTAGCCGGCAGGCTTTAGCATATCATTACTTGCGAAGAAGGGAGTCTCAAGAGAAGCCAGGTTATCGTGATATATTTTTCTGTTGATATGAAAAATCGGGTACTTGGCAATATAACAGGTAAATTATGTATATGATGTATAGCCTATTCCAATGTTATGATGAACTAAATGCCTTTCTCCACTGATGTTCCAAGTTGTTCAAAGCGTTTCTAAGGATGCTGATTTTCAGAAGGCCGCTGTGTGACTCTAAGATGGCGAACGGGAACATGGTTTGTGTAACATTAGCAACACATTATTAGCTGTTTGATAACAGTCAAGCAAAAGGCTAATCATATTAAATACATTTATGTGTCCAAGAGAGCGATACATAAAACGCATTACCATACTGATAAATCGACTTTGTAGGCGAGCACGTATGTGTGAGTGAGAGGTGGGGCAAATTTACATATTCATGGTTCCGCATACTAAATAAAGCAAGGGTGTAGAGTTACATTCAAGCAATTTTAAGGCATGAATACTTTTTTTGTATTGTTTTTTCACAGGAAAGAAACGTCATTTTGGTGATCAAAGACGAGTTTTAAGGGATCAAATTGACTACAGTGGGACTTTAAACAATCTGACTTATGATTTTCACCTGGTGGATGATGAAGGATCTGAACCCCCCTCTTATTAGAGGGTTAGTAGACTGGTAGGGTTAGAATAAGTTGACATGTAGTTTCTAAGTTAGTTATAGTCAGTAGAATGTCTGTTGGAGGATCATCACAATAAAGAGTTATCAGATATTAAGCAGACTGTACTAATACTTTCTTGAGTTAGTTATGTAGGTGCAACATTACTTATAGTCAACAGAATGTTCACAAGGGACCATCAAAATAAAGTGTTACCATTAAAGTAATATGAGAAAAACTAGTTTGCTTAAACACAGTAGGAACCACTCAGAACACTCTAGACACCACAGATATATAAGAACTCTTTGAATACCTCAGAAATCACAAAGCAACGCACAGCAAACACCTAAAGCCCAAAGTATGCTTGGGGTTTTGCATGTACACTATAGTATGCACACAGATTTTTCTAACTGTGCATACTCTGCACGCTCAGCTCGCACATGCACCTTGAATATTTTGGTCTAATTACTCGGTCCACAAAGTGGCAACTTTACCCCGGTCCGTTGTTTCACAGTCGATAAAGTAATCGGAGGAGACGGAACAAACAGACTACTTGAGAGAACAACAATAAAAGCCTACATTGATAAGCAATTGTGATGCACGCAACCTAGTTTAAACGAGTACTAAGACAATTTTGTCACTCATAACTTCTGGAGAGAAATGTCACGGACACTGGACTGTGTGTACATGTTTTGAGCACCTGTGCGCGCGCATGCTGTGAAATCGAGTATACTTTGAAAGGTTGTGTCTTTGGCTGTCTTCAAACGTTCGTGTGAAAACTGAAGTATACTTGGGATTTAGAACAACCACTCAAATTTACTACAGAAAATGTTCAAATATAGTGATCTTGTTAAATCAAGCCATCTCTGCCCATGTTAATTATCACCCATCAACAACTAAATAAAGCATTAACTGTCACCTCAAGCGTTTTTGATAGCGCACATATGTTGCCACAGTGTCTATTCAATTTGTGCATTCTCATCTGGATTGCAATTGTAGCATGATTTCTTGTCTGGGATACGTCACAAAATGCTCCCTTTCCATATGTGCTTTTGTTAGATTCCACACCGCTGTTGCAACATGAACTAATGAAATGAATCAGACTCTCTCCATCAGTGAATCATTTAGAGTCATTTCTGAGTTGACAACGGAACTGTGAATCAGCAAATATGATGCTTTAAACAAAATGCGAATGTTTGAGTGTACTGTACACTGAAATCTAGCGAAAGATCCCCGAATGGATGATATAAACTCAGCAGGTTCTTGTCTTAAAGATGCAATCAATCTTTTTCTTTTTTAACAGCAACTCCAAGCCTGCAGATCTTGACAGATTGTGGTTTATCATTGAAAGGCTTTTCATTATTAGTTGCTAATTATAATGAATTTCACTCTGCCAGCTGACTTCACCGTCTTCCTGCTACCCCCCAAAACGACTACATTTTCATCCCATTCCTAATGTTTCAAAGAGCTATTAAACACTGTGGCTTGAAGGCTCCAATGCTGCTGAAATAGAGTGGTTCACATCGTGCTCCATTTGAGCAGGAACAGGGTGTTTTCTTGTGGAGCTAGCAAGACGTTTTGGAACATTGTTTTTCTGGTATACTGAGTTGATTTTGTTTTGAGAGGGAGAGCTTTGTTTCAGGAGATCTCGTGTACAGTTCGCTGAGACGGACTGGGCAGTAAGAGACGAGGCCTGCGGCTGCGATTGAGTCACAAAACGTGGCCGCATGGATCCACAAACACGCATGACTCCGCTTCTCACCGTGCCTATTGGTGCGCATGGGTGAATCTCATGAAAATATGGTCAGTTCATATTTCACTTCAAAATCTAGAGGGAAAAAAGTTTTAATGGTCCTCAAAGTTTAAATTTCCATATATAAATATCTTGCATATATTTCATTTATATATCCCATTTATAAATATTCCATAAAGCAAGATAATAAATTTATTTATTTATTTTTGGTGTCCGTTGGATATTCTATTCTATTCTATTCATCAACTTGCTGGTATTAGCCTGAATTTTCATAACAGCCCATGTATACTTCATGTCGTGAAAGTACCTCTCTGTATCAACCCCCTTTGATGTCGTGCATGCCTGAAAAGGTCTCTATGACTCTCACATGGGTGTTATGTACTGCTGTAGTAATAGACAACCCACGTCCACTTTAATCCATCTTTTCCTCAATCCTGCTGAAGAGACAAATACCCATGTCCAAATTACGTTTATCATAATTGTTCCTGCTGCAAGTTGAAGATGGCCGCCCTCCATTCCCTCTACTACCTCAGGGAAAACTGTGTGTGTGTGTGTGGCACAGAGGGATCTGCTTTTTTCCTCACTGCTTGTTGTATGTTCAGTAATAAGGGGTGGATCAAGGGACTCAATGATCCATTTAACCTCGACCTTGGAGGTTGTGAGTGGATGGCAGAGCTGCAGACGAAGGAGAAGAGATTCATTCCCTTATTTCTTTCATTGCAATCATTTCTCTTCCTTGACCTTCCTCCATTATTTCTCTTCTGTATCAGCATTTCTTGTTTAGTCTGGCCATTCACTTAAAAAAAGTACTCTGGTGGCACCATGTTTTTTTATCATGTTTGTATCATATGGTAATTCCATGGTAGTGAATGATTTCTGTGGTAGGTGAAATACTTTCCCTATTAATTATTCATCCAGGTAAGCCATCTTGAAAGTATAAAGAAAACATCTAGTCCTATTTTTGCCCCATTTATAGTAGCATTCTTGCAGGTCCTTTTGAAAGAATGTACATTGTTAGTATCAGATGGTAATTATTTACATGATACTTTGATATATAAAATGGTACAACTTGATTTCCAAATCCATTTGAAATGGTATTTACATGATGATACTGTATTTAAAAAAAATCGTGTTTTTTCCATGTCTAAATCCCCCCAAAACAAAACATATATTACCAAGTTGCAAGTCCAGTAATACTCATTTTATCCAAAAAACCCAAGTCATTACTACTAGTGAATGCACCGAAATTATTTCTTTTACGGAAACACTGGAAATAGTTTAATAATCAACACTTAAATGTTCTTGTTTATATTTTCCCATGGTTGAAACACTGATTGCGTGATTACATGAGACATGATTTCAGTAAGTTGCACAGTTTCTTTCAACCTATACGTTCTGATGTTTATTCATGTTTATTTGTGCTGTAACTAACAAAAAGTAAAGTGGAAGAGATGATCAGTTGACGTGCAGCCACTTTGCTGGAACTGGGCGAACTGTCATGCCACATTAAAGAGCGGCAAAACAACATTTATTACGTAATAACAGTTATGAATTATGTTATAAAATTGACAGAATTTAAAAAAATGTACTTTGTTTAATATAAAAGGTAACAAAGCACAATGCTCATTATGATTTATTGGATATTAGGTACACTACTAATAACGTTTAGCAAAGTTTTGTTCACGCATCCGAAAACAGCATACACTAAAAGATTGATTCTTGGGATTTTAAAATTCAAAATCAGTTTGTTAAAATGAATGAATCGACATATTGTCAACCCAGCCCTAACTTCCACACAGCTGACATGCTTGCCTGTTGTATTTTATGCTGCCTTAACAGGCTATTGGAATTATTGTAAATATGAGTTACTAGTTCGAAATTGGATATCATTGCCCTCTCGAGTCATATTTACTACTGGGAAACTCTTGAGATAATTTTGATACCTGAGGTTCCGAGTTGGGCAGGCCATAAACTTTAAACATGGCTGAGATTGCTGCGGTGACTGGTTTTTAAAAAATATAAATAACTATTTGAAGCATGTTTTATACACAGCAAAAATAGCATGCACTGACTGAAATTTCAGATTTGTGAATGTTTATATGGTTGTCAACCAATGGGGACACTAGGCTACATTTTATTCAAAATTAAATGTCTTCAATACTTTTTGGCTTTAATACGATTTCTCCAAGATATAGGCAAGAATAAGCCTGGTGTCTTCCATGTCATGATTCCTTTTATTTCTGATAACAAATCATTTGAACGTGATAAGCTCATAATAACGACTTCACTGGAAAGTTTTCGATAGCACGTGAAGGCTAGCCTAGAAATCTAGACGCACCCTAGCGGCAGCAAAATTTATTCCAAAATTTAGGCCAATCACATCATGTACAGAGTTGGTGGGCGGGCTTAACATAATGACTGCAGAGTTGTGACGGATCCGTGTGAATTCCCTGCTACTTGAAAACAAAGAAGATGGCCGCTGCTGGCGAACAGCGGTCTTTCAAATCGGCTTTGGCCGCGACTCTGGAGGACTTGGAGTTAAGCTTTTCTTTGAGAAAAGAACACAGGTCATTCTTAAAAAAGGAAGATGTGTTCGGAGTTTTGCCGACCGGATACGGCAAAAGTTTAATATATCAACTAGCTCCGCTGGTGGGAAAACGCATGGGACTCACTCAGCCACAACCGTTCGTTGCTCTGGTTGGTTGTAGCGCTGTCCTATTGCGTGCAGAGGGAATTTGAAAGACAACCGTTTATCCCACCCCTCGGATTGAGGCATGCCAATGGTAAGTTCCCAGACCTAACATGTTGATGTTGGTTGGCTTGCCAGCCTACATGAAGGCTGCATTTGAGTGAAAAAGACGTTGACCGTGTCAAAATCCACAATCAGAGAAGAGAGATTTAAAATGCTTTGCTCAATGATTTTTGGCCTCTACTAAAACCATATTTTTGGTTGATGAAATTTGCATGTATAATTACTACGGTACCACTAGTATTACCACAGTACCATGTTTGGAAGCCCATTGTATAAAAACCAGTGTATATGACATTGCCATAGTATCATGTTTTGAAAATGTTTGTATTACCATGGTGTTTTTTGGCACTGTTTAGCTCCAGTCCTGTTCTCTTTCTCTCGCGGTGTAAGGTGTTTTAGTGTGATATGGGAAAAGCTAGTGTTCTCTGATAAAACTGCTTCTGTTTCACACACACACACACACACACACACACACACACACACACACACACACACACACACACACACACACACACACACACACACACACACACACACACACACACACACACACACACACACACACACACTTCCAGCCGGCATGGTCCTGCCCTTCTGTGGGTTTCAGAAATAGCACAGATGTGAGATTAAGAGGTTTTTCTCTTTCTTTCTTTTCTTTATTTATCAAGCACATTTAAAAACAACCATGGGTTGGCCAAAGTGCTATACATAAAATTTTCTCCTTGCTGTTCTCTCTGCTGGTCAGTCCAGAAACAGATGGACTGTCTGTATAGCCGCTCTGCTCAACCGCAGCCCTCAGCCGCTCTACAGAAACACAAACTTTATTTGAACACATCTTGAGTTCTGACACTTCCACCCAGAGTTTATAACAGGTTATCTATGTTTGTTCAACTTCCTAGGTTTTATTTCTTTTTCCCTTTCACTTTCCTCTGTGTGCTCAACATTTAGAGGTGCACTAAGGGTTAGTTTGGAATAGCATACTACTGTTCTGCTCATACTATTTCTGCAGTGTCTGTACTGAACACACAGTGTGCAATATTTTTCCCTGACATGTATGACCATTTGCCAAAAAAGTGTGGTATAGTGGAGCTCACTGCATGAAATAGTAGCTCCCATAATTGGCCATCTCCTTCTTGAAATATTATATGATCACACAACCAGAGAACTGAAAACATATGTACACAAAATTGAATTAAAAATGCAAAACAACTATATTTATAAACTGGATGTCATTCATTAAATTAAACATGAAACATAATGAGTTAATCTGGCAACATGAAGCATACTGCTGTTTGAAACATTTATAAAAAAACACACACTATAAAGTAGGTCGACATTAGGGTTGGGCGATGTCTACCAAATTGGCATATCAGATACACAAAGTGTAAGTAACTATAAAGTTTACTCTATTCTTCTCCCAGTTCACCGGCCACTTACTTTTGTGTATTTTGGGAGAAACTGATAAATTCAAATGCTGTAAATCCGACTGTCAGGACTCTTTGAACTGCGGCGCAAACAAACATGCCGGCGCCCATCTCACGTAACAGATCAAGATCATTTATAAAGATTTTTAAACAACAAAACACACTCACATGTATTTGAGAATCGGAATATAAGATAGTTGATGACATGGTAAGCAAGTTTGTAAATATATTTTGAATAAAAAAGGAAAAACTAAATAAAAGCGATACATCTGCAATACAGCGCTATTTTTGCTGCAATGCCAAGCATGGCGCGTCACCATGGAATGGGTAGACTTTCTTATATATATATATATATATATGACAGTATACTATTCAGTAGGCAGCATGCTAGTATTAAATTCCAAACAAGCAATTTTTCATATTCGCTTAAAGTTATTCATCTTCCTAAACAACTGATACAACAGTGGTCTTGAATGTTAAACTGCCACCTATTGGTATGGATGTAGAATCACACAAAAGCGGTTGTGGTTAATAATGCCAATGTACAAATATCCTATTCACTTCACAGACATTTTTTCACCCATTGTCGATTTATTCTGCAACGAAAAGTGTCTTAATGTAGGGATTCCAAGATAAAGTGAGCAGTATTCAGCTGGTCATGTGATCCCAATGGTAACCACAATGAGAGGGGACCACCATCTCGCTTTTCCCCCCTTCATTTCATGTGTAAATTTGAAACATTTTAAAAAGTGCATCGTCATTGTAGAAAGCATTTGATTGGATAAAAGTCTGTATAGTGCAGGATGAGTCATCAGTGAGCAGGGCTGTATATTTTTGAATGCGACACGGACCAAAAACCATAAAACTCCAGTTTAGATTTAGTGGGATCTTTAAGTAAAGAGCACAGACCTCTGAGAGCTGTCAGGAACATTGTTGCTTGTGTATGTATGTGGCTTTATCATTGTGGATGTTCTGGCAGTCCTCAAAGGAGCAAACCTGTATTGTACTGCCAGCTGATAAGTACAGGACATGGCTGTACAAGTGAATGAGAGTGAGAGCGAGATTGCTTGTGTCTTGTACAATGAAGTGAGCACAGGTCTTTTCTCAGAAATCCCAAGGTCTATGCGCAGAGATTAGGCGGGCGAGCTGTCGGCCAGACGGAGCCCACGCTGCTGCTTAATCCTGTTCGTTTAAACAGCGAGAGACAAGCAAACAATACTGAAAACAAGCACGGTAAGCGACTGCTTTCACAGTGGTGTTCACTAAGCCCCAAATCTCCACTTTACGATGCACTGGATTTCTCTGCTTAGATCTCAGGCCTGTTGTGGAAAGCAAGGTTAAAAGAGACCAAGCAATTGAGCATTCAAGATCACAGAGAGCATGCAGACAGTGCAGAATACAATTAGGCATACTTTACGGATCACAATATGCACTATACACAATAAATATGCAAAAGGTACAAACTATACATATAATATAATTCACATAATACATGCTTTTACAAAATTATGAGCTTCACAGGTCTGCTTTTAACCCTCCAGGATTTCTTGCTCCTAGAAGTCCATTGTAGATTTTTTGTTTGTAAATACACCCTAATCATTTACTCACCCTCATGTCATTCTTCACCTTTATGAGTTTCTTTTTTCTAGAGAACACAAAAGAATGAAGAATGTCCATAAAATAAAAAGTCAGTGGGGTCCAACACAACCTTGGACCCCACTGACTTTTATTGTATGGACAAAAAAAAGATAACATTCCAGACTATGTTCAGTGAGCTTCAGCGAATAATAATGAAAGATTTTTCACTTTTATGGCACGTTTACATGATTATGGTGTACTAAAAATGGAAAAGTTTTTCCTTTGTGTTTTTTTTCCCCGTGTACAGAAGACAACATTGTCAAAACGAAAACAGAAACAACTAAAAGCTCTGTATTGTTCTGCTAGACCAGTAGTTGGTGGTGTCACTTTGTAAAGAAACACGATGTGCTTATAGACTGAACACGTAATACGCATGCGCATGACATCACTGTTTTCACAAATTTGCGTTTTTGACAATAATGGTAACATTTTCAAAAACTTGTACTTTGAAACCAGTTTTAAAAATTTTACTTTTCAGGCCCCTCCAAAAAGCTGTTGTCGTGTAAATTTTGTGTAAACGTGTGGCTCGTCAGTATACTCCAAACATGGTGTGAGGATTGACAGGGAAAAGGAAGAACCCCTGAGAGGAAGGAGGGACTCAAAAGGTGATAATAAGAGGAAGGAACACATACGATTTTGACGCCTGTGATGAGTGCAGTGTGGGTGACAGTCATGTTAAGGCTGGTTTAGTTGCGGTGGACTTGCCACTGTCACCTCCTGTGGCGAAGAAGTGCTGTTGTGTCTATTTCTGTCGTCAACATCTGCCGTGGTGAAGTCAGGAATGTAATCCTCTAAAGGGACACGTGGGTGCTAAGCCTGGATTGGGAAGGCCGAGAGGTTCAACCTGTCACATGGCACAGCGACACTCAGGAGAAGGAAGCCGAGCAACAAAACAAGAGCACTCATGCATTTAAAAGTATGAGAGTCTCACACGCCACTGAGAAGATGACAGAGTTTGCTGTCAGAATGGGAATGCAGATGGAAGGAGTGTGTGAAAGAAAAGGCAGCAGGCCACAATCAAAACAGATTCGGTTGTTACAATGCCAGTTTATTTCAGGAGGACACATGTTTTTTTTCCTACAAATTTTTTGCAAAATATCCCCCCCTTACAATTTATGGGCCATTTTTGCTTCTGTACCTTTAAAGTCAGCATGAAACAAAAGTTGTGATTGTCTTTATTCTCTATTGTGTTAATGCATCTAAGTGAAACAGCTTCTTGAACAAGATAAAATGTATAGCAGGACCTGATTTTGTCCATTGGCTATTGATTGAATTGTTGGATCATTGTCGTTTGTTATTTTTAGAGAAGTCATGTCGATGCGATGTGGGGGAGGGGAGTTTTTTTATTAAAAGGCGCATTAGTTTCATCTTCTTGGCCCAGTTGCAAGAAACCCCTTAAAGGGACAGTTCACTCGACAATAGGACTTTATACGACTATGGCACATGCCGCCCAACAATAAACACAAGCTTTCTTATTACTTCAGCATTACTATGATGGCTAAGTTGTAAAAATATGTAAACAGGCAGTCGGTCATGTTGATATGCATGTGGTTGTGTCATCAGATAATAAAGAAAGGGTAAGACTTTTTATGATACATCCCCATTAATGCAAATCACTACTGTTATCAGCATCAGAAACAAGAGCACTGATTATTAAAACATCTGTAATGGTTTTTGATGGTTATGTGCAGTTGAGTTGATTGTTTTGTCTCAGCATGCCTGCAAACATTATAAGAAACAGATGTCTGAAGACAACAAACAGATTCGAATGAAACCATCAGGCATTGATTATGTGACACAGACCTCAGTGCTTTCATTCGACTGAAGATCACTTGTTATTTGCGGCAGCAGCCAGTGGTGCATTTCCTTTTAAAATGGAGCTTTCCGTTTTATTGCTTGCCTGTAGAATTTCGGCTTCCATCTGAGAGAAACGTTCAGCAGGCTCGCCGGAGTTGTGTTTTCACTGCAGTATATTGAATGTCGTTATGACATGGTATTTTTAGTCCTCTCGACCGTTACACTGAGAGAGGGAACATTCACAGAGGACTGGAAATTTCACAGGAGAAACCAGTGCTTTAGTTCCCTTTCCGCTTTCATGTCATGTCTTGTCTTGTCTGCTCTGGTCTGGTCTGGTATTGACAGCGATGGTTCTAAAAAGGTCATGTTGGCAGTACTCTAACTATCCGCTGTCAGATGGCTCTTAAACTCTTCTGTATCAACACCCCGAGTCATGAATCAGGGAATGAATCAATCTCGTTTGATGTTATTCCATCTCTCACTCTTTATACCCATTGGCCCTCATTTATCAAAAGTGCGTACACCAAATTTCCAGCGCACACCTGGCGTACACCCAAAACCACGGTGACTTTGATATTTATCAATATGGACATTGGCGTACGGCACGCTCAAATCCTACGCCAGGTCAGGAGGTGGTGTACATGTACGCACGTTTTGAGTTAGTGCGGAAATGCGCAGAAAAACAATTCCTAACACCACAAAACGCACTGACAAACTAAAAGATATGAGGAGCTCTTTTCCAAAACGCGATAAACGCCATTTTTAAAAATAAATTTGTATTTTATTTCTATTAATAAACTAGTGTTGTGTCTGCAAAGATGAAATTGATGATCACCATCTCCGTAGTGAACGCGCCTATAGACAGAGTAGCCTATTTCTTTTCGTTTATAATTGTTTTGTTTAAAGACATTTCAAGCTTTCTTTATAGATATATTTCTCATGTCTGTGAGGCATATACTGAGTTTCGGTTAATTTGTGATGAGATGCGCCCCAGTTCACGTGCAATGCAAGGGACCGCGCTCGCGCCTCCATGTCATGACTCATGATTATATTGTCTGCTATTTGCTTCTTATTTATTAAATCCAGGCAATTGGTTGATGAAAAAAATATTAAAATTAAGATACAATTTATACAAAACGAAATTCACTTTAAAGAAAGGCTTTCTACAAAACAAAACTTAATTAAGTGGCCAAAATCATGTCTGAGCATGTCTCCCGATATATTGCGCATCCTATCTTAGCCTATGTTCACTTTTCATAATCAACATAGATGGGGAAAAAATAACATTATTATTTTTTTAACAAATATGAAACTAAATGCACTTAGTTAATGGCTACAACACGTAGCCTAATAATAGTAGGCCTGAATATTGTTATTACTTTTTTGAAGTTCGGCACGAATTACTATTAGCCTAAATGTGTTACTAAATGATTTGAATGTATTTTTAACATTGTTGTATTTAAGGACTGTATTTGTGTGTTATTTTTAAATTATTTGTTTTATGTGGTGGACAATATTGGAACGTGACATTGGAAATATTTATTTTATTTTTACTATTTAATTTATTTTACTATTTATTTTGTTTGGCTTTTATTTATTTCATGCAGTTGCACTTATTTAATTTATATTAATTTATAGTATGAATCCCTGATTATATGTTGCATGTTCTCTTCTTGTTGTTTTTGTTGTTGTTTTTTTAGACAAAAAATGGATGGATTTATAGCGTTTTGAAAAAAAAAAATACAATTAACTTTGAATTTATCATCAACAATATTGTTGTTTGATTTAATAATAAATTTTCATGATGGTGATGGTCTCGATCTCCAGAGAAGTGTCTCCTCTTTGCCGTCTTCCGTGTGTCCATGGCGTAAAATGAGGGCGTGGGGGAAGCGGATACTTGAATATATAGGGGCGTGTTATTCTAATGACGATCGTTTTCAGCCGCGGCATTTATCAAGGGCAGGTATTGCGTACACCTGGATTTCAAAGGTACGCACAGCTTCATAAATCAGGCGGTGAGAGGAGTGTAAGCATAATCTTACGCCAACATATACGCCCGTTTCTTCGCAAGAATGATAAATGAGGGCCATTATGTCCATCCTAGAGACGGGACAGGTCATGACAGTCATGATTGTCCCTAAATGGTAGTTTTTCTTATTTTTTCATAAACTGTGTTTGTTGAGTCTTAAAATTCATCCACTTTAATACATTTATGTTACGCATTCGGATAGACGACTTTTTAAAAAAACCCACTCTACACCAGTCTAATATCTCAATCTTCATCATGCAGTGGGAAAGAGGCAGCCGTAATGTTGTAATTTGGTGATGTGAGGGACAGTCCCCTGGTGGCTGTGTTTGTGTGTGTGCTGAGACGTGTCAATACTGACTGTGTGTGTGCAGTGTGTGTTTGTTGTAAGGTAAGAGTTTCATTGAGACTGTGTGTCTGAAATAAATGTCAGTGAGTGCCGGAGGGGATAGAGCTTCTGCTCTGGTCTCTCTTCACTGCAGCCTCTCCTAGACACAAACAAAAACAACTACTTCTGTCATACAAATTCACTTTATTGCGCAGGAGGCAGTATTTTCCATTTTATTTCCTGTCCTTTTGTTTTTTCTTTTTCTTGACAACCTAAGGTAGTATGTAGAAGCTAAAAAGTGAAGCTTGTATTTTTGTTCAACCCCTTGCATTAATAATTTATTATTTAGGCTATATATTTTAATATTTATGCTATACAGTTTTCAAAATCTTTTTTTAAAGTTGAAACTACTTCTCTAGATGAATGAAGTCCCGGTTATACAATATCACCTTAATTTATGTGGTGGAGTGTGGTCTATATAAACAGTCCTTTTACTGATTCTTACATCACATCCCTTGTGTGGCATTCTTGTGTGTTTCGTGCAAAAGTCGCTGGCTTTACTAACTCGATTTGATATATTTTACTATTTAATTTTTGAAAGGAACTAAAATGACGCTGTTGTTTAACAACATGCCAAATATTCAGCTGACAAAACATCTAAAAAAAAATCAGTAGACAAAAATGACGTGTTTATACAGCGCATGCCATTGTAAAGGCTGTGGATCTATCCCTCACAGCCTCATTTTCATCCATGGGAAATTCAACATGGCGCCTACCCTGGCTAAGGTTTATTCTAAGTAGATTTTCCTATTGGATTTATTTGAGGAGTGTGGTTTGTGTGATGCTGCCTATGTAGACACTTTCAGCTTTTAATTTCAGATAGGATGTTGTCTATGTAGACAGTAGTGCAGACAGCAAGGAAATTTAAAAGGTGTATGGGTACTAGTCCGATACGATGCTTTCATATTTGGTACTTGCCGATACAAATACTGATACCTGTATTTTCACTGCATTTGTAAAAAAATATATATATATTGAGTAGAGAAACCAAAAGAATATGAATCATATTAGTTGGCTTAATTTGTTTAGTAAAAATAATATATTTCCTTCAGTTATTTTTATGCTAAAGCATGTTAAAATGTATTGTAAAATGTAGCTTCTGTTACTTTCACTGTTCATTCTTGGTCCATCATATTTCATCTGTCATTTAAAGGGGAACTTGGCAACTCTAGCCATTTCTTTACTGATTTTCACTTTTGTTGTTGCATGTTTTCTCATCGAGCTCCCCCTACAGCTGTGAGGCGTATATTTCACAACACTGTCGTAAAAAAACTCACTAGCAGCCCCCTCTTCCCCCTTTCTACCGCTGCTCATTTGCATTTGTTATTATCGGAGCCAGCCAACTTTATCATGTGGAGTATGTCTACCGAGGTGGGTAATACAGTACATCATACACCTTGAGGGGGGATGTGTGTGTTTCTCGAATTGCCGCAAAGCAGTTTGTTTCTCGCTCATTCTCGCTTCTCACGAGACTTCCTATTTCCAACTTACTGGGACGTTAGTCCCCATGTTGCAAGGTTGTTTTTTCGCCTGGGAATGCTGGGGGGAGCGGGGAAAGTCACCATTTTCACCGGAACAGGTTATTTAACCATCCAAATGATTTGGAGAAAACGATTTCTAAATGGTTTTATTAAGTTGAAATAGTTGTCAAGTTCCCCCTTTAATAGCATAGCGCATATTCAGAGCTGCTCCAGCAGGGCTCAGTGCTAAGGATTGGGTCAGTGGTTCAAATCTTTAGACACCAGTGAAATATCACAATTCTCTATTCCAATTTTAATACTACAGCAAAAACTACTAGCCTAATTAATGTAAATTGAAAACATAGACAACTAAGCAGTCAGTAATAAAATAAGAACAAATAATCGAATTACAAGTAGCATAAATAAATACAATGAACAAAGAAAAGCTACAAATTAAATAAACAGTGTTTTTAGAGTTTTTCAGGTAGGTACATAATTTGAATAAACTAATCAAATGTGAAATACTGCAGATCTATTACTGTATAAATTAAATATAGATGAATCTTTATAAAGTTACAAAAGTAAATCAGTCAATGGCTCTCTCCCTATCAATGGCTTTCTCTCTCCCAATCTCCCTCCCTCTCTCCCTCCATTTACATATCTGACCGAACTACAAACTTTCCACTGATGTCTGTGAAAAAGGATGCGCTCGACAAGCTCACGCGTCTGTGCCACAGTTACTATATATATTTTTTAATATTTCACTAATTAGTTGCATTTACTTCATAGACAGCCTTCTCTTTTGTACACATGCTTTACACATGTGATTTGTACACATGCTGTGTGATATTGGTTGCTGGTATCGCAGCATTTTTAAGAGAGTAGGAGAAAATGAGCGCAGTATCGGGCCCGATACTGATACCAGGTGCATCCCTAGTTACAGCGCTGCTGTGCAGAGATTTCTCCAAGTCGAGGCAGCCATATTATCTTCCTGCTCTTTCCGAGGTCTGGGCAAATTAAACACGCTCTCTTTTGCTCTCCTACACTCTACTCTGACCTCTGCCGTCTCCTTTGCACCAGGCTCTTAAAAGCAGGCTTGCCAAGCATACTGGGAAGAGCGTGACCCGACTGACGGAAAGCTGCCCTTTCACCTCTGACCTCTGAATGCCCCTCAACATTTGAACTGCTCTCTATAAACAGCACAGTAATTTTTCCTACCCTTGCTGGCGAGAATTGAAATGTTACAGGACGAAAAAATGTTGAGCAGAGTGCTTCAAAGCAAAGTCATTAACTTAAAGTAAATATCACAGTAAACCGCTGTCTGCTGTTTTGACGCTTCTATGACAGCTCGGGAGAGACTAGCAAGTGAACGATCAAGCGATGGTTACTGGTAACTACCTATAAATATGTCAAAAGTCTTAACTAACTTTCTGAGCAAGATTCTCTTCAAGTTGTTGCTCCGCCATGACTGTTTTTGTCGTGAATGAGAGAACCGACTTTATAAGCAAACCGTTTACGATAATGCCCAGTTGCAGGAACTCACTGCATTATGAATTACCTTCTGACAAACTTCAGAAAGCAACAGTGCATTCAATTTCTAAATTCCTTCTGGGATTTCATTCCTTGCATGGGTTTGTTTGCATGAACAGGGTGTGTTCAGAGAATGTTTGTTTTCAGGATATTTTTGTGCTGGAAATTTTTGGTGTTGAATATTGTTTTGGCTTTTGGGAAATGCAGTGTTCTCGATGCTTGCCAAATACACATCGCACGGTACTGATCTCTCTCTCTCTTTGTTTGTGGATAGCTGAGATGCCACTGAGGTGTTTCCATAGAGATGAGGACATTTGAAGAAGTCACTTGTATCAGCAGAACCCGTGCTCGAACACATGGATCTGTGCTCTGACAGAAACTCTCTCTCTGTACCTCTGTTCCAAATCTAGTGAGCTGACGTGTTGCCAGACAGGCAGCATCCTTGCCGTCATGGAAATTTGCTCTTTGCATGTTGTTAAGCTAACACAATACTTATTTTTTATTACAATTATAAATACTTAATCAAATATTTTGATTATTGAATTTTTTATATATATATATATATATATATATATATATATACACTGAACAAAATTATAAACTGTTTTGTTTTTGCCCCCATTTTTCATGTGCTGAACTCAAAGATCTAAGACTTTCTATGTACACAAAAGGCCTATTTCTCTCAAATATTGTTCACAAATCTGTCTAAATCTGTGTTAGTGAGCACTTCTCCTTTGCCGAGATCATCCATCCACCTCACAGGTGTGGCATATCAAGATGCTGATTAGACAGCATGATTATTGCACAGGTGTGCCTTAGGCTGGCCTCAAAAACAAGTGTTGCGTTTATAATTTTGTTCAGTGTGTGTGTATGTGAATTAGGGCTGGGTAAAAAATATCGATTTCTCGATTTTAATCGATTCTCATTTTTACGAACCGATATCGATTCTTAAATCCCAAGAATTCAGCTCAAGAGAAGCAACAGCGCCGAGCACACATCATCTTCTCTTCCGCCTTAATATTACCAGTTACAACGTGAAATAAACATGAATGAGCATCTGAAAGTGTGTTAAAAGATAGAGTATAACTTATCGAAATCCTTGTTGTCACATGGAATCGCTCAATCATTGTTTCAACCGAGGAAAGACGTCAGTGAAACAGCTTGTAAACAATGTCATGTAACGTCACATTTACCCCAGAAAAACCATATCCAGTGACCATAAACTCGTTAGTCAGCTAGAAAAATTTACTCTAGAGAGGAGCATTTTGCTAAATATATGCACCATATGACATATGCATTTTATGTTATTTTATAATTATTTTATGTTTTTCAATATTTAATGCATGTTTGAATAAATCTGGCAAGTTTTTATGACAGCCACCATTTAAATATTTATATTTCATATAACTTTATTATTAGAAAAATAAATAAAAGTGTAATTGTTTGTATACAAATCAGTAAATCTTTACCTTTAATATTAGGCTATAGTAGGCTAATGAAACAATTTTAATGATACAACTGACTCCCATAGTTTACAGCATTGGTTAAGAGATTTGTTTTCCTTGAGAAAATTTGCCATGTATTGTACCAGATATCCAAAATAATATTGAATCGAATCGAATCGTAATCGAAATCGAACCGAATTGCAAGCTTGTGAATCGAAATCGAATCGAATTGTGAAATTTGTGTCAATACCCAGCCCTAATGTGTATGTATGTATGTGTGTGTGTGTGTATATATATATATATATATATATATATATACATATACATATACATATACACACACACACACACACACACACACACACACACACACACACACACACACACACACAGTGTATGTCGAGGCCCACAGAGAAGGAAATTAATAGTTGAAATAAAGTTGTTATTTTTGTTTTTTTTGTGCACAGTGTTCTCGTCAATGATAAACTTAAGATTGAGCCACTGTAGTCACTTGGACTATTTTAACGATGTCTTTAATAACTTTTCGGGGCTGCCAAGGTTCAATCCCTGAAGAAGCCTATGGAGGAGTGATAAAGCTCTCAGATTCATCAAAAATATCTTAATTCGTGTTCCGCAGATGAACGAAGGTCTTACGAGGTTGGAACAACATGAGAAGAGTAAATACTGACCGAATTTTCATTTTTGGGTGAACCATCCCTTTAATATATTATAAATGTTGTTTTTAATTTTTTCTATATTTTTAATATAGTGCATATTTTTGATGTATTTAGTATACAGCCTATTATCTTTCTTTGTTCTTTCTCTGTCTGCCTTTCAATCACATATAGAGAGCATGTTGAACAACTTTTCAAGTCTTCACTCAACACATACCTATTTTCATTCTAAACTAATGAAATCTAATCTTTTAGTCATTACAGTTCCACCCAAACCGTGAATGTGGCCCCTGTGATAAATCGGATCATTGTAATACACAGAGTTGTGTATGTGTGTGAGGGCTAATTTTTGTGAATAATGCCGAGATTAAATGTCATGTGATATAGTCCGGGGTTTGTTGAGCTTTGCATGATTGTATGTATTGTATTCCTGGACATTTCCTCTTGTACTTTTCCCCTTTGTGTGTGTGTGTGTGTGTGTGTGTGTGTGTGTGTGTGTGTGTGTGGGGACAAAAGTGTACTGTCAGACCTCTTGAGATGAAGGACTGAAGGCTAATGAACCATTGGGAGAGACACTCCAGCGCTCTCAGGAGCTTTCACACATACTCTCACGAGTTCAGCTGTCCATGAGAATGTCACACGTCACGCTGAACTGGTTCACACTCCTGTAGAGATTGGCCTCTGCTTCCTGTGACATTGGCCAAGTGTTCCAGAGGACACAGCGGCATGATTTATTGAGGTTTCTCAACATTTTATGCATGCCTTGTGTGTTCTGTGCCCTAAAATGTATTTGGACACTTATGACCTAAAAGTGTCTAAATTTTTGATATTTTGTTGTGCTGTGCAACGATGTGCTTATGTATACTGTGGGGACACTAGATTATGGGTATTTCCGGTAACTGAATATAATTCCATCTGATTTGACTCAGATTTTTACTGAAAACTGTGTTTCTTGTTAGCTGAAGTTTTGTTTTCTTGTAACACTCTTGAGTTCTGGTTACTTGTGTGCTCCACAGCTTTAGGTCAGTAATAACGTCTCACTCCAGCAGTGATTTAGAAGCACTGAGTCACTCTGCAGCAGAGGAAGAGAACGGAGAAGTGAGGGAGATCAGCAAAAAAAAACGAGAAAAAGCTGTAGCAACAGCGTTTAAGTGCGTCATTTTGCCCCAAAAAGTTTAAGAACCACTGGTTTAGCCATATAATATGAACGCGCAATCATGCTTGAATCTGCACCAAAACAGTCGCTCCGAGATCACCTGAACGAGGTGGTATCGGCCCGATTGAGGCGAGAAAGCAATCCGATCCAACAAACGAAGCAATGTCATAATTAAAAACGGGAAATGTGTCTGATTCTGTGAGTTTTTGTGATCTTCATGGATTGACACCGAGGAACATAAAGAGGTGAACAATCTTTCAACATAACTTAACGTTAGTCTAAAAAATATGGGTGTGGCCAGATATCTTAAAGGGTTAGTTCGCCCATTTAAGACATGAAGTTGTATGCAATCCTTACCAGCACTATAGTGCATACAAACTGACCCACTCTGTAGTCACCTCCCTGGTCAGAGTTCTGGCCGCTGGAAGTTTTTCAAGAAAGTACTCCCGGTTATTTTCCGGGGCCACAAAACTGTGCGTTTTACGTGAAAAAATGATTTGCGTTTCAAAGCTTGATTAATTTACCACACAAAAAACACGCCGGTCAAAATTCATACCTCAGTTTTAATCGACACTATTTTCTATCCATTTCTATCAATCCGCGCTGCTGTTCAACGTCAACAGTGCGCACGTTCCGATCAGCTGTTCCATAGTGTTTACACAATCGATTGACAACGACGTAAAAAGTATTAAATTAACAATGGTGTGAACTTGTAAATTCCCAGGCTGTGACCACAAGGATGTGCCGGGATCAAAGTTCAGATTCCATCGTTTTCCTGTTTAGGATATAGCTACGAGACAGCTTTGGCTGGTTGCCATTGGCTACTCCGCGGGAGCTAAAATATCCAGAATAAAGGATTTTCGTGTGTGTTAATTAATTAATAATTGTAGGCTATTACTGTCCACTCATTATAATTATAATAATGCAGTCAGATAGACTATATAGCCAAATGGTCAAGACAATGTGAAATTCTTAAATAAAAAACTACAAAGCAACATGAGCGATCACACTTACTCTGCCGACATCTGATAGTCAAGTCCAGCTGGTTTGGGTCGGTTTTTCCAATTGATTTTAGGTACGTAGAAGAACGTCTCCAGGACACCTGCATTTAACATTGCAGGGAAAACGTCATTGGATGTAATGCAGACAGACGGTGCGTTGACCTCCTCGTCAATCGATAAGTTTTGCATCTTTGGCATGATGAGTTCCCATTCGTGGCAGCAATAGCTTTCAACCACTGTTGGCATAACTTGACAATTTGAACAAGTGCACCACCATTTGTCGTTCATCCTGGCTCTTGCTACAGCTGTGGGCCCAGCATCAACTTGGACAACTTCATCTCTGTCCTCTCGCTCTCTCTCTTCCCGTTCTATCTCCTTCTGCTGAAGTTCGGCATCGGTATACTCCGGTTCATAAAGGTATCCCTTTGTTGTTGTGCTAAAATGACTTTCATCATCATCTGATCCGTCTGACATTGTGCTAAAATTGGTTTCATCATCAGAAGTTTCGCAGTCAGACATGTTGTCAGTGAGTCGCACTATCAACAGCTGATTGGAGCGTGCGCACTGTTGACGTTGAACAGCAGCGCGGATTGATAGAAATGGATAGAAAATAGTGCCGATTAAAACTGAGGTATGAATTTTGACCGGCGCGTTTTTTGTGTGGTAAATTAATCAAGCTTTGAAACGCAAATCATTTTTTCACGTAAAAACGCACAGTTTTGTGGCCCCGGAAATAACCGGGAGTACTTTATTGAAAAACTTCCAGCGGCCAGAACTCTGACCAGGGAGGTGACTACAGAGTGGGTCAGTTTGTATGCACTATGCTGCTGGTAAGGATTGCATACAACTTCATGTCTTAAATGGGCGAACTAACCCTTTAAGGCCAGTGTGAGAGAGTTTTGGTCCAGTTGATGACCATGATATGTTTTTCTAAATCTGAGTGTTGAGTTCTGGTAGGATGTTGGTTAGTTTAGGAGTATTACCCAGTCAGACCAAACCGCATTTCAAAAGTCATGCTAAAAGCCTGACACAGATTTGAGGTTGAGGAGTGAATGTCGCCGTCTTGTCTGCAATTATGACGTCAGTCAGTCTCAGGACAATAGGATAGTTGTGACGCTCCACACACCTTTATCTTGCTCAAATTTGTGTAGGAACAGGCGGTCGTTTGTGACTTAGTGTGTCTGTTTGCTCAGAGATGTGAAACTAGCCTGATGTAAAGGTCAGGAAGATTTGAACAGACTGCTAAACCTTTGGAACAGGACATATTCAAAGTGAAAAGGCAAATGGTTTTGTCTTTCCTGTCTTTCTTTGTGCTGTCTGTCAGCTTCCTGATTTATAATGCGTACAGTATTCACAGTGTTCCTGTAACACGTGACCATGAGAGCAGTGGATTAAACGGTCTAAACCACGGTTAAGCATTCTTTCACAGGGTCACACGCAAAGCATTGCATTCTGGGAATCCCAGTGATGTGACAGGCTGGTGCAGTACCGGATTGGATTTTCATTAGGGGTGGGCTGTATGTCCGACATCTTATCACAGCATGAGTATGTTACAGCAACTGTAATATCATGATATATTGGTTTGCTGAAAATCCAACAAATTTTTTTTTATACTAATTTACTTTTAGACTAATATTTTTAGTTAATCCAGGCAGTTAACTATGCTTAAAAGCATATAATCTTTTTTGCTTTTGTGCCTTACATCCCTTAATAGGAAGTTCATCCTCCTCATGACTTGTCTGGGACACGTCCCTGTTCTGTATTTTTGTATTACTCCATGTTTTATAGTAATTTTCATGTGTAAAGATCATAAAGCAGTTCTGCCCATTAATGAACACTAAAACACTATAGTAACAGTAGGACTTTATAGCGAGGTTCCTTTTGTTAGCATTAGTTAACTACATTAATTAACATGAACATGTTTATTTTTTAAATCGTTACGATTCAGTTTAATAGTGAAAGTGACGCTTATGAAAAATAGGGTATGTAAAATAAGCTAAATCTTCAGCCTACATCTTTTTGGGTTAATGTGTAAAATTGTCTGTAATTATTATGGAATTGCATATGAAGACTGAAATAAAAATCTTGATGATAGTACTACTACTACTAAAGCACTTATTAAACTTTGTTAATGCTATTTTTAACATTTACTATTACTAATAATACATTATTAAAATCAAAAGTTGAATTTGTTAATATTATTGATGAACAGTTGTATATTTATTAACTAACATGAATAAAAATTAATAAATATTGTAACAAATATTTTTCGTATTGTCAGTTAATATTACTAAATGCATAGCGTTTACTATATGCCTATAACTTTATTATAAACTGTTTCCAAATTTCTGATTTGGAATCTTTGAATTTATGTATGTTGCATGTTATGTCTGGGCCTTCTGAATGGACCAAGAGTCTGGAAATAAAAGATGATGATGATTGATGATTCTACCTATTGACACATTTCTGTGGTCACAAGGTATATAGGCTACAGTCATACTAGAGATGCACCGATTACAATTTTCTAGGCCGATTCCGATTTTTCATGAGTTTGGCCTGCCGAGACCGATTTTAGTCGATTCCGATTTCATTTTTTCTAACCACTTTACAGCAAACACAAATATTTATTTTCTATCTTTTCTTTAATAGAACATTTTACATAGAACATAGAACATTTTTTGAACAAATAAAATAAACTATATAAATTATTACTCCTGGTGTGGGAAATCCACACATATCTAAGTGCAGTGTTATGGTATGGAAGAACCATTTTCTTTTCCATATATTCAACTAAAAAAATAAAAGTGATATTTAGGCTACTTATTTAGGAAACTAAACTTCTGCATTGAAACAGTTAATGGCAATAAAATAATATATAAATAGCAAATAAAAATAAAATAAATATAGCCTTGCAGTATAAAGATGTTTCTCAAAACACACAGACACACACAGACAGACACACACAGACAGACACACACAGACAGACACACACAGACAGACACACACAGACAGACACACACAGACAGACACACACAGACAGACACACACAGACAGACACACACAGACAGACACACACAGACAGACACACACAGACAGACACACACAGACAGACACACACAGACAGACACACACAGACAGACACACACAGACAGACACACACAGACAGACACACAGAGACACACACAGAGACACACACAGAGACACACACAGAGACACACACAGAGACACACACAGAGACACACACAGAGACACACACAGAGACACACACAGAGACACACACAGAGACACACACAGAGACACACACAGAGACACACACTGCATCTCTAAGTCATACCATCCAGCCCTTATTTTCATCTTTCGATTTTCCATGTTTTTGTTTTTGTTCCATGTTTTCACAGAATTACCGCCCAGACCTGAGGTTGACGTTTTTTGTTGCCACCCTAAAAATAGTCATGTTGTGTATTTTACATCTACAGTCTCTTCACAACTATGACAAACAGGTGTCTGTGGTTACAAGAGATTTCAGAAGCACATTGTGACTGTAATTCACAGTTGTGCTATGTGGAGCAGACCAATACTGACTGTTTGGACTGCTTCACGTCACCCCTGCAGTGCCCAGACGTGTTACAAGCCGGTTTAAGAGAAGCTCACAGATGGACAGACATTGTAAAAGTTGAATTAGACCGTGTTGTGATTCCTGCACTGGGCGTAAAGAGTGTCTGTTTGTGTTTTTAGGAGTGCCAGCCAGATTTGTTACTGTTCAGGCTGAGGTGTGGGCTCGGTGTATGTGGCCTGCAGGGTGATTTTCCCATAGTTTAAAATAGAAAACCAGAGGCCACGCACACAAGGGATTGGATCTGCGGGGTGTTTCCAAACATCAGGCTCTGTCATAACTGTCCTTTCCTGTGTGCGTGTGTACATGTTTTTTTATCCCGGTGGGGACTTAAACCTGAATGCACACAGACTCATGGGGACTCGTGTCATGAGTAAATTGAGGTCCCCATGGGTACACAAGCTTATAAATCATACAGAATGAGTTTTTGTTTGAAAATGTAAAAATGCAAAAAGTTGTGTGTGATTAGGGGTAGGGTTAGTGTAAGGTGACAGAATATACAGTTTGTAGAGTATAAAAACCATTACGTCTATGGAGAGTCCCCACAAAGATAGCGAACCAGATGTGTGTGTGTGTGTGTGTGATACCATTAAATAGCTCTTGATGTAGCTGTGTGAGGTCACACAGAATATAGACCTTATATTTAATAGGAATAAATAAATGCATTTAAAGAAGGTTTTTTAAATTGAAAAACAACAATAATTTCGTTAATAAAATATAGTAACAGAGTCCCTCTTATTTTGTCAGCCAGAGACATACTGTGCCGTCTCACTCTTTATAGTGATATTTAACATGCGGTTGTGTTCTGCGCTACGGGATATAGTTGGATAGGGAGTGTTTTCTCATGTCTGTGTGAGTATAGCAGCAGTAACAGAATGACCAGAGCCACAGGAAGCTCGTCTGCTACATTTCCATGCAGGGCAAGCAGGATTTATTATGAAAGTGTGTGTCTGAACTATTAGCAAATATAAAGGGGGAAGAGAGAAGAAACGGAACCAGGAGAGTGTGCTTGTGCTGAATGACGTCAGTTTTGCTGGAACGAGAGACTCATTTTCACACAGGGTCTCTGTTGTTCGTGTTTGTTCACTAGTGACGCCAATATCCAAATCTCTGTCTCATTAGCGTCCCCATGTTTCATTCCAGGATTCCGACCCATTGCTTGCTTCCTCTTCCAGTTCTAAACTCAGTGGCTACATGTGTGTGCAAGCTTGTGTGTGTTCTCTAAAGTCAATTTTATGCCTTGAGCACACCGGAGACACACACAGAGCATGCTACCTTCTCACGTGTACATTTGCTTTCGCACTGATTCTGATTCTTCCCGAGAGGCTTCGTCCACTACTTTGAGTGTGTGTGTCAGTCAAAGTTTAAGTGCTGTTGAAATGGACTACCGCTTGCCATCTTCCACCTACTGCTGCTCTTGCACTTTAAGCTGGAGTACGTTTGCTTACACTGGTCATTGTTACTGGCCCCTTTTCTTTCTGTCTGTTCCATCACCTCTGTCCTCCTTTCCTGATCTTCTGCCCTGTCTCTCTCCCTCCTGGTTTAATCCGGCAGCCTGATTCTGTATTCTGTCTCCATTTCATCTCTTTTGCTTCCCTGTTTTTTTTCCTGTCGCAGTGTGCAGCAGCCATAACATTACAAATGTGCCACAGGCTGATGTTTTCAAAGAAAGAATGAGAAAACAGGCAAGGGTCTGGAAGGATGGTTTCATAGTCATCCAAAAGTTGACACATAAAATAATAAATAAAAGGAAAATATTTAAATTATTTAAATAAATTATTTTTTTGTTTCTGTTTTACATTAAAATTACATAATATTAAAATGTAATTTTAATTATTAAATATTATAATTTAATAGTATAATTTAACACTATTCTATTATTAGTATGTATAATAGTATGTAGGTCTATGTATGTTAGGAAGAGCATATTCTTTTGTAGCTTTAACATTATTATTATTATTATTATTATTATTATTTTATTTTTTTTACTTGTCAATGTTTAAATTATTGATTAAAGGGTTAAGTTTTAGAATGCTCATGTGTATATTTGCCCCTGTATATATCCATAATATTAATCAAACTGCAGTATTGATGACAAAAACCCTCCTATAAACAACCCTATTTTAAGGTATGAATTTTAAGACTCAACATCCTGGTCAAGTTAAATCTCTGTTAAAGTAGTTTCACCTCTAAAGTCATCCCATTTGAAGCATCACCAGCCATCAAAGTGCCACTTTTGTAATAAATTCCCTGCCTTATTTCAAGCCTATTACTGTCAGAGTTCAAATCGTCCACTGTGAGTAATGTTTCCATTATTATGTGTAATCCATTTTTGTGATAGTTTTGCTTAGTCATGATTAATAGGGATTTATTCGGGTTATCTATCAGTTACCCCACTGAAGGACAGCATTTAGGGTTCTGCTAAGAAATGCATTTGATCAGCTTAATTTTACAGGGCTTCATTTAAATCAGTGTTTCTCAACAATGTATCCCCATGTGATAATGAGCTGATGAGTTGAAACAGGTGTGTTTGATTAGGGAGAGAAAGAAAACGTGCAGTGTTGGGGGTCCTTCAGGAGCAGGTTTGAGAAACACTGATTTAAAGCATCTTTCACAACCCATTTTACTTCCAAAATAAGACTTATTTTCAGATGAAATTGGAAATACAGCACGAAAAAATATGTCATTGGTCTCTTGATTTAATCAATTGTGGTCATTGTTGATTGGATTGTCCTTTTCATAACAGAATTGACTTTGGTGTTTGTTGGGGAGAGATTGAAAAGTAAGTGGGATTTGTGTGGCTTCGGAGCAGAGGTGCCACAGAGGCAGGGATGTGTGGCTGAACACTGTTGTGGAGGAAAGATGAAGCTGTCGAGTCTGTCGTTTGACTGTGTGTGGTTTACTGGGCTGTCCTTGCCCTCCATTGGCTGTTTTACAATGTTGTTTCTCTCTCTCTCTCTCCATACTAATCCTTTTCTTTTCTTTTCCTCTCTCTTTCCACACTTCTTTCCATTTTAAAGGCATGATGATCCGCCCATTTACTGAACTTTTGGCAATTGTGCAAGTCTTAATGTTACACTGATTTATAAACTAGTTACCTGAACGGTTAAGGTTATTTTAATTGTATTTTCAAGTTTAATTTTTATTATAGTTTGTTTTACTACTAACTAATATTATTATTATAATATTTTGTCATCATTTTTTCAGGAAGGATGCATTAAATATTTCAAACTAATTCATAATGTCAAATAAATGCTGTTCTTTTGAACTTTCTATTCATCAAAGAATCCTGAAAAATGTGCATCACAGTTTCCATAAAAATAGTAAGCAGCACAACAGTTTTCAGCATTGATGATAATATATATATTTTTTATTTTGAGCAGCAAATGAACATATTAGAATGATTTCTGAAGGATCATGTGACACTTGAGACTGAAGTAATGATGCTTAAAATTCAGCTTTGCATCACAGGAATAAATTTATATTTTAAAATATATTCAAATTGAAAACGGTTGTTTTAATATTTCACTTTTTCCACTATATTTTTATAAAAAAATGCAGCCTGGGTGAGAAGACTTCTTTCAAGAACATAATTATACCGACCAGATATATACACACTTGTACAAACATATGCACAAATGTGTTTTGAGTAGCATGTCCCAACACAGCAATCAACTCACTGTTTTGCATCTTCACACAAAGTTCAACATGTCTGGGCCGTGACCCGACCTCCCGCACTTCTTCAGGCTGTATCTGTCTTTAGACTGCCAAGAAAGAACACAAGGTTTGGGGAAAATGCACACCACATTAATTGCCCCGTGATTACTCCAGTTTCTTAACATTTTAGAAGTGTAATCTTACTGTTACTCAGAATGAATCATAACTTTCATCATAGTTGAGAGATGTTTGTGTAGACCTTTAATGACAGGCCGGGTGTAGCTGCTTCCCGTTTCAGGAAAAGAGGAAGAACATGGTAATTTAAACGAAAGAGTCTCCTATCTACAGGAAGGACACAAAGGGACGTGAGGAGGGAAATTTCACTCGTTTCCCGGAGGTGGGGGATTTTGCTTGATCTAGTGAAACCAGGTTTAGGACTTCTTGGTTATGAAATTCAAAAATCCCACGTTCTGTGACCTTAATGGCAAAAATGAAAGAGAAACCTGTTTACCAATGCAAAAACATCCTAGATACCAAGTGAAAATCCCAGCCGTCAGGGACTTTTTGCTGTGTTACCTGACCTCTGGTTAGTAATTGTTTAGCAGCAGTGAAGTGGGCATCATCAACCTCAGCCATCGGCAGGAAATGATGCGTTTAGAGGCTGTCGGAAATCTTCGTTTTGTCCCTGGAGTGTTTTGAGCGATTCAGAGAGTCATCAGGAAGGTCACAGTGTGTGTTTTGAGGCATGGATGTGTGCTGAGAACAAGCATGGATGGGACAGACAAACTCTCAATGCGATCAAGCATGTATAAACAAACTAAATCAAATTCAAATCCGTTTTTACACGGCAAACGGTGATCCTAGAGCACAAGGAATATGTCTCTAGAGATAATATCTGCTTCAGTTTGTCCTCATTATGCTTTTTCTGCTGACTCTGGGTAATAACTTTCTTTATGAGAATAGACAGATGGGATGGGAACAAATTTCATGTTGGTTTGTTTTGTGACCATATGCAAGGATAAAATTTGACAAAGGTATATATAACATTTTGCCGGATATATGCATTTTTAAAAAGTGTTTTCTGGGAAAATGGAAAAAAATTAATATGTGAGAATGGACTCAACTGACTATTAATAGCCAGAATGTGAAAAAAGTTGTTGTTTTAATGGGGTTTTCCCCCCTTCGTCTTTGGGTCAAATGTCATTATAAGAGAACTCATGTGTGATGTTTAGGCCCCCATGAGTGTATTATGGCTGGTCTGAACCTGCTCAACTTTTATTGGCCTATAATAAGAGTGTCCATTGAACTTACCGCTCTTATTCTTTTTCTCACCTTTCTTCCTGTCTGCTCCCCAGGCACTGGCAGCTAATGCGGGTACAGGGTTTGCTGTTGCAGAGCCGCAGGTCGCCATGTTTTGTGGCAAACTCAACATGCACATTAACATCCAGACTGGCCGCTGGGAACCAGACCCTTCTGGATCCAAAACTTGCGTCGGAACCAAAGAAGGAGTGCTGCAATACTGTCAGGAGGTAAAATAATGTCACACAGCAGAAATATGTCTATTAAAACCATTGCCATTTAGCTGATTTTTTTTTCCCCTCAAACTTGCTTGTTCAGTCCTTACAATCTCTTTGAGCATCCAATTTTTACAATATAATAAATTCCTGATTCATAAAACCTTCGCTTATATCATGTTTCACTTGGAAATGCATAGATTGGGTTGGGTTTCGCACTGGCTTAAATTTACTTTTTTAATATTTATTAAATTAAATTATAATACAAATTAAATTACTGTTTTGGGGTCAGTAAGATATTTTTTAATATGAAATTAACACTTTTATTCAGCAAAGATGCATTAAATTGATCAGACGTGACAGTAAAGACATTTATAATGTTACAAAATATTTTTGTTTGGGAAAAAATATTTATCAAAGAATCCTAAAAAATGTGTAGCCGTTTCCATGAAATTATTAGGCGGCAAAAACTCTTCACAACATGAATAATAATAAGAAATGTTTCTTGAGCGGCAAATCTGCATATTAGAACTTCTGAAGGATCTTGTGACCCTGAAGACTGCAGTGATGATGCTACAAATTAAACTTTGCCGTCGCATGAATCAGTTACATTTTAAAATATATTAAAATAGAAAACGATTATTTTGAACTGTAATATTTCAGAATATTACTGCATTTACTATATTTCTGATCAAATAAATGCAGCCTTGGTGAGAGATAAGACAATGTTTAAAAACATTAAAAATATTTACTGACCTCAACAATTTGAAATGTAAACTTAATATATACAAGAAAAAAAATACAAATGGAAAATGTTTTTAACTACCTTTACATACTATCTTCAGTCATTGGGTTGTATATTATTGCTGTTGCTGCTTATTCATGAAAGGAATAAGCCTCCAAACACTGTATACTAAAAGATTCTTTTCCACAACTATATTAAAACACACCATTTGGTTAAAAATGTCACATCTCTCATCTGTCATATGGCTGGCTGCAAAAAAGCAATGGCCTCCCTGTATATTTTGTGATTGGTTTTCATCAATGTCCCTTTAATGGATTTCAGGAGAGAGTAAATCTTGAGTTAGTTCCAATACATGAGCAGATGGCGTCAGGAGATTGTGAAGCATGGATGTGCGCTTACAGTTCAGACTGAATCTCTGTGGTCTCTTCCCTTTAGATGTACCCTGAGCTGCAAATCACAAATGTGGTGGAAGCCAACCAGCCAGTCAAGATCGAGAACTGGTGCAAGAAGGACAAGAAACAGTGTAAGGGACACGCTCACATCGTGGTCCCCTACAAGTGCTTGGGTAAGTGTTGTTTGATTGACAGCTCTGTTGTCCTTTTAAACGGGCAATTATCCAGAATGGCTCATGGGGTTAAAGGTGCCATTGTGGAACTAAGACATCTGAGGAGAACCTAGAAGAGCAGTTCAAAGTGACAAGACTAAGACGTTCCAGATCAAATTCAGTCCCTGAACTGGTGCTCAGGTAGCACGTTTGAGGCCTTTTACGAAATATATTGTGATGCTACTCCACTACTTAAGTAGCTACAGTTAAGCTCACAGTTATATTACTGTCATATGCAACTTGAACCCCCCCCCCCTGAAAAAGTTCAGTTAGTACAACGCTTGTCTCAGGGGCCATGTACATACACACTGTAAAGTTTCAGGAGTGATAACCGGATTTACAACCCTCTACAATGCGAGTAAATCATTCGCAAAAGCGACCAAATTTCATGAGGTGACTAAAAATATGTCTTTTATTAGCTCCCTGTGTCGCTTTCTCTCACACACGCGCACTCGCCATGAGAGAAAGAGAGAGCACATGCAGGGCTCGTTGACCGAACTCTCACTGTCCCAGTGGGACCAGTACTTCATAGTCCTGAAAGTTGATAATTTGCTCGTGTTTTTAAGCCTTGCCAATTTAAACATTCAAGAACAAGAAGATGCGAAAGATAACTCGCCCGTGCTGTGTGAGAAGTTTTGTTTTGCACAAACTACACATCTGAAGCGATCCCATAGAATACCGTGTCTGACGGCACGTGAATACTAAATTAAGCTCTCTTTCATGTCGTCTTGCGCTTAAACGGACAATTTCACAGAAAATTATGCCAAAATGTCAGTCTTGGTGAGTATCCTAGTAAACATAGTTGGTTATGTCCTGCTGTTATTCATCGCACACAGTCAAATTACAAAAAATTACTCTGTGCTCTTGACTGAATAACTTTTTTAACTTTAATAAGGATTTTTTTCATCTATATTTAATTTACCCAGTGAAGACTATGCAGTGTTATTTTACATTTGAACAGGCTACTTTATTCAATTTCTGTACCTAATCTGTATCTAAATACAGTTAAATCTCCCTGTAAAACCTGAAAAGCACTGTTTAATTTGAGTCTGTAGAGGGTTGATTTTAAAGCGCGAGTTAGTCCCCTAAATTATTGTTCCGTGTGTGTGACTCACTCCTGAAACTGTAATGATTGACACCATGGTAACCATGGCAATGTTCTGGCGTCTCGTATGATTGGTATCCACTATACTGACTAAAGTAATATTACAGTAACAGTAGACTTGTTGTGTTCAGCTATTTTAACTAAAGCACAGTCGTGTTTTGTTCATTCTTAAAGGCTGCTTCACAGAGCGCCCTCGCAGTGTTGCCTTACAAGCGTTTTTGGGCTTGTTGTTTAAGCTGGAGTTATTAAATTGAGCAGAGGTGGGTCGCGATATTTCGGTCTTATTTTCAGCATAAAGCATTTTTATTTTTATTTTTTTAATGGGCTTGCTCTTGTTCACTGATTTTCTTTCAAGATCTGGCAGCACAGAGTCATGGCTCATGATTTCTTGCACAGCACATACAGACGAGAGATACATCTCTGATCCACATTAAAATACGTATTTTAACGTGCATCAGATATGTATCTCTCCTTCGTTTGTCATTTCTAATATCTCTAGTTGTACGCAGAGCCGGCCCAAGCCTTTTGGGGGCCCTAAGCAGAGTTTGATTTGGGGGCCCCCTCCCACCACGCAGAGTCACTTTTGCTGATGATTATTGACACAAATGTCATGCTATAATGTTACATTATGAATCAAAATAGTGAGGTTATGTATTAATACAAAATAGATACTTAATAAAAATAGATACTTGAATAAAAAAGTTTTAACTTTTACTTTACTCTTTTACTAACTCTTTGAAACTTCTGGAAAAAAAAACTGTCACAAAACATATTAAATAAATTATTTGCAAATGTGCTTTAAATGTGGAATCTTCAACAAAATAAAACTAAAATAGACAAACATTAATATAATCAAAAATAGAATGTTACAAAAAAATAGATACTTCAATAATGAAGGTGTGTCGGTACTCCACTTTTGTTTTTAAAACGTTTAACTTTTACTTTACTCTTTTACTAACTCTTTGACGCTTCTAAAAACAAACTGTCTCAAAACATATCAAATAAATTATTTGCTAAAATAATGACAAAACTGAGAAATCAGAAACACAAGAGCAAGGGTTCAACAATGACAATTATTGTTCAAAACTGTGAAAATATTATTATTTCTCAACTGTCTCAATACACTGTAACTGTCCTCAAAATCTTTCCTTCCTAGCTTTTCTGGAGGCAAAGTCACTGATGACATTATTACGTTATTGATTGGCCAGCTTTGTTATTAATACTAATAACAGCAAGTCCACTTAGTCTTCAATTATCATCATTACTTACACTCATCAACAAGCAATTCCACACCTAACAATTCATATTCTATTTGCAAATGAGGCATAATTGCAGTATGGCGAACACTTATCTACTGAAGCCTAAATATGAGGCTAGCACCGCTACATCACTCGCCACCATATTAATAAAATTGAAGTCTATTTTCATCACAGAAGTCTCCCCACCCAACATGGTATATTTTCTCATAAAGACCAATACCATCTCTCACCACAGATCTTAGAGCAGAGCGCACATGCAATATTTTTGCCTATGAAGCTGTAACGTTAGCGACGCTGGAACGTTCACTTCAACACGTACAGCAATGCTAGTTGGCATCCCTTACACCTGGAAGGTTAAGTTCCCTTTCAGCTGTTTTCTCGAACTTAAACGATATCTTTTGATACGTGAAATACCCAGATAAATGTATATTAATGGGAGACACGTCACTGTTGATGTCAGGGATTTAGCTCTGGTGACGGCTTATATAAGATCATGACCAGCTGCTACCTCAAGTGAGCACAATTTGTGCTGCACAAAACATATTTTAAATAATTATGCAAACACACCTTTATCTTGCTCTTTTTTTTCTCCTCTGTCCTTTTCTTTTTTCTCTTTTCGACACCAGAGGGATACATCCTTTTTTGTGACATGGCTTAACACTACCGACCGTAACTATGAGCAGTTGCGCAAGATTTGTCTATGCAGGTCGCGAGGTTTTCTAGTTTATACACGTTTCAAATGCTGACAGACACAGCAGCAGTTCTAGGCAGGTATATTGATCATGAAATTTAGAATTTTCTTGTCTTGAATTATTCATTCATTCATTCATATTCATTCATTCATTTATGTCACTTAAGTTATTTAATATGTAAAATAAAAAAATAAAGGGGACCCTAAGCAGCCACTTAGTTCGCTTATGCCTCGGGCCGGCTCTGGTTGTACACCATTAATAACTAGTTGTTCAGTTCGGTTCCATTCACACTGCATAGAATTTTTGTAAATGACTGAACTGTGTGCGCAGGACAAGATTAAGCACTAAAAGGTGAACTGACAACTGAATTTAGTTGTCCTGTACATGACCAGCACGGTGACAGTGGGGTAAAAAGCCATTATTGTTTGGAGAACTTTATAGTAATAAAGCAAAATCCCATTTCCCCTTCCAGACAGAGGCTGGTGGAGATCCATTGGGCTGTGAGTGTGTATTGTTGTTTCTCTCCTCAGAGGCGGCTAAAATACATTGCTTCTCCTCCAAGAGTTTTCCCAGAAATTGGCAATGGCAACTTGGTCATTTGGGGTGGTTTAAACTGTCAGAGTTTGTAAACTCGCTTTAGCACGCTTTCTTCACTTCACTTCTTTTTTTTTTTTTTTTTGCTTTGCTAACAGCGTGTCTGACTCAATAACTGGATGTTTGCGATTACATACTGTAGTTAACATTAAAACACATCAGTGTAGAATCTCTGCATAGAAATGGCAAAGAATCTGATCAGAAATTTAGGTTTGTGTTTTGGAAAGTTAAAAAATAAGAAAAAGGTTTTCATCTATTACCAAAATAAAAGTAGGCTTATCAATATATTTCCAAAAAAACTGACCCCAAATTTTTCACAGTAGAGTATACTGAATCAAGATATTCAACCCAGTAAACCATTAAGTAGCACTTTAATTTATTTCTGCTGTGGTGCATGCTGGGAAAAAAGTCTAGAACCATAGAAATCAAAACGCACAACCCAGTGGGGTTCAAAAGTGAGGCCACATTTAAAACTTGAGAAAAGTTTAAAGCCAAAACCTGCCAATCAGGATGCTCTCTGTCTTACATGCGCTTCATGAGGCACACACGCAAGGTCTCTCGCTCTCTGCCGTGCGCGCACTATACGGTTTGGAGCACAGTTTTTTCTGTCTCGCATGCGCGCTCTTGCTCGCTCACTCTAGATTCCGGGAGATTTTAACTAATTTGCGTGCATCAGGAAGCCGCTATCAATATGTGGGAGACTCCCGGAACTTCCGTGAGACTTGGGATGTCTGCAAACTGTGGCTTTTTTGAAGTGCGAACGTTGTCAACATAACTCACTGGAAATCCAAAAAACGTCCACACCTGCAACTTCAATGAAAGAGGAGGGGGTTCAAGTTCTGTCGATGGGTCTCCTGCATCTGCAGTTGCCATGCTATCTTTTGAATAGCTGTAGCTAAGTTAGAGGAGGTTGACCATAGACTCGCAGCACTTCAACACGCGTGTTTTTTTCCGTTTTGCACGCTGACCGGACGTGACATGGGGGCGTGGCAGCATCGACGGTTCCAATTTTTTATTCGAAGTTTGAGATTGTGAATTAATTTCGATCTGTTTCGATTTGAAATCGAAATCGTGACACCCTTAGTAACCACCCGACAAAAATAACTTCCCACTGTTAATTTTCATAAATTCTCAAACAAATAAATGATTCAATCCCCAATTTCCAATTGTTCTGATCCACATAAGAAAAATAACATTTATCTCATTGCGTCTCAGAGGAAAAGCTGTTGTCCGCCGGTCTGCGCCTTTTCCTCTTCTCCTCCCTGTTTTTTTGTCCCACTCTCTTAGGAGATGATTGAGTTGTGGCTCTTTGCGGACTGAAAAAAGCCATTAGCACTGCCAGCCGACTGTGAAATGGGCAGACTGTCAGAGGCTTTCCAAGATGGCTGATTTTTGTTTTGTGTGTGTGTTTGAGCTGACACGGCAGCTGTTGACTCGCATCACCTGATGTCAGCTGCTGTTTGATTGACAGGGACGGGCGGACGCCACTCTTTCAGTCCAGTGCTTCCTGTGTCTCTTTCCTTGTGAATGACAGCTAGCCAATACAGTCTCTGGGTTTGAGGAATCTAAAGCTGTGTTAGGCTGCTCATAGCGGACCACACTTTTCCATCAACAACTTTCTCTACTTATAAGTCACCATGGAAACTGTTTTATTGATCTGAAGTGGAGCATACAAATTGGCTGAAGATAAAAACTGAAAAATTGAACTGCAGCAAAAGCAGATTCTTTAAAACATAATTTAGGATGTTTTGGGTGGTTGCTAGTTTTACTTCTGCCTTTCCACATCTCTGATTGCTTTAAATAGTAACAGCGTATTTCTTTGCCACAAGCTGCATTATTTGATGTGATTTTAATCATCTCTGTTATACAGATTGTCCGCTCTTAGGAAAAAATGTTTTTTACTCAATTTTTTTCCAAAAAGGTTCTATATAAGGAGTAATGTTCTAAATGATTGCATTATATTGTCATGTTTAATGGTTATATAATTTTTTTTTCTGGTTAAAAATGTTTACAAGCGGTTTAATTCATAAAATGTTATTTAAAATTAAAAATTAATTAACTATATCCATAAAATGATCCCCTGGGAACCCCTGAGTTCTATATATGAAGTGCTTAAAGTTCTATTAAAGTCACAGACTACTAATGTTTAATGTAAACCTTTAGGCCGTGTGTCCACCAAAGTGTTTTTTCACGTAGCTGGCGTATTTTTTCATTTGTTTTCAATGGGAGCGCCGCGTTTTTTAAACGCCATGTGCGTAACGAGGCGCTGAGCGTTTTTTCACGCTGAAGCTCTGAGCGCCCGGCGTTTTTACCGGTCGCCGAGAGTTGAAGAATGTTCAACATTGGGGTAAAACGCAGCGCTCATTACTCTCACTTTTTACCCAACCATCCAATCACAGTGGAGGAGGGGCGGGACAAATACCACACCGACCAACCGCCACATTCTGCTTGTTCAACGTCAACAGATGACAACAACAAGCATAATAACGGAACAAAATAATTTAAAACAAGAGCCAGAGAAAATACGTTACTTTGTATCGTCATTTTAATATAGAATCAACACAGAAACAAAATATGTGTGAAATGAGATGCTAGTAACACTTTCACGGATATTCCGTATCATAACAAGCGAACTGTCTCAACTGAAAAAAAAATGCTGCGCTGCCAAAACGCTCTCAAGCGCCCATAGCTAGGCGTTTTCAGCAGAGCGCCTAGCATTTCAGCTGGCTAAAAACGGTTTGGTGGACACACGGCCTTAAACCTAATCAAATTATAAGAAATCATAATATCGATGCTTGCCTTGGCAAACACCGCTAAAATGTGGGTGTTTTCTGGCCACAGTTGATGATGACTTCTGCTGCAGTCAAGGACTAGATGTATTCTGTGTCTGGGAAAGCAGCCCCTAGTGTTTAAGGAGATTTTCCTTTTTAGGCGCATTTGTTACCTTGAATTGATGTCGGAAAATCTCATGTTCAATCTCACCTTGTGTTCTCACCTCTCCTCTCCCTCTGGGGTTGTACCACTGTTATTAATGATGAGATTTCATTGTGATTCAGCAACATTCTGGCCTCTGGAGTTTAATTAAGGAGAGTGATTTGTTTTGGTAGTGTAATGCAGTGAAATGGGCAGCTCGTCTGTGTCTCTGTCTTTCACCGCAGTGGATCCTTAGAGAAATCTGTGAATATGCTGGGGCTTGATCTTTGAGGATTATATCGTCTTTGTACTCTCATAGTTGCATCCCTTTCAAAAGTTTCTCTGATGCATGCTCTTAAAGGAATATTTTACCCCAAAAGAAAATTGGGTCACACTTTAGATTAGGGTCCAATTCTCGCTATTAACTACGACTTTTGCCTCAATAAAATCCAAATGAGAGCTTATTAATAGTGAGTAAGGTAGTTGTTAAATTTCAGTATTGAGTGGGATTAAGGGATGTAGAATATGGTCATGCAGAATTAGGCATTAATGTGTGCTTTAGAAGTACTAATAAACAGACAATATAGTAGTAATATGCATGCTATCAAGCAAATAGTTTTTAGTGAGAATTGGACCCAAAACTAAAGTGTTACTGAAAAAGTCATAATTTACTCACCCTCATGTCATTTCAAACTTGTATGATAAGAAAGAAAGGTAAGAAAGTATTTAGCAAAATGTTCATACCACTTTTTTTCTATACAATGGAAGCTATTAGTCAGGGAATCCAAGTTTTAAAAGAACTATGTATAAGTAGTCCATGTAATTTTTGCACTATATTAGAAAATTGATATTCTTCCAATTCAAAATTGACAGTCTTCAAAGCCATTTGATAGTGTTGTCTGAGTGACTGATAATGTTCAACTCTCCCAATGTATATCTCATAAATCTCATAATCACATGCACATTTTCAAACTTAGCATGGAAAGACACGTAGTGGCAGCTTTGGTATTAGTGAAACCAAATGACCATTGGATCTTGTTGTTCTCAGATCCATTTGCGTTGAAGTTAAAGTGTAAGAGATTTATGGTATCGTATGGAAAAGAGCAGTGTGAGCATTATTCAAAATTTCTCCTTTTATGTTTTACAAATGTCTTATTGTTTTGGAATGACAAGAGTGTAAATTACTTTAAAGGGATTGCCTGGTTCAACCAAAACATTCTGTTATTCAGTCACCCTCATGTCGTTCTAAGTCCTTAAGACTTCAAAAGACAAATTATATTTTAATGAAATCTGCAAGAAACATTGATCAACGCACATACATAAAACACATCAACTTTGGTAAAGCGGTCATGTTTCATGTTTTACAATGTCTTTATAAACTTTTTGAAGCATCCATATTTTGGTGGATGGGACTTTAAAAAGAGGGACAGAAATCTCAGGTTTCAATAAAAATATCTTCATTTGTGCTACAAAGATGAATAAACGCTTCTGGGTTTGGAATGGCATGAGTGTGTAAATGATGACTGAGTTTTTTTTTTGGGTGAACTATCCTTTTAAAGGTTTTTTTAGTCTGTTTCCTCGATCTTTTTAGTTTGTTTCCTCAAACAAAAGATAAGGAGGTATATATGACCTCAGTAATTACATCCGCGATTGAAATTTCAAGAGTTTTCAGAGCTGTTCTGTTCGACTGAGAGCAGAGTTCATGTTTGACCATTAGCTCTTCACTTTCCAGCACTGGATTGATTCATTTCAGCCAAGGTTAACTCCTAATGGGATGTTTTCCAGTATTTTGTTTGGGTTTGTTTAGTTGCTGAGCGTTTCACTCTTTAGCCTTAATAGTCCTGAATGATACAAATACAAGGTAGTGCTGAGATAAACAGCTCTTTAGCAGGGAGGATTGTGCTACATCAACAGCAGTTCTGCTCCACAGAAACATCAGCAGTGTTCAGCTCTCTGAAGGTTAAACTAGTTCATTTGATGCTATTGTTTCTGAAAACAGACACAGATGCGGGCAGATTCCATCCTGGGCGAAGCGTCTAGTCGATACAACTGGAGATAAAATGGAAAGAAGACAGGGAAATCGTTTTTAGAGAGATAATACTGCGTTTAATGTGTAATAGTCATAAATCTTTGATGTAGGTCTGGGACAGAGCAGAGAAACTGGGCTATAAACTATGAAGTTGAAAGCAGCTGGCCTCAATCCTTTTGTGTTGTTCCTCTTTATAGCATTTTTTTCCTCCCTTTGTCTCTTTCTTACCAACTATAATACGCTTCTTTTCCAGCCTTTGTTGGACCAGCTAAGAGCTTTTTGATCATGTCGTGAGCCTGCAGTTTGCCTTCACAAGTCAGGCGCTTAGTCAAATTTATGCACAATTGTTTAGTATAAAATGGAAAATCAGGGATTACATGGGCGCACAAATGAGTCATTCCACGTGCCGTCCTGCTTTTTGGCTTTTGAAAGCTTTTTTTATATTCTTTTTTTATATATCAGTCACTCTTTTTTTTGTGTGTCTGACCCAAATAAATGAAATGATGTTTTCAAAGGGATTGTTTATCCAACAATGAAAATTAATTTGTTGGTCATCACCATTGTTCCAAACTAGCATGCTATTATTTAGAATTTTGTCCATGGAGCATAAACGTCAATTTTTTTTTGAATATGCCAAAATGTGCAGTATAAAATGAGCAGTTTTTATCCGTGGTCTCCTCGAGTTTTTTTTCAAAATGGCAAAAGTGTTTTCCACTAAGATTTTAATATGCCCCTATTATGCTGTTTCAAAGTTTCCTAATGTTGTTTTGGTGTCTCTTACAACAGGTTTACATGCATCAAATGTAAAAAAAAAAACGTTCTCATAATATACATTTGAACATCACCACATTTTCAAATATTCTCAAAAGACTCGTCAGATGAATCAATCTCTCTAAATCCCCCCTTTCCGCGAGCAACTCTGCTCTGATTGGCCAGACAGCTCAGTCTGTTGTGATTGGTCTACCGCGTACAGCACGTGTTGAAAACAAAAACGCCCATTGCCATAACAACGTCAGCTCTGCGTGTCCTGAGGCTTCCTACACCGTAAACTAAACAGTAACGCACAATGATGCCGATTATACCATATCAATCAGAGTGCGAGTCTGATGATGAAACATTGAAAGAACTAGTTATTCAACCCGAACCTCCATCGCAAGGTAACTCGAGCAGGACGTTTCTCAGTGATACACTACTCAGTTTGAGGTACATTATGAGATGTTGCAACTGTAATTCCTCACCATCAGCATTAACAAGTGCATCTCCATCAACAAACCGATTATTTTACTTGTACTCATTTATTTACAGAGTATTTTTCTAATATTTTGCAGTGAACATGTGGAAACTGTATCAATAACAGTGCATACATTAGCCGAGCTTTAGTGTGAATGATTGATGTAACATAAACATTGGTAAATCAAATCTTGCTCCATGCTTAATCTTTCCTTAAAGTAGTGAGAACGACAGACAATCTGCATTAATAGACACAGTTTTAGGTTATAGTGGTCCACAACTGATTAGCAGAAGTATTTCAGTAAGACAGTGATAATGTGAGTTAAACAGTTAGCAATATAAAACTCAAAACTAAGTATTTTGAACAAGATCTTTCAAGAGCAAGCGGTTTGCGAATCTTGCATTGAACTCCGACATTTGAGAAGCAGTCGTCAGTAAAATAAAGGGAACACAGCAAAAGTTTAGGATTATACTGCTGTGGTATCGTGGTAAAGATGAATTTTAACCACTGATTCATCTCCTGCTCGTCCTTGGGCAGTGAAACAAACTGTCTTTACCTTCACATTGTAGAGCACAGCATCTTCTCGACATGATACTGTCCAGTATCCACAGGAATCAGCTGAAGTGTTTGAGGGGGTTCAAGTTTCCCTGGTGTCTGTGCGCGCAATAAGTGGGCGGGCAATATGCTAATGTTTCATCTTGACGTCACAACGAAACGGCTTATGACTCGTTTGAAAAATGATTCATTTCATTAACTCAGTCCACTCATACTTTTGAAAGACAATAACTTTATATACGGTGAACTTTCAGATTTAAAACGGGATGTTTTCATTCACTTAGAGCTATGTTACACACTACATAAAAGGGAAATTTTCAAAAATCCATAATAGGAGCCCTTTAAACAATGCCAGATAACCATATGTTTGTTCCAGAAATAACTGGATGGAACTTGCTGAAATCTCAGACATAGAGAGGTCATAAATGTATAGTATTGTTTTTAAAATGTATTGTTGTCTACAGCAAAAACAAAACAAAAAAACATGCACAATATATGCAATATTAAATGTAGTAAAACTATCTTTACATCTATAATTACACTGTGGACCCTTCCCTTACACCCTACCCATACCACCAAACCTGTCCCTAACCATACCCGTATCCCACATCAATAGCAGCAAAAGTGTTTTGCAATACATGAACTCAATAAGAACACTGTACTAGGGCTATAAAAAACAATTAATCGCATCTAACATAAGTTTATTTATGCAATTTATATATATATATATACACGGTATATGCATGCATGTACACACACACACACACACACACACTATATAAACAAACACACACACTATATAAACACAAACTTTTATGTTAGATGCAATTAATCGATTTTACAGCCCTACATTGTACCTAGCAATTATTATAGTACTAAGCAGAGATGGGGGACTCGAGTCACATGACTTGACTCGAGTCTGACGCGAGTCGCAAATTTAAGGACTTGAGACTTGCTTGACTAAATTAAGAAAATGACTTGACTTTGACTTGAGATCCAATGACTCGAGACTTGACTTGACTTGAACTGTATGACTCGAAAATGACTTCATATACATTTTTATATAAATCATCGCAATATTGATGACCAAAATGAAAGCAACGGAACCATTGACGCCAGTCATCAGATTCTGCGCGATTGCGTGACGCACAGAGCACAGAAAAAACATACAGCGCGGTGAGCGCGCTAAATACAAAAACATCTCCCAGCTTCGTTTCTTTTTGGATATAAACACTAGAAATTGACCACATTCATACAAGAAGATTTGCTGTACGCATAATAACTGGCAAGGGAAATCGGACACGACCATCACAACCTCGAACTTCATTCACCACGTCTAAAAAGTAAGCTATATGGCTTGTTTAACCTGTTTGTTATAGTTAATTTGACTAACGTTAAATCTAGAGAGAATAGTGGTCAAAACGGCATGCCTCTTTATACAATATTATGCTTTCAAATGTAGCTTTAAGGCTGTCAATAGATTCAAATGATAATTAATGGTGGCATATTTTTTTGTATACATGCATAAATTCACGCTGACATTTGCCACTGTTTCTTTCAAATCATGCTTTAAAGGCAAATATGTCGCTCTTTCCAATGACGAAAAACAGCATAGAAAACTGTTAATGATGTTTGGTCGTGTTTTATGTTATGCTGTAATAAATTATACGAATATTATTAATATTACGATATAAATGTATAAGAAAGGTAATCAAGGTCATCAAAAATAAATAAGGTTGAGGCCAATATAAACTTTTTTTCTGTTTGGTATTGTAACTTGACTTGGACTTGACTTGACCCTTAGCAGGACTCGACTTGACTTGCTTGAAGTGAACCATTGACTTGACTTGACTTGACTTGGTTGTGTGTACATGATTAAGACTTGCTTGAGACTTGATGGTATGGGACTTGAGACTTACTTGTGACTTGGACATGTGTGACTTACTCCCACCTCTGGTACTAAGTACATAGTAGTTAAAGACACCTAATATAAAGTGTGACCCAAAATGGAATTGGAAATGCACTTTAGCATTGTGCTATTTAATAATTAAATGATGCTAAATTAAACATGCAGCAAAATGTGACAACATTGTTGAATACTACTCTGTTTGAAATGTTAATGATTGTATAATGTCTATTGTTTCGCATAGTATTTTGTAAAAATGTGTATTTCCTATTTCCTCTCTGGTAGTTTTATGTGTGTAGTTGTAGAGGCAGAATGCTGCACTTCTCTGCCTCACTGCCTCGCTCTTCACATGATATCAATACGATACCTCGTTTATTGCAGTCGAGCAGCCCTTCCGACGCATTCAGGACTTATTTTCTGCTTTTTCAACTGCAGCTGTAAAATACATATTGTAATTCCTGAATCACCCACACGTTTTTTCAGCAGAGCAGATTGTGTTGTGAACATTCCGGGTTCAATACTAGTTAAGCTTTACCGACGGCATCTGTGTCGATTGCCACACACTTTTTTTGACTCACCCCTCAGCTTGTAAAAAAACAAGCAGAAATCGTTTACAGAAATGCACTTACAATGGAAACGTATTAGACAAGGCATAAAGTGCGCTTTTGAATGCAGTGTGTGAATACTACTGTGATTTACCTCATCTGTTCTAACAGACTCCTGTCTTTACACTTAAAGCCAGTAAACCTTATGCGCAAGGGACATTGGAAAGGAAGTTATGTTCTGTGATGATCGACAGCTTGCTGTTTTGAATCTGTAACAAACCTCTACAGGTTTCAATGGCAAGAGCAGGTATTTTAACGCAGTGCAGAGTTTGATAATTAGGTTAATGTGAATAAGATGCTGTTTTCAGTTATGCAAGGACTGTAGTCGATTCGGCCGATGGGATGATTTTTGGCATGTTTGAGTTTGTATTTACGGTGTGGAAAGGCTTTGGTTTGAACAACTGTGTTCTCTTCTATTTCAAGTTCTTTCCTCCAAACCCTCTCATTTTCCAAAACACTGGCATTTTCTTTCTCTCCTGTCTGCATTTCCTCTGCTCTCTGGTTTCAGGCTGATTTGGCCCTAGGCCTGTTTTGTGGTAAAGGCTAAATGAGCAGTTTGTGGACAGTCACAATCCTCTTCTATTGTGAACAGACTTCTGGTCATTAAACGATTCAATCTCTTTCTCTGTCGTTCAGGCTCAGAGGTTGGATTGGCCTGCCAGCTGTCCTGAAATCAGCTCTGTAATAACTCTCCTGCATATGGCACACAATCCCATGCTGGCCTGTCTGATGGCATCTGAGCTCCTCAGCTGTCACTCACTCGCTCACACGCTCCCTTTCCTGTGTCATTTATACATTAACTCTTGTTTAGTGCAAATTGATTTCCTTAATTCACAGTTCTCCCAAAAATCAATCCTAAATAATCAAAATAAGTAGGGGTGCACCGATCCGATACTACCAATATTTGCTGGATCGGGTGTCGACCAGACAAGACCATCCAAATCCGATATTGTGCGTATGTTATTGTTAACCCTCTGAGGTCGGCGCGCGATAGTCTTGCTTTTTTTCTTATCAGTGCAAAAGAAACTCAAAATACTATGTTGATTTTGATCTTACATATTAAGTGTTGTACATCATTAGATCCTGATAAGTGTCTATTTTTTTGTGGATACTCACAATAAAAATAAAGTGTTGTGCTTGTCGCCAAATAAAGAAAAAAAAAAACATGATGCGCATTATGCCTTCTCTCTGTCAGTGAAGTCCATTCTGAAACGCGTCCGAAAATTAACTGTAATTCCGCGAATACTTGTCATACAGGCACGAGTGTTTTTCCATAATGAAGCTTGAACTCTCTTCTTTTAAATGAATTAATTTATATAAAAAAACAAATATTCTCAGTTTATTTAATCT